>NC_092751.1:94958847-95610859 GCF_047496795.1 Chiloscyllium punctatum
GTGATGTCACTGTATACACTTAACCTTGAATACATGACTTGACACTTTGTTTTGGCCAATTCTACATACCCAATGAGAACAAGGGAAGATCCGCACACCAGGTCAAGAGTTTGTCAGGAATTGGACAGTGGGCCTTGTTTATGCTTGGTGCGCTTTCGTAAACAATTCCTCAGCATCATTAAGGTCGCATGCATGAACAACATGGAGTCATGGGTTAACAGATACGTCTGGAGATTAGACCCAGTGGTGAGCAGACAATGTGACACCAGGGAGGAGGATCGGAGTTTCAGATAGAAAACAGCTGCAAGGCAGCAAAGGTTTGAGCAGGCATCAGTCCAGAGCTCAACAGGACTATGGAATTATCACTGTAACTAGTCTTCATTCCTGAAAGTCCACACAAAGCCTAGATCTGGGGCAACATGGTTTTGAATGGTCTCTGTGATGAGCAAAAAGGACCAATTCAACCCAGTCAGTACTTTGCTGTAACATTGACAACAATTGCAAATGATGTGTTGACCTGACATTGTAGATTTGACTTCACTCTCTTATGACAATGTCCTGTCAGCCTTCGATGCATATTTTTTTTTAATCTCTGAAGAATCCAGATGAATGAATGGACTAATTTTAATAAATGGAGGGGAAATCTGTCAATTCCTTCATCAGCAATCTTTAGCTGGAAATTGTTTTTGTGGTGATCTAAGGGAATTAATACAGTATATAACTGCAGCGGGTGAGAGATGAAGCATCATCTGACGTTTCTTTGCAATCAATGGAGGGTTTAACACTCGTGAAGGCAGTACAGTCAGTGAGGCAGTCCGAGATCCAGAAGCAAAATCCAAGGGTTGTTCACTGAGAATCCAAGGCTCCGTGGAAGAAGTCAAGTCAGTTTGTACAATTTGTAATTTCGACAGCAAAAAGCATGCCAAAGCAAAAACCTGCCAAAAAAGTCCTAAAAGCCTGTGAACTGCCATTTTGAAATGCTTTAGATGTGACAAGAGCAATACTTATCAGTTTGATGACTCAGTGGAGGGAGCTGATTGCCACGATTGTGGTAACCATTATTTTAAGAAAGTACTGTTGTTCAAAATCTGCAAGTAATGGAACTAAGCAGCAATGGCATTTTAAAGACAATCAGATTTGGGACTTTTGGGAGAATCACAAGCATCTTAGGCAAGTAAATACTTTGGTAAATGTTGATGTAAAGGGAGCTTCTACTAATTTTAGGCACTAGAGCAGGGATTTGCATGCTGTTTAGGATACAGATGGAGGTTAAAACTTTCTTCAATCAAACAGCAAGGCCCAGGAGGATCATGTTTGAAAATTAAATGTAAGATCATAGCAAGATGAAAATTAAAAGACAAATAACTGGGGAGCTTTATATCTTACAGGATCAAAACTCTTTACTGTGTGGTAAAGCAAACTGATTAATAAGGTACACGATATTGCTAATATTCTGAGGATCATGTCCAAAAGTACAGAATTCAGAAACAAGTGACTTAAATTATTTTCAAGGTTGGGTGCACTGAAAACCAATTTTTTTAATACTCCAAGAAGGGTATTGAACACACTAATGCATACACTGATGTCAACAATTGAAAGGATGCACCAACAAGGGGTAATGCCACTGATCACTTTTCCCAAAAGTGATCTTCAGAAATGGACAATGCACTGTTCTGAGGTCAAATGAGAATTTTAGGACTAGCATTGACTTGATGTACCTGAACAAAACAGTACAATACAAAATCCATCCAGTACCATCAGTTGACAATAATCTAACTCAAATAGCAAAGAGTACACTATTTGTAACATTTGACACTAACTGTGGTTTCTGACAAGATTCTTTGGACCAAGAATCAAGATTAACTACTTTTATAATGACTTCTTGTTTTAGTGCTGTTTCAACAAACTGCCATTTGGAATAGTGTCTACACCTGTAATATTCTTGAGGACCATGTCCAAAATTCTCCAAGACGGGACTGAAATAATATACCAGATGAATGCTTTTCTAATACGTGTTTCAACAAAGGGAGAACATGATCTTAGAGTTAGGAGTTTCTGAAAACTTTACAGAATGCATGATTAACATTAAATAACAAGTGTGAACTTGCAAAGCCTAATCTGTCAAAAATTCACCAAAGCTCCTGAAACAGCACCTTCCAAATCCACAACCACTACTGTCTAGGAGGACAAATGTAGTGGATACATGGGAGCACCATTACCTGCATGTTTTCCTCTAAGCCATTCACCATCCTGACCTTGAAATATATCATTGTTCTTTCAGTGCCACTGGGTCAAAATCCATGAACTACCTTTTGAACGGCATAATGGGTCAATTATAGCCCATGGACTACAGTCATTTGAGAGGGCAGTGCACCAGCACCTTCTCATGGGCAACCAGGGTCAGGCAATAAATGCTGGCCCAGCCAGCGATACACACATTTGATGAATGAACAAGCTTTTGAAAATGTAATCCACAAAGCATTGAGAGTGTAGTTGAGACAAGGTCAACAATGGTGCTGAATGTCAATCAGAGAAATTCTTCTGAAAAGGTTAAAGAATTGTTAACATCTTTTAAAGTGTTAGCACATTACATCCCACTGTTAGCAACATTAACGGCTGAGGACACATTAGTTCCAGGTTGAGGTGTTGTTACAAATCCAGGAAGACGGCAAATGTGGACTGGTATATTATGCTTCATGGTTTCTGACAGAAATTAAGAAAAAGTGCATCACAATCAAAAAAGAAGTTTTGGCGGCAATATAGAGAAATTTTTGGATTTTATCGTGGGGTTACGGTTTAAGATTAAAGCAGACTGCAAACCATTAGTTTCTCCACAATATGAAATGAATTGTGATAATGCTACTTTGTGTTGGTAATTCAGTCTGTTTGATAAGTTGTGTCTTAACCAAAAGTACAAACAAGTAAAGTGTATCCAAAATACCAGCTGAAGAGGCTGAAAACCAAGGTTTGTTGTTGATCATAGAACGTGAAGGAAATCTGTATTGGACTCACTTACTGACAAAAGAGAAAAAAATTCAAAGATACTGGATAGAGACGCTGAAAACAGAAACAGAGTGTCTCCAGACTTGATGATATTGTCAGGATGGATATCAAGAATACATCAACATTATCTTGAACTGATATGTTGAGCAACAAAAACATCTCATGCTTGTAAATGATTTGTTTGTTCTCACTGAAAGACTGGTAATACCCAAAACACTTGGAATGAATATGCTCCAAAGGCTACATCAAGGTCATTGTGGAACAGCAAAATGTCAAGCAGGAGTGCAACAGTTAGTTTATTAACCAGGGATTTCTCATTTGTTTGAGGAGCTGTTTTCTAACTGTCAGAAGTCGAGAACAGAGAGAATCTTCTACTACCATTGTCATTTCCAGCGAGGCCTGGGGAAAGATCAGGAATGCACCTCTTTAAATTTAAAGGGAATGTTTTTATGCCCATCCGCTGCTATTCAAGGTAGATTGAGATAAATCATCTAGGCAGGATCACAGTGGAAGTGATTAAATCACTAAAACAAGTCAATGGCATTTCTGATCTGGTTGTATCTGATAATGGGCCATGTTATTGCAAAGAATTTAGAGCACTTGCCAAAGAACATGAGTTCATTTATGTAATGGGGTTTATCTCATTACCCCTGAGCAATTAGTGAAGCAGAAAGGGAAGTTCATTATGAATAAACTTCTAAGAAAAAAAACATTATTTTGTCTACATTTAGTTATAAATCATTGCTGTTGCAAAATGGATTATTTGGGTGTTTTTTAGGAGTAGAAGACTACCAAATGCAAAATTAAAATATGAAAAGTTGAAATAACCTGATACGATGGAAGACCATGACAGAATGGGAAAGCATGAAGTACAAAAGCAAAGTAGAAACTTCAGTATTATCAACAAGGACAGATGCTGTGGACCAGACCATTGATCTCTCAAACTAACACAGTTAAGATCAGGGAGAATGTATTTGTAACCCTGTACCATTTGGACTTTGGGGGGTTACAGTGGTGAAAATGTAGAGAATAGGAAACAAGGACTCAGGCAGAGATATGGCTCGTGGGTTTAACAGCATGAATCTGACAGAATAATGAGCGCTTGGTGAGCAATCCCACACTCTTGAGAGCCATGGTCCCGCAAAATCACAGAATTTGTTTGGCACAGGAAGAGGTGATTTGGCTCATCATTGTCTGCGCCAGCACTTTGAATGAGCAACTTAGCCCATCCCACTCCGCTCGTTTCTATTTCCCATTACACTCCATATTCTTCCTTTTTGTATAACTATCTGACACCCTTTTGAAAGCCTCAGTTGAATTTGCCTCGATCAAATTCTCAGGCAGTGCATCCCTGACCCTAATTGCTTGCTGTGTAAAATATAGTTTCCTTGTATATTACTTGTGCTCTACAAATGAGAGGTTATTGTTAAAATGTACACAGACTACTGCAGAATCATGTCAGACATAATCAGATGATAACACTCCAACCAGAGGATGAAATGAATGACACTGCCCTTGAGGGGATGCTGGAAAATGGACGTCACCGAGGAAGGGGCCACCTCAAGGTAAACAAGCCCAGTACTTGCTTTGTGTGGGGAAGCTGAAATTCCCATCTCGGTGCTCTAATAAGCACTGAGCCCTTGTACATGAGCTGAAGGTCTAATGGCTGTTTCTGCTACCTGTCCAAGAAAGCTGAAAAATATTCTGTTCCAGTGTTGGATTGGCTGTGTTTCAGACACCATTGAGTCACTGAATATCTATCTCAGATGGCGACGAAACAGACTACAGACGGGAGATGGAAGACCTGGAAAAATAGTGCACTCAGAACAACCTAGCTCTCAATGCTGGCAAAACCAAAGAACTCATTATTGACTTTCAGCAGGATGTTACTCATGCCCCCCTACACATTAACAGCACAGATGTGGAACGAGTGCAGAGTGTCAAGCATCTGGGAGTGGTCATCCACAATACCACAATAAAACTTTCTTGGACTCTTCATGCAGACGCAGTGGTTACAAAGGCCCAACAACATCTCTTCTCCCTCAGGCAGCTGAGGAAATTTGGCATGATGGCGAATACCCTTGCCAACTTTTACAGGTGCGCTATTGAGAGCATTCTATCTGGAATCACTACCTGGAGTGTAACTGCACTATTCAAGATTGGAGACAGTTACAGAGAGCAGTGAACTCGGCCCAGACAATCACAAAGGCCAACCTCCCATCTATAGAATCCATCTACCAGGCCCACTGTCAAGAAAAGGCTGCCAGCATTCTCAAAGGTCCATCCCACCCTGGCAATGTTTGCCTACAACCTCTACCATCGGGGAGAGGGTACAGAAGCCTGAACACATGCATCAGCTGGTTTCAAAATAGTTTCTACCCTACTGTTAGAATACTGAATAGACTCACATACTCTTAACATTTGCCTCTACCTGTGTTTTTGTTTTTGCTGCTGTTTACCAACTATTTACTTATCTATGCTACTTAACTCTGTGATCTACCTGTATTGCTTGTAAGACAAAGCTTTTCACTGTGCCTTGGTACATATGATAATAAATTCAATTCAATTCAATTCAATTCCCTACCCACCTTGCGTCCATTAAATGTCCATAAAATTTATTTTTTTTTGCTGGAAGCATGGTACATTCTCCTCAGCTCTAGCTCAAGAGGTCTAAACATTCATCTACTTGCCTGGAACTCTAACCCTTCACTCAATCACCCACCATCGCATTCCATCCAACCCCCTTCACCCACTCCCTCACTCCACACCACCTAACCCTGCACTCACCCCTCACTCACAAATTCGCTGCTCCCAACTGCCTTATTCACAAACCCACCCCACCCCTCACTCACTACCACATCTAACCCACTCACCCCACCCCCTTACTCACCCCACCCCCTTACTCACCCCACCCCCTTACTCACCCCACCCCCTTACTCACCCCACCCCTTTACTCACCACCCCATCTAACCCACTCACCCCACCCTCTCACTCACCACCCCATCTATCCCACTCAGCAGCCTAACCAGTCAACCACTTGATGTCCTAAACAAAAGCAGAAGTTGCTTAAAAAGCTCAGAAGGTCTGGTAGCATTACTGGAGAGAAATCAGAGTTAATGGTTTGTGTCTGGTGACCCTTACTCAGAATGCAAGTTGTTCAAATAGGTTTTTTTTTAATCTAATTAGAGTCAGAAATAGGGTTTCTGACCCAAATCAGAATTTCTGGGCTATTGAACTGAAATGTTGGTAAGTAGAATAGCCAAATACATTTATCTCAAATGTCTTTTTCTGTTTGTTTATCCATATAACGTCCCTTAGATACTTTTAAAGGTTACTTTCCTGTATCCCATTGGTATAATTTTCAAATATTTCTTTCTTAGCTTCAGTAAACAATAGGCAGTCAACCAAGGCTGTTGCTTGTCCTGGTCAGTATTAGGTTGTCTTTTCAAAAACAGCAGAGATAATTGAATCGCTGTGTGGGTTCTAGTTGCATGTCTCATCAATTAACGTTTTTTTTTCTCCAGTGTTGTTGCAGGGGCAGGTGCAGACTTGCCAACTTTCAGTGGTCATTGGATAAACAAATGGATGAAAATGGAATAGTGTAGGATAGATAGGTTTCAGATTGGTTCCATGAGTTGGCACATTATCAAGGGCCTGTAGTGCGTTGTAATGTTCTATGCTGTCTTCATCTGTCAGACAGGCCTTGATAACTTTTGTAGCCTGAAATGTTTTATTGGGTACATTGAATTATCTTAAATATACATTTCACATAGAGGTTGAATAAATCTGAATCGGATTAAAATAATGCACAGCCAAGTTGAGTACAAATTCTTATCTTAGAAATGTATTTTTTGGAATCGGGTGAATTTGATCAAAAAAGATCATGTCCTTGGGCTCTTTTGGATGGTTAAAAACATATTCTTATTGCGCCCAGGATAGATCAGTAGAGTATCTTCATCTGATTTTTGACTGTCATTTCCTGACAATACACTATTTCCTTCCACTGGATTATTGGGCTCGCTTTGGTTTCTAAATTCAGTTTTGATCATTTAGCTGACAGCTCTTGCCATGCAAGAGATATTATTGTTAATAATAATATTAATCAACCTGTTCAGAGATGTTTTTACAATCGTCCTGGGTTAGAGGTAGGGATATTATCACCTCTGCACAAGAATGCTAGTTTTATTTGTAAACTTGAAGATTATGAAGGGCAGATTGAAGAATTAGCTTTGTCTGCGAATTTATGTGTCTCAATGCTGGGCTTTCAGAATATCAAACCATCTGTATGTTTTGATGGACCAAGTTCAGCATCTTCCACAAAATTACTGTGAGTGGCTTCGGTGGGAGTTCGTTTGCAAATCCACTGTATGGTGTGTGGATAAGGCATTTTATTCAGTAATGCATGTTGAAGCCCTGATGTGTGTTACATTAGCTGTTGCCAGTGACTGTGTATCAGTATTCCTTGCCTTGGAAGGAAAAAGGGTAGGCAATGTGGGTATACTGTATGTGTGTGTGTGTGTTTTCACTGAGACAGAAGCACAAAACTGAAGGAAATTGTAAGCATGATAGCAGGCATTTGCAAGTATTGAGTAGGTTCTCCTATATACACAGAAACTGGAACATCATCTCTGCACATCTCCAAGACTTTAAAATAAAATTATGGATGTTATGTGAGTACAGAATCATGATTGATTATGATCCATGATGGATAGCCTCTTGCACAGTGTTCCAGATGGCTCTTAGTGTCCATTGAGTCATACCTCAGCAAAGATAATGACCTTCAGGAGGAGAGCAAATTGGATGGAGCAAATATCAGTATTTGTATACTTGAATGATTTTTCAGTGCCTTTAACATAGGCTTTTTTTTTACCCTAACAAGAATGCTGATGTTTCCTTTTATTGGATACAATATTATATTTCCATCTGATTTTTGAAAGTGTATGCATAACCCTAAATATCAAAATTACAATTTTTCACAAATGTGTAAGGTAAATTGTTGGATCTGAATTATATGTTCGTACAACATCTGTTGTGCATGTTTGCAAAGACAAGCAAATCAAGTAGATTAATTTTTTATGTGTACTTAGATCAAGTATTATATGTTATGATGGGAAGAGGATTATTAAGTGGTACATTAGTCTTACTTGGACGTTGGTGACCAATATTTTTACACTGCTAACTATGGCATGATCATCTTTGGAACCTTCCTCACCTCTGCGTTTGATATTTATCCTTTAGTTATCATCGAGTGAAATATAACACTTCTTCGTAATGTGACTGCAGTAAGAATTTTTCTTTAAAAAACAAGTTAATGGAACATATATTTATGTTGAAGATGCAAAGAAAATTTATTGCTCAGTGGGTTAATGGTGGGTTCTTGGGCTATGACAGTCTTGCTGAGAAAACAGATTGTTATGAGACGTAAGCACAGAGAATAATGTGTTGTTCATCAATCAGGTTGAATTTAGAAGTTTTTCTGAAGTATTATGGCTATTTTATAGCTTTTCAAATGTTGTTCGAAGAATAAATGCTACATTTTCCTCTCCAGTGTTTGAAATATGAACATCTTCTTTATGCAAAACCAATTTTCTGGACATTTCTAATGTGTAGTGTGAAGTAGAATAAGAGATATGAGTAGGACCAGGAGGCATTACTTCAATCATAATATTAAATATATCAACTACTTCAAATTTATATTTTATTTTTACACCTTGTTAAGAGGAGTAATGTAATAAGGATGTGCTGTTTGTCATAAAAGTCTTACGATTGCATTACACAATTCAACATCTTAATTGCTAATATCACAATATCTTTCAGCACAATTGGGTAAAATAATGGCCCAGAACTTCTGAAAACAAAAAATGCTGGAAATCGCAGCGGTTAGAGACAAAAAAACTGCAGATGATAGCATCCAAAGTAGACAGGAAGCTGATAGATCATAGCAAGCCAGGCAGCATCAGGAGGTAGAGAAGTCAGTGTTTTGGTTTTAATCCTTCTTCAGGACTGGGTGTGGGTTTAGGGGGAGCTGCAGATAAAGGAGATGGTGGTGGGCAGGGTGGTAAAGTGGGATAGGTGAGCACAGGTAGAGGGTACGACCTGGTTAGTCAGTGGGAGGAATGAATCAGATTGGTAGCTGAAAGGGATAGAAGGGAGGGGGAGGAGCGGGGAAGGGAAGAGAGGTTATTTGAAATTGGAGAACTCAGTGTTGAGCCCTCTGGGCTGCAAGGTGCCCAAGTGGAAGATGAGGTGTTCCTCCAATTTGTGGTTTGGTTTGTTCTGGCAATGGAGGAAGGCAAGGATGGTCATGTCAGAACAGAAGTGGGAAGGGGAATTAATGTAGGCGGTGACTGGGAGGTTTGGTCAGCCCCCAAGGGGCCCGGCTGAGATGCTCGGTGAACCGTTCCCTAAGTTTACGTTTGATCTCCCCGGTGCAGAGAAGACCACATTGAGAGCACCTGATGCAGTAAACTAGCTTGAAAGAGAGACAGGTGAACCTGGAAGGACTGTTTGGGGCCCTGGGTGGAGGTGAGGGAGATGGTGTACCGGCAGGCTTTGCATCTTTTCTGGTTGCAGGCAAAGGTGCCTGGGGGTTCGGAGGAGTTGGTAGGGAGAGTGGCACAAACCAAGGACTGTCAAAGGGAACAGTCCTAGTGGATGGCAGAGGGTGGGGAAGGAAATATGTTCTTGGTGGTTGGGATCTAGTTGGAGTTGGCAAAAGCATTTAAGGATGATGCGTTGGATGCAGAGACTGGTGGAGTGGTAGGTGGGTCAAAGGGGACTCTGTCTTTATTGCGTTTGGGTGGGCGGGGTTAAGAGTGGTGGAACGGGGAATGGAGGTGCTGTGGCAGAGGGCTATCTGGATGATAGAGAGAGGAAAAAGCACGTTGTTTGAAAGAGGTGGACATCTGGGTTACTTGGGAGAGGACTGTCTCCTTGTCTGAGTGGATGTGGCAGAGACAGATGAATTCTGAGAACAGGATGAGTTCTTGTAGGATACTGGGTGGTAGGTGGTGTAGTTAACAGAGTCTGTCGGTTTGTAGTAAATGTCTGTCTGGAAATTTGTCATTGGAGATGGAAATGGAGAGGTCAAGAAATGGGAGGTAGGCGTCCGAGATGGACCAAGTGTATTTGTGGGCGATGGATCAGACCGCCTTCATGGAGAGAGAGCAAGCTAATGTTTCGAGTCTAGATGACTCCTCATTAGAACTCTTGTCTTATTGGTACTAGACTGTTCTCACTAATGCCCCCATATGACCTATCCATGCTTCTTACAGCCAGTCTTTTATTACCAGCAGCTTACTGTTGCCTTTATCAGAGGAAACTGAGTAATTGTCAACACAGTGCAGGGAAGCCATTTCTCTCTTCCTCCACCATCCCAAAGATATTGCAAGAACCGGAAAATCCCTTTCAAGTCAACAGCAGACACCACAAGGATTTAAATTACATAACGTTTTTTGATGATCTATTCTGTTTCATTTAAACATTCAAATGTTATTGTTAACAAATTGCAAATGTAAGATTTTATTTCTTTTAAACGTTAAATAACATTGTTATTTGATAATGCAAATTGTAATTTGTTTTCTTAAATAACAATCAATATTATTTAATACTTTTTAGTGACCAAGTATGGGTGAGTGAGGTAAGGGGGAGGTTAGGCACCTGAGTAGGCAGCCATCTATTTGGGGCAGCAGGTTAGTAAGTAGATGGGTGGACGATCATAATGATTCAGGAAGTTACATTTTATTGTTAACCTGGGGTTTAGAGCAAGTTAGTTCCTCTATCATTTCCTATTTATGGAAGTGAGTCAGATCTCATAAGTCTCCAAACACAAAATTTTTGCTTTAAAATTCTGGGCAACCCCATGTGGTCAGATGTATATCCGCTGTCTGTGCTATTGCAACAATTACCTTCCCATCAGATGTTCTGGGCCTTTGTATTAACCCATACTCCTGTGGTGATGAATTTATCCTAGATTACCTACTGAGATCATTCGTTCAGGACATATAGTGACAGAAGTCAAATATGGTAGCACAATTTGATTTGGAAGAGGATGTTCTTGGGATGTGAGCTTCACTGACGAGACCAGCTTTATGGACCACCCCAAATTGAATATCAGCATTTTCAAAGTTTCACAACTTTATAAAATCATGAGCATGAATTGGGTAAATAGCCAAGGTCTTTTCCAAAGGTAGAGGAGTCCAAACTAGAGAGCAAAGGTTTAAGGTGAAAGGGGAAAGATCTAAAAGGGATCTAAGGGGCAACTTATTCACCCAGATGTGGTGTGTGTATGGAATGAGCTGCCAGAGTAAGTGGTGGAGTTTGGTAGAATTAACACATTTAAAAGGCATTTAGATGGTATGTGAATAGGAAGGGTTTAGAGGGAGATGAGCCAAATGCTGGCAAATGAGACTAGATTTATTTAGAATATCTGGTCAGCATGGATGAGTTGGATTGAAGGGTCTATTTCCGTGCTTTACATTTCTCTGACTCTAATCAGCATTCTCCTCTCAAGCAGTACCAATGCTGTTTTCCCTTTGAAATTTCGTGTGAATTGTTCTGATGAGTGCAAAGTGAAAAGACTCAACAAAATTTGTCTTTTTTACAAGAGTAATTAGTCATTCTTTATTGTCAGGTCATCACCTATCTGTGGTACACAAACTGCCACAATCTATATAAAGAACCATTGACATCTTAAAAAGGACCTAAAATAAAATGAAGTGCCCATGAATTTCACTATGCGTGTTATTTTTATGACCTTGGAATGATTACAGATTTAATTGGAATAGAGGGGTCTGGTGTACAGATAAATAAGTTATTAAATACAGCAATACTAATGCATAATGTCACAGTAAAGACAAGCTGAACAATTGGTTTTGTATTTGGATGGATACATTTGAAGCATTGTGAAAGGTTTGGGCATGCTAGTTGGAAGATGATAAATGAAATGGGCAATGTGCAACATAGACTTTTAAAAAAATTTATAAATTAATTTGTGGGATGTGGGCATTGCTGGTGGGGCCAGTATTTACTACCTGTCTCTAGTTACCATTGAGAAGGTGGTGCTGAGCTGCAGTTCACCTGTGCGTTGACCCACGATGCCACTGGGGAGGGAATTCCAGGATTTTGACCCAGTGACAGTGAAGGAACGAAAATATATTTCCAATTCAACAGCATGGTACCAGGAATGAATGTTGATAGTTGAAGAAACTCACAAGGAGTTGGGACCCTGACACTAAATGTGACTAAGTTACGATCACAGAGTCATTGAGTTATACAGCACAGCAACATACCCTTCGATCCAACTCATTCATGCCGATCAGATAGCCTAAACTGATCTAGTCCCATTTGCCAACATTTGGTCCATATCTCTCTTAAACCCTTTCTGTTCATGCACCTCCTCTGGCAGCTTGTTCCATGCACACTCACCCCTCTGCAAGGTACAGTTTGGCCCTCAAGTCCCTTTTAAATCTTTTACCCCTCACCTTAAATCCATGCCCTCTACTTTTTGGACTCCCCTGCCTTGGGAGAAAGTGAGGACTGCAGATGCTGGAGACCAGAGTTGAGAGTGTGGTGCTGAAAAAGCACAGCCAATGAAGAGCTTATGCTCGAAATGTCGATTCTCCTGCTCCTTGGATGCTGCCTGACCAGATGTGCTTTTTCAGCACCACACTACCAACTTGGGAAAAAAAGCCTTGGCTATTCACCCAATCCATGTCCTTTTATAATTTTATAAATCTCTATAAGGTCACCCCTCAGCCTCCAATGCTCCAGGGAAAAAAATAGCCCCAGCCTATTCAGTCCCTCCCTATATTTCAAACCCTTCAATCCAGCAACATCTTTTGTAAATCTTTTCTGAACCCTTTCAAGTTAACGACATCTTGATGGCTTCAATATTAAAGAATGATAAAAGTTACTTGCGATTGATTGTTTCTACTTGTTCATAACATGATAGCGATATGCCATGAATCTAAACCAGTTGTCCAGAAGGGAGATAGGTTGTCAGGAGAAAATATTTTGATCATAGCTTGCTTCGAATTTGGAATTCTTGACAACAAACAATTGAATTATTTGAATTTGTAGAGCATCCCACAACATTATTGCAAAGGAAGAACTTTTTGTTGTGTACAGCTGTGGTCACTGTGAATTCATGTATTAACAGGTGTAAATGTATCATGTATGACCTTTATTATCTTAAGTTGATCATTGTCGGAATTCTAGCACACTTGTGATTGTTGATCAAGTACAGCCCAAACATGTAAATCACATTTATCAATAAAAGAAACAAACACCAAAATTGTTGGAAACGCCTAGCAGATCGAGCAGTGATCTGCTCTCAGAACTGGACCCAAAACGTTAACTCTGATTTCCCTCCACAGATGCTGTCAGGCCTGCTGAACTTTTCCAGCAATTTCCGTTTTTGTTTCTGATTTCCAGCATCTGTGGTTCTTTTCAGTTTTTATTAAAGAATGGAAGTTTTGTTTCATTTTGCTTTTTCAAGAATGGACTGCTGTGCCAGCAACTGGGATGGACAGGCTATGTACCTGGACTCCAGCACTGAAATTCAGACATGACAGTTCTCAATTGAGTATGAGGCTGAGTGTCTGTTTGGACTATCAACAATATCCTGTTGGTGGAAAATGCTATGTGCAGAACCACTACAATGATTCAGTGAACGTGACAGAGCTGGCAGAAAAGTGGATCTTTATGCTTTGGAGCTGAAGATCTGTACCATCAGGAATATAATTTGTCTGGCCTGGAGCCATGCTCTTGAAGAAAATCAAGGAAGTGGTGGTATTGTGTTGATCGGGTTTGTGAAAGTAAAATAGGGGCAGTAGGAAAATCTTTGAAACTATCCATAGATTACCTTAATGAGATCTTCTAAACCTTGACCAGCAGTGAAAGCAGAAACAATATCAAGAGTGTAAGGAAGTTAGAAAATCAGAGAGGCAACTGGAATGCAAAATGCTATTTGCCAGATCCGAGGTTCACCCTGGAAATTTGATAACCGAATGTATTATAAGAACAATATCGTGCCAAATGAAAACATTCACCTACTGGGAGCTAAATTGATATCTTGAACACATATTCAAGTGGACATGAAGACCTGTTTAGTGGCCTATGTAGGTGTAACAACATGGAAAAAACTGTTTCGAAGTTCAAAAAATAAGATGTACCATGTTCTCTGGAATACTTCCACTATTTGGGAAAGCAGTGGAGTTCACTGAGAAAATTAAAGAAATAAACAAGTAACTGGTAACATGGACTGGGTGCAATATGTTACTATCATAAAAAGATTGAGAGCATTTCCAAGAAAAAGAAGTTAAATAGTTATTCCTGAGAGCGCTTATTCTTTACATAATGAGTTTTCTTTCAAAGTATTTTTCTGATGTATTTTAGCAATACTTTTTAATGTTTCCAGAAAACCACACCACTTGATTTTTCAGTCAGTCAAAAATGAGTTTAGGTTAGAGGTAAATGTCTTTACTGTGCATCTATGCATCAGAAAGTGTGTCATTTTAGGAAATGTGCTGCCATATTTGATTAAGGCAAACGGTACGTGTGAATATGTAGAAGGATGACTGTGACAAGTTATTAGAAAAGAGAATACATAAATAGAGGTAACATCAAAACATAACTTTGCCAGTCATTTTTTTTAAAGCTTGCCAGCACATTGGACTTGACAGTTTTTGACAATAAAACACTGTTGCAATGACCTGATAATTTGTTTGGCAAAGCCTGTAGCTGTTAAAAGTAGAACAACACTTTTCCATTTTTTTGACTGAAATCCAACAGTCTTGTCTTATTTTCTGACCAGAAAGGTACTTCTGGTCTGTTATACAGCCTTTATTTAATTAAACCATAAAATAAAGGCATAACCTATACTAAAATGACACAAGTAATCTGCCATAACAGTTAGGAAATATATCACAAATATTTTTGCAGTAACTACACACAGACTCAAACAAAAGTACCTTATAGAAATAGCCTGTATACGAGGTTAGACCTGAAATAACATGCGCTTTGCTGAATTTTTACAACGTTTTTGACAAATTTTCCTCCTAATTCCATCATTAGTATATATTTAAATGGTTTGTAATTGTAAGCCCTTCTGATGTGTAATATGATTTCATTTGTTGTGATTTTTCAGGTAGAACCACACTTTTGTTAGTGCTTTTGATTAAAGTGCTTTAAAGCAAGAGAAAATCATAATGAATGCAGCAATCTTCTGCCTCCTTTCAGGGTTTCTGTCTATTTTTCTGTAGAAGAATTTGGGTATGATTTATATGAATGGTTACTTTTAAAGTCAGCCCATAAGTTAAGATTTCCAATCCTGACAAAGCTTGAGAGAGAGCTAGAAAGAGCTGGATTGTGGGGGAAGGATGAGTAGGTGCATACTGCTTTAACTGTACCATCCCCATGGAGGATATGTCAGCTCAGACTAACTGATATTGAACAAGGCTGCCCTATAGCCCAGAAGACTGAAGTAGCAGTAGGTGAAGATGACATTTCCCCAGTGGGTGGAAGATGCATTGTCTTTCCCACCATTCTGATAGGCCAGCAGTCTGAGCAGTCTCAGCAGTGGGCCCTGGAATGGAGACAACATAGATCTGGGAGAGAGACGATTTGACCGCATTGGATAGGGAGAGTTCAAAGAGTCTAGTGGGATGGATGGGGAGATTATTGGGTGGGTGTTTCCAGATTTTGGTGTCCAAGTGGGAATTGACAGAGTGGGTACTGTCTTGGAGGGGAGGGTATCCTCCAATGCACATAGGGCACCCCTGAGTGTACACCACCCTCTTTCTGCCTTTTAATCTGTCAGGTTAAAAAGACCACCTTGCCTCTCCCCTCTGCCCCTACTGCATTATGGCATAGCAGCATAATATTCTGGTCAAATGCTCAGAGTCATAGAGTCATACAGCATGGAAACAGACCCAGTCCATGCCAAACATGTTCCCAAGCTAAACTAGTTCACCTGCCGAAACTTGGCCATATACCTCCAAACTCTTCCTATTCATGACTCAATTACTTGTTCATTTCTTTTTTTGAAACTTGGTGGTAAGTCTGTAGAATGTGTCTACCTGCTGTTGAACAGGGAATGGGTCAGATAAGGATTGTGATGATGGGAGCCCAATTAGACTTCTACAAAATATTCACTCAGAAGAAGTTGTTCATTTTAGATGGAACAGGAATAGTTCAGAAGGACTTTTATTCAGAAGTCACAGAATCAACAGGGGGAGAGAGAGAGAGAGAGACAAACGTGAAAATGCTAAGGTCTTGTGCATCAGGAATTCAAAAGGAATAGTTGACTATGTGTTCTGGGAATGCTTAAGGAAGAGGACAGATAGGAATTGAAACCATTGAATTAAAACATTGAGTTTTATTTAAATATGTCTTAGCCAGCTGACTGTTCAAAAGTATCTGCCAGTATGTTTGTGTGTTTGAGAGTGACTTTGATTGCGCTTTTGTATATGATGATCACTTTATAGTCACCACAAAAAGTTAAATATTTAAAGTTGTTTCTCCACTTATCAAATTTGACACTCAAACAAATGAGTCTGTGACAATAATACTTTCAATCTTATTGAATAATGGAAATTGCTGTAGTTAGGATGACATGCAAAATGCAACATATACCCCTAACCATAGATTTAATTTTACCACTTTGAGGTATACAAATAACAAGAGGCTTGGATAGAGTTCACAGTTCAAAAGATCTGTTTCCCCTAGCAAAGGAGTCAATCACCAAGGGTGACAAATTTAGAAGGATTAGGGGGAGGACATGAGGAAACTCTTGGTGGGTGCTTGGAAATTACTGCCCAGTTTGATTGTTGAAGCGCTTTCATGGATGTGCACTTGAAGCACTAGAACCTACAAAACCAGGTGCTGGCAAGTGAGACTAGAATGGGTGGCTAATTTATTCAACTGACACAAACATGGTGGCTGTAACTTTTTAATGGTTTCTATATAAACCTACACAAAATATCCGACATCTAATCTGTGTGTAATTGTTTTGATCTTTGACATAACGGACACATGAGAACATAAACCATTTCTAAACAATGTGCAAAATAAACAGAAAAAAATTAACAGCAATTTTTGCTGATTGAGAAATTAATTAGGAACAAGTTGCAAAATAGGTTCATTTGAAGTGGGAAAGGTAAGAAGACCTATATTAGAAATGACAAAATGCTGGGCTAGATACAAGATTAACTTAGATTTTGAAGATTTCACAAAGCAGATTTAAAGCAGTCCATCAAATAAACAAATAGCTGTCTCGAATATGAGAGAGTCAAAATAATAGTTTGCCTATTATTTAAGTCTATATGATTAGGACCTGTCTGAACCATTTTCTTCTGGCTCTAAGTCTTAGTTCCTTGTGCCTCATTGTATGAGGAGCTGGAGCCCTCTCAATTCTTCAATATTCAGCAGTGTCCATAATTATGAAAAAGGACCCTAATTAGCTTTATGTTCCACTTTTAATCCATTCAGTCTGCTTTCAACTTAAATATAAAAAGGAATAGCATGAAATGTTAATTTTTCTGCTTTCTGTCAATTTCTTCAAATGAAGGCAAGAAATTCTTGCGATAGAACAATTTTACTGATACCAACAATTTTGGTTTTCTAATATTCTACACTCCAGTGCAAGACAGCCCAGCGTCAGGGAGCCGACATGGAGTTGCAAGCTCAGAGGCGGCCTTTCTTGTGTTTGGCTTTGAATCTTGCCAGGTTACTTGACCGAGCAATAGTCCAACCTTGTTCTTCTGTCCACTTTCAGAAGGAGTTGATGGATAATTGTCAGAAGTGAAAAAGCCGAGTTAATTATTCATCATCATAACCCCAGAAGTGATAGTTACATAAAGAGATTAAACTAACACAACAAACTTTGGCCCTTTCTGCTGTGTGTTAAAGAAACATACTGCCAGGATCGTGTTAAAACAAAAGGGGTGTGCATAGAGTTATGTGCTAACATCCATTTGGGAATTGAACATCAATATTGTGGCTACCATCACTGTCATAAAAACTCTCAGGTAGTCTGGCTACTACTGATCATCTTTCCTGGTGAATGGAAGTTAGCTGAAACATGGACAATTCATTCCAGAGCATTAAGAAGCATTATGACTTTTTTAAAGAGACTCATTCAGGAAATGTGAGCTTTTGCCCTTGGGAGTAGTGATTTTCTACACTGTCAGGTGGATGCCAGTGTTGTAGCTATATTAGAATGGCTCTCGAGATGTGCACCAAGTTTTGAAGTACAATCCTTCCCCACTGATGCTAGAATATTGTGTGGGTCCATAGTCTTTGCATCCAGTGCCTTCAGTTGTTTTTTAGTATCATCCTGAGTGAACTTGGCTGAGGTTTGGCATCTGTGGTACTGGAGACCATTGGAGGAGGCCAAGATGTATCACCCCTCAGCATTTACTGCTGACGACTTTTGCAAATTCTGGATTAGTGGTGCTGGAAGAGCACAGCAGTTCAGGCGGCATCCGGTTTCCAGCATCTGCAGTCATTGTTTTTACCTCGTTGACTTTTGCAAATTCTTCAGCCTTTATTTTCTGCACTGATAATCTGAGATCCCCTATCATTGAGGGTAGAGAATATTTGTGCAATCTCCTGCTCCAGTGAGTTAATTGCTCATTACCATTCATGGCTGGATGTGGCAGGATTGCTGAATTTAGATCTGATTCGTAGTGAAACACTTTACTCTGTTTAATGCTCATTGAATGCGCTGCTTGCAGCAGGAATAGTCCTGTGTTGTAGCTCCACCAAGTTGACGCTTTTTTTTGGATATTCTTGCTGCGCTCTTGGAATGCTCTCCATTCTTCACCGCATTAGGGATCATCCCTGGTTTAATGATAAATGTCGACTGGATAATGTGATGGGTAGATTTTGGTTGACTAGAATTCTTTGGTTGCTGTTGGCACACATCATGTCACGCGTGACAATTTTTTGAGTCGTTAGAGCAGTTTGAAATCTATCCCAGTCAGCACAGTGGGGATAATACACAACACGATGGAAGGTATCCTCTGTGTAAACACTGGATTTTGTCTTCAGGATCAGTGTGCAGTGATCACTGCTACTGATACTGTCATGGAGTGTATGGCATGCAGATTGCTAAAGATAATACCAAACTATATTTCTCCCCCTTGTTGGTTCCCTCAGCACACATCACTGACCCATTTAGCAGCTTTGTCCTTTAGGGTTTGACCAAGTCAATCAGCAATGGTTCTGTCAATCCAGTCTTGGTGATCGCATTTGAAATTTCCCACCCTGCATATAATCTGTCCATGTCATCCTTAGTGATTCCTCCAGATGGTATTCAACATGGAGGAGCACTGATACATCAGTCTTGGGGAGTGGTACATGATAATCTGTTGAAGGTTTATTTGCCCATGTGTGACCTGATTCCTTCAAACTTTGTGCCATCCAGAGTCAATTGTTGAGGACTCCCAAGGCATCTTCCACTGTACCATTCTGCTACCACCTCAGCTGGGTCAGTCCTGCTATTGAACAGGACATATCCATAGATGGTGATTGTGTTGTCTGGAACATTGTATGTAAGGTATAATTCTGTGATTACGATTATATTCAGGCTATTGCTTCACTGGTATGTGAGATAGCTTTCCTAATTTTGACACTAGCCCTGGAGGAGGACTTTGTAAGGTCAAATGGGCTGAATGGCCATCGTTTTTGGTTGCTAAGTCAATACCAGATGGTCCATCTAGGTTTATTTTGAGTTTTTTAAGCAGTTGGATACATCTGTGTGGCTCGCTAGACTGTTTCAAAGGGACATTAAAGAGTTAACCATATTGCTGTAGTCTGGAAAGGTTCATTTTACCACAATCAGCAATAGTTATTCAAGTTATAAATTTCAGAATTTGTTTTAATTCAAATTTCACCATCTGTAAAAGGATGCAAACCAGGCTCCTCAGAGTATTACCTGAATTTCTAAATTGATGAAGGCCTTATGCCCAAAACGTTGACTCCCCTGTTCCTTGGATGCTGCCTGACTGGCTATTCTTTTCCAGCATCAAACTCTTCAACTCTGATCTCCAGCATCTGCAGTCCTCACTTGCCCCTGTGAATTTCTAAATTACAGTCCAGCAACAATAACACTATGCAATTGCTTCCCTGTTTTGACACAGAATTCCCTCTTGCTTGTACAGTTTTATTGGGTGCTCATATCCAATAAAACAGCAGAGCAAGGAATTTGATTTCTAATAAACATCTTTATTTTTTACCCTGACAGTTATTTTACTTTGCATTGTGATTTTGTTTTGAACTCAATTTTACTCTTAACATTTGACATTTTTAGAATATGTTTTCTCCTAAATAACTTTATTATTAAGCCGTACAAAAACCTGGACGCTTCTCGGGAAACTGTTAAACTCTACGACTTTGAAATATATACTTGGGATTTGCGCTGGGATATCAACTGATAGAATTGGGAGCTTTTCTTAAAGCATGTTCATAGAAGGAAAAAAGCATAGGCTGTATCTTTTGAGATTCAGAATCAAAGTTTATGTTGGCTGACATAGTGAAAATGGGAAAGGTGTTGTAAGGTCATATGACTTATACTTTGGTGTCTTAAGGAAGTTCTACAGTAGAGGCCTAAACTAAATCATCACCTTCCTTTTGTGGGGTAAAAATCATGTTATGTGCAAGTACAACATGAAAACATTATGCCTGGTACACTTTATTTTGTATCAACTTCATGGAATCGTGTGAACAAAGATCTGACATGTTTTCTGTCCTTGGTGATTAACATTTCCAATGATTTTTGAAATGTATTGTGACATCTTATGTAAGTATCAGTGCAACATAAGTTATTCTGTGCTTTATATGAAGAGGTTTTTTCAGCTATAACTGTGAATGTAATATTATTGACATCAATTGAAGCTTTTTTTTCTCATAGCAACCTTAAAATCACCAGCCTGTCTGATTAGTCATCAACCAAAATTTCTATTGACATTGCAGTAAAATGATATCAAGTCAGTTAATTTTACTAGGTCAATAATAATTCTCACTTCAATGAAAGTTTAAGAGATTTTTCTCTTCAAAGGTCAAATTACGGGTAACATGACAAGGTGTTCTCTGTTTAGATATTTTTCTTTGAAATTTTATATAGCTCGAGAAAATAATTCATTCTCAATTTAAATCATGGCAAGAGTTGCACTGGATCTAGAGAGTAAGCTTTATCATTATGACTCTATATTAATAACATTGATTTCTTTGGGTGATGTTACATACTGAATGTAGGAGTATTTTATTTCAGCAGTACTCTGTATTTCTTTGTCTGATTACACGTGATAAATAACACATTAGTGATATTTAATGCATATATTGAAGTTAAATGGGATATCTCTTTAAAGTGTTCTTGACACTTTTTAACCTATGGGCTTAATGGCATTTTTCATTTTATTCTGTAATTTGACTGTCAAAAAGTGCAGGGCTGAGTTTTCTGCTACTGCCTGATTCTAATAGAAATGGAAAAGCGGATTTTTGTCATTTAGATCATTTTAATGTCTAAATGAAGTTGCTGTACAAATGAACATTTACAGATTAAAATGCTACTTTTGGAATTTGAAAAAAAATTCTAATTTGATTTGAAAATTACTTTGGAGCCATGCTCCATTTCTGCCATTAGTCTAACTGCTAACAGCTAATGAAGAGGTAAAAGGAATAAATTAATATCTAATGTTTGTTCTTGAATTAATTGGTAAAAGTGTGAAGTCTTTGAGATAGTAATAAGGATTTTAGAAAAAGCTATGCCTTCAGCATACATCTCAACTAATGCATTTTTGTGATGAGAGGTAACAAAAGCGTATTGCTGACACCATAACCATCACTAACAACTTTTGAAGAAGCATGAATTATATGATTTTGAGTGCTCAGCATTATATTCCTAATTCTTGTGCAATGTCATAATGGATCCTAATATTTTAGAGCTGAGCTATACTTGATGCACAGGGTTCACATTTTCCGTAATAGTCATTCATTGCATTAATAAAGTTAATCATTTATGATAAAAACCAAAGTTATATCTGGTAGCTGCAAGCATTTAGTGAACTAAATGCACTTTCAGCAAAAGCTTCCACCCGCTCCCTCCGAAGACACTTGGTAGGCAGTGGCTTGATTTTTAAATATTAAAAAGGGGCTCTGGGTTCTTTGACTTGGAAGCAGATGCAAGGTGTTCACTATGTAGATAATGGCTGAGCATCTGTGTGGACACTGGTTAGATTGTTAGTCTCTCAAGTCCCAGGAATGTGTTAAGAATATGAGGTTTTGTAAATAGTTGTGCTTTGACCATCTATTTATTTTCAAGATAGAATGAAGTTCCAAAGGGTAGCTTTGTTCAGCATGTCTTCTGAGGTATGAGGCCCAGATGAATTATATTGCCATGGACTTGGGTTTGAACAGGGAGAGGGTGTATAGTAAGCCATGATAGGATCAAATTATAAAGTTGTTCTAACATATGGGGGTGGCACAGTAGTTCAGTGGCTAGCACTGCTGCCTCACAGCGCTAGGCACCCAGGTTCATTTCCTGCCTTGAGCGACTGTCTGTGTGGCATTTGCACATTCTCCCTGTGTCTGCGTGGGTTTCCTCTCAGTGCTCCGCTTTCCTCCCACAGCCCAAAGATGTGCAGATCAGGTGAATTGGCCATGCTAAATTGCCCATGCTAAATTGCCGATAGTGTTAGATGCATTAGTCAGGAGTAAATATAGGGGATAGGGGAATGGGTCTGGGTGGGTTACTCTTTGGAGAGTCGCTGTGGATTTGTTGGGCTGGAGGGGCTGTTTCCATATGTACGGAATCTAATCTAATCATATATTCCAGATTTACACTAATGAGTCACTCTGCTAGGATTGGAGAGAGAGAGCTGGTTCATCATGAAGGAAGTGTTAAAGAGACCAAGAGACAAAATGCAGGTGTAAAATTCACAGAGCTTGAGTTTGATAGAGATTCTTCACAAAACGTCTCAGCATGAATCTCTGTTCGAGGGTTAAAAGTTACCAGTTTGGGAATGGAAAAGAATGGAAGTAAACTCTTGGGAAATATGAGACACTTTAGATTGGCTCCAGGAGAATTGAAGTGTCATCTCTAAAGCCTAACTATGCAAGAAGTTCACTGCCACCAGGAACGCCCTTTTACCATGCACATAATGGGAATGGAACCAAAATCCAAAACTTCACAAATATATAGGTGGCACAGCTAACACTTCATTGCAAATACAGTGCACATTTATAAATCTATTACCATTTAAGATGCATGCTACAGAGCTCAACTATCCTTAGCTTCATCCCATCTGAGAACTCCCGTCTAAGCGAGTGCTTGTTTTTCCCCAATTCTGAGTGTAGCATAACTTCCTCTCATTGTTCAACATGGGACCATCATAGACTGGAAAGTCTTCATCTGATGAAATTTACAGTTTTTCTGGCAACAGCCAAATCAAGCATTCACCAAAGAAAAGCTGCATTTGACTCTGGCAACAGTCAGTGACTGCTTGTCTTTCAGTGAGCAACAAATTCACAATCCACAATTCTTTGCACATGGCTCTCATCGACTGGAAACAGGTGTCTGTTAATTCCTGACTGGCTTATTGCACTTGATGCTTCACTGCTCTATCGCGTCAAAGGTGAGGTTGGTCGTTCTTCGTATCCTCAGTAGGTCATGGAGATCTCTGGCAAAGAGAACTTTAGAATGCTTATTCATGGTCCTTTGATAGAGGGACCTACTAATGCAACACAAGCCATGTCATGTAAATACTGCTTTTTCCTGTAACCCTACACACTGTTGCTATTTAAATAATCATCTATTTCCCTCTTGAATGGTTCGCTTGAATCTACCTCCTCCATATTTCAGTGCAGCACATTCCAGACTTTAACTGCCCACTGTGTAAAAGAGTTTTGCATTTTCTTCTTTTGTAAAATGTAATTATTATCCATAATGCAATATGGCCACTGTGCATGTATAGTTGTTGTCCGTAGTATCACTTGGCGAGAATGGGACATACCTCCGGTGACATCACTGCATTCCCTGTCCAATGATGTCATAATACATGCATATTCCACTGACGAGGGGCAGATTTTGGAGCTCTGGCAGGTGTGGGACACAGGCTGACAGTGGGGTGGTGAGGCCTATGGGGATGACCTCCATTGGGGAGTGGAATGGGGCAATTGAGACTGCCACCATTCCATTGCTGCTCTCACTAGCTGCCTGATCCTCTCCAATGTCATGCTGCCTTCTCCAAAGCTAGGAGGCAATACTAGTCAATGAAACATTGCTGAACAGGGGCTGAGCACAACAGTGAGTACTGGAAAGGGCAGAGCTGTGACTGAGTAGAGGCTGGGGCTGTGGCTGGACAAGACAGTGAGGTCTTGATTTTTTTTTTGGAAGAGTGAACTCTTACACTCTTCTGCTCTTCATTGTCAACCCCAACCTCCCTGAGTCTTTGGTCACTTTCAGTCCCATCTTGTAGACTCTGGTTCAACTATTTCTCTGAAATTACATAGGGAGCCTCTTCACGCTCCCCATTCTTGGCGTATTCATACCTACGTTGGTATTTCAGCATTCACATCTTGTACAAAGTACTTTAAAACTGTATCCTTTGGTCTTTGATCCTTTAACAAGTGCAAACAGTTTATTCTTATCTATTCTGTCTTGACTCCTCATGATGTTAAAAACTTCCATCCAATCTCCCCTCCACCTTCTCCTCTCTTTGGAAGACAATCCCAATTTATTCTCATAATTAGAATTTCTCATCCTTGGAATCATTCTCATAAACCTCTTCCACACATTCTCCAGTGCAGTCACATCTCTCCAAAAGGGTCGTGCGCAAAACTGTGTCTAATACTTCAGCTGAGGTCTAATTGGCGTCCTGTTTACGTCCAGCATAACCTTGCTGCTTTTGATTTCTATGGCTCTGCTAATGAAGCCTATGAAACCTTATGCTTTATTAACAACTCCATCTTCCCATCCAGCCATTTTTAATGATTTATATGTATACGTACTCACGTCTGTCTTCTCTTACATACCCCTAAGGATGATACCCTTTATGTTATACCATCTCACCATGTTCTTTGTCTCAAAATGTATCACCTCATGCTTCTTCATAGTGAACGTCAACTATTTGCCCAACCCACCAACATGTCAATGTGCTTTTGAAATTTCACTGTCCTCCCAGTTTACAGTCCTCCCGAGTTTTGTGTCATCAAGAAACTTTGAACTGTGTCCCACTCAAGAATCTCTAAATGATTACATCAGCAAAGTCAAACCCCTGGGAAGCTCTACTACAAACCTTCCTTCAGCCCAAAAAATACTATTTCCCATTTCTCTCTGTTTCCAATCCTTCTGCCAATTTTGAATCCAAGTTGGTACTGTCCCTCTTATTCTATGACCTTCCTCACATGTCTATTTTGAGGCACTGTACTGAATGACTTATTGAAGGTCGTGGAAACCACGTTACCAGCTTTGTCCTCATCAACCCTCCTTGTTACCTCTTCAAAAAAACTCCAGCCAGTTACATTAGACATGATTTTCTCCTAACAAATCCATGCACACTCTTCTGAATTAACTCACATTTTTTCCATGTGGTGATTAATTCCATCCCAAATAATTGTTCATGGAAGTTTCCCCACAATCAAAGTTAAGCTGACAAGTCTGTAATTGTCAGGGTTATCCTTGCAACCTTTTGTTGAACTCTGGTGTGATGTCTGCAATTCTCCATTTCTCCAACACCACCTTGACTCTGAGGTAGTTTGAAAGATTCCTGCAATTTCCACTCACTTCCTTCAATATTCACACATCCTGTCCAGGTACTTTATCAAATATAACCACCGACAACTTATCCAATACCACCTTCTTGCCAATTGTGAGCCCTTTCAGTGGGTGAATTTCCGCCTCTATCGTCAGGGTTTAAGGCAGCACCTGCCTCATAACTAAAGACCGATACAAAGTGTTTATTTAACATCTTAACCATAACTCTTGTCACCACATGTAAAGCTCCTTTTTAGATTCTGACCAGCCCAGACTCCTTTTTAACACCCCTTTACTACTGATGTGTTTATTGAAGACATTGCAGCTTCCTGTTAACGTTAACTGCCAGGCTTTTGTTTCACAAGCCCCCTTTAGTTTCTTCTATTTGCTTTCCCCTATCCCTTTTGAATTTGTGTTCAGCTTGGTTCTCAATTATCTGGAGACAATTGCTTTAGGTTTTTTTGTTTGGATGTGGGTGTTGCTGCCAAAAGGTCAGCATTTGTTGCCCATCCTTGATTGCCCTTTGACTGAGTAGCTTGCTAGGGTCATTTCAAATGGTTCAGGTGTAAAGATGTACTGTGAATGTGGAGCAACAGTTTGAACTGCTTGAAAGGAGAGCAGATATTTTTCCCGTGAAAGGAAATTAATGTGTGTCTTTGCCAACAATCACTGATAGTTTCATGGTCACTGTCTTTGAGTTTAGCTTTCTATTTCAGGCTTTTATTGAATCCAATTCCGCCAGTTTCCCATGCTGCCAGAGCACTGGCCTGGGCAACTAGGTTGCCAGACAATACCCACTGTATCACCTGTTCAGTCATGCTAGATGTGACTCCAGCACTGTTCTGTACTGGTTTAAAATAACTTTTTATAAAATCAACTCATTGCGTCATCTAAGTATCTTCAATCTGAAATGGTATCATAATAGGTGTAGATCATGTAGCAAAAAAAAACACTCTCACTAACTCTGACCTGAGCTTTGATCTCCAAAATCAAATTGTAAATGAAAAATTGTTATATCATTGATTAATATTATTTTGGAGATATTGTTATTGCATGTTCAGCACCCTTTGATAAGAACTAATTTCAACTTTTTTTTCCTTTCCCCAAAATAAATTCTTGATGGTGGGAATTACAGCTTTTTGTAAAAGTTTGCCTGGATGATTCAGAATTTAATTTCTGATTGTAATTGTTTTGCAATCAGACAGTGGTGTGGTATTGCATAACTGCTAAGTTATTCAAACGAAAGCATCTATCACTGAAGATTTCTCTAACAGGGGATTTAATACTGTTGTATACATAACAACTGACAGGGCTTGCACTGCTGTTTTTATACTATGTCAAGTGATGTAAATGAGATGTGGGGGAAGGGTTAAAATCATATAGATCACGTTGGAAAGCAACCATTGTCCTGTAGCTATCTGCAGGCAGATTCTGCTGTCCTTCTGGATGTTCCTCTTGTATCTCAGACTGGTCAATTTCTACAGACTAAGTGTTCAAATTGAGCCATTTTGTTCACTTTAAAATAAACCCAGGCACATTATGCGTGGTTTCTTATTCACCAGCCTGTTCACAGGCCCTTTCCATGACTGTGTGACTGTAGAGTGAAACCTTGTGAGGGCCAGTGTTTTCACTACGTGCATGTCAACTTCAATCTGCTCCGATTTCGTGTGAAATCTGTGCCGTGGTGTGGGGCACAAAGGTCAACCCCTGGTAATTGATGTTGCTTATTCATCTGTTTCCAGTGTCTTTTTCCACACATTGGGTTTTGTTTGGATAAATTGTTTGAAGATTTACTGTAGTTCTTAAAGCCTGAGAAACAGCTCTGGTTAATCCTTAGTGTGGCTCCTGCTGCACAGTTTAAATGTCCCTAGTAGGCAGGAATCTTAACCCAGTTGACACATAATGGCACTAGACAAAGGATCTTTTCCAGACAAGATGTAGAGGACATCTTCTAGCGTAACAATTAGAGCAATTTCCAAACTAATTTACTATGAAATGAATTTGCAGAGCCATTTAAATAATGTTATAACAATGTTAATTGGTTAAAAATATTCCAAAACACTTCTTAATGATCAAGTATAGGCTTGTTATAAATCACAGCTCAAATTACAAATAATAGTACGACATAAAAATGCATGCCCAAAATTGATGCTCTTGAAGTTATTCTAAATGCTTAATTCATTCTATTTTGGATCATTACACACTTTAGTACTGATGATGGCAAATGACACTATGTGAAAATTAGGTTAATGTACATTTTTGGAAAGTATTACCCTGATAAACCTCAGTGTTCCAGAGAGAGCTCCTATCTATATTGTGCTGATATCACTACACAAAAATCATATTTTTCTCTTTTTAAAACTTGACAATTTTGAGAGACAAAATTACAGTGAAACTTTAAAATAGTATACAAAGTTAAATTTGAAAATTATTTTGAGTCACCTGTATAAAGCAGCATTTGCCTTTTATAATTGAACTACCTGAGTGTTCCTCTAAGTTTTTAAAGAATATATTGGCAAAACTGGTTCCAGTGGAAAAATACAGGTGTCAAGAAGCTACCTTTAAGTTTATTTTTGATCATTTTGCCATATTATGTTTTTGCTATGTTCAAGCCTGGATGGAATGCAGTATTGCTATTTAAGCTTGGTGGATCTTGCAAACTGGGTAAACAGTATGTATAGTGAGTGAATGAGAATATAACTTTGGGATCAGTCTCTTATATAAACAAAAGTGTATCTGTTGTACACTCATACTGCTGCCTGCCACCTTCATCGCAGTATGGGCTATTTTGCTTAGTTATTTGAATGTGTACCTGATAGAATACTTGACAAACCAGGAGCACCAACTGATACAAAACATCCATTTAACAGCAACACTAATTATAGATAGGCATTTATTTGTTATAACTAAGATCAGAGAGTCATTTGGGAGTACAGGCTCCAAAGCTAATCTTTGATGTGGTGATCTTAAAATGTTTGGATGATTTCATCATAAAGAAAATGTTTAATTGAATGGATTGACAGTAGAATAACACTTAGCAATGCTGTCAGCAGGTTGGACTGCTCAGATTTAAAGGGAATACTTAGACTTGTCAGGTCTTGTAGGATTTCCTTTTCAACTATTCATCACCAACATTTCGCCAATTTACCAAGGGAATGCAAGTTTTTCTTGTTAATGTTTTAAATTGCTAACTCTAAGTGGCTATATTTAAGCAACATTATTAAATAGTTAAAAAATTTGTGGATAAGGCACTCAGTTACTTGTTGATGTCTTTCGAAATATTTATTTCAAGAAATCTATTGGGACAAAACTGAATTCCTAACCTTATTAGCACTTTAGAAGTTGCACCTTTTTGACTGCTTTCCAAAACTAATTCAATCCAAGTTGAAATGCCTTCATGTTTTGGCAGTTGAATTGAAAAATACCATTTACTGTAGCTGAGCAAGGAGAACAGAATAGGAGGGGACAAAATTTCAATAATTTTGTCCAGGCAGTATCTTTCACCTGTTTTTGACTACATTTTTTTTCCAAAGGCATTTTTTTTTGTGAAAGTTTTGATGGTGTTGCAATCAGCTGCAGTTTCTGCTTTGTGACTGTCCCATTAGTATTTTTGTTACAGCCAAAAATAATGTTGAATACTTAAATATTGTGGAATAAACTGAATTACATGGAAGGCAAAGAAAATTTCATTCACCACCCTCAGACAGTGAAAGATCAAAATTCTGATGTCATAAATGAATAAATGCCAATTTATATTTAAAAGCGATTTATCTCTAAACTTTATTTTAAAGTACTTGTCCCCTCCTCATTCATTTCCTTCCTTCCCTTTCCTTACTAGTTCTATTCCTACTACTTTCAAAATGGAGTTTACTCAATGGAGTTTACAAAATGGAGTTTACTCAATTCATGAGATCTGACAAACAGTATTAACATATTATTAGACCATTGGAGCAAATGGAGTTCAGCCTTGTTCTTACCCAAAATATAGACAAATTCACACAGGTGAGGTCACTGGGCTGTGTCAGTCAGCAGAGACCTGGAAGTTTTGCTTCTTTGTATCCTCATGATACCAGGACTAACTATAGAACTTTTAAATTTAACCTTAGATCTGATAAGTTGGCATGGTGGCTTGGTGGTTAGCAGTGCTGCCTCACAGCTCCGGGGACTCGGGTTCAATTCCAGCCCCCAGATGAATGTCTGTGGGGAGTTTGCACATTCTCCCCGTGCCTGGGTGCATTTCCTCCGGGTGCTCCGGTTTCCTCCCATAATCCAAAGATGTGCAGGTTCGGGGGATTGGCCAAGCTAAAATTGCCCACAGTGTTCAGGGATGTGTAGGTTAGATGCATTAGTCAGGGTAAATATAAGATGGCGGAATGGGTCTGGGTTGGTTGCTCTTCAGAGAGTTGGTGTGGATTTGTTGGGCCAAAGGGCCTGTTTCCACACTGTAGGGATTCTAATTCTAATTCTAAAAAATCTAAAGTCAATGCAGACATGTGATTGACTGTGGGATCTTTCTGACATATTTCATTCGTATTCTCACTGAGTATAGCCAGGTAAGGCAGCACATTTTAAGATAATTTATTTGATTCATTAATTGCTCAGGGCAATTATCTGTAAAGATTGGATAGCACTATTAATAATGTTATTTGAGTTTTAATGATACCAGGAAGTCCCATTAATGTTAAATTATAAATATTATTTATCTATTGTTCAGGAGAAGATAGAAGCCTAGGCTTTAGAACTTAGAACATAGAACAATACAGCACAGAACAGGTCCTTCGGCCCACGATGTTGTGCCGAATATTTGTCCTAGCTTAAGCACCCATCCATGTACCTATCCAATTGCCGCTTAAAGGTCACCAATAATTCTGACTCTGCCACTCCCACAGGCAGCACATTCCATGCCCCCACCACTCTCTGGGTACCACTTTCTGGTGGTAATGTTGATAAATTTCTGTAAAATCTTGTACTCCACTGCAACCAACAGTAAGTTTGAGTCCATATGTGCATAGACTAATACATAATACCCCCAGTTACTGTCAATTATTTTATTTTTGAGAATACGTCATTGAGGTAGCCCCAAATCACAATAAACTGCAAAATGAAATAACCCGCACTTCAAATCTTAAAAATGATGATGTGTAACTGGAGTTTTAGCACTGCTAACTATGTGATTACAACTGAATAGTACACTGTCCTGGAAAAGCTCATTTTATATTTATGTATTGTGAACTTTTTTTTATATTTAACTTCTTTCTTAATTTGATCAATAATTTTTTTAAAACAATATGATAATGTATATTTAAAGTGATAGGAAATGTTTGCTGACTGAGCATCTTTCAATTTGCTTGCCTCGTTCTCCTGCTTGCTGACATCACTGCTGCTGGATACCTGGACATCCCCTTGACTTAGTGACAGATTTAAGTAGCCACCAAGGAAAAGGAAATCTGTGCAAGAATGATTGCTGGAGTGTTTTTGGGTCAACTTTCTCCAAGGTGGAGAGTGGAGTGGAGAGTTCCATTGCTTTGCAGCTGAGAGAATATTCTCAAAACTTCAATCTATGGACATATTAGTGCTGCTGGTTGTGTAGAAAAGAAAATTATATGGGAATTTCTATTGGTATTGGACATTTTAAATACAGTTGAGATTGTTGCAATTGTTACATGTGCTAAGTTTAAATTAACTTTTTCCTAAGTCCTCTGATGCTATTGGACTTAAACATCCAATAACTATCTTTGGATATTCTTCAGTAAGTATTAGGACAATGATAGAATCAAACAGGACAGAAGAGGCCCTTCAGTCCATCAAGTCTGTACCAGCAAAAATATACTACAACCTGCAGTAGCCCCATTTTCTGTACTAGGGTCATAGCCTTGAATGTTATGAAACTTTCTCATGTAATAAATGTCAATAATAAATAGGAATCCTTGCACAGCTATCAATGCATTACAGCTCTTGATAAAGCTAAAATAATTTGTTATTAACAAAGTTAGCATGGCTTAATGAAAGGAAGCCATGCTAACTTTGTTAATAACAAATTATTTATAATTAATGAAGGGAAGGTATGTCTCACAAATTTATCAGAATTCTTTGAGGGGTTAATATGCAGGATTGATGAAGGGGAAATATATATGCAATATGTATGGGTTTCTAATAAGGTATCACATGTAATGTTTTTAATCAGAGCCCATGGTGTTGGGCAGTGCTCCCTCAAATTTTCTTTCTTGCTGTGCAGGCCTCTGAAATCCATATATGGCAGCACCTTTCAGAACAATAAGCCAATGCAGTGATCGATGTGCCAATGCCAATTGCAGTGCATGGAACATGTACAGCCACTTAGCTCTGAGGGAATACTAATATTGAGCATAATATATGAGCATTCATGCAGGATTGGCTAACTAATAGAAGACAGAGAGTTGGGACAAGGGTGCATGGATTTGCTGTCCATGGATCTACATACTCGTAAGGTTGGTCCACAGAACCAATTTTTTTTCCTAAATCCCAGGTCCTGACAGATGCCTGGTCCTTTGCTGAGTTCTATTCTAATGCCTATTTGTATTTTTGTGTTATCCACAGGAGGTCTGTGCCTCTATTCCCCCCCACCCCGGGATAGGGAACGATTTACAGTATATGTTAATGACTTGGATGAATGTACTTACTAAGTTTGAAGACAACACAAAAATATTTAGGAAGGCAAGTGATGATACAAAGGGCAGAAGCTTGTAGGGCTCTGAGTGATGTGAGTTACGGCAGGATTTGTTGGATCATTAACAGTATAAAGTTCCATTTTTAGTGCTTTTCACAATTGGTGTGGCAAGTTTCTCGCTAGGCACTGGTGAGTTTCCAATTAGGGGGATTATTGTTTGTTAAACACTTCATTAATGCTCATTAATATATAGCTTTCTATCTTATGAAACTCTCTGAATGAGCTAGATGTTGAGAAAACTTGGCAGGGAAATGAGAATGGGTACCTGGTGGATTTAATTTGTTGCTTGCTCCAATCGGTGTTGGGTAACGGGCTGCATTAGCTCAGGGCACACTTCATGGCACCTCACATCCAAGGAAATTGGCATCTGATACATTCCAGCCTGAATCAACCCTCATGGCACAACTCTGATCCACTCAAAGGAAGCATTAATGCTCCCTGGCATCTCTCCTTGTAATACTGCAGCAAGGTCACTACGTGCTCAGGGACAAGTGCCCAGCTCATGGACTGCACTAGGCTGCCCCTCTCAGCTTTTCACTCATTATCATAGCATTCACTTATTCACTGTGCATCTATTGGGATGTTCTCAGCATCCTTGCCTTGCATTGTCTGTTTGGACTTTGCAGTTGAGCATGACAGATGTCATGGGGGTGGGGTTGGTAGTTAATGCAATGAGTTTGGTCAGACACAGCAAGAAAACCCACTAGGCCTTGTGGTGGAAATCCCTCCAAAAATGAGCCTCATATTATTTCTGGATTAGAGTGGTGCTGGAAAAGCACAACTGGTCAGGCAGCATCTGAGGAGTAGAAAATTGACGTTTCTAGCAAAATCCCTTCATCAGGCAACAGGATTCCTGATGAAGGGCTTTTGCCTGAAATGTCGATTTTCCTGCTCCTTGAATGCTGCCTGACCCGTTTCCAGCACCACTCTAATATTGACTCTAATTTCCAGCATCTGCAATACCCACTTCTGCCTCATGTTATTTCTGTCTTGCCTTGCTGTTTAGCACAGGCACAAAGAAAGGAAGCTTCTCATGATTGTCCATAGGTCTCCATAAAGTCAAGGGAGCTAGCCTTTGGTTAGGGAGTCTTGGTTTAGTAAGTCAAGGGCATCCTCTGATACCAGTCCAAATGTCTGGGGTAGTTAGAGTCAGGATGCTGTCCACATAAGATGGGTGAGGAGCTGAATATCAGGCAGCCCACGACCTGCCCTAAGTCCTTCTGCCCTATTGGGTATTGATTTCCTCTGGGAAGGAGAGAGAGGCAGGTATAAAGGGAAATGAAAGTGGGCAGCACAGCTTCTACTGTTGGTGCAGGTGGGGAGCTGTCCCAAGCAAGTGATTAGTTGCCATGGTATGGCAAGCAGGCAGGATTATTGTAGACAGGGATGGAATGGGTGATCACAAGTACAGCAAGAGATGGTGGGCATTACTGAGAGTCGTGTAGCAGGAATCTTGGTGGGAGGAACAGTGATAGAGTGACTGGAGGTGTGAGAGAAGAGGATGGAGTGGACGAAGACCTTCTCCCTACAATTTCATGTATTCCTACAGACAGCTGATACTGGTCTGGTGTCTTGGCTGCAACTGCTGGTCCTTGGGGAGAAGTGTTGTGGAAAGGTCACCCGATACTCTGAGAATTACCAGGAAACGCAGAAAATCCTTCACTAAGTTAAACTTTTATTTGCAAACAAAAGCTGTGACAATCAAAACATGACTCTGGTTCTTGGGGCCACTACTACTTATACTTTTGTGGTTCCTATGCCTATCTAGTGTCATTAGCATAACAAATCATACTAGCTTACTTTGTCTGTCTAAACTAATCATCTTCCCCCACACTGGTCTGCTACTTTACACTTAACTTATCACATTGCACCACTATTGTCTTTAGCATGAGCTCATCAATCACGTGATTTGACTAACCTATCATAGTGTGCAACCATTATCTTCAGCATGAGCTCATCTATTGCTTATATGTTACGTGATCCTATGCTCAATTAAGTTAACAATATACCTGCCAAATTAACTTCCTTAGAAGGAAGTCTCACCTCTGCAGTGCCACATCCAACAGACCATAATGTCCATGTCCATACAGAAGAATGCCATTTGCATATCCACAGCAAATGCCAAGAACCAGGCAGGGCAGCGCCAGACTGATGATGCTGGTGAATTCCTGGTTCCGCTGAATGGCAAAATGTTCTTGTGTCAAGATGGGGCTGCAATTGTGCATACAAATGCCATAGAAGTGGGTTTGGTAGTTAAAGCAATGAGTTTGGTCAGACACAGCAAGAAATGGGCGGCACGGTGGCACAGTGGTTAGCACTGCTGCCTCACAGCGCCAGAGACCCGGGTTCAATTCCCGCCTCAGGCGAGACTCTGTGTGGAGTTTGCACATTCTCCCCGTGTCTGCGTGGGTTTCCTCCGGGTGCTCCGGTTTCCTCCCACACTCCAAAGATGTGCAGGTCAGGTGAATTGGCCATACTAAATTGCCCATAGTGTTAGGTAAGGGGTAGGGGTACAGGTGGGTTGCGCTTCGGCGGGGCAGTGTGGACTTGTTGGGCCGAAGGGCCTGTTTCCACACTGTAAGTAATCTAATCTAAAGCCCGCTAGGCATTGTGATGAAAATCCCTCCAAAAAAAAACAGAATTTGGACTTAGGCAAAAAAATGTAAGATTCAGCTCAAGGAGTTTGTAGGTAAAGTTGCTGTCGTCCTAGAGGAAAATAGGGCTGCTATGAGAGAGATGTCTGGTGGTGAGTTTAACCTGAGGGTCAGCACATCTCAACTTCATCCCTTACCCGAGAAACCAGGACGTTTATGGTAACCTCATCTTGTGCAGGAATTGAACCTGCACTGTTGGTATCACTGCATTACAAGGCAGCTATCCAGCCAAGTAATGGTATATGGCCTTCATTGTAAGAGGATTGAGTTCAGAAGTAGCGATGCCTCTCCGCAGTTATCTAGGGTCTTGGTGAGACCACACCTGGACTATTCAATGCAGTTTTGGTCTCTCTACCCAACAAAACAATTACTTACCATAGAGGGAGTTCAGTGGAGGTTCACTGGGCTGAGACCGAGGATGGAAGGACTGTCCAAGGAGAAGAGATTGGTTTGACTGGGCTTGTGTTCACTAGACTTTTAATTGATGAGAGGGAACCTTTTTGAAAATGCATAAAATTCTAACTAGTAGGGCTGGAAAGACTATATACAGGGAGAATGTTTTCCTTGGCTGAGGAGTCGAGAACACAGTCTCAGAATATTGGGTAGGCCATTTAGGACTGAGATGAGGAAAGATTTCTTCACTCAAAGGGTTTGAACCTGTAGAATTCTGTATGCAGACCACATCACTGAACATATTTAAGAACGAGATGGATTTTAAAGGCATCAAAGAGGTATGAGGCGAAAGTGGGAATATGGTATTGAGATGAAGGATCAACCATGATCCTATTGAATGGCAGTGCAGCCTTGAAGGTCTGAATGAACTTAAAACCCTAACACTATTTCTGTGACACATTAACTCATTAAATTAAACGATGTACAGTATTCAGTTTTAAATTTTCTTCTTACAAATGACAATGGGGATGCAAATCTATGATTTCATGAAGAAAATTCTCTGAGGTCTATGGAATTTTCAAATATCTAAATTAATGGCCTACTCATACAGATGGGTGAAATGATGTATCTAAATCCTGATCAGAACCTGTACCATCCTCAGGTCAGATAGATTATAAAAACCAATTGTTTTCCCTTGTGTTTGATATAATGGAGTCACTAATCTACTTGATCTACATGAATTAGCTAAAAGGAAAGTGAGTGATGCGTATATTTCAAAGATAGCAGGCACTTGTAAAAGCAATTTCTTTGGGAAAAAATGCTGCACAGGTTTTTAATGAGTACTAATTGCCACAGCAAAAAATGTTGGAGTCTTCAATGGATTTACGTAAATGAAAGATCAAAGAATGTGGCACTTGCATTTTAATCTGTTGACTAAAATAAAATGAATAGGGTGGTGGTAATGGGGCCCGTGAGAGTGACAACAACACAGGTGGTAGAGACTTTAATCCCTCCTTTATTGTTGAAGCCTTAGGTCGAGTCGCAATTAAATAATCAGCTATTTTTATTTCAACTTCATGTTCACATCTTAAAATTGTTTCTCGCCTTAGGTAAAAGACTTGAAATCACATGTAGTGATATGAAAGACCATTTACTCTTTGTTGGTACTTTAAAATGTAACTTTGCAAATGTCACTTTTAGAGTCGTCCTTCATCCAGGGGCAGGAGTGAAGGGAGTTGGTTTGATTTGGGGAACAGCTCATTAGAGGCATTTGGCATAGCTGCATCAATAATGTTTAATAAGTCAGAGTTTTCTATGTGATAATTCAATGTGTTCCACTTTCAAACAAAACTATCTGTAGTTGCTTTGCTTCATTCAGGGCGCCTGTAGAATGCAAACACCTTAAAAACCATCAATTTGTGAGACAATATATATCAGTAATCAAGGTGTTTTGAGTAGAGACACAAGGATTGTTCAGTTGAGAGTTGCACTTTTGGGGGAAAAAAAATAGCAAGCAAGCTGTGCAGACAACTCCCATCTTTGGTAGCCTGGTGTAAAAGGTCATAAACTTAACTGACAGTCCCCATCAGGTCAGTCAAAAACAATGTTAGAAACAAAGTTAGTAAGGGCCTGGGTCAAGTCGTGCTCTAAAGTCAGCATTGTCAAAAGCCTCAGTCACATTCATACCTACAGGCAACCTCTGCTGATCCTGAGTCATTAATCAAACTGCAGAGCCAGTCTGACCCTGGCTCCTTCCCTTTGAAGTGTGGTGTCCTTTCCAGCATGAGGAAATAATTTGCTGCCTGATTCAATGAGCCATCAGTGGAGCCAGCAGACCTAATGACATGTGAGAATATTAACCTCCTACCATGAAGAGCTGTGAATCTTGAGAGGCAGTCTATAATTCACCCAGTGCACCGGAGGCACTCTGTCTCACAGTCTCTGTGACAGAACTTTGTTTTTATTCCTGCTTCCTTCTCCTGCAACTTTGCCGTCAAGATTTTAAAATAGATCTAATCTCGCCCTTTTCTCACATCTCATTTCAACTGCCGTCTCTTGCTTCTGCACTTTTATTAAGTTTATTAAAACCAGTTGAATCCTACTTTTTATGGCAGGGCTCTGTTCGCCCATTCATTATGGTCTCTTATCTTGGCAGGCAATCAGAACTGAAAGGCAGCTAGTCCATTATGCACATATGAAGCCCATCACTCCTTCAGCATTTGCCAATTCATCAAACATTTATCATTTGCCCTCTGAACAGCATGTCAATTTGCCTGTCACTCCCCAGTCTGTGCTGCTTTGTTTGAATCTAAACATTGCTTTTTCACACTGGTGTTATAGACCTATCCTTATAACACATCGCCCCCTCCCTTCAAAGGAAAGTCTCCTTGGTGCTAAGCAGGGAGGGCAGTTGCCACTGCCTGTTGTATGCAACATTTTTGTAAAATAATGAGGGTAAAGTGTGAGCCATAGGCAATGATTCTGGGATTATTAGGTATGACAGGGAGCTTGATCATAATTATCTTAACAAGGATAGGGTTAATTACAGTGGAATCTTAAAGTTCTTTCCATTTGAATCGGGTCGAGTGAAATGCATTTTGATGTTTTGTCATCTTGATGTGACTCTAAGTTGCGATGTGAATCTCTTGGCTGTGCGGGGATTCCTTTGGGAGAATGGTGTGATCCCTGCAGTGAGGTAAAGGAGATGGTACCTGTGGGTGAGATAATGGGCAGCTTTCAGTTCATTAGAGCTCTGCAAATAGATAGAGAGTAGGCAAATAATGCTGCTCATCTGTTTTATGCAAAATTTAAAACGAAAACTACATGCTATCCTTGCCTAGTTTGGCCTACATGTGACTCCAGACCCACAGCAATATGGTTGACCCCTAACTCTGGGCATTTAGAGATGGGCAATAAAATGCTGGCCTGGCCAGCGATGCGTTCATCTTTTTTTAAAAAATGAATTTTTAAAAAGTCATTACAATTCATTTTGTTTCAACTATGCAATGGGTAAGTGTGAAAATATTAAGGAAGAGCGAGAAAAGACATTTAAATAAAATGCAGTTTGTTTTGGAAACTGTCAACGCCCACTGTTCCCTTTCTCTTCTCCCCACCCCAAACCTTCCTTGGCTTACCGTTATGAATTTAGTTGATTACATCACAAAGTGCACATTGGCCTGATGACACAAAAACAGCAATTAATAAGAAAGCCCTTGTGTGATGCAGCTCTTTTTAACTGAGTGACTAATAACATCATATGGCAATATTATTAAAATCAGACAGGTGTTAAGGGGATCTGTACAGAATTTTCTCTGCCTGCTTCTGATTCTAAACCAAGCTTCAGTGAGCCTGGTCATTTCAATGGGTAACTCCCTCTAGCGTTCCAGGGCCTTTGTCCCATTTCATGCTCTGTCATTTGGTTTCATTCGTACCCTGAAGCATATAGATGCATTTTTCTCGATTTGCCAATGCCAATCCATTTGCAGATTTTTGTGGTAAGAATATTCTATTGACCTAGCATTATTGGAACACTGTATATATTTATGGTGAAATACACTAGAGTGTGGGTTGTTTGTTGCTGTGAGCCTGTGAGTCTCCTCAGCAGGCTTTCCAGGTGTGTTTGGGGAGGGGGGGTGGGGGGAGGTGGGAGAGGGAGGAGAGGGAAATGGGTGGTTAGGCACAGACCTCATGTAATAAATATCACATTTTATTTCCTCCACTGTTCAGATTGCACAGTGGTCACATATCAGAGTGATGATAAAACTGGATTCATTAGCAGTACAAGAATGATATTTGGACTGAATGATGGATGACAACTTAAATTTGTGTCCAGGGAATGAAGGTGAACTGTGACAGTGTTATTTATCTTGGGAATGAGGGTTTAGGTCAGGAGAGGCTGGGTGCCTCAAGGCACAAGACGTTGACAAATTCATCCTGTAGGCCGCATATCTGAAGCCTTTTGTTTTAGATCCTGGCTACTCACTAAGTGACCCTCATCCTTCATCCTGCCAACGTGTGAAAAATGTGAGGCTGTGCCAGTGCTCCCTCTGACACTAATTCTTGTCATTCACTTGCTTGTCAGGCTAGAACCAAAACTTTCCCATTTGTGAAAAGGAAGGTTGAAATATTTATTTCTGTGGATAATGGCTTTCCTGATTTAGTAGCTTATAATTTTTCCTGTTCCCTCCTTGTTGCAGGTCATTGGAAGGACTGGAAGAATTCATCTGTCTGGAAGAGCTAATCCTGGACAACAATCTTCTCAGACATGACCTGCAGTTGCCTAGGTTACCACACCTTCATACCCTCACAATCAACAAGAACCAAATATCCTTTGCACAATTACGTAGTAAATTATGTAGCATTTAATTTAGAGGAAATGACATGAAATTCTATTTGTGTGGATATCGTGTTCTCTTCATTGATGGGCATGCCAGAAATTAATTAGTGGCATATTAATTCACAAAGTCAAATCGTAAACATTTGGAATTATTTTGTAGGCATTAATGGGAAGAAAAAGACTTACTTAAAGGAACGCAGGAGAGTTTGTCTTGGATGGAAGGGAGCCCTCTGCTGGAATAATTATTGCATGAGATGAAATCAGGCCCATGGAGAATACTAAATAGGGAAAGCGCAGGCAGTTGTCACTGCTGTATATAAATGGTGTTCACCGCATACTTTTAATTACATTGGGATATGTGCTACGTGATATACTCACTGAACTATTCTAATGTGAAGATTGAAGGGAACAAACTTAAATAGTTTGATGAAATATTCAGCACTAAACTTTCAGGCCAAAAACAATACTTTTTTTTGGAGTGTTCTTCATTAAGGCATTAAAATACCCCTCAGAAAGGCTTTTAAATTATCAGGGCCCTGCAGAGTCAATGAAAGTTCAGCAACATTGATTTTCAACATTTACTGGAGACATAATTCTGACTGTGCAAAAGTATCAGGCCACCATTTATATTCTTGTGGGGAAATAAGGCTGTTATTGTTGCCACTGTAGACTCGTTTTACAATGGGCTGAATGTGTTTGTGATGGATGTCGTGTGAAGTAACTGTTTGTTTCCTTGTTGGAAAAGTTTCAGTTTCAACAATTGCTTACCATTTAGCCACACAACATCCATCATTTTGTCAATGTTTTAAATGTTTCACAGTGAACCTTTGAAAGAAAGTGAACTAAAAAGAGGCACATTCTTTCAATATATGCCAAAATTCTGACATGTGTGAGCCGTGAATTGCCCCTTAAACAATAACTTTGACAAGTCTTGAGTGCTGCAGTAAATTTGACTGTCAGCTCCTGATGTATATGATTTTTTTACTGCTTCCCTATAAATGCTTTTTCATTAGTGTGATTGAATCCTTAACGATGACCTTTGACACATAACCGAATTAGACAGCCTTTTGGATCATTTAGCTGAAGTGGTGCCTTGGCTTAAGTACCTCAGCCTCCTCGGAAATGAAGCCTGTCCCAATGAACTTGTTAGCTTGGACAACGATGAAAGTGACTATCAAAGATACAGGTTAGTTGTACTTGTTGCTAAGAGATAAGTGCAGTTACCTGATAAATGTCTTTCAGTTATCTGCTGGAGAAATGCATTAAAAAAAATCATTGCTGTTCCTTATTGTTTGATGTTTCTGAATTTTCAGCCACATTTATTCACAATATACCAGCTATTAATCATTTAAACTATAGGCGTAACTGGGAGAAATTATTCAGTGGCAAATATGTGGGGTTCATTTTAGTGCTGTCAAAAAGACATATACAACTGACAACCTTTATAGTATGGGATATAATATTTATAGCATGTCACACAGCCATAGATCAGAGCAGAAGCACATCTAAAATATTGCAGTTAATAATAAACTTTATACTGTGTTCTTGAGTGAAGAGGTTTTTTTATAAAGCAGTGTAAACATTTTGCAAATGCTGTTTGTATGTGTTTTCATAAGAAACGGAAAACTTTCCTTTCTAAAACATTACATCTTATGTTGAAAATACAAGGCATATAGCCATCATGACATTAGATTATTTAGTCAAAACAACACTGCAGGCATTTTCTGTGCATGTATGGTTTGTATTTTGCAATAGCGATAAACTATGTTGACATTGCAAGTGGCAACATGTGTAGTTTTGCTGCAACGTATTTCACTATGTATCAGTACAGGAACAAAATTGACTTCCATGATATTTCATTAGAATAGTAATTTGCATCTGCAAGTTCTGTAAAACTTGGAAATAACTGGAAAATTTGCAGATCCTGAACTACCTTTACTTCTTTTTATTGAAGTGTCTTTTTTTAACCAATGAAATATATGCAATATTTATTTTACTTCGTCTCATTATCAAACAGCCATCATATTTCAACTTAATTGCTGCCCCTCTCCACCACTCCTTTTTCATCAATGTTATTAAAGTTCTTCAAAATGGGCTTCCATAATTATTTTTAGGATAAATGTTACCTATGTAGTCAAGATTAGAGTAGTGCTGGAAGAGCACAGCAGGTCAGGCAGCATCCGAAGAGCAGGAAAATCAACATTTCTGGCAAAAGACCTTCATCAGGAGGTCCTGATGAAGGGCTTTTGCCCGAAATGCTGATTTTCCTGCTCCTCAGATGCTGTCTGACCTGCTCTGCTTTTCCAGCACCACTCTAATCTTGACTTTGATCTCCAGCATCTGCAGACCTCACTTTCGCCGTATTGATTTTTCCCTAAGTGTCTTTCGTTAAGAAACTTGCATCTTCTCAACCAGCAAACTTTAATTCTTTAATGATCTTAACTCATTAAAATTAGGAGATTATGTACCACACAAACTATAAAACCCATTCTACTCTCTTGTCTGCCAATGTTTTGGATCTTAACTAAGACATTGGCAAAATAGTAAGATTATGCTGCGTATTCCTGCTGTCATTGGGAAAGGAAACAGGCCAGGATTCCTCATTCTGATCTCTATTTAAAACTTGTGCCAATCTCTGTGGAGACTGTGGCAAGGCAAGCGCAGGTGTGGACCCAGCTGCAATATGGCCTCTGGGCACATAGTCTGCAAATACTGCCTTGGTTCACACATGAGGAATAGCCACTTCGGCCAGTCCTGAAGGATGCATAGTACCCAGAAGGTTGAGGATGAGGGTGGGGTGGATTAGAAAGTTAATTGAAGGGGAATTATTTTTTTTTAAAATGAAAAGCAGAGAGGGGGTAATAGGACTCATCAAATATATTCAAATATGTAGCCTTCAATCCAGCATATATGAAGCTGGGTAATTTTTTTTATATTGACTTTTTCATGCTTTGACTAGTTGACAGGATGTGATGGACGCTAACTTTCACAAAGACTTGACAAGTTATATGGAGGAGGGGAGACCTGAGGAAAATAAAGTAAATTAAATTTCAAAATGGCTTTAATAAAGAAAAGATGAGAGAATGAAAGGACAGTTTTAGAAAGTGGTTGAAAATGGCCAACTGTAAATGCTGGAAATCTGAAACAAATGCAAGAATGCTGGAGGGACTCAGGTTTGGCAGCATCTGTGGCAATATCTATTAATTGTATATGTCATTTGTTTAAGTGTAAGGCGGCATAGCAGCAAGTCAAAATTAGACTGGTGCTGCAAAAGCACAGCTGGTCAGGCAGCATCCAAGGAGCAGGAAAATCGCCGTTTCAGGCAAAAGCCCTTCATCAGGAATCCTGCTCCTCAGATGCTGCCTGACCTGCTGTACTTTTCCAGCACCACTCTAATGTTGACTCTAATCTCCAGCACTCACTTCCGCCCCAGCATAGCAACTAGTGCCCGCATGGGATATGGACCAAGCACAGGCAGGTGGGACTAGTACAGTTTAGGCCTACAATTGGAATGCAGTGGATGGACTGAAGGGTCTGTTTCTGTGCTGGATGACTCCATGACTATAATATGAAGGAGGAAGCATCGCTAAAGGAGACTGCAACTAAGCGATAAATGGATTTTGGTATTATTAAATGTGAAGCAGTATATTTTTATTGGAAAGAATTGTGATCAGTAATTATATTTGATTTGAGGATGAAATTGTGGAGTAGATGGATTTTAAGAGTTTTAATGTTGCAAGATCTCAAAACAAGTAGATAAAGTAATTAAACTACAGATTCAAAAAAAAAATTATTTTAAGTCCCTTCTGTTTCTCTGTTGGCTTACAATTGAGGAGCGTTTATATGGAAGATTTGTTGGCCTGCAAACTAAATGTTCCAGATGGCTGTACTCCTTTAATACTCATCAGCACCATCATAAAATGTTGTAAATGATTTTTTTTCTACTATTTAGCTGAAGAAGAAAATGTTCTTATTGGTGAATAATTTTCCACCATATTTATAGATACTGCTGAGTAATGGAAACAATATGAAAAACAGATGATCAGTTAGATGTAAGCAATGTAACTGAACACAGACTCTTTTCAGCAGTGCCAGAGTGAAGCTTAGAGTATGTGTCCACTTGATATTGTTTAATGGGGGTATTTTTGTCCACTTTAATTGATTCCTAAATACATAAATCAGTTTTGTTTGATTTTATTTGATGCAAATAAATGTAGTAAATTATTTAGTTTGAAGACTTAAGCCATAGAAGGCATTGATTGTGTGACCCAAAATTATGCTACAGTGTACAGCAAACCATAGAGTTATAGGGATGTACGTCATGGAAACAGACCCTTCAGTCCATCTCATCTGTGCCGACCAGATATCCTAAATTAATCTAGTCCCACTTGCAAGCACTTGGCCCATGTATCTCTGAATGCTTCCTTATTCTTATATCCATACATATGTCTTTTAAATGTTGTAATTGTATCAGGCTTCATCACCATCTCTGACAAGTAACATAAACCTTCACAAAACATGATTTCTTTTAATTGTGCAGTGTTTAAGTCACTTCTAAATGGTTGTTGGTTGACCAACAATTTCCAATTTAAGAGGTTTCTCTTCTTTTTAGCATAAAGCACATTTTTCCACAGACCTGTGTCTTGGTTATGTACATTTTTGGTTTTGCAGCTATTGGAAACAACAGTGACTCAGATTGTGGGTGTGGAAATTTAAAGGAAATGCAAAGGAAACCTTCTTTACTAGGATCACTGGAAAGACAGAAAATGGAATGATACAGAAACATCCAGCTTTATTGTAAGATGTTTGCTCTTCCTTCAGAAGATTTGGATGTGGCTGAGATAGACAGCATTTACTGCCCATCTCTCGTCGCCATTGAAAAATGAGCTGCCTTCTTGGTATATAAGTTTGGGCTAGCCAGGCCAGTTAAAAGGAGAAGAAGAGCCAAGTGTGTTGAGATCCATCTGGAGGTGCATGTAGGTCAGGAAGGGAAAGGAAATCACGTTTCTCTCCCTGGAGAACATGAGTGAACAAGATAGATTTTACCACTGTTAGGTTGTTCAAGTCATCATTATTGAAACTAGGTTTCTATTTTGTGCTTTATTTAATTAATTCAACTTAAGTTTCCCAGCTACCATAATGTACGATATGGGTAATTTAACTTCATAAGCAGTTACTCCTGATCAAGGCTGACTTGCTTCCACCTCGGTTCAACAGTTCTGAAATTGTTGATAGGTCTATCTGTGATTTACATTCTCTGCCACATTTTGGGCAGGTGGCACTTGAAGAAATAGGTAGATGGATTTTGGGAAATTTGTGATCTACCTCCAATGCCTCAAATTTCACCTCTGTGCTTCCTGATGACAACTCTCTATGAGGAGAGGAAGAATACTGAAATACTTACATGTCTTAATACTTACATCACTGTCCTTGAAAATGATCACTGAGTTAGACTAAGACCATAAGCTATAGGAGCAGAATTGGGCCATTTGGCTCATCAAATCAGCTCCACAATTTGATCATGTTTCTTGACCTCCTCCCCTGTCTTCTGCCTGTAACCCTTGACCCCCTTACTAATCAAGAACCTATCTATCTCTATCTTAAGGACAGGTTTATCATTCCAAAACTGGGCATAGATAAGTTACCGTATGTCGTCAATGGCGAAATTAAACCGTAGTCTAAACTGTAATCTCATTCTCTGGCACATTTATCAATCCTTGAACACATTTAAGCCCAGTGAACCAATTCCAGTTTCAAGTGGATCATACAGATGTGAGGAACAACGTTAGGAATACCTTTGAATGAAGTATCAACTAAGTAACTAACAGGGCTACATGCACATTAAGCACTAAACACTCCAGGCTCAAGGAAAATCTTCACGGTCCTACAACCAATCAATTAGACCAAAGCTCTTTCACCCTGTTACATCCAGCTGAGACTGCTTATTAATAATTCAACAACTATCAGGAGGAAAACACCACTAACACCTCCACCTTGACAAACCATACTGTATGAGTAACAAGAGACTGAACTAAACTGCTTGTGAGAGACTTATCTAAGAAGTGTCAATCAGGTTCGACTACTTGGCCTCATCCCAAGGTCTACAATCTTAGATACTGGCCTCCAATTAGTTTGCTTCATTTTATATTAGCCAGGAGCAGAATTCACTGATACTGAGGGCTTTGATGATATACCGGCTGGAGTGATGATGACATATGCCAGAACTATTTGCTCCTCTGTCTAACTTATTTCATTACGGTTGTGACATATTTACACAACAATGTTGAAAATTGTCTGGAAATCTTCTATTCACAAAACACGGTCTAAATCTAACAAGGATAATTGTCACACTGTCAGTCCACTTTCAAGCATGGAAAGTGTCATCAACAAAGCAGTCAAATAACTTTTCCTTCTCGAACGCATCTAGGAATAAGCAAGTAGTGTTGGTCTCATTCTATCTGAGTTTTTAAAAACACAGCCATTTAGCTGTGCAATACCAATGATATATGACCCATACCAATGATATATGATGCATACACATTAGAAGCAAACCGAAGCCACTCGGCCCCTTCAAAATTGCTCTGCTCTTCAGCAAGGGTTGATCTCATTACTCCACATTCCTGCCTACGTCCAATAATCTTTCACCCTTTTGCTTAACAAGAATTTGTCTACAACAAGAATTTTGCCTGACATGTCGATTTTCCTGCTCCTTGGATGCTGCCTGACCTCCTGTGCTTTTCCAGCACCACACTCTTGACAAGAATTTATCTATCTCTACTTTAAAAACATTGAAAGTCTCTGCTTATGGTGCCTTTTGAAGAAGAGGCTTCCAGACTCTCAGCTCTCTGAGAAAAAATCTCCTCATTGCTGTCTTATTTGGGTAATTCCTTAAACTGTGATGCCTAGTGCTAGATTCTCCAACTAGAGAATTTCCACAGGCACCATGTTAAGACCTCTCTGGGTCCTCGCTGTCTCAATTAAGTCCTTGCTTACATTTTTAAGCTCCAGTGGATACAAGCCTAACCTGTCCAACCTTTTCACACAAGGCATATTACATGTTAGTTAGGAAAAGCAAAATTAACAGCAAAGTAATTCAGATGCATGAGATCTGAAATAACAAACAGTGTGAGAGAAATTCTGCAGTATCTGTTGAGAGAAATACTAAGTTGATGAAGAGTTGTATTGGACTCAAAACGTTAACTCCATTTCTTTCTAACTTTCTTCACAAGTCTGTTGTGTGGCACCACATTGAATGCATTTTGATTACTTTTAGGAGCCTGTATACCACTTCCACGAGGGACTCTTGTCTTAATCTTCACATCTACCCAAACTGCTGCTTCATCTTGACTTTTGTAATTAGGTAATCTCTCTCGATTGTGCTAACACCGTCATTAATTAATAAATCCACCCATTTGCCGTTTCCTGCTTTCCTGTCCTTCTGCAGTGATATGTACCATTCAACTAAAGTTCTTTTTAATTAGTTTTGTAACCTCTAGCATTTATCTGTTGATTTACTAAAATATTTGTACTGTCTATCTCTCAATGTTGTGGTCTGTTTATCATTTCTAATATTAATACCTTCTTCACGTGCCTTGTCTCCCACTCTTTGACATCCTGCTGGCACCTGTACACTCCAGACCATGTGGCAGTCTTGCTGAGTAGTTAATGTAAAAACTGAACGTCAGAGACCAGATATTAGTAATTGCCCTCTGCATCAAGACAGTGTTCAATCCAATCGGGAACTGAAGAACCATTGCAAATCTGAAATTAATCAGAATCAAAAGGGAAACGAGCCCATTGCTGAAGCAAGAGAAAGTGTTTGTGCATGTTGCATGCTTGACATCTTAGCTCTTACTGAACATCACTTTAGGTGTTCTCAGATGAAATGTTCCTTGCGGAAATATTCTGAATCTCTCACAATCCAAGTTCCTTACATTCAAGAGGAGGTAAGGGAGGAAGGAGGCCTGTCTTGCATGTGCTGCTCTGTTATCTAATCCAGCAATATAATCTAAAGGCAATCTCCTGCTTTTTACCCTTATCTTTGCACACCATATATAAATGATTTGGATGTGACCATAAGAGTTATAGTTAGTAAGTTTACAGATGACACTAAAATTGAAGATGTTTGGACAGTGAAAAATGTTACCTCACATTAAAATGGGATCTTCAACTGTTTGAATCAATGGGCTGAGGAGTGGCAGATGGAGTTTAATTTAGATAAATGCGAGATGCTGCAGTTTGGAAAAGCAAATTAGAGCAGGACTTATACACTTAATGGTAAGGTTTTGGGGAAAGTTGCTGAGCAGAGAGACCTTGGAGTGCAGGTTCATAGTTCCTTTATGCTTCCTTTATTGGACAGAGCATTGAGTACAGGCATTCGGAGGTCATGTTGCGGCTGTACAGGACATTGGTTAGGCCACTTTTGGAATATTGCATGCAATTCTGATCTCCTTCCTATAGGAAGGACATTGTGAAACTTGAAAGGATTCAGAAAAGATTTACAAGGATCTTGCCAGGGCTGGAGGATATGAGCTATGGGGAGAGGCTTAACAGGCTGGGGCTGTTTTTCCTGGAGTGTCAGAGGCTGAGGGGTTAGGGGTTTATAAAATCATGAGGGGCATGGATAGGGTAAATAGACAAAGTCTTTTCCCTGGGGTTGGGGAGTCCAGAACTAGAGGGCATAGGTTGAGGGTGAGAGGGGAAAGATTTAAAAGGGACCTAAGGGGCATGTATGGAATGAACTGCCAGAGGAAGTGGTGCAGGCTGGTACAATTACAACAGTTAAAAGGCATCTCGATGGGTATATGAATAGGAAGGGCTTAGAGGGATATGGGCCAAGTGCTGGCAAATGGGACGAGATCAGATTAGGATATCTGGTCGGCATGGACGAGTTGGACTGAAGAATCTGTTTCCTTGCTGTACATCTTTATGGCTTTATGGCTCTATGACTCTATTTCTATCCAATAAAAATATCCAATGCCCTCTTGAATGCCTCAATTGAACCTGCCTCCTCCACATTTCCAGGTAGTCCATTCCACACCCTAACTACTCACTTTGTGAAAATGTTTTTCCTCACATCACTCTTGCTTCATTGGCACATCATTTTAAATCTATCCCCTCTCATAACTGGTTTCTTTTAGAAGCAGTAACCACTTCACTCTCTCTACTCTGTCCAGCCTGCTCATGATTTGAAGACCACTATAAGATCCCCTCTCAGTCACATTCTGTTCAGGGAGAAAAGTGCAACCTCCTCCAATTTATCACTGATGTTTCTCAAACCTGAAACGAATTTGATCAATCAGTTCTACTCTCACTCTAATACATTTACATCATTCCTCTAATGTGGCATCCATAACTGTACACACTAGTCCAGTTGAGGTGCCTTGTACAAGTTTCACAGCATCTCCTCGCTCTTGTACTCTATGGCCCTGTTAATCAAGCCAACAACACTGAATATTTTATTTACTGCCCTCTCCATCTGTCTCCTTCAATGATCTGCGCACACATATACCCAGGTCTCTCTGCTTCGGTACTCACGTCAGGACTGTACCTCCTATTTTATATTGTCTTTCAGTTTTCTTCCGATCAAAGTACTTCACCTCATGCATGTCTGCATTGAATCTCATCCACCAACTCTCCACGAAATTGTCAAGTCCTTTTGACATTCAACACTATCCTCTTTACAGTTTATGATTTTTGTCAAGTTCAGTGTCATCTGAAAACTTGAAAACTATCCCATGCACGCCAAAATCCAGATCATTAATGTATATCAGGAAAAGCAAAGGTCCCAAAATTGACCCTAGGGAATGCCAATACAAATCTTCCATCAACCCAAAAAAAACCCATTGACTACTACTGTCTGTTTTCTATCACTAAACCAATCCTGTATCCACATATCAACTAGCAGGAGGTGGAGGCTCCACATATATTTCCATGCTCAATGATGAGATAACACAGTATATCAGTACAAGAGATCAGCCTGTAACATCTTCAGCCATCTGCAGCTGAAAATATGGTCTGGAAAATCAATCAGTTTCCTCCAGATGTCCATGGCATCACAGATGGCAGAGTCCAACTAATTCATTCACTGCACATGATGTCAAGAAATAGCCAAAGGTGCTATGCGCTCTAATAACATTCCAGCAACAGTACTGCAGACATGGGCTGCAGCACTTGCTAAACCCCTAGCCAAGCTTTTTCCATGCAACTACAATACTAGCAACTACCCCAACAACGTGGAAGATTGCCTGATAATGACTTGTCCATAAAAACAAGAAAAATTCAACCTGACCAATTATTGTCCATCAATCTACACTCTGTCATTGGCAAATGATCCACCTCTAAGGACACATGCCAGATGTCTGTGTCATAATGCATCAGGAAGTTTTGCTTTTGTGGCAGGTTGTTGCAGATATCTCCAGTCTCCTGCAAAAAGCCATCTTTCTCAGTGAACTGAATAGCGAAGTGTTATCAAACACTTTGAGAGAGCTGGTCTGCTTGTAGACCTTTTGTTGTTTGTCACTTCTTGAATACTGCAATTCATGTTACATCAAACAGAACTTTTAAAGTTTAAAAAAACACTGCAAATAGACTCTGGAGATTAGTATGTTTGGAATTTAACTTTAAGATTTCGATGTAATTTCCTGCATTGCCTACCACTAGTGATGGAGAGACTAGAGTTCCATAAATAATGATTAGAGTTTTATTGCTTAAAAATAGATCTCTGATGAAATATGTCCTTCATAAAAGGCATTTCATAACACTAATTCCATGAAGCAGTATCCACAAAAAGAGCACAAGTAGTTCCCTTTCGATGGTTGGGCAAAGCATGTCTACACTTTGATCTTACTACTGGAATAAAGTGTGTCAAGACAGCATGCAAACAAATAATGTCAAAATATTATTTCAAACTTCCTCTAAAATAGTTAAGCTATAGACATTTTTAAGTAAATTGCATATAATTGTCATAATAATAATAAAATATGGGTTATTGATTCTCGAATTCCGTCGTCTGATTTTAGTACTGGGGTCTTCGTGAACTAAAATGGTTTTAAAAAGGAAAAAATATTGAATTGAAATGGCCTCAATAATCAGCTGACTATACAGGTTAGCCCTCTTTGTGAAATCAATGGAGAATAAATGAAATAATTTGAACTGTAATTCAATTTTTTATCAACACACTGAAACCAGCTGAATGTAAAAGAACTTTTTTAAAAATTTGATTTGCACCTGTATGATAAATTTCCTATATGGTGATGTTTTTCATCTCCATCACTTATTTATCTTGGAAACAAGGATCTCAGACATCAGAATATACAAATTACCTGTTCCATTTGCTCTCTTACAGTCCAATGAGGCCTTCTCTGAATAGAAGAATTTTGAAAAATTAAAACTAATGCATCAACTATCTCATTGGCAGTTTTTCTTTTGACCCTAGAAAGAAGTCCATCAGGACCTGGGCACTTGCCTGGCCATAGCTCCAACAATTGACAATAGTGAAGACGATGCAAACTACCTGTCCAGCTCATGTGCTATCTTTTTATTTTCTATTAATTATTCTTCTGACTCACTTTCTCTTGGATCAATGCTAACTTTGTTAACTCCATTCCTTTCAACACATAGAGAAACTCTTACTATTTGTTCTTAAGTTTTTACTCCGCTTTCCGTCAAACTCTAATTTTCCCTCCTTATTAATTTTTTTTTAGTTTTATTTGTGTCTAAATTTCTGTTCTGCCTGTGTTTGAACAATTATGCTTTTTCTTTGTTAGATCTTCTAGTTAATCACAAATGGTAGGTACGATGTAAATGTTCATATTCTTTTGAATATATCAATTCTGTGTATTCTGAAATCCGTTAAATGTCTGCCACTACATCTCTATTGAACAATTCTTGAACAAAATTTTCCATATCACTTTAGCCATGTTTTCTTTTGTGCCTTCATAATAGTTCACATTTATTTTTTTTCATAGATGTCTCAGACTGCACTCAAACTGAACATAAACATAAATCATAATTTCGTTACTGCTACTATGGGTGTCTTCACTGTGAGATCATTAATTAGTTGGCAGAGTTCCTCTGATTTGTCGAAGTGTTTCCGCAGAGAAAACAACAAGGAATTATAGACTCGCCATGCTTCCCCAGGTAGCGTAAGAAAAGAAATTGCGAACCTTAGACAGTTTGGCATAGACATAGGAGGGCCGAAGGGTCTGTTGCTATATTGTTTGACTCTATCTGTTTTCTTTGAGGAGAACAGATCTCTGCTTATGAATACAAGTTGCTTCTAGCAAGCATAAGTGAGTCATGTTATGAGCTCAGATGACTACCTTAAGTTGGCCATAACTACAAGTGCCCTCAGGATTATTCAGCAAATGTTGTCAATCACAAAATTTGCCTACTGGCACAACAGGTCCATGGCAGACGCCAACTCCCTGGTCCTACACTCATCCCCACAACATCTGGATAACAAAGGTACCTATGTCAGGCTTCTACTTACTGATTACAGCTCTGTCTTCAACACCATAATTCCAAACAAACCTATCTCTAAGCTCTGAGACCTAGGTCTCCGTTCCCCCCTCTGTAACTTGATCCTCGAATTCCTGATCTGTAGACTGCAATCAGTGAGAATAGACAACAACATATCATCCATCATAATCCTCAACACCAGCATACTCAGCTCCCTACAATACTTCTTATACATGCATGATTGTATGGCCGAATTGTGACCCAGCTCCATTTACAGGATTGCTGATGAAACAACCCTTGTAAGTCAGATCTCAAACAAGACTAGACAGGAGACAGAAAAGAGATTAGTGCTTAGTGGCATAGTGTAAATACAACAATCTCTCCATCAACGTCAGCAAAATGAAGGATCTGGCCATTGACTTCAGGATATAGAGTGGAGGGCACACCCTATAGTCTGCCTATTACTAACACACTGAAGGTCATTTAAACAATCAATCATTGGCATCTACGGACAGCTTACCTGATATCAAACTGGATTGAATTTTGGACTTGACATTGCTTAATTTTATCTTAGATACACCATCGTTTTGGATTGGTGGGAGTATCCCATAAGTGGAAAATACCACTCATGTCATTGCTGCGTAATAGCTGTGAGAAAAAGTTTGGTTGACCTGTTCAAACTTTTCAGATACTTCACATTTCTAGGGTAGCTTCAGCAGAATGGGCACATTGCAGGTCTGTAAGTGGCTGCCTTTTTTCCACTTTCAAGTTTGCATGATGCATAACAAGCAATGGTCTGATCAGGATAGCAATGGGATGACATTGTACTCTCTCTTTGTAAAAAATCTGCAAGGTGAGCAGGTAGCTCAGGCTCCCACAGGCAATTAGAATCAAGTTGTGTTGAGCTTTATTAAATGATCCTAGCAAGTTAACTCAAGCAACATTTCCTCATGGTCAGCCAAGGAACTCTATGGTCTAAACCTAGCTATGTAATGCCATTGTAAATTTAATCTCCAAATTGATATTTTTCTTGCTTTAGTTCACTGTCCACAAATCACAGCTCATCTTAACGTCTTTGACGAAACCCTTTCCTGTCCTATGCCTCATGCACACCTGCTTTACCCCTTTGTTTAGCAACATTTGTTTCCAGTTACCTGACACCCCCAAATTAAATTTCTGATCCTCATGCATAAATCATAAGGTCATAAGATATTGGTGCAGAATTGGCCATTCGGCCCAATGAGTCTGCTCTACCATTCAATCATGGCGAAGACATTTCTCAACCCCATTCTCCTGCTTTCTCCCTGTAACCCTTGAACCACTTACTAATCCAGGTACTATCTGTTTCTGTCTTTAAAACACTCTGATTTGGCTTCCACAGCCTTCTGCAGCAATGAGTTCCACAGATTCACCACCTTCTGGCTGAAGAAATTCTTCCTCATTTCAGTTGTAAGAGTCATGTCTTCCCTCTGCTGTGTACTCAGGCCCTAGTCACTCCTATCGTTGCAAATATCTTCCCTATATCCAATGTGTCCAGGTCTCCCCATTATTTAAGTTTCAATCAGATCCTCCATCATCCTTCTCAACTCCACTGAGTACAGATCCAGAATCCTCCTCTACTTTTTCACATGACAAACACTTCATTCCCAGGCTCATTCTAGTGAACCTCAGCTGGACCCACTCCAAAGCCATCACATCCTTTCTTAGATATGGGGACCAAAAGAGCTCTCAATACTCCAAAAGCAGTCTGACCAGAGACTTGTACACCCTCAGTAGTGCATCCTTGCTCTTGTATTATAGCTACTCTTGAAATGAATGCCCTTCATTGTTTCAGATCAGCCTATTTTAAAACCTTTCTTCAGCCCTTCGAATCATCTTCAACTGTGTTGTTTTGCCTGATCTTCAATCGTTTTGCTATCCATTACCAAAATTCCACCAGCCCCACCATTGACAGTTGAGTCATCGGTTTTCTCTGTCTGATAACTCCATTTCTTGTCCCAAGAAGTTCATCTCTTAAACTACCTCCTTAATCAAATTTCAGAATTTGCTCCTAACATAATATTCACTCAGCATTAATTGTAATCTGATTACATTTCTCTACCTTTTGTCATATGACAATTTTATTTAAGTACTGAATTTTATTTTGCTCTTTGCCTTGAACAGGGACCACAAGAAATATTAGAATATGGGCTGGACAGTTTAACATTGTCGATAACCATGCACATTGACCAGTACTGTCAACACTGAAAATATATTTTGATGCTAACTAATTTGAAATGCTTAACTCAAATTGAGTTGCCTTGGAACCATGGCAATAGAGCTTAAATTTATTATACTCTTCATATTTGTTTTTGTGATGTTGATATTTTTGGTTGAAAGCAAAACTAATCAAACATTTAATTAATTCTGTATTTATTTTAAATAAAATCACTTATTTCATTGCTCACAGTAAGTTGAGAAGATAAGTTATTTTATAAGAAAAAGAATTTTTCACGAAGTAAGCCATGGCATCCTATCATCTAATTATGAGGGGGTGGACCAACTACTTTAAATAGGTACATCCTGAAGTCAGTTAAAGGTAATTGCTGTTGATAATGGAAATTTGTACCAAAATTGGTAGCTGATTGTAAATCTCTGACTTCTTCCCTTGAGAAAGGGTCAGATATTGAATGATGGAACAAACCAGCAGGAAATAACTGCCCTTTTTAATAAAAATAATTGTTGATAAATTGTTTTATTCATTGGCTCATTCCTAATTAATTTCAAGTGAGATTTGTTGCTGTTTTAGGAATATGATATTTGAACCAATTAGGTAAAAGAATGGCATACTTAGCATGACTGACACTTTGATACACAATATTAATCAGATCCATGGCATGTACTGATTTAAAGAAGAACTGTCTTCTGCTTGTTTGTTTATACTTAATGGATCAATTGCTCTATATGATAATGGATTACAGTTGGACACAATTTAGGCATTTTTCCTTTTTATACCAAGTGAATTGACTATTTCTTAGAAAATACTGCCCTGTAATATTTTTGATATTTTTGACCAGCCTGCTAGGGGTAAGGAAAACAATAAGTTTATTTATCTTACTGTAAACTGCATTTTATCATGAGATTATTCACTTGCACTCCACCTCCACCTCTGAATTCCATTTCTCTGTTGCAAAAATCAAAGAAGCTGTGACTTAAAAGGGGGTCTGTTGGAGTCCTAATCTTTTTGTTTTTCTATCTTTTATTTCTACTCCTTTTATGGGGATGACCATTGTGGCAATTTCAGAAGCCAAAAAGAACACGCCCTCTCCTCCCATGGAGGGCTAAATCCTGTGGGTGGTCTCTTGCACTCTGCTGTGCAGGACGGTAATTTGTAGCTGACTCTGGCTCATTAGTCTGGTTGTCATCTGGACTACTGAATGGTGCAACATGTCTTGTTGATATTGGCAGTTGCTTCAGTTTGGCAATTGATTCATGTCTGTCGTGTCTCATTGTTTCATACTCTGGATGAGGTAAGCCTGTAGATGTGGTGCTTGTTCAATTGTCTAGAGTGAGCATGGTCTCAGATTCAAACTGGCTTTCCTGGTTGGAGGGCTGGCAGATTTAATGTCTTGTGATGTTTGTCATCCTTTCACATCTGGCTGGAGCAATATTCATCCTCTTTCACGCTCACATTATTCAAGTTATCATTTTGTACTTAGACAGTGTGTGCGTGTGTGTACGTGCTAGAAGTAGGTGGTTGAATTCCAGGTTTTCTTACCATCTGGAATTCGCATGGCGCTGTACAATTTTAGAGTGGAGTTTGAGTTGACGTATGTCACAGAAGTGAAAGTTGTTATGTCATTGTTCTTCGTTGACGTTGCTTGCACTGTAGCTAGCTCTCTGTCAACTTCATTGTTGGTTTGAGAATATCTTGGTGAGCTGATGGGTATAAATCCATATAATGCTGAGAACAATTTAATAAATTCATTGATAAATTGTGGTCCATCGAGATTACAAGGTCAAGGTTCTGTGAATTACAAATATCTCTTTCAGCAATGTAATTGCTGTTTCACACGTGTGACAATGCAGTTGATTGATTTCTATCCATTTGGAGTCATAGCATACTATGATCAAGAACATTATTACAATCAGCTGCTACCAAAGGTTCTCCAAGTTATTGCAGTCATGGACAGGATGCCCCAAATTGCCAAGTGCCGAGATGAGGGAGTATGAGTTGTCTCTCCTCCTTTATTCACCAAGGTTAATTTACCAAGGAACTCATTCCCCCCCCTGCCCACCGTGGACATCTTTCTCCCAAAACCAAATGAATTTATGTTGGTAAAGGACCCCTAATTGAGTTTATTAGTTAGCAGTTGCTAGAAGCAAAAATGACACAGCAAATGTGCAAACAGATTAGAAATGAGAATTGAAGCAGATAAAGGTTGATAGATCCTGTATGTGTTGTAATGAAGGGAAGGTATTTCTTCCTTTGAACTAAGTCTGTGTCCTTTCCTTCTGTCCTGTGGAGTGTTTTATTGCTGAGGAGAAGGCAACTGATGTGGTTGATGTTGCTGTTCCTTGTGTTCCTAATAAGAGGTTCACAGTCACATGGTGTAACCTGATCAAGCTGCAGTGAAGGCTGACAGCAGAGAAGATCAGACCAAGGCGAGAAACGTCTGAGGTAGGCAAGAAGTCTTCCAAAAATTTGGAAATCACCTGTCAAGTACTGAAGATTTGCTGCAAGAACAAGTGCTGTGAATACAAGCCTTCTACATAGGCAGCACCTTTGTAGCAGACAGCTCAAGAGACTCATTGATCCTTGAATTTACAGCCATAAGTAAGTTACAGTTGATTGCTTGTTTGCCTGGTTAAGTTGCTGATACAATATCGCCATGTGGATTCACACTTGCCTTGCAGTGGGTCCCAGTAAAACTTGATATTTTAAAGTTTCTGATTCTTCTTCATTTTGTGGCTGTTCACCACCTGACCACCACTCCCAGCTCCCGGATACCATGTGCTACCAGCCTTGGCAGGGAAAACACTGCCTGTTTAGGTTCATTGGGATGTTTCCATTACTGTCTCATGCCTAATCACACAGCAAAAATTAAATCTCGATGTTTAGTGCCATCACATTGCAGTCTATTCACCACTGACAAGAACCAGGTCATTGTTTATTTTGGGAGAAATTCATTGTTTTGTATGTTTATTACTGAAGTGGCAGAAAATTAATGACTGAGAATTTCTGCCAAACAGTGAAATTTGATACCCATTGCACCTGACAATCCCTTCCCCCATCTCAACTCCAGAAACAGATTGGCAGGCAGAGGTTGGTGCCATAGTGTTGGCCCTGCTGGTAACTTTCCTATTGCCACTGGTATTTTATCTGCTACTAAAGAGCCTTCTGCTGCTGCTGGGTGGGTGGGTAGATACTTGGGCGAAGTGCCAGACTGAAGCTGGCTGGGCTGGTTGGGGGTAGCAATTGTTACTTCTTACAATTAGTCCCCACTGCCCTGTTAAATGCAACACCAACCTTCCCCAAAAACAAAATGGCTACACACAGGTCCCCTCAAACCCTCATCCAGGCCTGGAAGCCTGGTCCTGGTAAAATCTGACACTTATCTGGTGACAAAGCTAAACTAGATCCCCCTCATTGGTGGGGGGGCGGGCGGGGGGGGATAGCCAGGAGTACCATCCCTATCAATAATGTTAGCGGCTAGCAGCCAGCCATTAGACTATCTGGATGGGAGTTAAACTTCTGTTCTAAGCCAGATTGGCTCTGGGCTTCCAGGCCAGAGAAAGGTGCTGACTTTAATCAGTAAGGGAATGAAGGGTTATGGGGATCAGGCAGGAAAGTGAATCATAGACGAATAGAATTGCAGAATCCTGACAGCAGAAAGCAGGCCATTCGACCCATCAAGTCCATACTGACTTCTGAGGAGCTTCCACTCCCCACCCTACCCCACCCCATCGTGCTGCCTCAAGTGAAGTTGAGAATGATCAGATCAGCCATGATTTCATTGAATAGCAGAGCACACTTAATGGGCTGAATGCTCTCCTCCTCCTCCTACAATGTATGATCTTTTCCTCAAAACTAGTTCATGACCCCATCAACAGAAAGTGCTGGAAATACTCAGCAGGACTGACCTGCTGTGCATTTTCAACATGTTCTGTTTATAATTCAGATTTCCTGCATCTGTGATATGCTACTTTTGTATTTGTGATTGAGTAAGCCTGCTCTTTGTACTTGCACAGTGTTCAGTAAAGGAAACCAATTGTTTCTGTTTGTACGGATGTACTGCTGGGTTAAGAGAGCTGGTTTATTAGTACAAGCAGGAGGAACCAGATCCCCCAACTGGTCTCCTGATATTGGATCTAATTAAGCTCCGCTGTCTCTTGTAATCCCTTTTAAATCCCAACACTAGCCAGCACTTGGACTTTTTCCTTTTTACCATTCCAGTTCCCTTGAAACAACTTCCATGTGTATAGTTCTTTTACCATAATAAAACCTCTAAATTCATTTCATGGCTGTGTAATTGGCCAAAATTTTACATTGAACCATTTAAATAAATATCAGACTAGTGATCATAAACTGGGGGTTGAAGAAGTAGGTTTTAAGAAATGTCTTAAAAGAAGAGAAAGAAGCAGGGAGTTTTCAGGATCGATTCCATGGTTGAGAGCCTCAACAGCAGAAAGTATGGCCACAAATGGTGGAACAATATTATTTGGAGATATGCAACAAGATGACTTTGCGACCTACACTAAAAGCCTCTATTTGACCAAACTGCTTGTCGCTGCATCTAATAGCTCATTTTTGCCTCTGCAATCATTATCTCATCAGACTTCTGAGAGAGATCACTGAACATTTCGGTGCATCAAAGGCAGTGTACAAGTGCAAGTTGGTGCTATTTTTGCCAACTCCAACTAAACAATGGATTTTGCTGTCTTAAGAGAGATTGTTGATGTTTTCCTCTTCCAGCTTATGCAACCAATACAGGTCAGAGCATTGCAGACGGCTGAGAGTTCTTTTCAAAATATATTCACTGAGTCTGAATCAGCAGAAATCCTTAAGGACCGTTGTCTCCAATGTTTGGCCTCCTGCCAACAGCAACGACTTCAACAGTACTCCCCACATAAGTATAAGATTAAAGTGCAATGGCAACCAACCCATTCAACCAGAAGTGACTGACTTGATAGAAAAGTCTAAGAATCTCTCTCAATAATCTACTCAGTACACAGCTCCAGTTTAAAAAAACTCAAGCTACCTAATGCCCACAATAGTATAATGCTAATTGAATGTGATGAATTTAACTTATGTGAATGTTAGCTGATGTTTACTTAGGGTTTGGCCAGTGCTGATGAGGTGACATATCTGCAACACTAATTACACTAAGCTTTGTTTTATAGTGGTACAGTAGTAGAAAAATGGCTCAAGCAGTTAATGCCCAATGGAGCAGAGCAATTACCAACTTTACAGGGCTAAAATAGAAAAGGATATTGAGCTTCCTATCCTCATTAGATTCCTCAAGGCCAAGAAATTAGTCTTTTCAGCTCATGCTGATTTCAATATCTGAATCTGAATTTAGCAGTTTGGCTTCCCTCTTGATGCTTTCAGCATCAGTAGCCCTTGTTAGACTCAGATACTCAGTCTTAACTGCTTCATTCCTAATAGCATACTGTGATGTGATATTGAACTGTATCTAGCAAGCCCAATTTTTCGTTACTGGTTTCTGCTATGATCAGCAATTTCAACCACGGACAAGGAATGGAACAATCAGCCACAATTTTTAATTCAATTGTGCTCCTAACGGACATCTGTTAAGAAGTAAATGATCAATTAGCACACAGGGTTCCTCTGCAGATGATTGGTATTTCTGGTTGCATACCTTTATGCAAATTTATTGAATTATAGTGGAGTTGTCAGTGTAGCACAGTGGTCCAAAACTTTTAAGCACAAGATAACTTTTTGAATTGAGTGCAATCCAAGGTCTACCCCAAAAGAAACATGTGAACAAGGAACAAGAACAGGCTGCTTGGCCTTTTAAACAGGCTTCACCATTCAATAAGATCATGGCTGATCTGATTTCAGCCTCAACTCTACATTCCTGCAATCTTTTATCCCCTTGGTATTCAAGAATCTGTCTACCTAAAAATATTTAAACGACTATGTCCACTGCCTTTTCAGGAAGGGAATTTTAAAGCCACTCAACCCTCTGAGAGAAAGAAATGTATCTTAACTGGGTGACCCTTTACTTTTAAAATGTGACACCTAGTTCTCAATTCTTCCACAAGAGGAAACAACCTTTCCACAGTCAGCTGTCAAGTCCCCTCAGAATCTTGTATGTTTCAATAAAGTCACTCCTGGCTCTTCTGAACTCCAGAGGATATAGGCCTAGCCTATCCAGCCTTTAAACATATGGCAAGCAGTTCATTCCAGATTAGTGTATTATAATAGAAAGAATAAACAGTTTAGTTTTAGTGTTATATAAATGTAAAACCAAACACAGTGTGCCATCACCTTGAACTCTGATTGTAGTTTGAAACTGCTACCTGCATACAGTCTATCAAAAGTGTATTTGTGAGATGTGTGAGATACTGAAATAGATTATCGTTCTTTGGATGTTTTGGTTTATTTTTCTGAGTTTTAAGATGGCGCCAGAGAGTGGTGATACTATACAACAACTTTTCCTGTATTTTGTAACAAAATACACGTGACAATAGATAAATCAAATCAAATCAAACCATAAAGGTATGCGGTGTCAAAGCAAGCTTTCACATTAAAAGCACAGGATAATAATAGTGGATATTTTTCTATAGTTGTGAATCCCCAAAAATCCTTGTCTCTTGATTTGCCTTTCAGCTAAAAATGACTTTGCATGCTAATATCTCCATAGTTAAACATCACACAACACCAGGTTATAGATCAACAGGTTTATTTGGAAATCCTAGCTTTCGGAGCGCTGCTCCTTCATCAAATAGCTGTGGCGCAGCATTAGAAGACACAGAATTTATAGTAAAAGATCACAGTATCATGCATGAAACCGAAATGATTTATTGAACAAACCTAGATTGCTGTTAGGTCTTTCATCTTTTCATACTCTCTCTCTCTCTCTCCCTCACATGCACGCATGCATACACACAAGTCTATAGGGTGAATTTGCATTTGCAGATACATTCTATTTTGTTCAAAAAGCATACAAACTGCAGGCAGTCAATCCAGATAACATTTTATAGATTCCTACTTTGGAAGTAGAACCAGCCTGACTCCAGATTGGGATACAGACAGACTCTAACCTCACACCTTTAATGCATTGTCTGATTTAAGATGTCACTTTTTTTATACATAAAATCATAAGTTATCACAAGAATGTGACTTGAAAGAAGTTCTGAGATTTACATACTAATGAAGCGAAACCTGCAACCCATTCGAAAAGATGAAAGACTTGACAACAGTCTAGGTTTATTCAATATATCATATCAATTGCATGCATGACACTGTGATCTTTTGCTATAAATTCTGTGTCTTATGATCCTGCACCACAGCTACCTGTTGAAGGAGCAGTGCTCCGAAAGCTAGTACTTCCAAATAAACTTGTTGGACTGGTGTTGTGTGATTTTTAACTTTGTCCATCCCAGTCCAACACTGGCATCTCCACATCATAATATTTCCATATCAACTCCACTGCTTTGTAAGTCACATACCTAATGGAATTTGGTTGCTAACCCCCCAACGTCTACTTGAAGAACGGATTTGAGCCAATTTGTTTCTTCGCACCTAATTCCTGAAACCATTTGTTGAATTCCTCTGCTAACATCCTCAAGGCATGCACACAGGTCTGCTGGGTTGAAACATTTTTCTTTATATTTGATTTTTTTTTCTCTCTGGTATTTTCTTTAGACTCAAAATGTATTGGCATTTTATTTTTAAGTTTGGAGGACTGAAAATTAATTTAAATTTGAATGCATTTGCCACACTGATATGCGCTAAATCGCTGTCCTCGCCTGCAGTTCATGGTTTAGCTCGTTCAGTTTTGACATTATGTCTGTAAGGAAATTGAGGTTGAGCAACTGCCCATTGTCTGACATCTTGCTGCATTCTTTGATTGTTAAAAAAGTGATTATTTCAATCACTAGATCTAAAATTCTTTCGAGCATGTTTCCTTAACCACCTCACATCAGCATGGAGGATTAGTTCACCATAGGCGGCATTGAGTTCATCAAGTTAAGGAGTTAAACAACTGATGCTGCAAGGCTGTGGCTCCAGTCAAGGTTCCAATCTTAACAACAACTTACATTACATGCAAAAAGTCCATCCATTACTCCTAATGTTTGTTGGTGTGTTATACAGTGGTAATTGACAATGGAGGGGAAATCTTGCAAAACGCACCAAAGGCCACATTTGTACAAAGCAAGGCTTGTACACAATTAGTTATGATGGAAACTGGTTTCTCAATTCATGCATTTTTTCATTTCATGGTAGATATCTTCAGCCTTTGTGTTCTCAAAGGAGCAAAAGAGTAAGATGATCCTTTTCAGTTATCATGTCCTTAAGAACCATATGAGAATCAGCTGGGTTGTGATGGTGGATTCATCAAACTGCAGTGAGAGCCATTCACAGTCCTTCAGGTCCCGCAGTAGTTGCTGAAAGATGCCTTTGGACAAAGATTCCATTTGTTTTGCCCCTATAGAAGCACAAAATGGTATGCTCTCGATTGCCATGATTAGGTGTTTTTTTCTTGAGATCATGGAATAAAGAGCAGCTTTGGCCATTGCTTCTTTATTACTTCACCATCTGTGAATGATTTCTTGTGTTTGCCCAGAAGATGACCAATGCAGAATGGTCAGTGCAGCTGATTTAGAAAGAAATAGTTATTCCGCTTTCAAATTGTCTTCACACTTCATCCTTCTTCATCCTGTGAAAAAATAACTTATGTGGATTTGTTATAAATTTCCCTTTTAACTTATTGATCTACCTTGGTAACAATATAAAGCAAACACACTTCCGTCTTTTACAATTGAGAACAGAAATGTATTCTGCTATCAGTACATTTTTTAGATGGTCCAGGTTCATTGCTCATCCTCAGCTTGTAATTTGTTCATCACTCTGCCAATGGGAGAGAAAAAATGTCATCTCATTGGGTTCTGGATCTGCAACTGTGGAACAATTAGAGTGTTGCTGCTGCTGCTTTCAAGTGTAGGGGCACGGGAGGTCACTTCTGTGGGTTGTGATTTGTTTCCTGATTTTTATTGCATTGATTTTGGGTATAGGTCATGGCAGCATTCCCTGTCGATTTTCTTCATCCTGTACAGATATATTAGACATGCAGCTGAAGAAAAATATCTGCAGAGAACAGATAGAGAAGCATGACTAGCTGAGATGCTCTTGCAGTGACTCTGCATGGATATGATGGGCTGAGTAGCCTCCTATGTTACTGTAATATACTGATTTCACACATCCATTCCTAGTATATTTCCTATTCATTTGTTTGCATTGCTACCACAAATGTTACTTTATTGTGCAATGACAGTCCATCTGGACCAGACTGAAACACAATTCAACAAACTGATTAGGCCTGTTAAGAGAGTACGCTCTTCTCCAGCCTCATGTCTTGCAGAAGCAGCTGCTGAACAAAGTGCACACGGCAAAGAAAGATGGCTGGGTGGTGAGATTGACTGGCACAGATGTGCATAGTGGGGTAACACAAGCTGGTGATGTCTCTCGCAGTTGATCTTAATACATAGTTGATCGTGGTCTACATGTTAGAGACCATGGGTGTCATGTCACTGGACAGTAATCCAGAATCCCAGGTTAATGTTTTGGATATATGAGTGCACTTCCCACCACAGCAGATTTTGAAACTTGAATTCATTAAAAATCTGGGATTAAAAGCTAGTCTCATGATAATCATGTAACCACTGCGACTGTTGTAAAAACTCAACTGTTTCACTAATGTCTTTTAGGGAAGGAAATCTGCCATCATTACCTGGTCTGGATCCAGATCAGTAGCTATATGGTTGCCTATTTATTGCTGTCTGGGCAATAAATGCTGGCCTAGCCAACATTGTCTAAAACCCATGAATTAATAAAAATGAATACATTTTAACACGGTTTTCTGTGGAGAAAATCACTTTGTTCATGTTGGTTTGAAAACCTAATTTCAAAGAAAAAAAGTTTCCTATTTTATCTAAATAGCAGTTAAGAAGTGTAGGTTTAGCTTAACCTGACCGATGCAGTTGCATCATTTATTTGGATAACTTGTAGTTGATGAGCTATAATATGGGCGGCATGGTGGCTCAGTGGTTAGCACTGCTGCCTCACAGCACCAAGGTCCCAGGTTCATTTCTAGCTTCGGGCGACTGTCTGTGTGGAGTTTGTACATTCTCCCTATGTCTGTGTGGGCTTCCTCCGGGTGCTCCCACAGTCCAGGTCAGGTGAATTGGCCACGCTAAATTGCCCATCGTGTTAGGTGCATTAGTCAGAGGGAAATGGGTCTGGGTTGGTTACTCTTCAGAGGGTTGCTGTGGACTTGTTGGGCTGAAGGGCCTGTTTCCATACTGCACATAATCTAAGCTAATAATATGTCATAGTTCGCTGACAACATAAGAGTGAGGTGAATGGCACTCCCTCACTTATAAACAGAAGCTACAAAGACTAGATTAAAGATAGAAATTTGAAATTTCTGTCTGAAAGGCACCACATTGCTGTTAATTTTACAAAAATGTCATCTCATTATTTGCCTCAAGTAACGTTCTTATATGATAGGTGCTAATTATTGCCAAACAGGATTACACTGGAAATTAACTATTGCACGTGTGGCTTCTTGACTAGACTAGATTGATACTGGGAATGAGCAGATTGGAGAGATTGGCCACATTGGCATATTTCCACTGGAGTTTAGAAAGTGACTTGATTGAAGTGTATAAGACCTTGAATGGTCTTGGTAAGATAGATGTGAACATGAAATTTCCTGTTGTGGATCAGTCCAAAACTAGGGATAGTATTTTAAAATTAGGGGTCACCCATTCCGGTCAGAGATAAGACATGTTTTTCCCCTCTCTGAGAGTTATGTGATTTTGCTTCAGAAGGAGTTGGGGGCAGGGTCATTGAATATTTTTAAGGGCAATGTAGGTGGATTCTTGTTAGACAAGTGAAACAGGGTTATTGGGAAATAATGGGAATGTGAATTTGGAACACAACAGATCAACTGTGACCTTATCGATTTGACTTGATTTATTGTTGTCACATGTACCTAGGTACAGTGAAAAGTTTTGTTTTGCAAGCAGTACAGTATTGAATGGCAAAACAGGCTCAGGGGATCAAATGATCTATCTATCTCTCTTTCAGTTTCGTATGCTTGTATTTTATTTCTTTGATTTTTAATTGAGATTTTTAAAAGAAAAAATTGAATTAAAACCTTTTGCTTTTCTTCCTCCCTCTGTTAATCCAGTCTATTTTTCTTGTATTTCTTTCCTTTTTGGCATTAATTTAATTTAGTTGGTTAAGGAGGTGCACAGTTGACAGTTTCTTGCCCTGTTTGCTTAAGCCTCATAGGTCCTGTTTCTCATTACAATGTTATCAATTCATACCTGTCAGCAAATTGCAACACAAAGTTTCATTATCATTAAATAGAGAAAGCCAAATCTTATGATTTGTTGCTCTGCTATTACAAATTACGATCTGAAATATTATCTCTCAAGCCATATGATCATCTTAAGACATACAATCTGGAGCAAACTGAACAGTTTAAAACTTTTAAGATCGATATTTGGCAAAGATTTCAGAAGAACATTTGGTTATAATGGTGCCATATCAAACATAAGGAGTGAAAAATGAATTAACTTAAGCTGTTGCTTTGAGCAGAACTTTAATCAGACTTCAGTGTGAACTGGGAGTAGAAGTAGATCGCGTGACCCTCCAAGCCTGCTCCGCCACACACTAAGTCGTGCCTGAACAGTTTGTTTTGAGTTCGATACTCCTGTCTACCCCACAATAACTTTTGATTCCTTTGGCTAACAAGAATCAACCTAACCCTGCCTTGAAATTATTCAGTGTCTTTATTGGGTTTTTCTGCAGTTGCATCATTAATTTGAATAACTTTTAATTGCTGAGATATAATATGACTGCTTTCCCCTTTTGATGTTAATGACTTTGGCATCTCTCACAGAGGTAGCAAGTCTGCCTCTGATTTGGGAGATACGATTTATATTGCATTGAATGGCATGAGTATCTAATTTAGACTGACACCTCAGCTGCGGGAGTGCTGCACAGTTTGATGGTGGCACCATTCAGAAGAATCATTAAATAGAGGCTTATTATGCTTCACTGGGGTCACATACTGAAAATCAAGCCCCATTATTCTCTGATTCATTGAACGTTAATGATTTTGAAGAATATGCAGAACTCCCCAATTGACCGACCTCCCGGTTGACAAACAGCATAGAACTGGTTTCTGTACTTAACAAAGATTTATTGCAAATACATAAACAATTATGAACTATTGACATATAACTCTATTTTGTTAAAACTATAACCCCCTTATAAACTCTCCCTCTACACATATGCAGGCAGACAAAGACAGGTTAAAAGCATGGGTATTTTGAATGGAGACAGAAACAATTCAGTGGTCCCTGTCCGCAGGGCTTGCTGAGATGGTTCTTGTGCTAATCAGACTTCTGCTTTTCAGTCTGTACTTATGTACCTTTGTGCCTAAGATGGTGCTGTAATGTGGCAACTGTAAACCTTTCACTGTACTCATTTGAGTATATGTGACAATAAAGATAATTCTAATTCTGTTCAATCATCCTTCTCCTGATACTTCCATCTTTTTGCACTGATTCCACTTTTGAAAATCCTTGTCTTATAGCTTTCTGTGACTGATAAGGAGAAATAAACTGGCTATCTTCAGGCTTGAGATGCATTTTATTGCAGAGTGAAAACAGTGCCTTCTCCCCAGATGTCTGATGCTTTTTGCCAAAACACCCACACTATGTCCCCCAAAGCTGTTAAGCTTCCTTAGAGCTAACTGTATACCTGCTGGCAGGTAGAAGGTCTTCGTCATCAATAACTGGTCACTATCCACAAACCAATCAGCTAATTGTTGCTATCCAAGGCCCCAGTGCCCTTTACATCGTGATCTTAACATGATATATACTTTGTTTAGGTCTTTACAGGTCTCTTCATTTGCCTTCTTGGTTAAAATACCCTTCAGTGCTACTTGGGAGGAATTCATTTTTTTTCGAGTCCTGGTTAAAATTTTCTTAGCCAGCGCAATTCTGAACAAATGATCATCTGGTCATTATATTGGTACTGTTTGTGAGCTGTGCACTGTTTGGTTGGAGCATCTGTTCCCTGGTATCTCAATAATGACTACACTTCAAAAGCTCTTCATAACCACAATACATTCTTAGATATTCTGATGAAGTGAAACCAGATAATAAATAATGAAAGATTTTAAAATCGTATTTATGTCTTGTGTCTCAAATTCTAAGATATGTCTTACATTCTCTGTTGCAGCCACACTTGGACTATTATGTATACTTTTGGTCACCACATTATAGGAAGCATGTGGAAGTTTTGGAAAGGGTTCGGAGGAGATTTACTTTGATATTGCCTGGTATGAGGGAAGGCCTTATGTGGAAAGGATGAAGGACTTGAGGCTGTTTTTGTTGGAGAGAAGGTGGTTGAGAGGTGACTTAATTGAGGCATACAAGATAATCAGAGGGTTAGGTAGGGTGGACAGTGAGAGCTTTTTTCCTCGGATGGTGGTGGCTAGCACGAGAGGGCATAGCTTTAAGTTGAGGGGTGATAGATAGGACAGATGTCAGAGGTACTTTCTTTATTCGGAGAGTAATACGGGCATGGAACGCACTGTCAGCAACAGTAGTAGACTCGCCAGCTTTAAGGCGTTTAAATGGTCATTGGATAGCCATATGAACAAATATGGAATTGTGTACATTAAATGGGCTGCCAGATTGGTTTCACAGGTCCTCACAATGTTGAGGGTTGAAGGGCCTGTACTGCACTATATTGTTCTAACTCCATTTGGTGGTTTTTATCCTTTTTTATGCTACAATGAAATGTTTTTTGTTTGGTGTGTAGGACAGGCTGATCATACCATACCAAGATTATACAGTGATTGAATAGAGTGAGGAATTACAAAGTTAAGGATGCAAAGAAGGTGCATAAAAAGCACCTGAAGAAGAAGCAGTGCTTTGAAAACTAGTGCCTCCAAATAACCCTGTTGGACTATAACCTGGTGTGTGATTTTTAACATGAACAGCAAGATCAACATTTGATTTGAAATTTGAGAGGTGTCTGCAGAAGACTACTAGCAGTAGAAGCCTGAACTTAGTTTGTAATTGTTAACTCCATTTTGTTGTTTTTAATTGTTTTATTCAATTCCATACCCCGTTCTTTCGATAATGTTATTGGTCAACAACATTATTTGAAAATATTATTATTAACCAAAAATTCTCTTATATTTTCCTTATCAGATATTTCATTCTTCACAAATTGCCAAAACTGAAGTTCCTAGATGCAAGGAAAGTTACGATAAAGGAATATAAGGAAGCAGCAGCCAGAGGTGCCTTCATGAAAGTGGTGAAACCCAAAGATGATCTGGTAAGGCAGCAATTAAAGACCCAAACGTGCAATCTTCGTGTTGCTGAAATAGTCATGAATACAAAACACAGGAAAGAAAAATGTCTTTTATATAGCTTTCTTAACGTAATTTATACTTTGTTAATCTAGGAGTTCCTAATTGCAAACTGTATGCATATAAAACTGGATGTGTGCAACTATTTTACCTCTTTTAACTATGTTTTTTGTTCAGCTAGTAAATTTAAATCCTAGTTACCTTTTAAAGAAGTACGTCTCTAGTTCTAACATGTCCATCTATCATTATTGCAACTTGTTTACATATTGTTTTCTTTTCAAAGCGTTGGCAGTTTACACTTTGTGATCACTGATATATTAAAAAATCTCCTGTAAAGTTGAAAGCTTTAATCACATAGGGGAGTTTCTAATGACCAGATTTTGACCTCATTTCATTTGCGTCAGTATAGATCAAAGTGGACTGGGCTGTCCGATTCTAGTAGTGTTGCAGGGTGTGACAGCACTTCACATTAAGATGACAGCTCAAGTGCAGGACAGTCAATTGCTCAATTATATCCTGGGCCTGTAATTATTCCTCTCTGTTTTTGCAAAGCCTGCATTTGTCATTCCATTGACATAATTTACCTTATGACCACCTCGCTAACATTTTGGTTGCAACCATGGCTGGAGAGCTTCGGAGTTAGTTTCTTTCCGTTTTGAAATTGATGAGGTCTGATATAGCATCCACAATAACCTCTGCAGGGCATGTATAAGACTGTGTTTAATTGCCTTCATCATTCCGATTGTCTGCTGACCAAAAGTGCAGGTCACCAATTACTGCAGCTGTGGCCAGATCTGCAGATAATTGGATTTTTTGTTGCAGAGCTGATGGCATAATTGGATATTTTTGTTATTTATTTTCAAGCTTTGAAGTTCTTCATTTTGGGAGACATTATGGCATTCATGAAGTGAAAGGATATTTTTATGTCAATTCGTGTTTTTTGAATATAGCATTTGAAAATCAAAGTAGTTGACAGCAATCTTGTGATTATCCAACACCTAGCCTATGAACCAGAACTTGTATGAACATACTGAAGATCATGTTTATTTTGAGTCCAGTTACATTGCAACTCAATGAAAACATGGCAGCATAACCGCGCACAAACACAGAAATTGTTGGAAAAGCTCAGCAGCTCAGACCCTTCCTCAGACCCACAGCATAATCATGCTTCAGGTTCCAGTCTATTCTAGAACATAGCCTTTTAAGTCTCTTCAGAAAGTTACCTTACAATGCTTTACCTTAGTATGATGTGGTATACAATTAGTGCCAAGGAAGATTATAAAATTATTTGGATTTTTGTTTACAAATTGACTGCTTTTGCTTCCTGTTTGGGGAAAAAAAATCATGCAGGATAAATGACCAGGTGGTGTAGATTTATGGTGAGGAGATATGAGGAATACATCTTTCCTCAGAGTGGTGAAAAATTGGAATTCACTCCCTGTAAGTCCTGAAAAATTGAATTATAATAGTTCGGCAGTTGTTTATGACCAGCACAGACTCAATGGGCCCGAAGGCCTTTTACTGTGCTGTAGGCTTCTGCGACTCTATGGCTCATCCCAATTTACATTTCCAAACCTATGGGAAGGCTTTGAATTGAAAGCAGAGGCATGGTACAAGAGCTAGTTTTTGGAAATACATTATATCCTGTTTTGCCTCATGTTCCAAACTTCAGAATTGATATATACCCCAACAAGTCTTTACACACTTCCATATTTGCAATCAAACTATATCTAAAATGTGACTGGGGTTATGAATGCCTGGACACCTGTTTTCTCCTGGCAGTCAGGCAAAATAATAGAATTCTTGTTGGCTACATTATGCATTCTCTAATGGTAACTTCAATAAACCCCTTCTACCCGAGAATATATAACACCAGGCAGTATAATTTGCTCCTTAGAAGCCTAAATGTTTGTGCATTGTCAATTTTGTAGGAAAAGCGCAATGGAACATTGCTCCTTGGAACCTAAAAGCCAAGGCTGTAGTGGGCCTTTTGAGATGGTTAACCTTGTAATGTTGAAAACATTTATCTCAGAACCATTAGAATAGGAAGGATCTTAAAGACTGTTGAGTATTGCATTGAAATTGATACTGGCATTGAGTAATACAACCGAAGCAACTTTAGGTGTTTCCTCAGAATCAGTGCCACTGTGCAAGTTGACCAGGTACAAGTATTGCACCGTCCAATAATATCCAAGAATATGTTGAAAGTAAATGGAAGTGATTAATACTAATGCTGAAGATGGTGTCGCTCAGGAATTGGAAAGCAAATCCTAAGATAAAGTTGTGATAGAATAGTGAGTCAATGTTTGTCAGAAAGCCCAAGGTCCCACTGCATTGACTGAAAGCAGATACTCTGTCAGACAGCAAGCTCCCAGGCAGGAATTTACTTATGGTGGCTGTAGTGAGTGTAACAGTTAATCCCGAACCCTAGAATCCCTACAGTGTGGAAACAGGCTCTTTGGCCCAACAAGTCCACACCAACCCTCTGAAGAGTATCCCACCCAAACCCAATCCCCATTACTCTGATTAATGCACCTAACCTACACATCCCTGAACACTATGGGCAATTTAACATGGCCAATTCACCTAACCTGCACATCTTTGGACTATGGGAGGAAACCCATGCAGACATGGGGAGAATGTGAAAACTCCACACAGACAGTCTCCCGAGGTTGGAATCGCTCCCGGGTCCCTGGTGCCGTGAGGCAGCAGTGTTAATCACTGAGTCACCATGCCGCTCTGTTTGACAGAAATAAACAGGAGTGACAGAGGTTCTGTTAACTCTGAGAGCTGGCTCTTAGGAAGCTGGACCAGTGTCAGGTATCATGCATATGTAAATAAAGGCAGACTTGGTGATGGTATACCACCCTGGCCTCTGTGGAGTGATTTTAGGTGCCATTCAATGAACTGATAATAGGACAGCTGTTCCATGTAGCATGGTGTTTGGGCTATCAGAGCTGCCAACCTATTCACAGCCTAATCAAAGGCACACTGGAAGGCCAAGTAAGTATTTATAGAATCATAGAATCATAGAATTTCACCTTATAGAGGGAGGCCATTCGACTCATTGTGACTGTACAAGCTCCCAAAAGAGCTACCCAGCTGGCCCATTCACCAGTCATATCTCCATAGCCCTCTATATTTGTCACTTCCAAATACATATCCAGCTCCCTTTTGAAACCATGTATGGAATCCGTCTCCACTATTTTTCCAGGAAGTGCATTCCAAATCCTAACAAATCTCTGAGTAAATAAGTTTCTCCTTAATTCTTTTAAGATTTAAAGACCAGGTAGACAGTCCCAGTGATCAGTGAATTTGGAGCCACAAAGGTAACCATTGTCACTGATCCACAGAGTGGCTTGAAAGGAATATTCCCCAGGAATATTCATTCTATGTTTCTATGGGCTATGAGATACCGTCGCAATTTACCTAAGTTTCCCTATATCTGCTGACACTGTAGACTGCCAGGAGAAAGTGAGGAATTGCAGATGCTGGAGATCAGAGTCAAAAAGTGTGATGCTAGAAAAGCATAGCCAGTCAAGCAGCATCCGAGGAGCAGGAAAGTTTATGTTTCAAGCATAAGCTCCTGATAAAAAGCTTATGCTCGAAACATCAATTCTCCTGCTTCTTGAATGCTGCTGAGCCGACTGTGCTTTTCCAGCACCACACTTTTTTTGACTGTAGACTGCCAGTGGAGTCCAAAAGTGGCTCTTAACTTAGCAAAGAATTAGTTATACTATTACTGTTTCCATGTCTGGGAATATGTCATGGTGGTTTTTCAGCTTGGCTCCACTTTGGTGTTGAAATCCAGCCCATAGAAACATAGAATGAATACACCACAAAAGAAGACTATTTGGGCCATTGTGTCTGAACTTGGACTCTAAGTCTCATTCCCTCACCTTTTCATTATTGCCCTGTATATCTTTCCTCTTCAGGTGATTCTGCAGTTCTCTGTTGAAACCCACAATTTAGTCTGCCTTCACTGCACTCTTAACTGGTACATTCCAGGTCCTAACCACTCAATATGTTAAAAATGTTTTTCCTTATGTTGTCAAAGTTTCTTGCCATTTTCCATTAAATACATGTCTTCTGGTTCCCAATTCAATCCACCAACTCTCCCTATATCCTCTACCTAATTTGGACACTTCAATCAATTTCCTTTCAACCTTTTCTAAGGACAATAACCACATGATCTGTCTGCATTAGCCTTTATCCCTGGGAGAATTCTAGCAAATCTATTCTAAAGTGTTCACACTCATTTACAGGGGACAATAGCCCAGCTGAGACCAAACAAGTGAATTTTCATGGTTCTTCATGATCTCCATATACTTTTGATTTCTGGGTCTCTAGTTGTAAAGCCCAGTATGCCATATGCTTTTTTTCGCTACTTTCTCAACCTGCCCTGTGACATTGAGCAAACTTACTCATAAACACAGCTCCTGGATCTCCCGGTTCCTGCACCTACTTTAGAATTGTATTCTTTATGCTATATAGCCTTTCTTCATTCATCTCAGCAAGTGCATTGCTTCATTCACATTTCCCTGTGTTAAATTTCATCTGCCATGTACATATCTGCCCATTTCCCCAATCTGTTTACATCCTCTTGAAAGCAAGCGAAAAGCACCTGTTTCCCTCTGTACCAACATCACATGTTGCCTCCCAAATCCTCAAACTATTTATTTACTTGGGCAATGTCTCACTCTGGATGTAATCTCTCCTTCCTGGCCATGCAAAGGTTATTCTAATCCTAAAATAACTCCAATGATCCTATAATCACTGCTCCCTAAATATTCTTCAACTGACACATGACTCACCTCATTCCACACAACCAGTTTCAGCATTGACTGTGTCCTCATTTGGCCAGAAACATACTGATGTTGAAATTCAGAAAGTGTTCTCCTTTTCTACCCTTTATTATCCCAGACTTTATTTGAATAATTAAAGGCCTCCATTATAATTTCTCTTAGTATTTTGTTCATCTTGTGGCTTCCTGGCTGATTTCCTCCTCCATATCTTTCCATTAGTTAATTGCTAATAGGATAAACTCAGTAGGGAAATGGTCCCTCACTTATTTCTGAATTTTGATAGAAAGGCAATGCATCTATGGTATTGTCAGAGGATGCCGCTGATAGGAACCAGTTACAGATTTTTCTCCTTTACACATCTGCCACAAATCCAGTAGACCATAAGTTTTTTTTGAGACACCACTGATGAAAAATACAAATATCTGGATTTCTTTCTTTTCCACGATGCAGACGAGACATCCTACCTTAAAGCAATTTCACCTTCCTGTCTGATTACCATTCCAAGGAAACTTTCTTGCGTCAATACAGAGAGATGTGAAATTTTGATTTTTTTTGTCTTTTCCTGATTTGACCATGAAAAGATATTTTGATAAGCGCATTAATCTACTCAGTAAGTAGTCAAACATAGCATCTTCATTTTTGATCCTAATCTAATGGATTACTTGTACACAAGTTTCTTGCACTTAATCTAAATCGAACATACAATTGTTGATTACTCTATAGTCACAGTTAAATATTTTGAAGATAGTTTATGTTCCTAATGGGGCAAGGAGGGAAAGGGAAGTAGCATGATCTTTATTCTTAATTGAATCAGGGCACATCAGATAGAATTAAATATTTGGTACAGCTTCTCTAGATTAGATTTAGAATTAGAATTAGAATTGATAGCAAGGAAAGGTCACCTGATTGCTTGACTCCATTTAGCTTCAAAAGCATTGTCTTTCCTCGCTGTTGTTTTTAAGGTAAAGTATTCATTCTCTATATACTAGAAATCTATGATTGAATGTTGCAACAATGTGACAGTTTGGTCTAAACTAGTAAACAATGTTTTTCAGGCGGCTATGGGATGGGCAGATAGGGATTGATAATAATGGGAGGGTATCTTCACAAGTTATTCATGCTGAAGATTGGCATAATTCATGTTGATTATTGCGCTGATGGTAAGGAATTTGGGGTTTCCACAAATGTCTTTGCTTATTGTGCAACATTTGTTTTGTCTGAAGATATCACAGTCTGCCTGGACATACAAATTTACTGTCGCCTTTTAGCATGTCTTAATTTAGCCTAACTGTGTTTCCACATTATATTTATGCGAATGAATGCAATTAACGTAGTCTTATTGTATGAAGAGATAACATGACAATGCCATTCTAAATTTTGAATAAAATTCTATTTCTATGCCATGGATCTGATGTTAAAATATAATTATAATGAAGTTCATTTTGTAATTGTGCTTAAAATGGAAAGTGATGAAAACTGCTATAGAAGTTATGTTATATGGTGGCTTTGCAGTTGGAAAACCAGATTAGACTTATAGATTTCCTTACCAACTTAATGTTCAACTAATTTTACTGTATCTTGAAATGCACTGCTTTAATAGTCACCCACGCATTACAACATATTGCGGGTGACAAAAATAAATAGTAGTAACTTGTACTGTACTTACCTCCTTGGCAGATATGAACTCTATTTGATAAAGACAACAGTTCCAAAACCTGATGCTGAATTGCTCTGTTTGGGAGCTATTGCACTTGATACAACATTGTTGTTGCTTTAAGTAAAATGTGCAAAGCAAAACCATCAACAGGATGTATATTCTTGGGTATGTTAGCCAAAGAATGAGAGGTTACAGACTTTGTTAGCATGTCTGACTTTGCAAAATGGCTCTATATGCTCTCCAACAGCATAAACTAACACCTTGCACTGTTGTTAGCACTGCTGCCTCACAGTGCCGGGGCCCAGGTTCAATTCCAGCCTTGGGTGATTGTCTGTGAAGTTTGCATGATCTCCTCGTGTTGTCATGGGTTTCCACCAGTTTCCTCCCACAGTTCAATGATGTGCAGGTTAGGATGAATTGCCTTGGAGTGTCCAGGCCAAGTTGACCCTCAAATGCACAGTACTGGAAGCTGCAGACGATATCCTTGGAACTCAAAAAAAGAAACCACTAAAGCTGATTTAGTGAAAATGATAATCAAATTGAAGAATTATACATGAAAACCCCTAGCATGTGCTCCAAGACTGGGAAACGAAGACACATCTAAGGCTAAGAAATCACTGCAGGAGAGTGAAAGGAGCCTGCTTGGTATCTGTGTAGGATCTACAACACATAGGCCAAACAATCCAGAAAGCATGATGTCTCCATTGATCAGCTGGAAATATGGACTCCTTATATGACTGAACAGGCTATTGCTTGACGTTTGGATCTCTGGGCATATGGAACAGGATATCCCATGAGGTAGTAGAATCAAGACTGCAGGAGTAGTTTACTTTTCTTCTGACTCATCCAGTCATTTGAGACAACTGACTTGATTGGGAGCCCTGAGACAGATACCTTCAGAATCTGGGTCACTCTGGAGCAATGCTGTGTGGTAGCCACCACACCATGTATAATCTACCTGATAGTGGTTATTCATCTCCTCAAAATTCAACTGCTCTCTATGACTATTAAATGCTATCTAGCTGAAAATCTCTTAAGCTTCAGTTTACTCTCTCCCAAAACTAAACTGACCACTATAGACACACATGACCTGCAGTATGTGAATAATTACAATAATATTGATCACTCTGCGCCAGATTTGCAAGCTTCTCTTCAATTCACCATTTAGGAGACTCAATCAGTTCTTGCATTTGCTGAAACAAAAACTCATTCATCAATCCAGGCCCCCTCAGTCAAATATTCAGCCTCCCATACATGCTGAAGGAGATGCTGTGGAACACATTGAGGAATTCCCACACCTTGGTGGTGACCATTTGTGAGGAGATTCAACACCAGTATTATGCAGGTTGTAGCAGTTGACAACAGAAGTCCTTATGTATAGAGCAATTGTTGTCATCATCCTCCTGTACTGAAGTGAGACCAGGATTTCCATCAGTGACTCCTCTCTCATTCTGTGAGGCTAGCACTCAAAACCTACGCAGAATTCATGTCACAGAATATCCGATCAAGGAGTTCAAGGGTGCTGTAGTTGTTCACTTGTACAAAGGAAAAGAGCATTAATCTGTTTTTAAACCATAGAGGAGTCTTATTGTTGTGATAGATGGTAAGACACAGTCACTATTGTACTCAACCACAGCAAGTCAAGTCAATATGTTTCCAGAGGCACTAGTGACATGATTATATTGCCATTCCTTCACTGTCAGTGTGTCAAAATGCTAGAACCTTTTTCCTAATAGCACTCCTGGTTTGCCTACACCACATGGATTAAGGAACTCACTATCTCCAGCTCAAGAACACTAAAAAGCAATGAATACTTCCTTTGTAAAAGGTGCCCATATCATGTGAAAAGATTTTTACAACTTTGCAACAAATACCAAAGAGCAACAGATGGGATCCTACTGTGTCTCTTTTGACCTGACTGAGGCTTTTACTGCAGTCAATATAGAAGTCGTGTTAAAACCTTAAACAAACCTTAGATATTCTGAAAGAGTTTTATATCTGATAACATAAGACCATATGATATAGGACTATAATTAGGTCATTTACCCCTCTGAGTCTACTCCGCCATTCAATTATGGCTGATATGATTCTCAAGTTCATTCTCCTGCCTTGTCCCTGTTACCCATGATCCACTGAGTAAATAAGAACCTATCTATCTCTCTCTTAAATACTCAACAACTTTCTGCGGCATTGAATTCAAGAGTTACCAATCTCCTTTTAGCATTGACTTGAGACTGCCCCTGAATGTCTGTTCCTTCTGAGAACTCACTAAAGTGATCATCAGAAATGGCTGCATAAGTTTAAAAAAAACCACTTGCGCCATTTCAAAAACTTGACCTGATTGTTACAAACATGTATATGATAATAAGAACCAGGAGGATGACATATCTGGTACACCACTGGAAATTGAATCCAGTGGATGATCTTATAATGTTGCTCATTCATTCCATGTGACTATACCATGATAGAGCATGATAGATTTTAATTATCCTAATTGTTTCTAATGTTTACAATGTTGGTTAACTAATGTGTCATAATATGCTTGTTAATTGTATATCAGCTTTGCATTGATTTGCAAAGTTGATGAAAGATTTGTTGCAGTTTTTTATCGAAGTTCCCAAATGTCATTGTCATCTATTTTGAGAAATCTTTTTAAAATATTGTGCCTCACGAATGACAGTGAGTCACACGTTCACGTTTATATTAAATACTATATTATAGTTATAAAGTAGTTGTCAATATAGAGCAGCTTATAAAGAGATAAATCAATTTACTTTTATGCTTAATTTTGATTTTGTTTAATGTAATTCTCAAATGAATTAGCAGTTATAACAAGCCATCTTTACTAATAAATGCAAAAGAAAGTTAAGGTTATTTCTTAAAAACTGTTAACATTTACATCTGTCAGTTGCGATTTTTTTAAAAAAAGGAACCTCATCTTTGGAGCAAGATAACATTCAATTTGCATGTTAACCTGTGTTTGATGAGAGTTGTGTTCTCATGGATAGCTAAACAACTGTCCTAGTTTGGAAAGTGGAACAAAGCCAGATTCCAAGGCAGTGTTGTTTTTTTCAGCATGAACCAAGGGGTAGACATGCAAGAGATGATTAAATCAGATATGAAATGAGATATTTTATATTGATAGTATTTTTGCATTTGTTCTACAGTGGAGAATTATTATTTTAAAACTCCCCTTTTTAAGAAGACATCCCTGATGAAGTGCTTTTGCTCGAAATGTCGACTCTCCTGCTTCTCGGATGCTGCCTGACCGGTTGTATTTTTCCAGCAGCACACTTTTTGACTCTTACTTCCAGCATCTACAGTCCTCACTTTCTCCTATTAATATCCTATGCCAAAAGCCTCTTTAATAAGTTTGGTTTGGAGCAATTGTACCCGTAGTGTACTGGCAGTGTTGACACTGTCTTGTGAAATCTACTTCTGCTTAAACTCCCTTTGTGTATGCAGTCTATTAATCACCAACATGTACCATCCAACACCAAGCGAGGAAGGTTGTGCCCAGTAACTCTGTTTCTCTTGTTTCCCTCTCCAGAGTGCTGTCTACTTTTAACATTTTCTGATTTTGCCAGCAGGTTTAAATAAAAAAGACTGGATACATTGATGACAGGAACAGGAAACTTGTTTAGATAAACATTATAATTTTCCAAAAGGAAATTGTATGTTGTTCTACATGAAGTAAGATTAATTTATCTCAAAAATAAATAACAATTGAAATAACTGTTGAAATGTTATGAAATTATATTGTCAATTTTTCTAGATTTCTTTAAATTCATTCATAGAATGTGGGTGTCACTGGCTGGACCTCCATTTATTGCTCATCCTGTGATGTCCTTGAGAAGGTGACAGTAAGTGGCCTTCATGAACTGCTGCTCTTCAATTAGATAGACCTATAATACTGTTTGGAAGGATGTTCCAGGATTTTGACCCAGTGACACCGAAAGGATGGCAATATATTTCTGAGTTAGGATGGTGTAAGGGTTGGAGGGAAACTTGCAGATGCTGGTGTTCCCATGTATCTGCTTTCTTTGTCTTTCTTGTTGTTGGTTGTTAAGAGTTTGGGAGCTGTTGTCAAAGGAGTTTGGTAAATATTTTCAGTGCATCTTGTAAATGGTGCACACTGCTAGTACTGAGGTGGTGAAAGGAGTGAATGTTTGTGAAGCTGGTGCCAGTCCAGGGAGCTGCTTTGTCCTAGATGCTGTCAAGCTCCTAAGAGTTGTTGGAGCTGAACTAATCTAAGAAAGTGGGAAGTATTCCATCAGATTCCTGACTTGTGCGTTGTTGACAGTGGAAGGCTTTGGGAGTCAGGAGGTGAGTTACTTGCTTCAGGGTTCCTAGCCTCTGATGTGCTTGTGTACTACAGTATTTATATGGCTAGCCCAGTTCACTTTCTGGTCAATTGTAATCTAGAATATTGATGTTGAGGAATTTCAGTGACGAGAATGCCATTGAACACCAAGACTAGGTATCCTGAAACTCTTTTATTGGAGATGGTCATTGCCTGGCTTTTGTGTGGTGTAAGTGTTGAATTGTTGAATCCCATTGGTGAATTTGAATATAAATACTGGATGGTTATTACTCTGGATATTTATAATAATCATTGTTAATGACCATCAGTAATCAAATCAAATTAACGTCAACAAAAAACAAGATATCTCTTAACAAAGAATTGAAAAATATTTTTGAAATTTGATCATAGACAAACCATTAATTGTTAATGACTGGTATAGGTAATTCTGATGGAAAAAGGTAACTGTGGATACATTTTAACAGTTTGTCCAGGAGGTAGGTGTCAATTATGTGCTTTTATATGCAGGACAGCCAGTCGTTAAAGTGAAAAAAAAGGGTTCACCTTCACATGGAATAGACTTGTTAGAGTGGAACAGTACAAGTTTTTATCTTTTGAGAGATATTCAAGTTAATATTTCAGGTCCAGTGAACCTTCCTCAAAACCTGAAACGTTAATTCTGATTTCTCTCCAAAGATGCTGATGAGCTTTTCCAGCAATTCCTGTTTTTGGTTCTAATTTCCAGCATCTCAAATTCTTTTGGTTTTTACTTATCTTTTGATTCTATCTGCTCCTTTGTCAGTAAATGTCACTATATAATGTGCTCAAGTAAATGTACAGAAATGCCTTTCTTTTAATACAAATACCATGCAAATGAATAGCTACCAGACAAAAGAAGTTGGAAATGCAAAGCTTAGGATGTAAGTGGATATTTTTACTTTTAAACAGGTTTAAAGATTATTTTTGAAGTATGTTTAGCATCAGTTGTAGCTTTATCATGAACTTGTATTATTTTAGCTGCTAAATATCTAATGATACGAATTTAACATTTTTAGACATTCAAATAGTGGTGTATAATGAGTCTGTGACACAAACACAGTGAAATGTAGTGCATGTATTTTAATAAAAAATAATAATCGATATGATTTTGTAGGATAATAATCGGTATGTAGGATTTTGTGGGGAAGAAATCATTGTTAACAAGTACATTAAGAGCAAAAGAGGAACTAGGAGAGAATGGGATCCCTTAAAGATCAAGGAGGTTGTCTTTTTGTGGAACCACCAGGAGGTGGGAGAGATACTAAACCAATATTTTGGGTCAGTATTTACTGTGGTTAAAGACATGGAGGCTAGGGAACTCATGAAAGTAAGTACAGTACCGATGTTTTGAAAACAGTTCAAATTACGGAAAAGGAGATACTGGCAGTCCAAAAAAAAGGTGGATAAATCTCAGGGACCTGCTCAGATATATCCCAGGACGCTATGGGAAGGTAGGGAAGAAGTTGCTTAGTCTCTAGCGGAGATATTTGTATCATATACGGCCTTGGGTGAGATGCTGGAGGGTGACAAATGTTTTGCCTTTATTTAAGAAAGGCTTCAAGGAGAAACCTGGGTGCTATAGACCAATGAGTCTGGCATCAGTGGTGGGTAAGTTGTTGCAGAAGGTTATCTAAGATTACAAAGTGATCTTGATCAATTGGGCCAATGGGCTGAGGAGTGGCAGGTAGAATTTAATTTAGATAAATGTGAGGTATCGCATTTTGGTACAACAAACATGGGCAAGCCTTATAAAAGTAATTGTAGGGCACAGGGAGTGTTGACAAATAGAGAGACCTAGGGCTCAGGTACATAGTTTCAAAAAACAATGTCGCAAGTAGACAAGGTGGCTAAGAAAGTGTTTAGCCCGCTTGCCTTCATTGCTTAGACCATTGAGTACAGCAGTTAGGACATCATGTTGCAGTTTTATATGATATTGGTGAGGCCACTTTTGGAGTAGTTTGTTGTTATGACATGGTGTAACCTTCCTGCTTAATTTAAAACCAGCAACACAGGAAATATTTATCCCCTCGCTAATCTGTGAAAATTCGAGATGCCAAGAACTATTTAAAGTAAAAACTAACAAGTTTATTTCTTTAAGTATAACAGAATAATAACAATTTACAACTCCTTTCTCTAACCTATCTTTTACCTTCCCCTTCAACAATACTAGTCCAATAAAACTCCCAATTAAGATTTACAAAACAAAACTTCTTATGTCAAAATCAGGCAGCTTTTAGTTCTCCCTGTATTCCTGTCGTCTTTTCCTCTTCTTGGAGATTCTGCTTCACAGGTTACTGATCGATAAAGGTACCTTTAAGAGAGCTATTTTTCAGGCAGTCTTTTTTACATGCTGGTGGCTTGGCACTTCTCCTCTCAACTGTTAAATTTTCCACAGTTTTATATCCCCAAAACATTGAAATGTGTCATTGGCTTTTAAGATTGTCAATATACTACATTCAATCTGGATTGGAGTTTGGTATTTTCAGGGTATAATTTACTGAATAGCCTAATTCAAATCTGTTTTCGTCTCCAGGTAACCAGCTACCCTAACTGCTGAACCAAAAGGTTACATTATATCTTTTTTCAGAACACTTGGTGCTGTGTCAGGTAGTTCTGTTGCTTTTAACTCTCTTTAAAGTACGGTATGCCTGCATCTTCATAACAGTGTACAGGTCTGGTCACCCTGCTATAAGAAGGATATTATTAAATTGGAGAGGGTGCAGAGAAGATTTACAGGAATGTAACAAGAACTGGAAGATTTGTGAGGAGAGGCTGGATAGACTGGGACTTATTTCATTGAAACTTAGGAGATTGAGGGGATGACCTTCTAGAGATTCATCAAATTATGAGGGCCATAGATAAGCTGGATAGCAAGGGTCTTTTCCTTAGGATAGAGGAGTTCAAAACAAGAGGGCATATTTTTAATGTGAGAGGAGAGAGATTTGAAAGGGGCCTCAGGGACAAGATTTTCACATCGAGGAGGTTTGTATGTGGAATGAACTGCCAGCAGAAGTGATGGATGCAGGTACAGTTAGAACATTTAAAATATATTTAGACAGGTTCATGAATAGAAAAGGTTTAGAAGGATATGGGCCAAATGCAGGCAAATGGGACGAGTTTAATTTAAGAAAATTGGTTAGCATGGACAAATTAGACTGAAGGGTCTGTTTCCCTGCTGTATAACTCTATGATTCTAAATACTAAGACCTATAAAGCAATGACTTTATTAAAAGCAAAGATAGCAGTACCTCCCTATGCACAAAAGGTGTTTTACCAAGATACTTACACATTAACTGGCGTGTCAGGGTAATGCCACGATTATAAAACTTTTCTGCTCTTACCTGAAAGGGTCATCTTTATTAATGCATGCATACAACGCATAACACCAATCGATTTAATAGCTAGGTTTAATTAGTAGAAAATAATCTGATTATGCCTCTAAGAACTGCTCTCCAGTTATTACTGCTTGCAATGACATGAAAAACACAAGTCTACCCCAATGACCTTTTATGTTTTATTTCCTTCACATGAATCATGTTTGCTTACAGTCAGAAATGTTATAAAACTTTGAGAACATAATATTCTAGTGTCTGTGTACACATCAACAATAGAGGCTTATACCAGATAAAACAGATTGCTGCCTTTATACAAATGAAAATTTAAGAGCTCTCGAAAAATAGGGGCTGCTTTCCCTGTGCCAGCTGATGATGCATTGCCAGAATTGTACAGACCACATTTGATTGTTTGCTATATGCTAAATTAATTTGCTTCACTTATAAGTGCCAGTGTGTATCAACTTTCTTAGGTTTTAAGAAGTTGGAGATTGTTCCTTCCCCTAATCAGCGGGGAAGCATCTGTTCCCGTGCTAATCGAAACAGGATGGACTGCAGTGCCTTCAGAGTTTGAATAACCTGCTTCCCTTGCGAAGTGTGATCATTTGGTGGGCTACAGCACAGGTCTTTGACCATTAAAGATGCAATGAAGAAATTGGGAAGGAAAATATGGGAATGATGTTTAATCTTGATCATAGGGGAGGCAGTGGCTTAGTGGTATTATTGCTAGACTGTTAATCTAGCGACCCAGGTAACATTCTAGAGACTCAGTTTCAAATTCCACCACAGCAGAATTGGCATCCAATAAAATCTGGAGTTAAGAGTCTAATGATGACTCTTATTGGAAAAATCCATCTGATTCACTAATGTCCTTTAGGAAAGGAAACTCACTAACATGTGACTCCAGATCCATAGCAATGTGGTTGACTCTTAACTATTCTCTGGGCACTTAAGGCTAGGCAGTAAATGTTGGCCTAATCAGTAATACCCTCATCCTGTGAATGAATAAAAAACAACTCTAAAGTAGACTTGTTTTGATGTATAATTATGGTCAAAAAGTGTGGTGCTGGAAAAGCACAGCTGGTCAGGAAGTATCCGAGGAGCAGGAGAGTCAATGTTTCGAGCATAAGCTCTTTATCAGGAATGTAATGAAGATTCCTGATGAAGAGATTATGCTCGAAGTGTCAACTCTCTTGCTCCTCTGATGCTGCCTGAGCAGCTGTGCTTTTCCAGCAGCACAATTTTTGACTCTGATCTCCAGCATCTGGAGCCATCACTTTCTCCTTGTATAATTATGGTGTTTAATCCAGCACTGTAGATTTATTTTGTGGCATTTTTAAAACTAATTTTTCCACTGTTCTGCTGAAGTCACTGATTCAGGTTAGAGTACGATTGTAAAGAACAAACGCTCTTGTTATCTCATTTGAGAGGCTATCTGTTTTCTGTGAGCACCGGGAGAGAATGCCATCTGCAAGTCTTCCCTGAATGGTTAAGAAGGAAATTGAGACAATGTCCACACTTGCGAACCCTAGTCATAACCAGATGCAGGATTCCTCCTGTGGACTGAGGAATGCTGTGGTCAGTTTTTACCACTTGATCAACAAACCGCTGGAGAATACCAAGTGGAGTTTGTTGTACAATGCTATTTAAACTTTTTCTTTGTGTGAAATTATTTAGTAAACCAATAATGAAACCTAAAGTCTGCCTGGTCGCTATGACTTTGAGGCACTTACCTACACTTACCTTGATGAATAGGCATTACAATAGTTTGCAAAATGTTTGTTATTAGGTGGTGTGCATGTCATAAAGATACATCTCTTGATGAGAAATTACAGCCATCCGCTGAAAGCCTGTAAAGTTAGCTATGACTCTTTATTGCTGTACTGTACTGATATTTATTAGCAGATCTTATACTGAAATTAAAAAGTAACTATTTCAAAGTACAAACTAATTTATAATTGAAATCTCTGCAATATAAGAACACACAAAAGTTCAGTGATCTGGTGTGGTGAGCTGTAGATTTGTGCTTAGCCATTCTCCACATGATAAAGTCAGAAATTACTAAAACAAATACTCAGCAGGTACGGCAGCATCTGTGAACACATAGCATAGTTAACGTTTCGGGTCCAGTGACCCTTCTTCAGAACAGGATTACATTCCATTTCAGCTTACTGGGCAGTTTCATTTACAGTTCCCTAGCCATTCAATTGTTCTGTGCTACATTACTGAACACATCCTAAAAATGCAACGTACCTTAAAAAAAATTCCAACATGTTTAAGAGGCCTCTATCTTGCATTTTATATCCAGTTGACAGTCAGCCATGTCAACTGTGCATATAATGCATGAATATTCATAGTAAGCATATAAGCTAGATGGTACATTTACGTCTGGACATGATATTGCTTTATATACTGAATAAAACTCCAGATGTTTGTCTTGATGTGAACCTAATTCTTTGTGGTATAATATTAAAAAAACAAAATGCGCATTAGGGTGGCAGTAGTGGCAACAAGCAGGTTGACAGCAAGCATGAACAAGAAATTGATGACAGCAAGGTAATGAAAGCTGAAAGAATATTTCAGCAGTAGCAATTGTGAGAAGTTATTTTCCCAACAGTCACCCATCACCTTTTGAGTTGAAGCTGAAGTTAACAAACAAGACTAAAGTGCTCCAACCAAAACTGAAGACTCCGACTTAACTGAAGGAAGAAATATTTGACAATAAAAGCACAATCTCTCTGAAATAAACAGTAATCCATATATGTATAAAACAGCAGTACTAAAATACGTTGGATAGACAAGAAATGCTTCTAGAATGAAATACTCCAAAATACAGGAAGAATGTACTGGGGAAAAGAAGTTCTCAACATTTAAAAAGCCATATCTGTGTCCTGAAGTCAGCTAATTTCATCTTTTCATTCTTCTGAAATGGCGTGAAAATACAAAAGAGGTTTGTGATATCACACCTCTCCTTTTTGGCACCAATGCTGCCAATAGGCATCCTAAAGCAGCAACTGTGAAAGCTGCAGTGAGAGAAGTAAAGAAAAACTAAAAGAGGTCAAAGGAAGCAAAATTAGGAGAAGCTCCATACTATAGTAAAGATTATTTTTCTTATGAGATTCTTCAAAGTACACAAAGCAGCACAGGAAAGATCGAAAGCAAACATCTAAACATGGACTGGCATTCCAGTGATATTCTAATTAATTATGTACAGAAAGAATGTTCGCTGCATAGACCACCAAAATGTGTCCAAAGTGAGATGGCTGCTAAACATCATATTCCCCTGGAGAGTGAAAGCTTGAAAAGAACTAAACCCTCCAGCATTTTTGAATGATGATCACAAAGGTTGAAAAAATATTTTTCAAGTCCTAGAAAATCAACTTAATGCTAGAGTCAACCTCAGAATGTAGGCTTGCATTCACTAAATACAGCCAGCAACTTGGTGAACTGATTCACCAATTAGTAGGCAGATGTCAATGTAAAGGTATAAAATGTTATGTCGTTAAAGAAACCTTAACTGAAAGGCTGATAGACCTGCTCATTGCCTATTCACTTAACACATCTTTCTGAAAGGCATTTCTGAACGAACCTAAAGATATGCCTTTGAAACCTAAATGACATGCACACATTCAAAGCAATTGGAACAGGCTGACAGCATCTGCAGGCACTTGATTCTGCAACTACTATTGTAGCTATCAAGAATAGCAAAATTATCAAGATGTGATTGTCTCATCCATCAAAACAATATCTAACATTTCATGACATGTACCAACTATGTTCAAAAAGAGAACATTGGGCAAAAGTCCAAGTGCTTAACCCAAAGTTTCAACACACTGCTGCACAGCAATATGTAAGGAAGAGCCAACCAAGAACAAAAGCCAACCAAGGAACAATGCTAAACTTCTCTTCATGGCATGCAAGTATACCAACAAAGTTCAAGAGGTAACTGCAACTGTAGCTTAGAGACCCATTCAGACAAAAAATAATGGTCAACTTGCCACACCTCATGGACACCATTAGAAATTCTAAATTGCTTACCACCATCCAAGTGATATCCCCCAAAAGGAATGGGCAACCTGCATCAAATGACAAGAATAACACTGTTGCAAGTGCAAATATCATCCCTTTTGTCACCTTCAATAAGATTTTTCATGAAACTGGCACACATGATAAGCTAACTATTCGCAATGGCTCTGACATCCCATGCATTGGCATTATCCATCTTTCATGTCAATGTGGCTCCTGAAGATGGATGCCTGAAATAATTTCTACTGTTGTCACAGCAGGACCTACAATCACTGGTCTACCTGCGTGTACTGATCTATGTATCATTGCAATCCACGAGGTAACAGATATGTCAAATCCAGCACCAAACACTAAGTGACAAATTGAGTCTATTCAAGACCTGATAAACCTCTCCTCAGACCAGTTTGAGTCTGTTGTTAACTTTAAAGGTGATGCAGTGTTGCATTTAAAAGATGATGTTCAATTTAGCATGATTTTCATTCATAAACTCAAAGTGGAATTTCATAGTATGAATCAATATATATCAAAGTTGAGCATCACATTAGTACAATTACATTACTTGTGATTTGAAGAAAAATGGCATTCGATGTCGCACTGAGAAGGACAGAAGCTAGAAGAGTTTAATCCCAAGTTTTCAGGAGTAACTTTTCCCAAGTTTAACATGAGGAACAGATACATCCAGACCTGTTTACTCAGAATCACAGGAACTGACAGACATTTAGAACTCCTTTCAGTAGGTACTGTTTTCTCAGATAACCCTTTAGACCCTCAGATGACCCTGTTAGCTGGAATATATTCTAACAATATGTGGATGACATCCTGGAGAATCTACCAAGTTGTCTCTGCATTTCAGATGACATAACCATTTTTGGGAGATTTGGCTGTGCAGGAATGGTGCACACCCTCGTCATCTTATGAAAGCAGCAAGAAAACAAGGCTGTGCAGTCAGCAGTGCTGCTGATCCACCACGGGCTGCTCCTAAGAGATGCCAGTCTTTAACCAATTTGATACACTTCTCGTAACATCAAAAAACAGCTGAAGGCACAGGATAATGTAAAAGCTATGGAACCTGACAATATTCTGGCAATAGCACTGAAGACTTGTGTTCCAGAGCGAAGTTTGTTTGTAGGAAGTTCCAAAACCATTTACGATGCTGTATTGATGCCAGGTCTGTTATCTATGATTCATGCAAGTCTAATTGAAGTTTTGTGTAGATTGCTGTATTTTGTTCCTTTCATACATTCATTGACTCTTATTTTCTTTTTAATGAATTTGCACAATTGACGTCCTCTGGGAACTTCATCTAACATTGTCTCAGAGAATCCTATGAAATTCATCATACTGAGAGTCAGTACTAAGATGCCTTCAAATGTTCAAGCATTTAATAGAAAGGAGAACCATTGGAAAATTTTAAAAATTGACCATTTTCATTCAGATCATGGTATTCTTCAACAAATTGATACTAAAGCAAAAGTACCAAAATGAGAAGCAATTATTAGGGAAAAGATTGTAGTTTTAAGAGTTGTTGCTGGTTTCACATGTGTGCCCCTACCACAAATGTTTACAATATTTTTAAGTCCTGCAAAACTAAGCCATTTGTATTCATCTATAAATAAAATTCAAGTATTTAACAAGAGGAGAGTTTCAAATTTGCTTTGCTTCAGTTCAATGTCAACACTATGGAGTGGGATGAACCCTGTAACAATTCTGTAATCAGCAGTGAGTGCAAGATATAATCAAAAGAATTAAGCAGACACAGGTTTAATATTCCAAATTCTTCATTGAGCATGGGAAGTGTTGAGAATTTGATAACAGTGGAGAAAGGTGAAAGAAACAATTAAGACACTGAGCAAATACTTCAAAAACAAAGAGATAGTTAGGCGATTGAGGATGTGGGAGGAATTAAAGATAAAGGAAAATGGTGGGCTAGAAGAAAATATTCTCTCCTCCCTTCTGCCCCTCAGAATGAACTCTGCATTTTACTCCTAATTCCTAATCCTGATATAATCTTCAGCAGTTAGTGGTTCTGTTCTCTGGCGCATCCTACCATGTAATCGGCAATTTATAACCAAAGAAAAGCAAAATCTAATGAAAGATGTAGATACCAAATTGGCAGTAAATAAGCAGAAAAGATCATAAAAAAAGGAGGGAACAGTGTAAAATAGAAAAATGGATATAGGAGAGGCAGGGATGAGTAGACTTAAAAATAAAGATGTTGCAGATCTGAAACAAACAAAAAAGAACACAAATTGTTGGAGAAACTCACTTGATCTGGTAGCATCTGTGTTGTTCAGTGGTTAGCACTGCTGCGTCACAGCGCTAGGGACCCGGGTTCAATTCCAACCTCGGGCGACTGTCTGTGTGGAGTTTGCACATTCTTCCCGTGTCTTCATGGGTTTCCTCTGCGTGCCCTGGTTTCCTCCCACAATCCAAATCCAGAGATGTGCAGGTTAGGTGAATTGGCCATGCTAAATTGCCTACAGCATTCAGGGATGTGTTGGTTAGGTGCATTAGTCAGGGGTAAGTGTAGAGTAATGAGAAATGGGTCTGGGTGGATTACTCTTCAGAGAGTTGATGTGGACATATTGGGCCAAATGGCCTGTTTCCACACTAAGGATTCTTTGATTCTATGATCTATGGCGAGCAAACAGAGTTAATGTTTCAATCCAGTGACATTTCTTCAGAGAGACAGAACTTGTTTTTATACTGCCTGGCAGACTTTCCACCTGGGCTCACTAGATCCTGCACCATGAATTCTGCTCATTTTATTTTTCCCTACTTTGTCTAATTTTGCATTCGGATTCTGGGACTAATTGTAATAGCCCATCCGTCCTGGTTGAGTGCAGCAAAATCAAGTTAATGAGTCAACCTAGGACATGTATTTGCCTCCACAGGAGAACTCCAAACCTAAAAGTTAAGTCGGAATTTTGGTGATTACATTTCAATTCATGGACCGATTTGATGATCTTATTATCTGAATGATCAAACCTTTTAGACTTTGTGTTTCTCCATTTCAGACCTTTTGTCCATCCAGCACTTGAATCATTTAATGTCTTTCAGAAACACCCATCCAACTTTTGACAGCTACTGATTCAGTTGTCTGGTCTCACATCTCCCCTTTAAGACACTCCTTGCAACCAAATCCTTGTCAAAGCATTGGTCATGTGGTATTACCTCTTAAAATAACTTGGTGTCAGATTTTGTTTGACAGAGCTCCAGTGAAGTGCCTTGGGACGTCTACCATATTATTACATTGAAAATACTATATTGTTGTTAGCAAAATAGTTGTTAATTAAAGCATGCTGCATTATCTCAACACAGCTTCCCAAAATTGACCTCTTTCAGCATTAAATTTCTTGTATTTCTCCTGTCATTTGCATGTATGCTGCTATTATTTTTTGAATATATTCATTAAATTTTTATGAAAGCATGGCAAAAGTGTCTATGCAGTTACTGTATGCATTAAAATAGGCCCTATGAGCTCAAGAAGTAGAATCATCCCACTTTTCTATAATGTTTTGTGGAAAGCTGTCATATTGCTGTTTAAGACAGACCAAGGGCCTGTATTATTGTACACAGACACTTGAATCATTTAATATCATAGCAACATCTTTGAGAAACACCCAAATTTCATGAACAGTTCAAACACAGAATAGAGAAGTATGAAGCTGTCTGACCGGTTTGCAATAGGTAACTTTGCTGTGCTTACAAGGCTCAACTAATTTTGCTTCTTAAATAATGCGTCACCAGAAAACCACTTACTATGTTAGTTCCTGTACGAGTGATGTTAGGTCGAAAACAAAGCTGATTCTTGGAGGCAACAAGTCTGTTGATGTCCACCTTGTCATGTTAAAGCTAAAACACCATAACTCTGATTTTGTGGTTGAAATGATGTTGAAATTGTTGGACTCAACATCATTACAGCTCTGAAATGGTTAGTAATTTTAGCTATCCACACATGCACTGTTAAACACAGATATCTAAATGTTGCTGTCAGTGATTTCCTGTTCAATCACAATATGTGCTGTTAAAATCCTTGAAGATGGAAATCTCTTTAAGTCAATTGCATTGACATGAATGTCCACTTTTACCGTTTTAGCTTTTGCATAAAATTCCTTGAAACATTATGCCTTGTTGATGAGGTGCAATTCAGATTTTAAAAGCATACTAAATTCCTAATTACAAATGAACAACCTCTCCAGTTGTGGAAAACTAACTCAATGTTTGTGAAATTAAAGATTCCTTCATTGTGTTTAAAAAAAAATTCCACAATGTTTAAAACAATAAGAAGCAATAAAATTTACTTTGCTATTTCACCTTCTACCTTAAATCTAATTTGTATGCCCTGATCCTTATTTGGCTTTTGTCAAAATTGTAAAAAGTGAACAGTAATCAGTGATTTTTCACTCCCTGGTTTGCTTTCTGTATGATGGTTGATTAAATCACTTGCTGGACAACAGAAATCCCCACAAATTGCCACCGGAATCAAAGTTACATGGAAAGACAAAATCTAAACTGCAGATACTGTTCAATCTTTCAGCTCCCTTCAAGGTCAGCCGCAACATTATCATTCACTGATGACCTCAGAATCCAACTTCACTCCCTGATTGTAAGTTATTAGTCAGTGGATGTTTCAATGCAGTTCTTGAGAAACCGAGCAATCTGTAGTGAGCATATGTCAAGTGCACAGAATAACTGCAGTTTAGTCCTTTCACTAACCTGTGATATAAACTGTTCCTCACACTTACACAACCACCTGATGAAGGAGCAGCCCTCCAAAAGCTAGTGCTTCCAAATAGACCTGTTGGACTATAACTTGGTGTTGTGTGATTTTTAACTTTGGACACCCCAGTCCAATACCGGCACCTCCAAATCATGACTTATGTTGTGGGTGGAAATGGAGCAAGAGCTGCTGTAATTTGTATGTTTGAAATCTTTGTAGCTGTGCAACTTTTATTTTTGACAAGGTGGTCGTGTCCCTGTGAAGTATCATGTAACTGTTGGCAGCAGGGAGCATAGTGCTAGCACTTCTCACTTCATTACTATTGGTGCCTGTGTCGGCCTGCAAGCCGCACGCTGTAACTCCATCTTTCAGTTTTCATGATCTGGAAAGTTCCAGCTGCTCATAAACCTAACAGGAACTTTTAACTTTGGAATGCCAGAAGTCTTCATATTAAATTACTTTGTTAATGTTTGTGGCACATTTTGCCTGGGGTCATTGCTGACAGAGAGCAGTTCTATCCTCAGCCATTGCCTCACAGCTCCTGCTTTTTTGGCACTTTCTATCACACCCCAAACCTTTTGAAGCCATTTGCTTGCTTGACAGAGCCAGGACATATGACTGTTTCGAAGCAGCATTGTGTATTTTTTTTCCCTCTGAATTTGGTAGGAAAGGAGTTCACAGTTCAACGTGCTTCCCTATGATGTGTTGTTTGAGAAATAGTTGCTTCTTTGCGGTATACTACAAAAAAATGACAAAGCTGAAAGTCGCTCATTGAGTATGTGCTTACACAAAGGTTCTTTGTGGTTTGGGCCTGTCAGACTTGTCAGACATGGTAAGAAAAAGTATATTGTTTCCAGCACTTGGATTCCTTTCCTTCTGACATCTGCCACTCTGTAAAGATGATAAATTCCTGCCTCATTAGCCAGGGGTGTGGGATTACAGGCTGACAACACATTAATCACCAGCTTCAGTGGCAGGACGACTAGCAATAGGCATTGTTAACAAAACTTTTCTAATATGTCACTCTCGTTCATGACAGCATGTAATCAATCATCTTGATTGGCAGTGTTGATAGATTACACTATTTATACTTTGTGTAATGAAAGATAGCATTTCCACCTACTGTCAGTCCAGGCCAGCAACAGAGTAGCTGTGACTAGAAATAAATGCAACCAACAGAAAAAGTAGCCCTATGCTAGTCTTTGTACAGTGAGACAGACATTGTTGTGGATCAGTTCTGATGCATTTAACAAATACTTATTGTTTAGTAGAGTGGTAAAGCAGGAGTCATTGACAAGATTTAAGCCACTGCTTCAACTTGTTTTGTCCCATGTTGGTAGGTCAAGTTCTAGCAGGTATTAGTATGGGCTAGACTGCTCAAAGCTTTGGCATTTTGCATGACAGACTGACAGGTCATTTTGTTGCTGATGAAAAGGCTTCATGGTTATAAGTGCAAGTATTAAACTTCTTTTCCATAATTGCTGTGCAAAACAAAAGTAAACAATGTATTGAATTTGATTTCAAAATGCGTTTCAATATGTGAATGATTCTATCAATCACTTCCTTTGAAGCCATTGAGTAATTTTATTTGCAAAATTTCCAAATGTCTTGAGTCAGCGATCTGTTCAAAACTGAGTCCATTGTAAATGAACAGGTTTTACAAAGAGATCTAAGGATCTAAATTATAGTGCAGGGAGCTTATTAGAGTCTAAATGCCAGGTGCAGTGGGCAGAAATGAGCTAAGGCTTTAATCTTTCAGAAAAGGAGTTTAAGTTTAAGGCCAGATGATTAATGAGAAGTCTGACCATCCAAAGCCCCATGTCACAGGACATGATTAGTAGGTGACAAGGACTGTAACAACATCCAGCCTGATGTTGTTTCTTCAACATTGCGTGCTTTTCTATAATTAATGTCCCCGAGGGTATCTTTGGGTCAGGCAGGTTAAACCTGTCAGAACAGGTGGAACTGACAGCCTACACTTGACTGCTTCCACAGGAGGAGATGATGAGAAGGCTTCCAGATGTGGTGTTTGACCTTCGTGCTGTGATCAGATACTAAAAGCATCATGGGAATGGGCCAAAAGGAGCCAAGTAAACTGCAGGTGTCTCACTTTGTGCAGACACTCTAATGAAATCAGTGGCTCTAATAGATTCTGTTTATATGCGGCTTTATTTTGCAAGTGAAATCCTTAGAAAATGATAGGTTGGTGAAGCCAGTGCTGTTACAAAAAACAGCTTTATTTTATTCTTCGTGGCCTTCGTAAAGGATAAGAAGAGCACTCAATCTTGTTTCCAATAAAGGTATTGATACCTCCTGGCAGCTGATCTCGAGGTTAGCAGTGACCTTTCCTCTTTTGTTATATGTTCAGTCTACCTTTCGCAATAGCTACCAACGCAGTTTAATTTTGTTCACCCTCCACCCATTGTCTAGCAGAGATTGACAGATTAACAGCAGCAGATAAAGAGCACAAAAGAAGTTGATATACATTATTTCTCCTGAAACTTTAATTTGCTTTCTGACTTCTGTTAAAAATCAATGTACAACTAGCTTGCCATTCACTTAATGGCTGACTGAACTGATTGGGACGGTACCACATCACAAATGCTTATTTTTCTAATGTGAAATCATTTAGTTTTGTTGATTCAAAGTCAATTCACTGTGAATGTTTAAAGTGCAAGTCTAAACGAGTTCTGTTCCCATTTTTGGGAAAGAAAAGTTGATGCAACTATTTTGGAATAATTGGGAGATAAAATCCAAGCAGAAAACTATGTTTGGATGCAGAGAAAGAAGACTGTAATGTGTAAGTGATATGTTTGAGTTACAAATTGCATCAGACTTCAAATCACAATACCTTAATGATGAGGCAGAACATGGCAGAAAAAAGGAAATCAATCTTCCACTCTGGATCCATGAGGGGAGTCCTGCTCCATGTGCCAAAAGGGATCTGGTCAGAGACCGGTATTTTTAGTCGCGTTTTGAATTGATTTGATTTATTGTAGTCACATGTACCTAAGTACAGTAAAAGCTTTGTTTTGTGAGCAACACAGGCAGATCATAGCAAACAAGGGCATACAGATCGAAGGGTGCTTGGACAGAGCGAGGTTACATGGCACAGGAGGTTCATAAAGCAAGATCAACACTCGTGAGATCAGGGATTGTTTGAAGTCGGAGTGGTCCATTCAACAATCTAATAACAGCAGGGAAGAAGCTCTTCTTAAACCTGTTGATGCATGTAAGAGCTTCTGTATCTTCTGTCTGACGGAAGAGGTTGGAGGAGAGCTTACCAGGCTAGGAAGGGTATTTGATGATGTTGGCAGCTTCCCATGGCAACAAGAGATATAAATGGAGTCCATGGATGGGAGGTTGGCTTCCCTTATGGTCTGGGATGTGCACACAACTCTCTGTAGTTCCTTACAGTCCTGAGCAGAACAGTTGCCATACCAGGCCTTTATGTGCCCAATTTCATGCTTTCTATGATGCATCTGTAAAATTTGGTGAGGGTCCTCATTGACATCCTGAATTTCCTAAGCCACCTGAGGAAGAAAAGGTGTTGTGTCTTCTTCACTGTCACATCGACATGGGAGGTCAGGACAAATTGAAGGAGCATTGTAGAAACAAGAATGACCACTACTCTACAGTATTGGGACACTCTGTCCACGGCCTGGATGGGCAAAGGGTTTGGGGGAAATTAGAGTGTAGGAAGTACAATGCTGAGAGGGGTTTCCAGCAAGAAGGAGTCTTTCCTGAGTGAAAGAATTTGTGTATTGGCCATCTATATTGCAGTTGCATGTTCCCTGTGATTGCACTTCTAGAAAAGGGAAAATGACTGAAGGCAGCAGCAATGGATAGGCCTCCTCTTCCCCTCGTTCACGTAAATAATTAGTCCCCTCTCTCCATCATTCTCACACCCCCTGTCCCCACACACAATAATTAGTGCCCCCTACCTCACCACACTGTAATTAACTATTCTCACTCTGCATCTCCTCACAGTAATTGGCTTCCTCTCCCTTAAACAATCGTTGATCTCATATTCCCAACACACAGCAAATGACCTCCCTCTGCCCCACACTGTTTATTTTCACACACTCCCCCCCCCCCCCCCCCCCCCCCCCCCCAATGTACAGTAATTAGTCCCCTTCATAGAACATAGAACATAGAAGAATACAGCGCAGTACAGGCCCTTCGGCCCTCGATGTTGAGCCGATCAAAGCCCACCTAACCTACACTAACCCACTATCCTCCATATACCTATCCAATGCCCGCTTAAATACCCATAAAGAGGGAGAGTCCACCACTGCTACTGGCAGGGCATTCCATGAACTTACGACTCGCTGAGTGAAGAACCTACCCCTAACATCAGTCCTATATCTACCCCCCCTTAATTTAAAGCTATGCCCCCTTGTAATAGCTGATGCACTGCTGATTCACCTCATGCACTGGAGGTAGAAAAGAACAAAAGTATAAAATTGGAAGGAGCCACTTTACTATTTGGTGTTGATTCAAACAGCATAGAGCTACTGCAGTGTCACAAGAGGTAAACCTGAGAATTGTATGGTGGCTGAAGATATTCCATTCAACTAATATTTCCAGATTTTGTTGGTACCCTGGGGAGATTTCGTACCACATGCAGGACAAATATTAAAAATGTAGGACCCATAAAATCCTGTATCCCTGGAAGTCACTCCAGTATTTTGTGACATTGTATAGACCTCATCCTTAAATTGATGGACAACCAACAAGGATAGGACGTGAATGAACGCATATTTTTCATGTATTCTGATTTTTTTTTAAATGTGGAGGTGTTAGACCGGGTTGGACAAGGTCAAAAATCACATGACACCAGATCATAGTCCAATGGGATTATTTGACATCACTAGCTTTCAGAGCGCAGCTCCTTCATCAGGTGCTAGTGAGCGGGAAACATTCTATTCCTTGGGTTAAGTTGTCATTTGTGTTGTTGACAAAATCTGCAATTAATTTCTTAAATGTGAATGTATTTTCTCTTTGAATTTCCAACAAATGTCTATTAGAAACACACTTAAAGTTGTGAGCAAGAAAGATATTCTTAATGACAGGTGCATTTGCATCTGAAATTTTAGAGTCCAGCAATGTCCCTTTATCAACTTTATTGTATTTTCAGACAAAAGATACAGCTAAAATTTGGAGCTGTCTGTAAAATAGGATTGCTAATAGTTTACATATGCAAATTTGGGGAAGAAATGAGAGTGAGAAACTATGCACAGCTTGCGAATGCCCTGTTTGCACAGATGGACATTATAGTTGATAGGTTTCCAGGGCTCAGATTAGATATTTGCTCAGTAGTGGAGAGTTTCTTCAGCAAACTGAATAAATAATAAAATTCTGGTATGCTTCTCTTCCTTCTTATGTCATTTGTTCAGCTTTTTGAACAGCATTTGTGTGTGTGTGTATACTGTCCTGGACGAGAGAGAAGAGAGTTGAATTATTTTTACTGTCCTTCTCTAACATCCATAACAGAAGCGTACCTTTTATTTTCATTTAGGTTTTAAAAATAGATGGCTGTTTCCCAAAACCATGATTGTGAGATCCAATTATTAAAAATTCCCTAAGGTTAGAAGAAAGTAAGGCTCATTAATGCATTCAGAACCCAAGCAATGGTTCATGACAAATATTCGCACACAGGGACGAAAGCAAAGGAGAGAAGTTAGAAATGGCAAATTATTTATCAACAATATTATTATTAGTTCACGTGAATTACAGAATCCATAAAGTCAATGTCTAACTGAGGTTCTTTCCATTGGCTAAGCATAGAAGTCTCTTTTGGAGGAGATCAGATGCAGGCAAATTGCTGGTGAAGATGTAGTGCTTATAAAGCCCAAATTTACAAGTGAAATATAAGGTTTTTGTCTTCCGGTCATATAAGCAAATGATAAACAAACACCAAAACTATATAATTAAATCTGATTCAAACAATTGAGCAGTTTCAATCATGTGACTAGGACTTCAGGTTGAGATATTCTGCAAAACAGGCAGTTCTGATGTTTTCCCATCAGAAACAATTGTTTTTCATAGTAGATAACTCAAGACGTTTACACTGAATCAAGTAATAATGGGATTCAATGGTCTATTTTGTTCAGAAAAGCTGAGGGAGACATCTCATCCTTGAGTTGGCGTGGCTGGAATGTTCATACAGTGCAATGTGTATCACATTCCAGGTGATGATAGACTCACTTTTATCTTGGTAATTGCTTTAAATTTATGGAAGCAGTCAACTTACTCATTCTGTGTTCAGTAGTGTGCATTTTAAAATCTGGCAAGATTCCTTTTTGAAAAAAGGAAGTTGAAAAACGCAATATAGTTTCTAAAATAAACAAATTAGGATCTCTTGCTTTCCTGTCTTCTGGATGTAACAATATGCACAAGTTGATCATGTGCTAGTTTTGATATTCCCTCAACATCACTCTCCACAGTTGCTAATTGCTGTCTTTATTCAATTGTAATATGTGACCATTTGAAGTGTGGTCCAGCCATACACGACCTCCTTGAACTTTCTTACTTTATTTTTGCTAAGTTGACATACTGCAATCTGATACATTTCTTCCCCCTTATTGTGTGACACATGAACCTTCTCATGCGGTTTTTCCCCATCTCAGAGAAAATTACTACAGATGCTGGAATCTGTACTGAAAACAACAAATGCTGGAAGTCATAGTGGGTCAGGAGTTCCCTATCTCTCTTAGTGTTAGCCATTCTATAACCTTCAGGCAGTTAAAACCAAGCATCGTATGATCTAATAATTATGATTTATCTAACCCCTCTTAATGCACATCATATGGTGATGTCTGCAAAATGAACCTTAGCACATGTTTATTTCTAAATATTAAAAATAAATGTCACATTGGCTGCAATTGAGGTTATCAATATTAATTTTCAAATAGTTTTGTTCATGTTTTTTATATTGGAGTTTGTTTCGATTTATCCACATCTTCATAATGCAGGGAAGTAATTTGCTAGAAGTATATTTTCACAGTGACATTTTCTTTTCTAGTCATATCCTGTTTGTGACGTATGAGAAAACATCAAACAAATTGGCATGTTTGGACTGAGTCATCTGGCAAACTATTCTAGACAGAATTTCCAAATTGTATATTCATTTTAATAATTATATAAATAGTAAAAGCAAAATATATGAATTGAACTATTTAAGTGGTCTTTTGAAATACGATGATTCCAATTGTGTTAATTATTTGGAATTGCCTTGTGTCTTCCCACAGTGTAAGAAGTTGACAAATGAGACATTCTGAATCTCATTCATTGACTTTCTGCTCATCAAGATTAAATTGAGTTGGTCTACATTAAACTAAGTGATTGTTGGGTTTTGATGTAATCTTTCCTTAAGTTACACCCCTCATTTATTGTGTCTTGATGTTGAGCTGCAAGCAATTGATTATGTATGTACTGCAGTTTGTGCTTCAGTAGTCCAGTATAACTAGGTTCAAACTAACTTTCTGTACAGCTATTGTGACTGATCATGATATACAGACTCCAAGACAGCTGCATATATTAATGAAAATAAACACTATTTCACTTAAAAAGACCCATGTTTGGGGAATCCAAGATGGCGGTGATCTGAGTAGATCTGCCTTGCTGAGCTCTGCACCCCACCCCAACAAGAGTGATATTTTTACCCCATCACCACCACCTTTTACCTTTTATTGGAGGAAGTTGATGTTAAATGGTTGTGAAGCTTTGATTGTCTGAGTGAGATGGGCAGGGAGTTCAGGTGGCCGGAAACATGTGGTAATCAATGAGTGCCTGTTGTCCGAGTGTCTTTCGATTATCCAGCAATTCAAGTCATCGTGCCAGTTAGCCGATAGCTGATTGAATGTCGGTTATCAAACATCTCTTGATTATCCGGCAGTGCATGCCATAATACCGTTTAACTGATAACTGAGTGCTGGGTTGCCTGGCACCATTTTTGCGGGGCCTTGAGATCTTGTTTGGATGGTCTGGGATTCAGCTATTTCATGTTTGGATAGCCCAGGTTCTGCCATAAATCCTTTTTGAGTGAGCAAGGATGACAAAAGGAAAGTGTACATCTAAGCTCCAACACACGGTACACCCACTGAAGGCATCCAGCATGCCTCAGCAGCTGAAAAAATGTACCTATGCAGCAGAACGTCACTGAAGAATTCGTCGCTATCCGAAGGATGATTGTGGAGTTGATGGAAGACAATCACACACGGCTGGAGTCGACTTTAATTATGCTACAAAAACACGAGAAAGGCTGGAAGGGCTCGAGAAGCAAGTTGAAGAGGTCAAGTAGTGGACCGCAGCATTGGAGACAGAGGTCAAGTCCTCGGCGGGGCAGATCACAGCCCTTGAGAAACAGGTCAGGGCCTTGACTGAACAGGTCGATGATCTGGCAAATTGAGATAGGAGGAAAAATATCCATTGGGCTGCTGGAGGGAGTAGAAGATGGGCAGCTAGCAAGCCTTTTTGAAGACTGGCTGCCAGTTTCTTGGCTGGGATACCAAGTCAGACCGAGTGATCATTGCGGTGTGCAGATCTGCTCTGGATTGGCTGGTCCTGGTACCATTTCAGAGCTGCAGTGACAAACTGTGTCCTGGAATCTTCCAGAAGGATGGGGAAAGATCCACAGACCCTGACTTAGCAGGTAATTAAGATAGTGTTTTTCCAGGACTTTCCTGTGGTGGTGATCCATAAAAGAAAATCGTTTGATGAGGTCAAGAGATAATTAAGGGACTTTGGTATTCAATATTCGATGAGATACCTAGAAGTGCTTCATACTACTCACGAGGAGACGGTGCAGTCATTTGATTCCTCGGAACAAGTGAAAAATCACTTGGACACTTTAAAATAATTTGGATGGATTTATATCCTGGACGGTAATGTTTGTTTTTCTTGCAATTTTTTTGTAATGTTATCCTTTCCTTAAAGAAACCACTATTGGTGTGTTTTTTTTTTCTCCGATTTGGATTGATGTTAATCTATAGTTGGGGGTGAGCGGATTGCCCACCATTTTGTCTGTTTCCTCCTATTGCTTGGGTCTGTGCTGCAGCTTGAGCTGGAAAGGGGAATGGAGATGTATGTGGGAGCTGTAAGCGCCTTCTATGTGCCTTTTGTGTTTTGTAGTTAGTTCAATGTTTTGTTTTTTTCTAAATAGACTCTATGAGTCGTCTTTTGAATATGTCCAGCATGCTGTAAGTCGAATTGTTACTCTCGGCAGGTCAAAGGTGCTTGTAAAGGATCATGGCTAGCAGTGTTCTTAAATGGTGCACCTGGAATATTAGAGGGATCTATTCGCCAGTTAAAAGGAAAAAGGTCTTGTCGAGCCTTAAAAAGGAGAGGGTGGGTGTTGCCCTGTCGCAGGAGACTCACCTGAACAACAAGCAATACTTGAAGTTGCAACAGGACAGGTTTCATCAGGTCTTTTTCTCGTCCTTTAACACTAAGGGCAGAGGAAAGTCATACTTGTTCGGAAGAGTTTAAGTTAATATGTTGTGTTAAAGATAAATATCGTCGGTTTGTTATCCTTAAGGCCCTAACACGTGGTGAGAATATGGTATTTTGAATGTCTATTGTCCTCCGGCCCAACCTCTTAAATTTTTGATTGATGCACTATCTAAGCTGATGGCCTTTGCGTCACAGTATATCATTATGGTTGGGACTTTAATTGCCTTATGGATCCTATGCTGAGCAAAATGCCCAAAGGTCCCCCCCAAAGTTTTCTCCACAATCTAAACAGTTGGGTGATCTATGCATGGAACTGGGGGTTGTAGACATTTGGAGACATCTCCACCCTATGGGCAGTCCTCATTAGTGCTATGCAAGGATTGCTTTTTCTCTGAACTCCCGCGGCTCTTCGAGACTTGGTGGTATATTGTTCAATTGGGAATATTGCCGTCTCTGATCACACAGCAGTACATTTAGTTGTTGAGATTAAGGGTAATGCGGTAAAAACAATGACTGCAGATGCTGGAAAGCAAATACTGGATTAGTGGTGCTGGAAGAGCACAGCAGTTCAGGCAGCATCCAACGAGCAGCGAAATCGACGTTTCAGGCAAAAGCCCTTCATCAGGAATAAAGGCAGTGAGCCTGAAGCATGGAGAGATAAGCTAGAGGAGGGTGGGGGTGGGGAGAGAGTAAATGACCTGGGAGTTGCAATGGGAGAGGGACTCCCTGAGATTCTTGTAGAGAGAGGAGGAAAACTTCTTCAAGGCAGGCATCCTTGCAAGAGGATTCGCAGTCGGGTTAAAATCAATGAGGTAAAAACAATGACTGCAGATGCTGGAAAGCAATGCACTGAGCTCTTGATACTGGTGAATGGATCCCTTCATCCTCAAGGACAGTTTGTTTGTTGAGTAATTTTCTTGGGAATTTGAAGTATTTTTGGCCACCAACTTGGGTACAGCTAGGAATCTGTCCATTCTTTGGAAGACTACTGAGGCCTATGCTAGAGGGATAATTATCTGAAACTCATCCAGTCAGAGTGACGGAAGGGAGAGCAGCAACATCTGCTCAATTCACAATTGAAGGCAGCTGAGATGGCATGTTACAGTAGATAGTCAGTGACTAAGCTGCAGCAGATCACAGCCCTTCCATTTGCCTTAAACTCCATGCTTACACATACAGCCAGGACGGAACGTTCCTTTGTGAAGCTAAGGTTGTTTGAGCATGGTGATAGGCTGGATAAATATTTAGCATATCTGGTTAGGAAGAAGAATGCCTCCCAATCTCTTGCTTCTATTAAGGAAGGGGATGGGACTCTGACTCTGAATGCTAAAAAGATCAATGCGGCATTTCAGAAGTTCTGTTCTGAACTGTACAATTCTGAATGTTGTGAGGATAGATGGAATAAAATGGAGACTTTTTTTAGGAACTTGGATCTTCCGGGGGTGTCAGCTGAACAGGCGTCTCTCTCCTTCGTGCTCCATTAATAGCACAAGTGATTTAGGAGGCGGTGAGACAACTTCTAAGTGGAAAGGTGCCCAGTCCTGATGGCTTGTCCAGTGAGTTTTATAAAGAATTTGTGAACCTACTGTCAGGACCGATGTTAGACATGTATAACCATTCATATAGTTGTGACTGCCTCCTGCCATCCTTGAGAGAGGTGCATACCTGTCTTATCCGCAAGAAAGTGAAGGTCCCAGAGGACAGTGCTTCTTATAGACCTATCTCGGTCTTAAATTCTGATTTTAAACTTTTGTCTAAGACTTTGGCATTGAGGTTGGAAGGAGTGTTGCCCTCTGTTGTCGAAGAAGATCAGACATGCTTGATAAAGGGTCATAGATCCTCTAATAATGTTAGGAGGTTGCTTAACATGATTCAAGTGTGCCAGTAGTGATTGGTTCAAGGGTGGTTGATCTCTTTGAATGCGGAGAAGGCATTTGATCAGGTGGAATGGCTGAATCTCTCTTATAATCTGGAGCAGTTTGGCTTGGGTGAAGTGTTTACTAGATGGGGAAGGGTCCTTTACAATAATCCTTTGGCAGTGGTTCTCACCAATGCTGTATGGTCTGATAATTTTAACACCGGTAGGGGTAGTCAGTAAGGCTGTCCCCCATCATGTTTGCTCTTCACATTGATAATGGTGGAGGCCATTTGTGGGCTCTCTAATATAGCTGCCCCTAGGGTATGGTTGAAGGTGCATAAGATTACGCTATATGAGGATGATGTTCTTATTTTCCTTTCGAACCCGGCAGTGCCCTAACTAATATGGTGCATTAATTCATTTGGTTCTTTCTCAGGTTACAAGATTAATTTTTCAAATCAGAAACTATGCCTATGGGGGGAATCTTAGGGGAATAGCTGCATGGAAGATGGGATCCCCTTTAAATGGGCACAGGGAGGTTTTCTTTACTTGGGTCTCTCTGTTGCCCTTCGCTTTGATCAGTTGTTCAAGGCCAATTTTGTACATTTGTTCGACAAGATTAAACAAGACCTTCAAAGATGTAGGGCCCTTTCAATATCATGGTTGGGTCAAGTCAGTCTTATCAAAATGAATGTTCTTCCTCGCTTATTGTACCCTTGTGGATACTCCCTTTGCTCTTTCCTAGGGCAAACGTTTCAGAAATTGAATGGTTGATTTAGTTCTTTTATTTGGCATATTAAGTGGCCCCCTTATGAAGCTTGCAAAACTGCAATTGCCCGAGGGATTCGGGGAGGAGTGGCTCTCCCAGACATTAGAAGATATCAGCTGAGCTCCCTGCTATCTCTTGTAAGTGACTGGGCCTGTGGCAACTCTGCGTCAACAAGGTTGGACTTTGAGGCCTCCCAGATGAAGTATCCTCTTATCAACCTGTTGTTTTTAGACAAAAGGCAGACAATCGCAGAACATTGCCATAATCCAATAGTTACTAACATGGTCCAAGCATGGAGGGCAATGAGGCAGGTGGAGGGTAATATGTCTAAAACATCTTTCCATACTCCCATAGTTGGCATGCCGGGTTTCTGGCCAGGCACAATGGATCCTGGGTTTAAACTTTGGATGGATAAGGGAGTCCCTTGTTTGGGTGATCTGTTTGAGGGCAAAACGTTGATATCATTTGATCAAATAACTTGGGAATATGGATTGTTGAGTTAGGACCTCTTCCGCTTCTTTCAGATTAGAGATTTTATTCAAAAGGAGTCCACGCTCTTGATTGAGTGTTGTAGATCTGATATGGAAAAGAGGGTGCTTCAGGTTAACAGCATTCTTTCAAGTGAGTACTCTCTATCATTTGTTTGGTGCGGGGGGGGGGGGATGGGAGGGGGGAGGGGGGAGGGGGGGGGGGGGTTCCTAGGGTGACATTGAATGTCTACATGAGGCTTGGGAGAGAGAGTTAGGAGTTGAGATCACTTTGGAAACAGGGGAGGACATTTGTGAGAATGCAAGGAGGAATTTGATATGTAATAGGGACCCAAGCTATTGCAGATAAAGGTTCTGCATGGGGGCTCATCTGGTCCCAGATTGTCTTGCGAAGTTTAAGCAGGGAGCATCTTCAATGTGCCCCAAATGTAAAATAAACATGCATTCACTCGTTGTTTGTGGACCTGCCAGAGGCTCCATTCATACTGGAGCACTGTGGCAGGGGTAATAGAGAGGGTCTTGGGGACTGAAGTCAAGGTGGACCTGGTCTCTTTGCTCCTGGGTTTGCCAAATTTATCTCTTAGATGTACATGAGAAGAAACTTTTTAACATTCTCACTTTTTTTGCAAGGAAGAACATTCTGATGTGTTGGATGTCTGAGAAACCCACTCTGGGCCTGTTGGGGTAGCATAAGTTAATTATGGAACACATTCCTTGAGACTTTCTCACAAACTTGGTGCACCAGAAAACAGACAACTTTTACTAGACATGGCAGCGCTTTTTGAATTATTTGGAAGCAGATCTGTCCGTCATTTTGATTAGAACTTTTGTCTAGCCATGATGGTTTAGTCTGATAAACCTAATGCCATGAGAGGAAGAATTTTGAACCAATGTTTAATAATAATGCTCTCAAAGGTTGAGAGCTATGGTCTTATTGCACTATTTATTTATTGATTTTTAACAAGTGTAGTTTTGATTTCTTTTGTAGAGAATAATGGTTGGTTTATTGTTTATTGTTGTTTTTGATGTTATGATGCTATGTTTTCATATTTTTGTAACTTTGTAAAGAAGAATTTTCCGATAAAAATATTTTTTAAAAAAGAACCATGTTCCAGATTTACACACTGTGTAAAGTACAAGAAGTTGAAAATTGTATTCAGAACACGTATTTCAAAATTTTTAATATTCTGTAGTTGAGAATATCATTGATAATTGCCTCTATGATTTTCCCTGCCTTGAGAGGAGATCATACTTTAACTTAATGGCCCAAATTTGGTGATGCTAAATAGATTAGTACTCACAGATCCCCTAGTTACATTATAATACTCATAAAATGGAAGTGTTTCAATCAGGAATTTAAGCAAACAGGTATTTCCTTCAATATATTTAATGAGATGACTGTGCCTGCTTTCATTGCCGATTCTGTCTAGCCCTGGAAGAGCTTGAAGAAAATAGAGATATCAGAACAGAAAGTCATGGGGAGGCAGATAGCTAGGCAGGAACATAAGGAATCATACCATATTGAGAACAGAAGGAAGCAAACCATTGGGAAAGCATAAGCCAGAGAGAATAGGATCCTGCATTGAGTCAGAGCATGGAGATCACAAGAACGTACCTCTGTCATAGTTTACTCACTGATGATGAAATTGTTCTTGGTGGGTCCTCGTTACCCGTCTGTGTACTGGGCCAATGACACACACCCCTTGGCAGGACTTAGTGAAGCTCCAGTTAATAAAAGACACACGATTAAGAATCATTGCCCTTGTCCATCTCCATTTGCAAGAGGATGAACACAACCGTGATCATTTTTGCTGCTATTTTACATTTTGTATTTGGCCAATATGAAGCAGGCATTGGTTCTGCAGTGTGCTGAAAGCTTCCAAAATTATTGTATGTGCACTTTTAACTATCCTCATATAGAGACTAGTGACTTTTGAAGAGGAGCTCAAAAAACCAGTGAATAGCGATTCTACCACAGGATTCTACAGTTTAAACCACTGCATTTGACTACACAAGAAACAAGTTATGAATGTTTTGAGATCATTGCTTTTCCCTGATCCCATTCTGAACATGCCTGATATTCTTCCGAAGTGATTTCGACAGATTCCTTGCTTTGGACTTTTATTTTGCTTTTGAGTATTTTTAGTTCCCTGTGCAATTCACAAACCACATCCTGCCAACCCATTTTTAAACAGTCTTATGGGAACTGCTTACTTGTCTGGATTCCTGCAGCTGTATCCTATGTTTCAACTCTGGCAAGCACTTCTGGTTTGGTATCAGGTTTCATTGACCCATCAAGGTCATTTTGTGGTCTTAGTCCTTTCCATTGTGAGACCTTATTTGGTAATTCTATAAGCTCTTGTATTGGCTCCATACTATCCACTACTGATGTGGATGAATAGTACTTTGTTTGATTCAATTCTTTACTCAGCAAGATCAAAGATTACACTCATAGAAACAATTTTGGAATTGTGGCACTCCTTTGCAGATGGTAAGAAATGTATACTGCCAGCTGCATCATTTTTCCAATGTGACATCCCTATTTTTAAGAGGCAATTTAGAACAATTACAAGCACACTGTTCCAAAGGTCCATACGCATCAATCGGTGTGCCACGCTGTTCCTCGCTTTGACTTCTGGTTTCAGAAGCTGTTGCTATGAACAGATCTTCAGTGTTTCAGCAGAAGAAGAAGACTTCGAGGGAACATTGCACAAAAGACACCTTCATCAGAACATGGTTTAAATGTACATCATGCAATGGGGAAGGAGCACACCTTCAATCAATACCCTATATTAATACATTTTGATTTGTACTATTTCTGAAGAAAGATCTGAATTCTTTTCTGACAATAAGCTCTGAGCTAAACGTGTATCTCTCAAGACAACAAACTTTGAAAGCCCTCCTTAGACTTAAGTGAAGCAATGTCTGATCATGGCAACCATAGACTATTGAATTTTAACCTCTAAAATCTTACAGTTATACTGAGAGCTTTCATGGAACTGTTAATTTTTAAATGAAGAATCATATGCCCAAAATGGCTGTTATGGTCATTGACTGAGAGAATGGTCACAGGTTTGTGAGGCAAATGTGGAATAAATAAAATTGTCTATGTTGAAATTCCAAAGAAATTTGCATCTCTTGATGTAATTCACGCTTGCATGCTAATTTCACATTTTGGGAGATGCAAGGTTTACCTGGACAGTTAACTATCTTGAAAAGGTAATTAAGCCAGACTCAGGAATATGCACAGACATATATTTCAATAGCTGTTTTTGAGCAGCAAAGCAGAAAGAAGGAAATGAATTTATAAGCAAGAACTGGAAGAATTTCCCTGCCGCTGCCTGTTTTTCTCATCATGTCAGAACATTGTGCTCAGTGAAAGAATTATACTGGGAAAACAATAATTCATTGACAGCTCCAGGACTTTTACAAATTTTATCACTGCCTGATGATCCAGTCAACAAATAACAATTGTGATCTCAGGTTACAAAATCTAACACCTCAAAAAGCACATTAAGTGTGTTATCTAAGTGGTGAAAGATTGGGGTGCTCTGAGATGCTGAGGGATCTGGTTGTCCTTGTGCATAGATCCCAAAGTATGCAGTTACAGAAAGTTATTGATATAACTAATAGCATGTTATGACATCATGAGGGAAATTTAATAGAAAAGTATGGACGTTATGTTTCAGTTATGCAGGCACACATGAGACTATGTTGCAATGTCTATAATTTTGGTCACCTTATTTAAGGAAAGATTTAAATGCATTGAAGGCAGTTCAGGGAAAGTTTACTAGACTAACACCTGGAGTTGGGGAACTGACTTATAAAGAAACTGTCTTGTGACTTGATTGATGTAAGTAAGATCATAAGGGTTTTTGACAGTGAAGATGTGGACAAGATGTTTTGCCTTATTGAAGAATCTCAAACTGGGGGACATTGTTTAAAAATCATGCTTCACCTGTTGAAGACAACGATGAAGCAATATGTTTATCTGTGAGAGTCATGAGAGTTTGGAACACTTGTTCTAAAAGGTTGGTGGAAGCAGAGGTACATTAATTCTTGATAAGCAAGGGGGTGAAATGTTATTGCATTAGGAGGGAAGGAAGATTTGAGGTTACAATTAAGTCAGCATTGATCTTACTGAATGTCTGAGTAAGCTCAAGGGGCTAAATGGCTTTCTGCTCCTATTTTGAATGTTCACCTGTAAGAACTCTAAGGATTTTTAAGTTACGTAGCTTTTATTTTTCCTCTACTCGACGCACTTCATTCTTATTACTTGTGTTTGATGTGTTCTTGTCGAGTTAGTAGGTAATAATAATCTTTTTTCTTTCTTTCACTCAATAAAATCTTGTAACTGATTCTTTCGTTTTGATCTAGTTTAATTATGTGTGGTGTACTCGCATGCTAAAAAGAAGTAAAAATATTTGTTACAACCAACTAAAAGGGAATTAAAAAGACAAGCCACTCTCCCTCTTCACCTGGTTGTAATAAAGTATGATGCCTTATAATCCTTTGCATCCCTATCTATTCCCAAGGTAAAAATACTAGATGCAATGGTGTTCTCGTGGGCTTCACTTTCTGATGCAGCTTTTTCTGTGGAAATTCCTGATCAATTAGAAATGGAGCTGTGATAGAGATCTACAGCACAGTAAAAGGCCCTTCACTCCATCATAATCCATGCTGGTTAAGAACTACCCCCCATCTTTACTAGTGGGACAGTCCAAGATGGAGTGGCTCCTGGGAAGAGGTTTTGAAGCCAAACTGGCAGATGTGAAGAATTGGGATACCTTGTGAAGTTTAATGAGATTTGATCATCCCACTTCATTAACATCCCACCTTCATTTTGAAATACGTTGTGCATGTATTGTAGATTTTATTACTCTTCTAACATTGTATAGTAAAGTTTATTTTTGTATGTTCAAAAATATTAGAATATTGTCACATTATTCTCTGAGTAAGTCCTTCCAATCTTGTGTTTTACATTTAAAAATAAAAATGACTGGTCACTGGACAAGTTGTAACATAAATTTGGACATCTGGTATGGGATTGTAACAACAATATAGGAGAAAGTGAGGACTGCAGATGCTGGAGACCAGAGTTGAAAAATATGGTGCTGGAAAAACACAGCAGGCCAGGCAGCATCCGAGGAGCAGGAGAATCGACATTTTGGGCATAAGCCCTGCTGAAGAAGGGCTTATGCCCAAAACGTCGATTCTCCTGCTCCTCAGATGCTGCCTGGCCTGCTGTGTTTTTCCAGCACCATATTTTTCAACACTTGTAACAACAATGTGTATTGTGATGACCGCACACCACATGTGACCTGGGAATGGACCATGAACAAATTATTTATATAAGCTTGTATGTAGTCCCCTTTTAATTATCGAGTACTTCATTTTAAAATAATCAACAGTGCAACTTAATGCTTTAATAAAATGAATGTCAGTTTTTTACACAACTATTGCTGAACAATATCTAAGTGAAATGTGATCAACTAATGAGCCATAACACAAATAGAACAATTTAAAGTAGGTGGCATTAAAAGCTATGTATGAAGGTGAAAATGAGGTCATTCTCCACTGTCATTGCAAGCATGGCTTGCTTGAAGAATCTCTTTCCTAAATGAAGACTTGCTGTGATTGCTTCTGTAGTTGAATAGTTGGGGTTTCTCCCTCCGGTGGACTGAGCAGAACAGGACCTGGATCAAATGCAGACTCCTTTCTTTCACTTTGCCTGACTCCCTCTGACTCCCTGATTTTGATGAAAATGGCTGCAAATGTGGAGACAGCAAGTCTAAGAGGAGAAAAAAAAATGCTCCTGCTCATAAAATGGTCCAAGACAAGACGGCATCGATTTAAAGTGATTTGCAAACACCGAAAATACGATGTGAGAAAAAACATTTTCACATCAGTGGTTTGGGTCTGGAATGCATTGCCTGGAAGTGTGATGGAGGCAGAGTCAATTGAAGCATTCAAGACAGACTCGGATGACTATTTGAATAGAAACAATGTGCTGGGCTATTGTGGGGTTGGGGGGTTGGGGTGGAGTGGATGCAGGAGAATTGTACAAAGCTATGATGCTTATTTGATAGCCAGTGAAGATATAATGGACCAAATACCACCACCTGCAACAATTCTGTGATGAATAATTACTCCATAAAACAAAATCAATTTTGCAGGGATTCCTCATGATGTCCCTCCATTTCCTGGTCAACACTGCAGAAACTTTCGAGTCTTCACAAGTTTGAAATTTCATATCTTTTGAAGATTCAGTTGACCGTTCTGGAACCTTTGAATTATCTAATTACATTTTGTGATTCCTTCTTAAGGTAACAGAGTCTGGTAGCCTGCAGTTTAATCCACAAGAGAAGTCAAGTGGCTTCTGGAAGCCCCTTTGTAAGACATTGCGTGTCCATTTTAAAGATAGTTAGGTATCATGTAATGACATAAGTGGCAATATTCTATCATTGGTTCTTTCTTTCAAATTTGTCTTGTGTTTGCTTTCATTGATTTGTATCTACATCTGCAATCTGTTTGCTCATACATACAAAACTGTATGCTTCCCTGATATCCTTTCCCAGTTGGAATCAACAGATGCATTAATTTGTGCTTATTCCAAAATTGCTTGTACAAATATAACAAAATAAATGGACCCCAGCATCATGATTTACTTCCATTTTTATCTCAAAAGAAATGGATCCCCTTTATCTCTACGATTTAATTTTGATAGGCAGGCACATATCAGACACCTCATTCAATGATTTCTGACAATCCATAATTCCAATGTCTGTTGTACCCAGCTTTTTCACATGTTACAATATGGTGAAATCCTATCAACTGGTTTAAAACAATATGGTTCCGACCATACTGATTGACTTTGATTAATGGCCATTAAATATTCCAAGTGGTGCATGAGAAACCTATATATTTTATTGCTCTCTGAGGTCTGGGCAATTATCAGTGGACTGGATAGAGATTCGTGAACATATTTAAGAAATGGAAAAATTGGACCCTAGGAATTATCAACTGTCAACACTGATTGTAGGAAAGGTGCTGGATGGAATTATTATGGATTTGATAAAGGGTTAGTTGGTGAATTATAAGAGTTATTAGGCAGTTGTAGTGTAGCTTTAGGAATTCAAGGTCCTGCCTCATTTCTCTAATTAAATTATTTTTGAGGTGATCAGATTAATGGATCTTGGGGATTTGATAAGTGTTATAAATCGAAAAATACTATTTAAATTACTTGCTTTTAAATTGAAGGTTTTGTTGTGCAGTCATTGGGCCTCTGAACTAGCTTAGTGAAGCATGAAGTGAAGATAGATTTACCTGTAGTACTTCAAAAAGGAGCTGAACAAATTTCCTGAGAGAGGAAGAAATATCATATAGTTGATAAGGTTGGATAGCAATGGACACATGAATTGTATGAGTTAATGCAACTGCAACACCTTCTATCGTATCCAGTTCTTTCTCTCTGTCTCTAAAGCATTGTCTAAACGCCTCAATCCATGTTCACAGCCAATCCCTTAACATACTATTTCATAGAGTATTGCTAGTCCCATTGTATCATTTACCTAGTTCCATTGTATCATTGTACCATCTCTGATCACTTCCTTGCATATTAGCTCAGTGGTTAGCATTGCTGCCTCACAGCACCAGGGACGCAGGTTCAATTTCTGCCTCAGCTACTGTCTGTATGGAGTTTGCACGTTCTCCCTGTGTCTGCGTGGGTTTACTCAGGGTGCTCTGGTTTCCTTTCACAATCCAAAGATGTGCAGGTTAGATGGTTGGCCATGCTAAATTGCCATGAAGTATCCAGGGATGTATGGGTAAGGCGCATTAGTCAGGGAGTAAATGTAGAGTAATAGGGTAGGGGAATGGGTCAGTGTGGACTTGTTGGGCCAAATAGCCCGTTTCCACACAATAGGGATGCTATGATTTCCTTGATGATGATGATTACTTGCCACCCACATCCTTCTTTCAAATCTAATCCTCCAATTTTCTTTATTTAATTTTGGAAAAAACTTTCCCTAGTCCAACCAACTGACTTTTAGCCCTCCATTTGACTTCACATTCCTGCAGTTACTAATTTGCTAAACTGCATTCCTCATTTTCAGTTTTAATGTTTTAGTCTGCAGTAAAGCCATCTCTCTCTCTCAATCTGTTTATCCAGTACAGTTCTCATCTCTGTTCCTTAAGTCTAGGGGAGACTAATTTGAAAGGTTGTAGTGCAGATCTGGTTTCAATATCTACCACCAGCTAGATCTGTCTGAATCACACACAAGATCCCAAGATTCTGACCTTGTCAGCTAAAACTGATCACTATTCCCAAACTAGCCTGGAATGCTAAAAGAACACCCACCCTTCCATCACCATCACTCGCCCACACCACTCCTGTCCCCAACAACTTCCCCAACTTTCAGTCTCTACTTCAGATGTTCATCCTACAGTCTTCCTGTCTCTTCCATTCTCTCATCCAATAATGTTTAAAGACCTTGTGGATGACTTTGTTAATAAGACCGAGAGAATCTGATCAACTTCTGCTGAATCCCACTTTCCATTAGCCCATCCTCCAAGATACCTGTTATGCCCCCCGCCTCCCCGAACGTGTATCTTCTTTTAGATTAGATTAAATTACAGTGTGGAAACAGGCCCTTCAGCCCAACAAGTCCACACTGACCCGCCGAAGCACAACCCACCCATACCCCTACATTTACCCCTTACCTAGCCCTACGGGCAATTTAGCATGGGCAATTCACCTAACCTGCAAATCTTTGGACTGTGGGAGGAAACCGGAGCGGGCCCACGCATACACTGGGAGAACATGCAAACTCCGTGCAGTCAGTCGCCTGAGGCGGGAATTGAACCCGGGTCTCCAGCACTGTGAGGCAGCAGTGCTAACCATTGTACCACCGTGCCGCCCTCCCTTTATGTTTGCTTTGAAACCAACTTGTCCATGAGTGCCATATCCTGTTCTCGTGAAACTCTTTCCAATAATCTGCTGATCCCTCAATTTTCATTTCTGGCCCAATGTTAACTATTATTGTCAAAAATTCTCCCACTTCAAACATTGTCCCTGTCTTATTCAAATCTTTCTTCATCACCCTTCTTAAAAAAAGCCCTCGTCATGAACCCACAGCCTTTGTGTGAAGTCCCTTGAGATATTTCAGTACATTACAGGTGCTATTTTAGTAAAATTTGTTGCATTAACGATGTCTCCTGGTCCTGTCTTAGGATTTAATTATTTTTTGTGGCCAAGCCCTTGTGTGACTGGAGGGACAAGTCTTTCCTCATTCACGTTTGATATGTCCATCAATATATTTCTATCTCTCTGCAACTGATTGTATGTATTCAGGCTAGCAGGTTCCTGATTAATCAGCTCAATTGAATACCTCTTCAGTGGAAATTCTTGCTTATGACATGATTTGCAATTTTAATAAATGCATCAAGCTAATTAGGATCAAAGATCCCTTTGTATATCAATGTCAGCTTTGAGATTTGGCAAAGTCTGAATAACCTGCAGTCCTTCAAAAAAGAACCTTAACAACTGCTGCAGAACATGTTGGCTGGATGAGGGCAAGACCACTTAATTATTGTGTTTTATTTGCATGTTGCCACTTGTCTGCTGATCTGGAACAACATCGATCCACAGGAAATTCATTTGCTAAGCAGAAAGGTGCATCGAGATAAAGGAGTTTTAGGAAAGGTTTTGTGAGGAAATCTGGGTAAAGGGAAGCCTAAATATTCTTTGAAAGACTCAGAAGAACTTCTCCTAGCTCCACAAGGAACAAAAACAAAGCACCTTCAATGGGACCCTGTTCTCCTTCCTTTCTGTTTGACTGGCAAAAAAATTCACAGCAGCTTCCCCACTCAGGCCAGTGTTAAAATTCCTGCTGGGTCCTGATTATGTCACCGGACTTGGTTCTGAATGATTTAGAAACTGACCCTGCCAGATTTAAGCCATTCACATCTGCTTGGAAAGCAGATTAAAGCAAGGATCATGATGACAAAATTGTCAAATAAGTCATCTTGGCCAATTTATTATGACTTTACCTGTTTCCTATGGGTGACAAGGTCTGAAATTGACTCCATTAAATGGAAAAGGCCATGCAAGTGAAAGAGACTGTTACAGAAGCCACGTTGAACCTACAGAATACTGGGATGCTGAAAACCTATTTAATCTCCCCAAGTTTCAGCAATTAAAGTTTATGCAAAACTCTGGAATACATATTTCAGCTTATATCCCAAATGTTACATTCTGGAACAGTTGTGTTCCTTGACTCAACAGCACAGTGGCTCAGTGGTTAGTCCCGCTGCCTCTCAGTGCCAGGGATCCGGGTTCAATTCCCACCTTGGGTGACTGTGGAGTTTGCACATTTTCCCTGTGTCTGCATGGGTTTCCTCAGGCTGCTCCGGTTTCCCCTCTCAATCCAAAGATGTGCAGGCCGGGTGAATTGGCCATGCTAAATTGCCTATAGTGTTCGGTGCATTAGTCAGGGGTAAATATCGGGTAGGAGAATGGGTCTGGGTGGGTTACTCTTCAGAGGGTTAGTATGAACTTGTTGGGCTGAAAGGCCTATTTCCCTATTGTAGGGAATCTAATCTTGACCTTTTAATGGAATTGGTAACTCTAAATTACCATGTTCCATGCAGTATCTAGTGGTTGCTTACAACATGGAAAATTAAAACTATTTGTTTTTCTTCAAGTCAACCTACTGGGAGGTGAACACTATCCTTAAAACTTGTGGTGTGAGGAATGGTGCGTACAAGTATGTATTATTAGTTTATTACAAAGGCAGGTTACATTTAAAGTTAAGAAACCAACAGGACCAATTGAGATGTATCTCAGGGAAGTAAGTGAGGAAAGTGCAGGACCGTGGCTTTAATCTTCAAAGCCTTTGAAGAGACTGGGATAATGATGGATGACTTGGAATTTAAAGAGGTGCACAGAAAAGCTCAGTTACTATAAACCTGTTTAACACCAGTGGTGGGCAAGTGTTTATAAATGAGCCTCTGGTGCAAAATTAACAGTCACTTCGAGTCCTTATGGTGTGGAAACAGTCTATTTGGCTCATCAAGCCCATACCAACCTCCCAAAGAGCTACTCACCCCAACCCACTCTCCCTACTCTCTCCCTGTAACACTGCATTTCCCACCTAGTCTGCACATCCCTGCACACTATGGGCAATTTACCATGGCCAATCCATCCAACCTGCCCATTTTTGGACTGGGGGAGGAAATCGGACCATCCGGAGGAAACCCACGCAGGCATGGGAGAACATACAAACTCCACACAGACAGTCACTCGAGGATGGTATCGAACCCAAATTCCTGGTGCTGTACGACAGCAGTGCTAACCACAAACTTGAGGAAGACCAGTGTGGATTTGTTGAGAGCAAAATCATGTTGAACGAATTTGATTGAGTTTTTCAATTACATAAGAGGGTTGATGAGAGTAATGCCATCAATGAGATGTACATGGCCTTGCAAGAAATTTAATAAGGTGTCACATGACAGATTTGTTAGCAAAGTTGAAGCCAGTGGAATAAAAGGGTCAGTGGCAGTGTGTTCAAAGTGAGCTGAGTGGCAAGTGTTATGATAGTAGTAAATAGGGGCTGTAAAAGTTTAGTTTCCATTATGTGATTGCTACACCTGAGACTTATCCATTGTCATGAACTGACAAAAACAATGGCTACTGTGAACACTTGATCACAGATTGCTTCAAGCTCAGAAGACCCACGTAAAATAAATTAAACTATCTGCAACTAAATTACGAATTTATCTAATGACATCAAAACCAGGCAACTGTGTCAGCATCAAGAAATTTGCTTCTCTTGTTTTAATTCACACTTGTATGATACTTTGACATATTGAACTTGAATGGTCGTATGCAGAACATCTAGCTTGGAGAAACAATGGAACCAGACTTGGGAATCCACAAGTGAACCCCAGTTCAGCAGCTCACTTTAAGTAACAGAAGAGAAAAGGAAAACAGATTCATAACCGAGACCTGAAACACACACCTTCCTTCCTTCCTTCCTTCTGTCATTTTCTTGGAAGAAAACATTCCGTGAAAAAACAAATTGGGGAAATAATCATCAGAACTCCAAGATGTCAACAAACTTCCCGCTGCTTCACCAACTGTCAGCAATTAAACAACTGCGGTCTCAAATGCATAGATTTTATTCTTTCTGTTGTATCAGACGCTCTCTCCTTTTTAAAATTATCATCTGTATTTGTGAGTTGGATGTTGTGATTTTATTATTTTCCCTTTTGGGATAGTAAGTCATAGAATGCTTCTCTCTTTCACACAAGAAGAACTTGTAATTGGCTCCTTCATTTTGCTCTTGTTAACTATGTTTGTAATTGGATTGCAATAGCTGTGTGCTACTCCTGCTCATGGTGGATTTCTTACAGGCCTGTAGTTTTAACTGAGTGGTTACAACGATGGAGTAGAAATTAATTGGATTTCTCAAAGCAAGTTCTAATCCTGTAGACCACTTTTCTAATTGTTCCTCATTTCAGTGAAGTGCTTGCAAATTTATTTTGGGGGGGGAGGGGTTTGGCACAGTGGTAATGTGGGCCAGAAGACCTATCTGTCACAGAAGTGTATCATAATATGTCTGAACTGGTTAATTAATAAAAAGAAAATAGTTACCATTGGATGAGAGGGGGTTAAAAACTGGGGAGCTGACTACTCCTCTGCCTGTTTAAACAAAGACAGGAAACAGGGTAGTAATGAATGGAGGAATATTCAGTGGCATTCCCCAGGGTCAGTATTAAGACGACTGCTTTTCTTTATGAATGACATAGACCTTTGCGTAAAAGGCACATTTTCAAAATCTGCAGATGAACGAAAATCTAGAAGTATTGTGCAGGTTTAAAAGCACCGTTTAACTGTTAATCAAACATACAGTTTCCTAGGCTTTATTAACGCGGCCTGCAGAGTACAAAAGGAAAGAGGTTATAATAAAACAAGGATGCTAAAAATCAGAAACCAAAACTGAAATTCCTGGAGAAACTCAGCAGGTCTGGCAACACATGCAGAGGGAAAGAAGGGTTAATGTTTCAGGTCCAATTACCCTTTTTCAGAACTAGGAGGTTATGTTGAACTTGTATAAGACACGAGTTTAGCCTCAGTTGAAGGATTGCACTTTCGGAAGGATGTGAAGGTATTGGAGAGAATGCTGAAGAGGTGTGGGGGATAGTATGATGGATGAGGAATTACAGTTTTGAAGAAAGCTTGGAGACATTCGATCTGTTTTTCTCAGAGAAAAGAAGGCTGAGAGAAAAGCTGATAGAACATGAGAGGTCTAGACAGAGTAGGTGGAGAGAAATGGTTCCTGTTCATGAAAGGATCAAGAACTGGAGAGCACAGTGTTAAAGTAATTTGCAACAGAAGCAAAAGTGATATGGAAAATCATTTTCAAGCAACAAGTAGTCAGGATGTGGAATGTGCTGCCTGAAAGTGTGTTGGAGGAAGGTTCAACTGAGGCTTTCAAAAAGAATTAAAATAGTGATGGAAGAGGATAGACCAGATCTAAAAGTTGAAGTTCTAAATTGGAGAAAGGCCAATTTTGACAGTATTAGGCAAGAACGTTCAAAAGCTGATTGGGGGCAGATGTTTGCAGGTAAAAGTATGGCAGGAAAATGGGAAGCCTTCAGAAATGAGATAACGAGAAATGAGATAACAGAGAAAGTATATTCCTGTTAGGGTGAAAGGAAAGGCTGGTAGGTATAGGGAATGCTGGATGAGTAAAGAAATTGAGGGTTTGGTTAAGAAAAAGAAGGAAGCATATGTAAGATATAGAGAGGATAGATTGAGTGAATCCTTAGAAGAGTATAAAAGAAGTAGGAGTATACATAAAAGGGAAATCAGGAGGGTAAAAAGGGGACATGAAATAGCTTTGGCAAATAGAATTAAGGAGAATCGAAAGGGTTTTTACAAATACATTAAGGGCAAAAGGATAACTAGGGAGAGAATAGGGCCCCTCAAAGATCAGCAAGGTGACCTTTGGAGTCGCAGAAAATGGGGAGATACTAAATGAGTATTTTGCATCAGTATTTACTGTGGAAAAGGATATGGAAGATATAGACTGTAGGGAAATAGATGGTGACATCTTGCAAAATGTCCATATTACAGCGAAGTGCTGGATGTCTTGAAATGCGTAATGGTGGATAAATCCCTAGGACCTGATCAGGTGTACCCTAGAACTCTGTGGAAAGCTAAAGAAGTGATTGCTGGGCCTCTTGCTGAGATATTTGTATCATCGATAGTCACAGGTGAGGTGCAGGAAGACTGGAGGTTGGCTAACGTGGGCCACTGTTTAAGAAGGGTGGTCAGGACAAGCCAGGAACTATAGATCAGTGAGCCTGACATTGTTGGAGGGAATCCTGAGGGACAGGATGTACAAGTATTTGGAAAGGCAAGGACTGATTAGGGATAGTCAACATGGCTTTGTGCGTGGGAAATCATGTCTCATAAACTTGATTGAGTTTTTTGAAGAAGTAACAAAGAATATTGATGAGGGCAGAACAGTAGATGTGATCTATATGGACTTCAGTAAGGCTGCCCAGGGGAGACTGTTTAGCAAGGTTAGATCTCATGGAATACAGGGAGAACTAGCCATTTGGACACAGAACTGGCTCAAAGGTAGAAGACAGAGTGTGGTGGTGGAGGGTTGTTTTTCAGACTGGAGGCCTGTGACCAGTGGAGTGCTACAAGGATCGGTGCTGGGCCCTCCACTTTTTGTAATTTACATAAATGATTTGGATACGAGCATAAGAAATACAGTTAGTAAGTTTGCAGATGACACCAAAATTGGAGGTGTAGTGGACAGCGAAGAGGGTTACCTCAGATTACAACAGGATCTGGACCAGATGGGCCAATGGGCTGAGAAGTGGCATCTGGAGTTTAATTCAGATAAATGCAAGGTGCTGCATTTTGGGAAAGCAAATCTTAGCAGGACTTATACATTTAATGGTAAGGTCCTCAGGAGTTTTGCTGAACAAAGAGACCTTGGAATGCAGGTTCATAGCTCCTTGAAAGTGGAAAAGCAGGTAGATAGGATAGTGAAGAAGGCATTTGGTATGCTTTCGTTTATTGGTTGAGTATTGAGTACAGGAGTTGGGAAGTCATGCTGCAGCTGTACAGGACATTGGTTCGGCCACTGTTGGAATATTGCATGCAATTCTGGTGTCCCTCCTATCGGAAAGATGTTGTGAAACTTGAAAGGATTAAGAAAAGATTTACAAGGATGTTTCCAGGGTTGGAGGACTTGAACTATGGGGAGAAGTTGAATAGGCTGGGGCTGTTTTCCCTGGAGTGTCGGTGGCTGAGGAGTGACCTTATAGAGGTTTACAAAATTATGAGGGGCATGGATAGGATAAATAGACAAAGTCTTTTCCCTGGGGTTGTAGAGTTCTGAAGTAGAGGGCATAAGTTTCGGGTGAGAGGGGAAAGATATAAAAGAGACGTTTTTCACACAGAGGGTGGTAAAGGTATGGAATGAGCTGCCAGAGGAAGTGGTGGAGGCTGGTACAATTGCAACATTTAAGAGGCATTTGGATGGGTATATGAATAGGAAGGGTTTGGAGGGATATGGGCCGGGAGCTGGCAGGTGGGACTAGGTTGGGTTGGGATATCTGGTCGGAACGGACGGGTTGGACTAACTCTATGAATTGAAATTGAAATTAAATTGGAAAGGAAAAATGTGCAGGGTTATATTGGAAGTCAAAAGAAAGGCATTAAGTCATGTTGCCAATTTGCGACCTTGCACAGACATGATAGGCTGAATAGTCTCTTTTTGCACTGTAGCAATTCTATGGTTTATGTAAGGACAATAATGATAAACGTCAAGAAATGTATAGCCTGATGGAATGATAAAAACATGGCAGGTGAGCTCAATGCAGAGAAATGTAAAATGATACATTTTGGTGGGAAATGAAGGGAGTTATTCAAAAATAAATAATGTGATTCTAAACAGGGAAGCAGGAGCAGGGAGACCTGGGGGCTAGTTGTGAACAAATCATTGAGGATGGCAGGGCATGTTTTAGATAATCAGCTGGAGAAAGGCATTCAGAGGCTTTATAAACAGAGTCTTGGACGACAAAAGCTAGCATGTATAAAACACTCTTTTGATCACAACTGGAGTACTGTGTCCATTTCTGGGCACCATACTTAAGGGAAGATGTGCAGAAAAGATTTAAGAAAATGGTTTTAGCAATGAGACTTTTCAGTTACAAACAGAGGTTGGAGAAGACAGTGCTGTCCTATTTATTGAAGAGAAGGTTGAGAATAGATTTGATGGAAGTGCTGAAAATCATGAGAGTCTAGACTGTGTCGATAGAGTGAAACTGTGTGCATTTCCAGAAATGTTGAGAACCATGGGGCACATGTTTTAAGTCTTTTGCAATTAAGCAAACGTGGCACAAAGGCAAAATATTTTTAAGCATCAAGTGGTTAAGATTGTGAACGCACTACACGGAGGATGTAGATGAAACTGTGAATTTCAAAGCGAATTGAATAGTTAGGGTAAAGGGTAAAACAATTGTTCTGAGTATCTCTTAAAGAGGTCCGGCCCAGTTTCGTATCTGGATGATATGAAAGCATAGTTATTGGTGCAAGAAAACGGTATTGAGGCAGATGATCAGCCATGATAGGGGTGAATGGCACAGCATGCTCAAGGGGCTGAATGGACTACTGTTGTTGCTATGAATGTCCCCTCTTGTGCTGTGATTCTATTAAGTCTAAGCAGATTTTATCTCAGCATGTTTGACAACTTGGCAACCTTTATCTGATTTATTTAATTCATCTGTATAGATTGAGATAATTCACACAAGCATTCATCAGGACAGTTCCTGTTTTTCAGGTGTTTATATATATTGGTGGTAATTGGTACAGATTATGATTTGGAGGAGTCAAATAAATGTTACTCAAAAATTGTGTCAAGTGCTGAATAATATTCAATTTAAGTAAATTTGAAATTTAAATGTTATCTGTTAACTGCACTAAATATTGTTGCAAAATATTTTTGAACTGTCTGCTTACTGGAACGATGGAATGTAGTTCTCTGACATAAAAAATGTGTTGTAAAGGACATTTTATGAAAAATATATATCATAAGCTGCAGTATACCAGAGACAGCATATTGTATTTCATATATTCGTTGAAGAGCCACAACAACAAAAAACGAAGTACAAATATAGCATTTCGAGTACATACGAAAAGTCTTAATATATAGAAAAAGGCTTGTAAGGTTCATGACAAATATTCCCTGTGACAGATTGTACATTTTGTCTTATTCTGCCCTTTAGTTTATTTTAATTAATGCCAGTAGGCAGGATTGATTTTCATGTCTGGTAGTTAGGATCTTTGAGAATCCCAAAGGTCATCTGTACATTGTGCTATGTCTTTTGCCACCGTGTTGGATGGAAGACATTAGTTATATCTCTCACTGTTGCAGATGGCCTGTGAATAAAGACATCAAGTTAATAGGCAGGATGACAAGCAGCTATAGCGTCTGGTGCTCTGGTTGTGTAAATGGCAGGTCAGCACTGATTTCAATACATTTGAGGCCCAGAGTCTTGAGCTTTGGAGGTTCAAAAAAAAATTGATGGGAACACATGCTGCCACACCAGCACATGAATTAAATAAATGAGAAAGCAGCAAGATGTATTTACAACACTGTTAATCCCAATTTATTTCTTTAAAAATTTACATGACCAAGAAATAAATGTCCTGATGGTACTTTATGTCTCATGTATGTTTATGTTTGAAAATTGATTACTGTAACAATAAATGTCACTTAAGAAAAAAACAATCTGGAGAAGACATTCCTGCCATGATGCAATCTTACTGATCTTAATTTCTTTCCTTTCTGTTGGGAATTCTTCGACTTTGTTTGTGGCGCTTCTGGTTGTTTGTCAGCACATTTTGCTTCCTTATAAAACTCCACTCATAATGTTCAGTTAACGTAGGCTTTAATTATCATTCCAATCGGCTAATAAAGAAGTAATGTGTGCAGCAGACAGTGCAGAGATAACTATCATTTACAAGTGTTAATGTGTTTCACTTTGCACTCTTCCCATTGGAGTTGCTGAAGGTATGATGGCTCTGGATAAAGTTCTGCCACCCACATGTTTTCTAACTGTTGGCTTTTGTACCTTTGGATCAAGTAAGCTGTTATTTGTTGGGCAAAATAGAAATCCGAATTGAATTCGAAAACATAGTGCTAGCAATTACACACAAAAGCAAAATGCTAATTGACCTGGAACTGTATGTTGTTTTTCTCTTCACACGTGCTGCCAGGCCTGATGAGCGTATTCAGCATTTTCCAGCAACAATATATAATTGCACTCTGGTGATGTGGCAAAAACAAAATCAACAATTAGTTTCATTTTCCGTATTTTAGAAATAAAATTATTTCCCATTTTGTGGTCAAAAAAGGAAGTATTTTCCCAGTTGTGCATTGATCATCTTGTAGTGCCAACATTTTAAATTTAAGCAAGATCAACAAAATGCATTGTGCTGTGGCTGTAAGTGAAGGAAAGCATCACTGAGGAGTCATCAGACAAGCATGGGCACCAAGGGAAAATGAGGAGCTATCAAAGAATGGCTTTTCTTTTTGTGTTTTCATGGGATGTCAGCATTGCTGGCAACATCAGCATTTGTGGCTCATCCCAAATTATTCTTGAAAGATGATTGTGAGCCACTGTCTTCAGTTGTTTTCTCTTTCTCTCTCTCTCTCTCTCTCTCGTCTTTATCATTTGTGGCTTAGACTATACAAGCAAGGGGCTTGTTTTGGAGCTTTAAAAACCTTCAGTTAGGCCAGAGCTGGAGTACAATGTGTGATTCTGGTTGCCCCACTGTAGGAAGATGTGATTTAGGGATGCAGACGAGATTGTCCAGGTTGTTGCCTGGGATAGAGCATTTTAGCTGTGAGTAGAGGCCGAAAATGTTCAGATTGTTTCCTTTAAAGCAGAGACGGCTAAACAGGGTGTGGCCTGATTGAGGTAGCTGAAAATGTGTCGCTGGAAAAGCGCAGCAGGTCAGGCAGCATCCAAGGAGCCAGAGAATCGATGTTTCGGGCATGAGCCCTTCTTCAGGATTGAGGTAGACAAGATTATGAGGAGCGTGGACAAAGTGGATTGGGAACAGCTATTCCCCTTAGTTTGAAGGCCATAATTTTGAGGTGAAGGGCAGAAGATTTGAAAGGGATTTAGGAAAGATCTTTTCACCCAGTGGGTGGGAATCTGGAATGGCTCTGCCTGGAAGGGCAGTAGAAGCAGGAAACCTCCGAACTTTAAGAAAGTACTTGGATGAGCACTTGAAATGTCATAGTGTTATGTGTCAAGTGCTGGAAAGGGGGATTAGTGTAGATAGGTCAGTGCAGACTTGGTGAGCCAAAAGGCCTCTTCTGTGCTGCATGACTCTAAATGCTGCAGTTTGTTTTAAATGTACCTGCAATCCTGAAAGAGAGTTCAAGGATTTTGGTCCAGTGGCACTGAAAGAACAGCAATATATTTTTGAATCAGGATGGCATGTTCCTAGAGAAGTTGGTGGCATTTCTCTATGTCTGCTATCCTTGTCCTTCTAGTGGCAGGGGAATTTCGAAGGTGGTTGTTGGTGGATTGATTTGGAAACTCAGGTGCTCAGTTACATGCCACAGAATTGCCAGTCTTTGACGTGCTCTTGCAGCTATGCTATTTATTTTGGGATCTGTCTTTCTAGTCAATGGTAATGCCCAGGATTCAAGATGGTGACAAAGTAGCAGTGCACCTGTAGGCTCCTCAGCCCAAAACCTATCTGTTCAGTCCACTTTCCTTTATTTTTCTTGCTCTGCTTTTTTCAAATGTTCCCATTTATCATTGTATCTTTCTTTTGACAACTTCAGCGGAAAGTGTCTTCTCCCGGCCCAGGCCCAGCAATGAAGTGGCAACCATAGGCCTGGAATGGTGATATAGGCCTGGCGCCTGCCGCAGTAGTCTCCCTGTGTGGTGGCCTTGCCCCAGCTTAGAGGTCTTATCCTCACTTTGGAGGTGGCTTCCGGGTCTTCCAACGGCCCAGCGAGGAGGTCTCAGCCCAGCCTTTCTTGGCGGACTCAGTCCGGTTTTTCAGGAGCCATTAATTGAACTGTGTTGAACTTGTACTTTTTTCACATCTTATTTATAACTTGTCATTAATTTAGGTGCCATGGTATGGCAACGTATGCTAAGATGATCCATGTTTGATCTTATGATGGAAGGAAGATCATTAATGAAGGACGAAGATGATTGGGCTGAAGAGGCTACCCTGGGGTGCTCCTAAGATGATGTCCTTAGGCTGTTATAATTTGTTTCCAACAATAACAATCAATTACTTATGTTCTGTTTTGCAGCAAGTCTCATTCACCGCCATTTCTGATCTTGCCTCCCAATGCTTTCAGTTACCTTCTGAGCGTGATAAGTGTTGGTCCTGTGTGGGATCAGTCCTGGGGCTGCTGGCTAAAATGAGGCTTGGGGCCTTTCATTTACCCTCTGGGTGTGAGAGGAGTCTGAGCTGTCTGGGGGCATGGTCCAACATTGCTGGTTAGGTTTGAAGAACATGTCGAAGGTAAGTTATTTGGTTTTCAAGCAGCTGATATTAAGAATATTGTTGATACTCTTATTATTAAGGATGTCTTAACAATGCACTTAGCAAATCATAGAATTATCAGAGTTTATATAGCTTTATAAAAGGGAAAGCGTATTTGACAAGTTTATTTAAGTTTTTTTGATGATTTAGGTAGCACAATAAAGGAGAGGCAGTAGATGTACTGCAAATGCTTGAATTTCCAAAAGCTGTTGGATAATGTGCAATGAAAAAGGTATCCAAGAAAAAGACCCATGAACTAGACATAATATTAGCACCAATAGAAGATTGTTTAACAAGCAGGAAGCAGAGAATAGGGATAAACAGCGTGCTTTCAAGTTGGTAGCAATTACTATGGAGTATTACAAGGATCAATGCTGGGTCCTCAGCTATTTACAATATATATTAATGATTTAGATGAAGTGAACAAGATAATTTATCCAAATTCAGTAACAACACAACCTGTGTGGGACAGAAAGAAAAAGCACAGCAGTATAGACCAGGCAAGTTGGACACAGTGATTGTGTTGTCACTATCCTAGAAGTTGAGGCAGATAGGCTAATGCTCCAGGGACAATAGTTCACGTATCACTCCAGCGACTAGAGTAGCATAGGTTCAATAAATAGTAAAAAATGAGATTAAAAGCTAACTAATCTCAATAAAGGTGACCGTTGTTGATTGTTGTAACAGTCTGTTGGTTACTATCCCTTTTTATTGTGTTGTCCTGGAAGGGCAAAAAGAGCCTTGGCTTTCTGCTGAGGGGTTGTAGGGTATAGTCAGCCCCCTCATTACCTCTTCACTTTCTTTACCTCCCTGTTTGCAGTTTTCTTGACTTTTTACAAGTGTAACATTCCATGGGTCTCACATCGAACTTTGCCAGACAGCACTGAATTAACATCTGCAGTCTTTATTTCTGCTTGTAGCAGCCCTCCTCAACTAAAAACACACTTGCACAGGTTTTGGTTTAAACTTAAAATATGCCTATAGTAATTCAGTGTTCTGTTCAATGTCATGACATTGCTTGACTGCATCACCTAACGTCCGAGTTGGTGGAAATTAAAAAGGAGCCCCCCCCCAAAATAACAAAAGTAGCTAGAGAAAATATCAACCAAAACTGTTGAAAATGTGTACCTTGGTAGTACCTTAGGTCTAATCACCTTCATTAATTACCTCCATTCATAAGGTCAGGAATGGCACATATACAATATATGCCACTATTCATGGCTCCTCAGATGCTCAAGCAACCCATGGCCCTTTGCAACAAAACCTAACAAGATCAGAATTAACATCAATAGTTGATATTTGGTAGCATTGGCATCACTGAACCTTCCACTATCAACATCCTGGAGGTTTTCATTGAGAATGAACTGAATTGGACCAGCTCTATAAATCCTATGAGGACAAGAGCAGGCTGGGAATTCTGCAGCAAGTAACTCAACTACTGACACCTCATAGCTTGCCACCATCTGCAAAGCACAGTCAGGCGATTACGATGGGATACTCCCTCAGTACCTGGGTGAATGCAATTCTGACAATGCATGAGATTTGACACCAGCTAGGTCAAAGCAGACCACTTGATTGTCAATCATCCACACCTTCAAAATTCATTACCTCCATTATCAGCATCAGTTGCAGCAGTGTGTATAATCTACAAAATTCCTTCGACAATACCTTCCAAATCTGCAACATCTACCACCTTGAAAATCAAATGCATGGGATTACCACGGCCCACTAGTTTCCCCCGAGCAGCGCAACATCCTTGATTGTGTTTTCTTCATTATCGCTATGTCAAGATCCAAGAATCCCCAACCTGACAACACTGTGAGTGAACCTACACCAAATAATCTGCAGCAGTTCAAGGAGACAGCACACCCTCACCTTCTGAGAAGCAATTAGGAATGGATAGCAAATGCTCAGCTAACCAATAATGTCCACATCCTGTGAAAGAATTTAAAAAGTGAATGGAAAACTCGTTATCCAGGGGAGTGCTATGTGAGCAAGTTACTTTTGTGATAAGAATGGAAAAACTGAATAAAGGCATGAAACCTTTAAAGGCTGATGTTCAGAGAGATTTGAATGTACCATTGCAATGTTAACCTGTAGGTACGCCAAGTAATTGGAAAGGCGAATGGCGTGTTGACCTTTATTGCAACAGCCTTGGAATACAAGAATAGGAAGGTTTGCTACAGTACTATTGGACTTTGGTGAGAGTACATTTGGAATACTTCGCACAATTTTAGTCTTCAAGTTTAGGGAAACATATGTTTGCTTTGGATGCTATAAAAAGGTTCACAGGGTTGTTCCTGGGATGAGTGTGTTATCTGATGATGGAGCTGCTCCATAAACTGGGCCAATGTACACAGCAGTTTAGAAGAAAAAGAGGTAACCATAGTGAAACATACCTGATTCTGAAGGGACTTGACACGGAGGTTGTTTCTCCCAGCTGGCAATTCCAGAAAACTGGGCCCACAACACTCAAGAACCTTGACGCCATCCAAGACATAGCATCCCGCTTGATTGGCACTGCATTCACAAGAATCCACTGACACTCAGTAGCAGCGGTGTGTACTATCTATAAGATGCATTGCAGAAATGCTCTAAGGATCCTCAGATAGCACCTTTCAAATCCACAACCACTTCCATCTAGAAGGACAAAGGCAGCAGATATATGGGAACACCACCACCTTCAAGTTCCCCTCCAAACCACTTGCCATCCTGACATGGAAATATATCACAATTCCTTCATTGTCGCTGGGCCAAAATCCTGAATTCCCTCCCTAATGGCATTGTGGGTTAGCTCAGGTGGACTGTAGAGGGTCAAGATGGAAGCTCACCACCACCTTCTTACACTTTTGGATTCTGATCTCCAGCATCTGCAGTCCTCTCTTCCTTCTACCATCTTCTCAAGGGCAACTAAATATGGGCAATAAATGCTGACCAGTCAAATGATGCCCACATCCCACAAATAAATAATTTTTTTAAAAAACATCCTCTGGATAATGGGTTAAACATTTAAGACTGAGTTATGGAAGAATCCCTTCAGTCAGGATTGAGAAGCTTTGAAATGTTGCTCCCTGAGGGTTGTGGATGTTCCCATCATGACATGTTCCAAACTGAAGTGTGTAGATTGTTTATCTCTGAGGATATTGAGGAGTATGCGAATTGGGCCGGAAAGACTTGAGGCACAATATTGCCTATGACCATCATGAAGAGTGGAGCAGGCCATGATGGCTTATCATTAGATTAGATTAGATTAGATTAGATTAGATTACCTACAGAGTGGAAACAGGCCCTTCGGCCCAACAAGTCCACACCACCCCGCCGAAGCGTAACCCACCCATACCCCTACATCTACCCCTTACCTAACACTACGGGCAATTTAGTTTTTTTTTCTTTTTTTTCATGGCCTGCACATCTTTGGACTGTGGGAGGAAACCGGAGCACCCGGAGGAAACCCACACAGACACGGGGAGAACGTGCAAACTCCACACAGTCAGTCGCCTGAGGCGGGAATTGAACCCGGGTCTCCGGCGCTGTGAGGCAGCAGTGCTAACCACTGTGCCACCGTGCCGCCCATCATCTTTGCACTTCTCATACTCTCCATTTTTCTCTCACCAAATCACTCTGGCACTCAGATCTCTTACTGTCTCTCTTTGAGGTGGATCATTTTACTATACAGTTACACTGAATTGGAACATTTAATCACAATTGCCTCCATCAAAAACTAAACTTGCAGCTCTGACTCTGTATGTATTCCTTACAGTTAATCTACAGAGTAAAATCTGCCATTAGTCATCCTAAAGCAGCAGTAACAAAAGCTGTGGAGATTTTCAAGGCTTACACCATTCTAATCTCATAGCTTGGGAAAGATGCATGATGGTGACAGGAGTTAAAACGCAAAGCACGATGGGAGATATACTCACATTTTAGTATAAGCAGATATATGCAGACATATATTAACTGTGTATTTGTTGATCTATGTGTTCAGAACAGCTTCGATTATCCAAATAAGACAGGTGGGGCGTATTTTGCTCGGCTAACGTATTGTTCAGACAATGGATAGTATTTTTACAGGACCTCGTCCAAACAAAATCTCAATCTGAAATTCAGATAATGGTGTTCAGTTAATCGAGGTTGTTCTGTGTATAAATATATAGAGTATATACAATATATAAATGTATACAATATATAGTATATGTTTTTCATGTTTTAATCGATGCCAAGAATTAAAAGACAGCTGTATAAATATAAATTTTCATTGTTGATATAAATATTAAACTCCGTTTCAAGCTGGTGTTGATTGTAGTGATGGAACTGGATTGCTTTCCTAATTTTGAATGACAGGATAATTGATATAATATAATTATGTGTGCATAATGGTATGATTTAATGTTGCTGAAGAAATTATTAGATCTATTGGTACAGTAATAGCAGTAACTTGTAATACTATAACACCTTTAGCTTTGCAAATTTTTTATTAGTTCATGGGAATATGTGATCACCACTGGCAAGGCCAGCATTTATTGTCCATTTCAAATAGGCCTTCATTAGGTGGTGGTGGTTTATACAGGAATTCACAATTACTTCTCGAAAAACTGCACTGAGCCAAAACTGGGGCAGGAGACAAAAGGCAAACCTAAAGAACTGTTGATGCTGTAAATCAGAAGCAAAAACAGAAATTGCTGGAAAAGCTCAGCAGGTCTGGCAGCACCTGTGCAGAGAAATCAGAGTTAACATTTCAGGTCAAGTGACCCTTCCTCAAAACTGGAGACAAAAGGTTTGTTTAATTTGTTGTGTTTTAAGGCATGTCTTAAAGGAAAAGAGAGAAGTAGAGAGGTTTAGCAACCAAATATCTATTGTTTATGGACTCAATATAGTGCTTTATCTGTGGAAAGGAAAAAACATTGTTGTGACTTTAACATTTATGAGCTCAGGGAGGAAGACAATTTGCACATTGCACTTGTTAATCTGTTCTCTTTGGTAATATTCAAGTGTCAAGCTTTCTTTATCATCATGGGAGTGGGGCTGTAATTATGGTGAAAGCATAAATCACTTTTGGATGTCTATTGGAAAAATCATAATTGCAATGAAGTTTAGTCTTTTTTTTAAGTTAACTAGTATAACACGTGATGTTTAATTAATCCTGCAGCAGTTGTGACAAGGATGCAAGATGCCTGGTAATCAGTCATTTCATTTTAAAGTGATTACACTTTATTCTTTCATTTTAGAGGAGATGAAAAATGTACATCTTCAGAATAATTTGCTTAGGTCTTTAGTCCTTTGACACACAAACCATCGAAGTATCTTTCTTCTTGTGGTGACCCATTGATTAGTTAGAACTACTCTGATCCTGACACTTTAAAAGCTCAGTTGATCTGTCAGCTCGCACTAGCAACATCATTCCCCTCCACCCCAATCTAATTATACTGAACAAGTGACAAAGGTAAAGAGACTAGTCTATCTTCAATGTCAGTCTGGCACTGCGTAAATTAATTTGTTTCAGGTTTGAAAAAGCAAAGGAGGATTTGAACGTATCAGGACATGGCACAAAGCCAAGTTGAGGGGGAGGTGGGGGTTGGTGACAGGGCTAATGTCAGGGAAGCTGATCCACATCAGTAATTGGAGCAGTTTTACTTTGTGTGAGCTATCCTCTGTATAGCTCGGCCAAAGCCTGTGGTAAGTTGAGGGAATCCATTGACATTGAAGGCCGTTTGAAGTTGGCTATATCTAAAAGAACAAAGGTCTCCACAGCTCCTTCCTGCCTTCCACACAACAGGCAGTGGATGATCTCCAAAGCAGTTCTTGTTCCATGACAGCAGTAATTGTTTATTGCTGTGGGACTGCAGCTCTCAAAATCTAAGAGATGCAAGTCTAGAAAGCAGAGCTATCCCAGGCTAAGCAACTTCCAAATTAAAAGAATCTTAAATAAAACTCAGCTGCTGTTTGTTCAGTGGAAATGCTTTTATCTTGAGTTTCTCACCTGAATGGAAAATGCCAGTCGGGGCCACATCAGTTACCTGCCGACTTGCTGAAAATGATTGATGAGCTGCCTCAGGCACTGGAGTATACTTTGTCAACCACTCATAATTTATACATCTTATCTCTGTCAGAACAAAAGACTGGTTGGGGCTCGTAGACACGTTGGCTGTTTGGGTTATGCAGTTCAGTACAAACTGATAATTTTGATATCCGTCTGCTCGCTCCTTCATCAGACCTCGTCAGTTTGTCTCTGTTCCTGGGCTGTATAAACTAAATTTTTGCTTAAACCTCTTCGTGGCTTTGGCAGCTTATGAGAAGTGCAAGCTGTGTGGCAACTTTATACATGACACAAGGTGTTATTTGAAAGGCAACAAAGAGCTGAAATGAAGGATAATATCCACCTGTCACAATACAGTGAGGTGATAATCCATCTGAGGATTTGGGGTGATGTCATTAATTGAATAATCATCTATAAATCTGACTATCTGACCCCAAGATTTGATTACCTCCATAAATTCACTTCTGATTTGTCATCTTTATCGCTTCGATCAAACTTATAAAAAGTGTTCTTTCACTTTTACAGTATTCCCGGTCCATGTGGGGCTATTACCTCATTTTGGATGCAACAAAGGCAGCAATGACAGCTAAAGAAACTTACTAAATTGGAATTCTAAAGAGTCTTGCTGAGAAGGAGTAAACATCACCCAGGAGATTTGTAATTTACTGCAATTATCAATTACTACAATAACTTTACCTGAAACGTTGATGTGTTATTTCAGTGAGGACATTAACAGTCTCAATGGCGATAAGCACCAACCACCAACAACAATTCCTCCCTCCCAAAAAAGAAGGGTTGAACAGATTGCCAATTTGCAAAATGCGACCTGGCTGAAAAAGCTTTCCATTAAAGAACTGTTCACCATGTGTGATATTGACTCTAAGGAGGATAAAAAGAATTTTAAAAAGTCAAATTCGACATTTGCCTTAGGACACACTATGTTACAATTATTATGATCCATGATTTGAGTGTATATTAGGTTCCACTGCCTGCAGTGTTAGTTGATCTCTTTGCTTCCATGTATTTATAGATTAAAGACATATTTGTTATGTTTTCATAAATCTTAGATCTTTGCAGGAGATCACAAATAGGGTTATGAGCCAAAGTATTTCTTTCCTGTTTTAATTTGAGTCTTCAACTCAAGTACTCTTCTACATTGTGTGCATGTAGTTCAAACATTTTTCTAAGAAAATCAACAATGTGTTCCACTTAGTGAGCATCAATATTCTACAATACAAGAAGCTCAATAGCTATTTTCTTTTATTAATGGTGCATCCTTTCATCAGCTCTGCTTTTTGTGATCAATGTATTCACTTTTCTTTAATCATATAACTTAGGAACAAAATCTAAATTAAAAGTTTTTAAATGTTCACTTCCATACATGTACCAATCCCATGAAGATGTGTGAGGCATTACTTGTGTCTGTTTAGTTAGGTTTAAATTACATCTCTACTTTTATGAGTGCTAAATTATTGCCTCTGGTGCTTGATCAAACTTACATTAAATTATTTTAAAGAAGAATATTGCTTCTGTGAACGGTTCACATATATTTAAATTGGGGGAAAACACTGATAAGTTTAATTTTACAACTTTTATTTTTGTTTCCTGTTGTATCTGGGTCTGAATGAATAAATAATTGACAGAGTACAGTAAGTACCTCTCATTGTAATGATAACTTGCGAACTTGGTGAGTGTGAAGACTGTGTAGGACATAGATACATCAAAGCCATCCTGTAAGATAATGGCCACTCTGATCAGATCATTGCTCACTGTGTATCATGCAAACTCATAAATGGGACTGGCAAAGTGATGACTGCACTTAACCAACCTGTACTTTTGAAACTCTCAGCACAGTGACCAACATTAGCTGTGACACAGGATTGGATAATATTTGCTAAATAATCCTGAGTGTTAAGAATTGTACTGACAACCCATTTAAGATTTCAGTTCATCTCACAGTACGGCGCACTTGTTGAAAGCTGCATATATGAATACACTGTGCTCGGAGTCTGTCTCAGCACAAAGAAGAAGGGTTGTGGCAGGTATTTAGTTATCTCCACTCGGGAATATTTTTGCAGGAGTTCCTCAGTGTAGTGTCCTCAGTCCAATCACTTTTAGCTGCTTCTTCCATGATCTTCCCTGGATCATAAAGTGAGAAGTAGGATATTTGCTCACGTGTAAGTCCAACACCCATTCGTGCCTCATCAGATCCTGCCATTGGCAAATGCCCAAACACAACAAGACATGGCCAATGTCCAGGCTTGGGCCGACAACTGACAAGTAATGTTTGCATCGCACCAGGGTCAGGCAATGGCTATCTCTACCAAGCGAGAATATAACCATCACCTTTGACATTACCATCACTGAATCCTCCACTATTAACTAACTGCTAGGGTTAGCGTTGATCAGAGATTGAACTGGACTAGATATCAAAATGCTGTGGCTACAAATCCAAGTCCATAAAGGTACAATATCCTGCAAAGTCAGAATTGGCTTATCAAGGTTCAACAGGCACAAATGAGAGACAAGGGAAGTCTCACTATCCACAGAGGATTGGCCATATCAGAGGCCCAATGGTGTGGTCCTGAAAATGTATTTTGAACACAGGAATCATTTTAACATTGCTAATAGGCTATTGGAGGATGAATGCTTGGTCATCCCAACTTTGAGAAGGCATCTTGGGGAAGTTGCACAAAAGACACTTGAGAATCTCCAAGTGCAGGGTTTGAATTTGGTCATCTTTGTGGTCTGTTGGGACCTCCAGGGACATTGAAAACTTGTTGCCAATTGTCAGACATATGCCTCCGCAGGCCAGAACAAAGTGAGCCTTGAATAGCCAATACAGTTTCACCAGACCTTGGGAACATGTAGGGTTAGATTTATTTTCAATGTTGGGATTTTATTTCATTGATATCGATTATTTCTCCTGATGGACCAAGGTTAAAACCTTGCACATGATGACTGTGGAAGTGGTTATCCAAACTTTGCATCCGATTTTTGCAATGCATCATTTCCGACAATAGGCCAGTGTTTCAGCCTCTTTGCAGCCCGTTCTGAAAATATCACAACTCACCGCTGTGCGGCCAAAGGTGGGGCAGAATAGTGAAGTAACTCTTGCAGGACAATTCTGACTTCTGCATAGTGGTATTGAAATATAGGTTTACACCACTCCAGTGCAGTATGTCACTGTTAAAGCTACTGATAGACATGAAGCTCAAAAACCTGTCTCCTAACCTGTCTAAGACATTGGTTCTGCACTTACCCCTACAACACTGGAGAATAATCCTATCACACACAACAAATCATACATTACAATAATCACTATTGTGCAAGGACTCTGCCAGAGCTAGGAGTGGGACAATAGATGTAGATTACAGATACCAATGCAAAAGCTATGATTGCCCATGGAATTGTAAACCAGTGGAGACTGTACATTGTCAATACTGCCAAAGACGTTATCTGAAGGAACCTTAGAAACCTCATTCCATTGTGTTAAGCCATCTATAGATGATTAATTATTGGGATGAACCAAATAATGAAACTGGGAGCAAAGGAGAATTATAGACCTTGGGCTGTTCCAACAACAATCCAATTCAACTGCCTTCTACCCCAAAAAGCTGTCATTCTTCCAAGTCCAAAGTAAACTTATTTTGGGAGAATCATTTGAGTTTGTGAAGTCAATGACTTATGGGAAGATGGGATTAAATTAAATCTAACATACCATGATGATCCAAGGAAAAAGAGACTTGTGGGTAAAGAAGATATGGCATATATGGATTAGCAAGGAGATTGGGTAATGCTTCCTGCATTCAATGTGAAAATATCATGGGGACTTGGTGAGAGTAAAGAAGACAAGCAGGAGACTGGAAGAATACAGCAAGCCAGGCAGCATCAGGAGGTGGAGACATTTGATGTTTTGGGTATAACCCTTCTTCAGGAAAGAAGGAGCAGGTTGAGGACAGACCTGAAGCTATAGTGCTCCTGAGAGTCTGTGAAATAAGTCATGTCATCTGTAGATAGTTGCAGTGATAGAATAAACATCCTAGTGTTTGTTTAGCATGACTCTTCTAGTTAGAACAGAAGGGTGGCAATCTCCATCTACACTGTACCATTTCTGACATGAAGGAGCCCACACATAGAACATGTCCTTGCACGAGTGAGGAACAAGTGAAAATTTAGCAGTGATTTTTTTCTAAAGGAGCTAAAGGGAGAGGCTGAACTAGCTGGGGTTGTTTTCCCTGGAGCATCGGAGGCTGAGGAGTGACCTTATAGAGGTTTACAAAATTATGGGCATGGATAGGATAAATAGACAAAGTCTTTTCCCTGGGGTCGGGGAGTCCAGAACTAGAGGGCATAGGTTTAGGGTGAGGGGGGAAAGATATAAAAGAGACCTAAGGGGCAACCTTTTCATGCAGAGGGTGGTACATGTATGGAATGAGCTGCCAGCATGTGGTGGAGGCTGGACAATTGCAACATTTAAGAGACAATTGGATGGGTATATGAATAGGAAGGGTTTGGAGGGATATAGATTGGGTTGGGATATCTGGTCGGCATGGACGGATTGGACCGAAGGATCTGTTTCCATGCCATACATCTCTATGACTCTAAACTTAATGGATTAGAATTCCAAGACATCTTGTCACTTGTCAGGACTTCCATCCAACTGCAAAGAAATAATATGTCAATTTCGATCCAAGCCAGTTTGTGAGATAGAAAGCACGCTATCTTTCTTTGTGGATCGAGTTTATTAAGCACTCAATCTTGCAACTCATTTCACCCACTAAATCCTGTTCCTGCTTTATATCTACCTAGTCAATTAATGAAACAATTAACCTCAATCATATTAGCAATGTGAACACAATGGAAGCGTAATACCCCAGGAGAAATAAATAAATGGAAAACTTCCTGGTGTTTGGAAAGGATGTGCTAAGAAGTTATGCAGAAGCTAAAATGTTATATTTTCCAGTATCGGATTGTGAATATATAGTATAACAATATTCTTAAATGGGTTGACATGTATTAATTAATTAGCCATGTACTAAACAGTAAATAGATTTTTCCAGAGGTTAAGTTTTACAATGGTGGTCTTTTATTTGCATGAGAAATTATTGGCATTTCAAGATCTTCTGCAGTAGTGGTGACATCTGGCTTTCAGATGCTAGTGGTGGGCCAGTGGTAATGCTCCCATCTATTTAATGAGACATTTGTGGTTTCAAGTCATACTCCAGGGCTTTACCACAATCCTGACATATTCTTGTGCCAAATTTAGGAACAGCTCCATGATTGGAACTGTTGACTACTTCAAGTGGATATGAGAAATCCCAAAGCACTATTTGAAGCAGAAAGGCAGGGCAATTATCCAAACCAGCTTTTCTCCAACCACCAGCTTGCTATATCCCCAGCAAAATGACTGTATTACTGAGATATCAGGAGCAGGCCTGATCTCCATATAATCACTACATCTGAGTCATTATCATAATAAAAGCAAATGTTAAATGTAACGAGAAATAAGCCATGCTTCATTATTAGAAATTACAAATATAAACAGGCTGAGCTGGTCTTCCAAGAGAGTGAAGGGTGGGTGATATCCAGGCAGCATTGGAAGAGACAAGTCTAGTGGTGACAGTGACTGCAGTAAATATTTCGACAGCAGAAGCAGGCACAGATTGTAATGCTGGAATGGAAGGGACATTTTTGTAAGATCAGAGGCTCAGTTTGAGTTCAAATGCAATGTTAAGGGGGTGGCCAGGGATAACAGTCATGACATATATTTGTCCTCATCATTATTCCCATTGATCAGGGATGATATAATGCAAGCTTCAAGCTTTCTTTGTTTTCTGGTGTCCCATCAAAACAATCTCTCTGTAGGTGGAGAGGACAGGGAAAGTTTGTTTTCAAACCCGGGTTCTAACGTCTTTCCTTCTACTCTTGTTGGTTCTCCACAGCAGAGTTGATGTGGTCAATTTTCAGTTGTGTTATTGGCTTGTTAGATGAGTCATCGCTAGATGGTGCAATCACTAGTAAGATCCTCCCTCAAACCAATGTAATTTTGCCCTGAATTTGATGATTCCTTCAGAGTGTCGTTAAAGTATGTTTCGTCCTCCTTGAGATTGGGTGCTTTCTTTTAAGTTGTGAAAAGATGATCTGCTTTGGAAGCTGAGAATTTGGCACGGAGGTGCAGTGTTCTGATCGGCTGAGCTGATTTCACATGACAGGGTTATTTTCATATTGTGTCTTTAACATAATGTAACATCATAAGGTGCTTGACAGGCACATTGTAATCTAAAATGTGACCATGTTTCAGAAGAGGTGGTATGAGACCAGTTGACCAAATGCTTGGCCAAAGAGCTAGGTTTTAAGATGTTTCTTAAAGGAGGAAAGTGAGGTACAGACTGAGATGTGTAGGAAGGAATTCCAAAACTTAGGGCCTAACCATTTGATGGCATTGGCCATCAATGTGGAATGATTAAAATTGGTGACATTCAAGATGCCAGATGTAGAAGAATACGCCTATACAAATTTGCAATAGTCCAGGAGGACTGTAGGGATGCTGTCTCATTAGAGCAATCAATTGATGGTGTGTTCAACCTGAGAGTCACTATGTCTCGGGTGTGGGGAGAACACAGCTAAATTGCAGGGTTGAGGACCAAAGGATTATTGGGATTGTGGTATGGGTCAAACCTGATGACATTTGGATGTAGGTTTGTTCGCTGACCTGGAAGGTTCATTTTCAGACATTTCATCACCATACTAGGTAATATCTTCAGTGAGTCTCTGGACGAACAGCTTCATCCAGAGACTCACTGAAGATGTTACCTAGTGTGGTGACGAAACGTCTAAAAATGAACCTTGCGGTTCAGCGAGAAAACCAGAACCTCAAGCTGAGCTACAAATCTTCTCAAAACTCGTGATGACATTTGTCTATTTTATCAGAAGAAATTGTGGCTCTTATGTGACGGATTATTAGACAAATTGCTTGAAGTGTGTGGAGAGATTGTGGCAAAGACAAACTAGGTTTCAATTAATTCTTTGGTATTTTGTCAAATCTGTGTGTTCTTTTTGCTGTTTTATATTATTTTTCTTCAGCACAATTTCCTTAGTTTCCCGTACTGTGTACAATCAACACTAAAAGCCGTAAAGGAAGCCTACTTAAAATGTATTGACAACATTCTTCTAGAATTTTCTGCTGGGAGATGGAGGGCAGAGAGAGGGACTTAAGGAGATGTTTGCTGCTTTTTATTACTTCATTACAAAATTGCATTTGTCATTTTTTTAAAAAGCCAGTGAAAATGTATCCTTTGAAATTAATTATGCAGGTGAAGCTATTGAGTATGTTCTACTAACTTATTTGCTTTGCCAAAGAAATTATAGAGGCGACCTAGATGTTTACCAGCTATTGCTGTATATAGAACCCTACATTTAATGGAGAAAAACTGTTTTTGCTGATCCTTCATTTATATTAGCCACATTTTGACTTTGATAAATGGTTATTGAGAAATCTTTAACAGAGTTCTTTTAAGTGAAAAGTGAATTTATGGCACTGCACAGAGTTGTAGTTAGAGGTGATCATAGAATGGATAAACTGTATATTTTCTGGGTTTTGGCCTCTGTCCATGAGAACTTGCGCATCTAAATGACAGTATTATCCTGCCAAGGACATTATTTATTGTGTGTAATGTGTGGTTCGTTTTAAATGGGAGAAATGAGGTGCGGTAATTTTCCATACTGCAATACCCATTACCAAAGTCAAAGAATGTTCTAATATTCTGTTGCCTAAACATCTGTTAAGTCTTTAGTGAACCTTTCTATTACAATTATGCAAAAACAGACCCACTGGGCATACTGATTAAAAAGGATAAACTGCAGGAATATCTAAAACTAGAGACTTAGCTAAGAAATTTGCATGCTGTTTGAACAATGCAGTCTTGCCTTCAGATGGAAAATTTTATTGAAGTTATGGGATTTTTGTTTAATCATTGTGTAGTTAACAAAATAAAAAGCTTTACAGATCTCCAAATCACATCACTTGTAAGATATACATGCAAAGTTGAAATTGTGTACCTAAAATAAGAGAAGAAAGGATGCAGTAAACATGCTCTGAGGCATACAATTTGGTATTTATGCCTTTTGGAACAAAACATAAAATGTAGCGCAGTAAATAAGCAGGGTTTATTTATGTGTAAATTTTCTACAGTGTGTGTACTGATCTATAATGTTTGAGGTGGGGGGTTGTAGAAATAACAATGAACTACAGTGAGTGATGAAGTACTTATTAAAAAGAAATTGTCCACAAAACAAATTTTTTGCACAGACTCAGTGATACAGTATTTGTCATTGCACTTCAGAGCTTCACATCTGGTTCTTAAAAAGCATAAACTCTTGCAAATGGAGTACTTTATTTTGTCAAACATTTTTGTATGCTACCAAGAAATTATTGTTTTAATCTGAAAAATTTATAACTATAGTTTAAGTATGCCTCAGTTTGTAACACTATTATCTTAAATCTACATTTTGGTAATATCATGTTTATGTAGCTGAGTGTAACACTTTCCAACAGTGGTTGCAAATCAATAATAGCATCATAGATCATGCTTTTTTCATTTTTAATAGGCTATACATTCAAGGTAACCACATTGCAAAGTGTAAAGATATCATTATAACACCTTTTCTCAGTGAGATGTAAATGTATCATATTTTCAAGACTTACACTTCAAATAAACTGCTAAAATCTAAATATTGTTGTACTATTTGTTTAAATATTTAGAATTGTGACCATAAAAAAGGACTTAAATGTTACTGGGTCATCTTTGAGACTAAGGATAGAGTGGGACAAAATTATTCATATGGTGTCAATGATTTGACTTTAAATGTGCCTATGATATTACTAATACTTTTAATTCACGCCACAAAATGCTCTTCAGCATCATTGCAAGTAAATATCAGAGAAATACGTGGATAAGTCCATTTGTCTGTGTTCATTTTAGTTGTACTATATAAGATTTGCGCCTGAATGTTTGTTCTATCTTATTCAAAATTACTGATTGTAAATGATTAGCTGGATTATGTGTATTGGAAGTGGATTGATTTGGTATTTTTATACATTACTCATACTTATCATGACTTAGAATCACAGAATCTTGCAGCAGAAAGATCAATTGGGCTTTTGCTGTTGTGGGCTCCTTTAATGTCCACTTGAGTCTCTCACTGAGCCTTTACCCTATAACCTTGAAAAATCACCCTTTTAAAACACTCCTTTGATTTCATCTCGCCTCCAGATATAGGATGTCTCACTTAAATTCAGGGTTGAGTTCTTGAAAATTTAACTTTAAGTGAAGCAACTTTAAGTGAAGCATAGGGAATATTCCCTTCCATAAATAAAAACATGATTTAATTTTTTTGAAGAAGTGACAAAGAAGATTGGTGAAGACAGAGTGCTAAATGTTGTCTATATGAACTTCAGCAAGGTGTTCGACAAGGTTCTGCATGGTAGACTGGTTAGCAAGGTTAGATCATGTGGAATTCAGGGAGAGCTAGCCAATTAGATACAAAATTGGCTTGATTGTAGGAGACAGAAGGCAGTGGTGGACAGTTGTTTTCAGACTGGAGGCCTGTGACCAGCAGTGTATCACAACGGTCGGTGCTGGGTTCACTGCTTTTCATCATTTATATAAATGATTTGAATCTGAATATAGGACGTATGGTTGGTAGTTTGCTGATGACACCAAAATTGGAAATGTAGTGGACTGTGAGGAAGATTAGGAGAAAGTGAGAACCTTGGATGGAGGTGAGGGGGGGCGGGAGGTATGGGTGCAGGTGTTACACCTCTTGTGATGGTAAGGCAAGGTGCTGGGAGTGGAGGGTGGGTTGGTGGTGGGGCGTAGACCTAACAAAGGAGTTGCAGAGGTAATGGTCTCTGTGGAATGCTAAAACTGGTGGGGAGGGAAATATGTTTCTGGTGATGGGGTCTGACTGTAAATGGCGGAAATGATGGAGGATGATGTGTTGTACCCAGAGGTTGGTGGGGTGGAAGGTGAGGACCATGGGGAGGTTCTGTCCTTGTTGCGATTGGAGGGGTGGGGTTCAAGGACAGAGTGCGAGAAGTGAAAGTGATGCACTGAATTGAATTTATTGTCCCTTGTACTGAGGCACAGTGAAAATCTTTGTCTCGTGAACAATATAGGCAGATCACATGGATAAGTAAATAATAGGTAAACAGCAGCAAAAACACAGGTACAGGTGAATGTTAAGAGTTTGAGAGTCCATTCAGTATTCTAACAACAGTAGAGTGGAAACTGTTTCGAAACCGGCTGGTGCATGTGTTCAGGTTTCTGTACTTCTCCCGATGTAGGGGATGTATAAAAGTATTGCCAGGATGGGATGGATCTTTGAGAATGCTGGCGGCCTTTCCTTGACAGCGGGCCCAGTAAATGGATTCTATAGATTGGAGATTGGCCTTTGTGATTGTCCGGGCCAAGTTCACCACTCTGTAACCATCTCCGATCTTGAATGGTACAGTTGCCATACCATGTAGTGATACATCCCAAGACAATGATCTCGATGGAGCACCTGTAAAAGTTGGCAAGGGTATTTGCCGTCATGTCAAATTTCCTCAGCTGCCTGAGGAAGAAGAGAAATCATTGGGCCTTTGTAACCAGTGCATTCACATGAAGAGTTCAAGAAAGCTTGTTGTGAATGACTACTCCCAGGAGCTTGACACTCTCCACTCGTTCCATCTCTGTGCTGTTAATGTGTAGGGGGGCATGAGTAACATCCTACCGAAAGTAAATAATGAGTTCCTTGGTTTTGCCGGCTTTGAGAGCTAGATTATTCTCAGTGCACAATTTTTCTAGGTCTTCCACCTCCTGTCTGTAGTCTGTTTTGTCGCCATCTGAGATTTGACCGACTATGGTGGTGTCATCGGCGAATTTGTAAATTACATTAGTCGGGTATTTGGTGACACAGTCATGGGTAAATAGTGAGTACAGTAGAGGGCTAAGTACGCACCCTGGGGGGCTCCAGTGTTGAGTGTTAGTGAGGATGAAATATTGTCCCCAATCTTCACTGATTGTGGCCTGGGTCTGGAAACTGAGGATCCACTTGGAGAGAGTGGGGCTTGGTCCTACATCACTAAGTTTAGTAATCAGTCTCAAGGGGATAATAGTGTTGAAGGCTGAACTATAGTCAATGAGTAGAATTCTTACATAGCTGCTCTTGGTGTCAAGATTTTCTAGGGGGGGTGAAGGGCAAGTGATATGGCATCTGACTTGGATCTGTTGGTCCAATATACAAGTTGGAGTGGGTCAAGATAGTGGGGAGGCTGGAGTTGATTAATGCTATGACCAGCCTTTCTAAGCACTTCATTACCACCGAAGTTAGGGCTACTGGGCAGTAGTCACTGAGACATGCTGCATGAGCCTTCTTAGGCACAGGGATGATGTTGGCCTCTTGAAACAAGCAGGAACAGTGGCCTGCTGCAGTGAGAGGTTGAAGAGTTCTGAGAAGACCTCTGCTAGTTGATCTGCACATGCTCTGAGTGCATGGCTTGGTACTCCGTCTGGTCCCATTGCTTTCCTTGGATTCACACGAAGGAAAACTGATCTGACCTCTGATGCAGTAACTGTTGGGATAGGTTTGTCAGCACTTGTCAGAACAGGTGTTACCTCTCTGCCGAAGTTCTGCTCAAAGCGAGCATAGAAGGCGTTGAGACGATCTGGGGGGATGTGTCATCATCTGCTATCTTGTACACAGTCTCTTTTTCGAACCTACAATGTCATTCAGTCCTTGACATAGTCGCCGGGAGTCTGTCTGGGTCTCTAGTTTGGATTGGTATTTGTCCTTGGCTGTCTTAGTGGCTCTGCGAAGGTCAGACTTGTATTCCTTATGTTTGAGTGGGTCTCCTGATCTGAAGGCCTCACGCCTGGTTTTTTGCAGGTTCTGTATGTCCTAATTCATCCTGGGTTTCCTGTTGGGGAATACCCAGATTGACTTCCTTGGTATGCAGTCCTCCACACACTTGCTGATAAAGTCTGTGACGGTAGTGATGTACTTGTCCAAGGTACCTGCGGACTGTTTGAACATGGCCCAATCAGCCAATTCCGGACAGCACCGGAGTTGACCCTCTGCCTCCTCCGACCAGCACCGGACCTGTATCCGCAAGGGGGGTCTCCTGCTTGAGCTATTGTCTGTAAGCCAGGAGAAGAAACATGGCATTGTGGTCAGAGTTCCTGAAATGAGGGCGGGGGATGGAGTGCTAGGCATCTTTCACACTGGTGCAGCAGTGGTCTAAAATATTCGGGCCCATGGTGGGACAGGTAATGTTCTGGTGGTATTTCGGCAGCACCTTCCTTCGATTGGCTTAATTGAATTCACCAGTCACAATAAACAGGGCCTCAGGATGTTCCGTCTCCAGGGTGTTAGTGGTGGAGTACAGCACATCCAGAGCTTCCTCAACCTTTGCTTGTGGCAGTTTTGTACACAACAGTTAGTATAGCAGCAGTAAATTCCCGTGGTAGATAGTAGGGGCAGCATTTTATGGTGAGGAGTTCAATGTTTGGGGAGCAATGGCTGCCCAGGGTTGCGATGTCCATGCATCACAAGTTGTTGATTAAAAAGCAAACTCCTCCACCCTTTATCTTACCCTAGAACGCTGATGACCACATGGGAGGGGAAGTTGTGGTCCTTGAAGAAGGAGGCTATTTGGGATGTTCTGGAGTGGAATTGGTCCTCCTTGGAGCAGATGCGGTGGTTGCGGAGGAATTGGGAGTAAGGGATATCATTTTTCAGGAAGGGATTGTGAGTATCCTTCCACATCCGGTAGAGATTTTCCTGTACCTCAAACACCTGTGTCTGTTGCTCTCGATGTGGTCTCCTCTACATTGGAGAGACAGGATGCCAACTTGTAGAACATTTCAGAGAACATCTCTGGGGGACATGCACCAAACAACCCACCATTCTGTGGCTAAACACTTTAATTCCTTCTCCCACTTTGCCAAGGACATTCAAGTCCTGGGTGTCCTTCACCACCAAATCCTAACCACCCGATTCCTAGAGGACGAACACTTCATCTTCCACCTTGGGATTCTCCAACCACACAGGATCAATGTCAATTTCACCAGTTTTCAGATCTCTCCTCTCTTCACCTTATTCCCAATCTAACCCTTCAACTCAGCACCGCCCTTTTGAACTGTCCTATCTGTCCCTTCCGCCCCACCCTCTACACCGACCTATCACCATCACCCCCCCCACCTTCATCTACCTATTGCCTTCCCATCTAGCATCTCCCTAGCCTCACCCCCACCCCCTCCCATTTATCCATGACCCCCACCCCGCCACCCCATCCTGATGAAGAGCTTACGCTTGTGTTTACTTTCCTCTCCTCAGATGCTGCTTGACCGACTGCACACCTTTTGACAGTGAGGAAGGTTACCTCAGAGTACAATAGGACCTTGATCAGATGGGCCAATGGGCTGAGGAGTGGCAGATGGAGTTCAGTTTAGATAAATATGAGGTGCTGCATTTTGCAAAGGCAAATCAGGGCAGGACTTATACACTTCATGCTAAGGTGCTGGTGAGTGTTTCTGACCAAAGGAACCTAGGGGTGCAGATGCAGAGTTTCTTGAAATTGGAGTCAAAGGTAGACAGAGTGATGTTTGCCTTCATTGATCAGTATGTTGAGTATGCCATGTTGCAGCTGCGCAGGACGTTAGGGAGGGCGCTTTTAGAATAGTGCATACAATTCCAGTCTCCCTGCTTTAAGAAAGATGTTATTAAAATTGAAAGTGTTCAGAAAAGATTTACAAGGTTGTTGCCAAGATTGGAGGGTTTGAGCTGAGGGTTGAGAGACTGAGAGCTGGGGCTTTTTCCCTGGAGTTTAAGAGGCTGAGGGGTGACCGTATAGAGGTTTATAAAATTGAGGGGGCTGGATAGGGTGAATAGCCAAAGTCTTTTTCCCAGGGTGTGTTGAGGCTAAAACCAGAGGGCAGAAGTTCACAGTGAGACAGGAAAGCTTTAAAAGGGACCTAAGGAGTAACTTTATCACTCAGAGGGTGATGGTTGTATGGGACAAGCAACATGAGAATATGTTGGAGACTGGTACAGTTACAACATTTAAAAGGCATTTGGATGGGTACATCAATAGGAAGAGTTTAGAGAGATATTGGCCTGTAGCTGACAAATGGAAGTAGGTCGGTTGAGGGTTTCTGGTCGGCATGGACGAGTTGGATTGATGGATCTGCTTCCTTGCTGTATAACTCTGAATCCATGACTCTAATTAAAACATTATAGTTGTACTATCTAAATTAAACTGCTGAGCTTTAAACGTCCAGTTCCTACATTGGCAAATAAAATATCCATTTAAATAATATATATTTGAAAAGATAAAAGTAATATTTTACTTAGAATGCCTGCTGTAGTGGATTCTCTGGGATTGGAGCTGGGGGATCCTCTGCCCAGAGGGATGGGGAGGTGGGTGGATTTTGTCTCGGCTCTGGGTTACTTCCTTTTTTCCCCAGCTGTATCTCTATCTCTGTTGTTGACCAGCTCTGCAGATTCCTGTGATGGTTCAGGGCTCACTGGTGAGGAAGAGCGGGGGAGCTGCTGGGACTTGTCCAGTTTGGGATGATGGCTGCTCTGCTCCAGATGGCGACTTCAATGGCACTTCTGCATCACTTCATTGGAGAGTGGGCCACAGTTTACCACTAGGGATGTGCCCTTACATGTGGGCATGTAAGGGGTACCAAGCTCGGACTAGGCTGGCATCCTAATCTAGCCCACCATGTATGGTCAGGTCTTGTTGGTGTTAGTGGTCTCTCTGGGAAGATGCTGGTAGGAGGCCAGGGGTCTGGTGGGTAGAGTCTCCTGGGTGAAGACTTCAGATGTCAGTGCGACATGGGGAGGGAATCCAATTCCGTGGCAAGTAGCGGCCTCAGATTTGAGCGATGTCCCTCTAAAGTATGGCAATCTGGTCAGGTAAGGTACTGCAATAAAAGAAGCAACAGGAATATGGCTCTTGTGACACTCAATTAGATTTTTGCAACCAATTTACATAGTTGTGTTAAAGTGAAACACCATTTACGGGCTACTTTAAACACAGACTCCCCTGTGACGAGTTGCAAATCTCAACTTCCTGTTTGAAAACATCCTCCTCATTTCTGGTCCAATTCTTCTGGAAGTTATTTCAAATTTTAAATATTAGGTCTTCCCCTAACCACCTCAGCTTTAAGGAAGAACCATCCCTCTATCTTTTATCTCTTCACTTATTTGAACTTCCCATATTGAAAATCATCCTGTCAAACCAACCCTGTATTCCCTCCAAAATCTGAGCACTTCTCCAGAAGCACACTTCCAAGAATTATTCAGAATGCTTCAGCAGTGGCCCATCCGGTGATACATGTCATTGTCCTTATAGAACCCTGGAAGGGCACAGCACAGGATGAGGCCATTCAGCCCATTGTGTCTGCATCAGCTGAATAAATGTGATGCCAATTCTCATTTCACTTTCCTGTCCATAACCTTACAGGCCAAGCTGCAGTGTGTCAGGTCCAGATCCAGGTTCTTTTTAAATTAATAAAGGGTGTCTGTCTCAACCACTAAATTCAGCAGTGAATTCCAGACATCCACCACCCTCTAGATGTAAAACATTTTCCTTGTAACCTCCCCAATCCTTCTATAAATTATCATTAGTCTGTGCTCCCATGTAACTGAACTCTCAGTTAGGGGAAGCTGGTCATCTTTGACCATTGTATCTGAGATCCACGTTATTTTTCATATCTCAGTTGCAACACCAGCCTCCTCTGTTCAACTCTATCCTATTCAAATAAAAGCAAAGTACTATGGATGCTGGAAATTGGAAACAAATACAGAAGAGGCTGAATGTAATTAGTTGTACAAACACTCGTTGGTTATTGCCTCTTTGTCGTTCAGAGTTTCCAAGACCATCTTATGTTGTTGCCATATATTGAAACAAGTCTAGGCTGCAGTTACTTTTCCCGCCTTGACTTTCTCTGAGTTTTTTTTTCCCTCAGTGATTGCAATCTTCCCTACAGCTTGACTTATCCTAGCTATGACTCCTCTAAAGTTGTCCTTTACTATAATCACAGCCACCCGTGTCCCCATCTAGTATATTATCTAACTGTTAATCTTCAAGTGTTTTTAATTGCCATGCACAGCTTCAAATTATTCCTAAAAATTTTTCTCATCAACCTAAATGTTGATCACACATCCTACATAATGTCTAATCAACCTGTTCAGAGATGTGATTACATGCCTGCGGAGCAGGTAAGACTTGAACCAGGACTCCTGTCTCAGAAGTAGGGACACTACCACTGCAGTGCAAGAGAATCTGATCACCCATTCTGAACTTTCCTTCCTTGGCTTTATACTCGTGTTCCAGACATTCCTTGGGATGATTTCCTGGGATGTTCTAAAAAAAGATTAAGTAAAAGCAAGTTGCTGTTACTTTGTATTAGTGTAAAGAAACTACACTTTTGTGTGAGCAAAACAGTTCAGTAAATAAATGCACCTATGTTCAACATCGATCAAGAAACTGGACTGTAATCTTTCCCATCTGGATGATTTAATACAATACCATAAAGTGCATTCTGCTACTGAGCAGTTCAAATAGACCATAACTTCATACTTTTTTATAATAGTAACAAATTCCATTCCTTTTTGCCCCTGACTTCACCTGCTGTTTGTTCTGTACAGATTTTTGTCAGCAAAAGCTGGAGAGTGAGATTGATTGATTGATTGTGGTGTTTCGTTTTGAATGTGAAGATGCCTGGCTTCTGCCCAACATTCCTCCCCAACATTATCCACACCACATTGCTGTGTCACTTCATTCCTGACAACTATTGGTTTGTGCTGCGTTTATTTGAAGCCACACTAGGGATATGGTGGCCTAGTGGTGTTCTTGCTGGACTGTTAATCCAGGGACCCAGGAAATGTTCTGGGGACCTGGGTTTAAGTTCTGTCACGACCTTAAATTCTGTGGTGGTGAAATTTAAATTCAATTTTGAAAATGTCTGGAATTAAGAGTCTAATAATGAGCGTGAAACCATTGTCAGTTGCTGGAAAAGCTCATCTGGTTCACTAATGCCCTTCAGGGAAGGAAACTGCCATCCTTGCTGCCTATATGTGACTCCAGAACCCAGCATTGTGGTTGACTCTTAACTGCCATCAACGCAATTAGAAAAGGGCAATAAATGCTGGCCTGGCTAGTGATGCCCTCAACACATGAATGAAGTATTGAAGAATGGTATTTGTGCTGGGTGTTCAACTGAAATTACACCTCTGTCTAGGATAGAGATTTTCTCAAGGATGCAGCACATGTGCAATGTTTGGAGGTTAAGCAAATTGACTTCAATTATCAATGTGATCTTCTACATTTGGTAGTGGTCACGATCCTGATGCATTTGTGAGGGCTCAACTGAGTAATATTACTGAAAAAAGACACATTTTGTGTGAAAGCCTTTCATCTTGTACTCAGGAAAATTTACAAGAATACCAATTGAGAGGATTTTTAAAAATCTTCTGGCTTGAGGTCAGACTTGAGTTGCACTCCATGCAAAGTGGGTGCCTCCATTTGGGTAAATGTGCTGCATGGCCTCCTCCATTTCCAAAGTGAGAGCCAATCAAACAGGATATTTCTGTTTGCACGTAATTGGACCATCATTGAGGTTTCATGCTGCAGCTGTGCCATCTCTACAAATTGAGGATTGCAGTGTGGAAACATTTCACAGAGACACTGAAGGTGCAGTATAAATCCAGCCTTGTTTCATTTCCAATTGTAGATATTTGGATTTTATCCATTGAGATGTTGCTCCATGACAATTCTCTGAATTTAGAACTAATTATAATTTATTATCACATCAACACTGCAAGTATTATTTATATATTTTCAAGAAACTCGGGAATCTAAGTCATTTATTAAGAATACTCGAAATGGAATAAGCTAGCTGGACTTGCAGAGTTTAAAATTCTGTGTAGGCTATTGCTTCAAGGTGAGTTGTTTTCTGTCTGAGGAGACAGTAAACTCAATAAGTTTGCTGTCATAATAGAATCAATGTGACTATGTTTTAAATAGTTCCTGTCATCTGTACTTGAAACTAATCCATTAAATATGATGAAAGCCAAAACCTACAAAAGAGATTATGAATTCTTCATTGGAGTAAGGAGGAGACCTAATATTTTACAACCAATTGTTCATCTGGGATAACTAAGATTAAAATGTCTATTTAGTTCTGTGTTCCATATGAAATTTTGAGCTGGTATATGTTCCTTTACCATTCTTACAAGATTATAAATTTAGACCTGTAATAAAGTCTAAAGTTAGTGTTTCAACTGTTAATTCTTACTAGACCATAGAATATCAATTTGAAAAATTAAATATTATTGATTCATTACTTTTAAAATTACTTTTCAGTTGTTGACAGTGATACACTTAATGTTTTACAATATTTATTGGTTTGCTCAATTTTGCAATTATGCAAAACATCTTGCATAAACTGAAAAAGTTTGGCAAAAAAGCTTTGAACAGTATTTCAGATCATTCTGGAATATAATATTATCTAAAATGTTATTGGTGTTTCGACAGTTAATATTAGGACCCACATAGCTGGTCTATCATTTCAGTCCCAAGCCATTAGTACTTATGATTTTTAATACATTTTTTGAGTTTTAAAAAACTTCCAGTTCCAAGTTTAAAGAACGTTTGAGGTTTTTCTATGGATTTTACCAGATTTACTCTTGTAAGAGAAATGAAGGAATGGCCTCTTATTTCCCCATTAGCTGGAAAATATAGTAAAGTCCTGAAACATATGCATTGTACTACCTAAGCTATTAACAGTGAAAAAAGTCTGAAGGTACAGGTTTATCTTCAGGTGTCTTTTAATAAAGTCATTTTCTTCTTTTAAAAAACTCTTAAATTTTATGTTTTTAAGCTTTATGGTGCAGGGGATTTGTAATTTTCTCTTTTCCTTGTTTGTTCTGCTTCAGTTTTGGAATCAAGATCTTTCCATAATGCCACAGTTGTATGAAAAGCCATTGTGGAGAAATCCCTGCTGAGATTTGTGAGCTTCTTGCCTCTTACTCTTTGTTCAAATACAAAATAAGTTTCTTTCACTAACTCAATTCTGGCACACTTGACATCTGAATATTGAAAGGTCCTATTTTGGTCTCTTTACGCGTTACAAGACTTTTCTCTCATATAGTTTCCTATCTAACTGCAATACTTTTATTTTCAAGTGTGGTTTTTCAGCCTCTGACCTCATCATCAGCAAATGCCAAAGTCCGCATAAAGCTCTGAAGGTGTTATAATGACGGGGTTAAATAACGTCTTCATGTGCTGTCCATTAAGTTGACTTTTTTGTTTGTCACATCCAGCAGCTATACGGATGCATCGTGGCTTGTTTGTGGGCAACTGAGCAGACAGGCTTTGTCTCTGTTCATCATACCGGTTAATTTATTTCCCTCAAGTCATTAATCATCACCTCACCTATTTATACCAATGGCAAGTATAGCTAATACAGTTAATGCTTCCTTTTGTCTCTTGTTGCTGTCTGCTCTACTGTTGATTACAGCCTCCAAGATTCTGTTTATTTTCAAATCCAGCAGAATCAGCGAACATTGCCCATTTTCAAAGTGGAGTTAAAGTGGTTGAAAGCCCTGATTTATGCAGTCATGATGATACTATTTGCACCTGAATGGCAGGTACATCAACATCTCCTTGTAACCACAGCAGAGAGAGACAGTCACGTCTTTGTTCTCCACCCAACCCACTTGGGACTTGGCAGATCGCTGATGGATATTATTATTTTCAACGTCAATAAAAATGTGTGGTGCCAAAGCAAGAGCTCTTATATTTTTTTCAGTGTGTTGGAATCACTTGTTTCAGTTTTGAGATATTTAGAAATTTGAGAAGTGAGGCTCTGAAACCTTGGCATAAACAAGCTTAGAATTAACATCATCATCGGTTGCTGAAAAGCAATGAAAACAGTGGCTAGTCAGTAATTGAGAAGCATGTGGCGCTGTCAGCAGGTGATGGGAGACAGACACACCTGACTGACAGTGTGACAGAGAGCAGAGACAGGGCCCATCCAGGCACTCTCTCAGCCAGAGTGATGAGCCCTCTGGAACACAAATTGTGAATTATCAGAGGGCTAGATGAGATGAGGTCGGGGAAGGCTGCCAGACAGTGTGTAACATGCTACAAATTTCTTTCAGCACTTAGTATTCCACCATGCAAAGCCCTCACTATTAAGTACATAGAACAGCTCATATCCTGCAGAGGGATGATAGATATGTCACATCTCTGAAAAATTGTTTTTCTTCTGCAGGTGTATAGATTTTTTTTTAAAGCACACTGCACATATAACACTTTTCAACACACTTTCCAATAGTGATTTGGCATCCAACCTCTATCAAAGAAAAAATCTTTCACAAGCAATTATAGCACAAAATAAAGGTGATGAAGTGTTGTGGGCGAAGAAAGGAGAGATCAAAGAACTGTAATGAAAACTGATTACAAAAAGTAGAGACAACACAAAGACTGGAAATTCCAAGAGGGCTAGTCAAGTCTTTACTTACACTAAATGCTTTATTTAAAAAAAATAATAGTTTTATTAAGGCATTAAACAGTGTGCACTTTAAACATTAGCAATGCAGGAAAGTTTATTTTTCCCTGCAAGTGGTAATTTAAAACTAAATGAATCATGCACGATAAAATGAACACTCAAGGTTTCAATGCTGAATGATAATCAGATACTAAAGCTTTGCATATATACTTTGATGCTGAGATCAGTGTAAAAAAGAAAGCTGCTAACTCAATGAAAATATAAGTGCTTGAGGAATCATTTATAAATACTAGTTGGTACTCGTGAGATGTCCATATTCCGTGTGTGGATGCAATGTACCAAATTTTAAATTGTCTGATTGATTACCCTTTGCATGTATGAGGCATGTTACAGATATTACATATTTCATTGCATATGCAATAGTATACAAATAGTCATTTGATAACAGAGAGGTTGAGTATTGCGATTAAATAATGTTTTGTTTCCATCTTGAATTTGTCAGGATATTTTGCATGAATACCAATACAATGAAAAACGGTCAGTTATACAGTATGAGAGCAGCGTGCTAATTGGTTTGTAGATTGATATAGGGCAGAAAAGGCCCTTCAGCCCATTGAGTCTGCACAGACATAACCACTACTAAAGGTGCGCTAATCCCAATTTTCTGCACTTGTCCCATATCCTTGAAGGTTAGGATAGCTGAAGTACTCATCCAAATTTTTTTAAAGGTTGTAAGTTTCCAGCCTCCCAGACAATGCATTTCACATTCCCACCACCCACTGAGTGAGAACATTTTTTTCCTAAATCCTCTCTGAATTTCCTTCCCCTTGCTCTAAAACTATGCCCTCTTGTGATTGACCCCTCAACCAAGGGGAACAGCTGCTCTCTACTCCCCATCCATATCCCTCATAACCTATTACACCTCAGTCGTGTCTCCCCTCAGCCTTCTCTGCTCTAAAGAAAACAATCCAAGCCTTGTAGAACTCCTTATAGCTCAATTTTTCCATCCCAGGCAACATCCTGGTGAGCTTCCTCTGTATTTCTTCGACATCGCAGTGTGTCTCGGAAAACTTAACAAAGAGAAAAATTCACAGCTGAACTTGAGCACACAGCACAGGAACAGATAAGTGCATAGTTTTTAAGTGTAGCCATGATATAAATCTACAATAGGAAGTAGAGTGGGTTCTTTCATGATTGCATATTTTATTGAGATCTGTCTCTCAATTAAATTTTCAAAATATAAGCCATAAATATTAAGTTAGCCTGGAGCTGTGTGTTTTTTTCGAGCAATAAGATGGTGCTATTTTCTGGGTCTGTAGATTGTGAAGGAGCAAAAATGGTTTTTGGGAGAAGGATATGCTCTTTTTCTCAGTTGTGGGAGTTTAGGGAGAGTTTACATGTTACTGAGGATTATATCTGCAGGAAATATCTTTGGTTATTAATCCTATCAGATCAAATTGATCGGTTGGATTGACAGAGGCAATTGGGGGGAGTGGCGTTTGATAAAGGACAGCATTACAGCTGTACTGAGGGAGGATATTCCTAGGAATACATCCAGGAAACTTATTTGGGTAGAACTGAGAAATAAGAAAGGAATGATCACCTTATTGGGATTGTACTATAAATCCCCTAATAGTCAGCGGGAGATTGAGAAGAAATTGAGATTTCAGTTATCTGTAAGAATAATTAGGTGGTTATGGTGGGGGATTTTAACTTTTCAAACAATGACTGGGACTGCCATACTGTTAAGGGTTTAGTTGGAGAGGAATTTGTTCAGTGTGCATAAGAGAATTTTCTGATTCAGTATGTGGATGTACCTACAAGAAAAGGTGCAAAACTTAACCTACTCTTGGGAAATAAGGCAGGGCAGGTGACAGGAGCACCTTGGGACCAGTGACCATAATTCTCTATTAGTTTTAAAGTAGTGAGGGAAAAGGATAGATTGGATCTAAAAGTTGACATTCTAAATTGGAGGAAGGCTAATTTTGACAGTATTAGGCAAGAACTTTCAAAGCTGATTTGGGGTAGATGTTCACAGGGTAAAGGGATGGTTGGAAAATGGGAAACCTTCGGCCCAACCAGTCCACACTGACCCTCCGAAGAGTAACCCAGACCCATCTCCCTCTCACTGATGTACCTAACATTATGGGACAATTTAGCATGGCCAATTCATCTGACTTGCACATCTTTGGACTGTGGGAGGAAACTGGAGCACCCGGAGGAAACCCACACAGACACTGGGAGAGCATGCAAACTCCACACAGACAGTCACCCGAGGCTGGAATCGAACCTGAGACCCTGGTGCTGTGAGGCAGCAGTGCTAACCACTGAGCCACGAGAACTGAGGTTTTGGTTAACAAAATGAAGGAAGCATATGTCAGGTATAGACAGGAGAGATAGAACATAGAAAAATACAGCGCAGTACAGGCCCTTTGGCCCTCGATGTTGCGCCGATCCAAGCCCACCTAACCTACACTAGCCCACTATCCTCCATATGTCTATCCAATGCCCGTTTAAATGCCCATAAAGAGGGAGAGTCACCACTGCTACTGGCAGGGCATTCCATGAACTCACGACTCGCTGAGTAAAGAATCTACTCCTAACATCTGTCCTATACCTACCACCCCTTAATTTAAAGCTATGCTCCCTCGTAATAGCTGACTCCATACGTGGAAAAAGGTTCTCATGGTCAACCCTATCTAAACCCCTAATCATCATGTACACCTCTATCAAGTCACTCCTAAACCTTCTTTTCTCCAATGAAAACAGCCCCAAGTGCCTCAGCCTTTCCTCATACGATCTTCCTACCATACCGGGCAACATCCTGGTAAACCTCTTCTGCACCCGTTCCAGTGCCGCCACATCCTTCCTATAGTATGGCGAATGAACCCTTAGAGTATAAAGGCTGTAGGAATATACTTAATTGGGAAATCAGGAAGGCAAAAGGGGGCATGTGATAGCTTTAGCAAATAGGGTTCAGGATAATCCAAAGGGTTTTTGCAAGTACATTAAGGACAAAAGGGTAACTAGGCAGAGTATAGGGCCCCTCAAAGATCAGCAAGGGAGCCTAGTGTGGAGCCACAGGAGGTGGGGGAGATACTAAGCGAGTATTTTGCATCAGTGCTTACTGTGGAGGAGATGGAAGATAAAGAATGTGGGGAAATAGATGATGACATCTTGAAAAATGTCCATAATACAGAGGAGGAAGTGTGGATCTCTTGAAATGCATAAAGGTGGATAAATCCCCAGGACCTGATCAGGTGTACCCTAGAACTCTGTGGGAAGCTAGGGAAGTGATTGCTGGGCACCTTACTGAGATATTTGTATCATTGATAGTCACAGGTGAGATGCCAGAAGACTGGAGGTTGGCTAACGTGGTACCATTATTAAAGGAAGGTGGTGAAGAAAAGCCAGGGAACTATAGAGCATTGAGCTTGACGTTGGTGGTGGGCAAGTTGTTGGAGGGAACCCTGAGGAACAGGATTTACATTTATTTGGAAAGGCAAAGACTGATTAGGGAGAGTCAGCGAGGCTTTGTGTGTGGGAAATCATGTCTCATGAACTTGATTGAGTTTTTTGAACAAGTAACAAAGAGGATTGATGAGGACAGAGTAGTGGATGTGATTTATGTGGACCTCAGTAAGGCTTTCAACAAGGTTCCCCATGGGAGACTGGTTAGCAAGGTTAGATCTCATGAAATACAGGGAGAACTAGCCATTGGGCACACAACTGACTTGAAGGTAAAAGACAGAGGGTGGTGGTGGAGGGTTGTTTTTCAGACTGGAGGCCTGTGACCAGTGGAGTGCCACAAGGATTGGTGCTGGTCCACTACTTTTCATCATTTATATAAGTGATTTCGATGTGAGCATACGAGGTATAGTTAGTAAGTTTGCAGATGACATCAAAATTGGAGGTGTAGTGGACAGCGAAGAAGATTACCTCAGAGTACAATGGGATCTTGATCAGCTGGGCCATGGGCTGAGGAGTGGCAGATGAAGTTTAATTTGATAATGCAAAGTGATGCATTTGGGAAAGCAAATCTTAGGACTTATACACTTAATGGTGAGGTCCTAGGAAGTGTGGCTGTACAAAGAGTGCAGGTTCATAGCTCCTTGAAAGTAGAGTCGCAGGTAGATAGGGTAGTGAAGAAGGCATTTGGTATGCTTGCCTTTATTGGTCAGAGTGTTGAGTATGGGAGTTGGGAGGTCATGTTGTGGCTGTCCAGGATGTTGGTTAGGTCACTTTTAGAATATTATGTGCAATTCTGTTCTCCTTCATATCTAAAGGATGTTGTGAAACTTAAAAGAGTCCAGAAAAGATTTACAAGAATGTTACCATGGTTTGAGGATTTGATTTATAGGGAGAGGCTGAACAGGCTGGAGCTGGACATTCGGAGGCTGAGGGGTGACCTTAGAAATGGATAGGATAAATAGATCTTTTCCCTGAGGTGGGGAAGTCCAGAGCTATAGGGCACAGATTTAGTGTGAGAGGGGAAAGATGTAAAAGGGACCTAAGGGGCAACGTTTTCACATAAAAGGTGGTGTGTGTATTGAATGAGCTACCGGAGGGAGTGGTGGAGGCTTGTACAACTGCAGCATTTAAAAGACATCTGGGTGGGTATGTCAATATAAAGGGTTTAGAGAGATATGGGCCAAGTGCTGGCAAATGGGACTAGATTATGTTCGGATAGCTTACTGGCATGGATGAGATGGAGCGAAGGGTCTGTTTCCATATTGTACGTCTCTATGACTCTAGTGCTATCACATCCTTCCTATAGTGAGGTGACCAGAACTGCAAATAGTACAATTGGCAAATGAATTCTGATTGGCTAAGGCATTGCCATAGGAAATGCACCTGTTAATGCAGTTTGACAATTAACAGCCAGACTTTGCTTAAATTTTTAACCAGACCAATTAACTCTGGTCGAGGCATTGTGCTAAGGAATGAAGCAGTGAATAGCTGTTACTTATTTGGTTGAATTGAAATGGGCACACTATGTAAGCATTTTTTTTCTGTCAGCAAAGAACAGTGCCTTATGTATTCACAGAATTAGTGTGGTACAGAAGCAGACTATTTCTCTCATCGTCTTAGCACCTACATGAATGTATGTACTAGAAGCTACATACAAGGGTGCTGCACTGACCATCTTGATTTGGTTGTCAATGCAAATCTTTGTACAGTCGGGACTATCCAGCAAAGGTTGTCCAATTGCAGAAACCCATCAAATGCTTATAGATGTGTTGCAAATATTGGAAGTGCAGTCCGGTTGGGTACAGATGGTACCTTGCTTGTTGGTAAAATTGAAGGGGTATGTTATTTGATATGATCCACCAATCTTTGGGGACATGTGGTCTACAAACCTGGTATCACACCAGTATTGAAATTCATATGACACATTGCTCATTTGTGTGATAAGCAGCATAGTGTCCATGGTAAGCACAAGTTGTGTTACTGCATTGCAACTGCTCGTTTCCTTACCTTATCCTTCCAGAGTAATCTGAGATAGATCGGACACTTTTCATGACTAAGTATGACTGCCTTAGGGCCTTTTGTAAGTTTGTGTGATATACGGTTAGAAATGATCTGACCAGGGTAACCATTATCCAACAGGATGACTTTGATGATCCCTATTTCAGAATCAGGATAGCACGGTGAAAAAAATAGCTTGGACCTTATTTAAGAGATGCTTATTTAAGAGGTTACATCACATGGAACTGTAGGCATTCCAATGTGTGTACTAACCTGTAATGCTAAACTTGTGGCTCGAATCCCTACAGTGCAGAAAAAGCCATTCAGCCCATCAAGTCTGCACTGACCCTCCAAACAGTATCCAACACCATCCCTGTAACTCACAAGGGGTTTTTAACCATGGCTAGCCCAGATAACGTGCACAATTTTTGAAAATCTGGTGCAGTATTTATCACGGCCAATCCACCTAACCAGCACATCTTTGGACTGTGGGAGAAAATCGGAGCAGCCAGAGGAAACCCATGCACGTAGACACTGGGAGACATTGGAAACTCCACAGAGACTGTTGTACAAGGCTGGAATCAAACCCGGGTCCCTAGTGCTGTGAGGCATTGGTGCCAACCACTGAGCCACCACGCTTCCCATGCAGTGGAATTCAATAGCATTGAAATCCTGGATGGAATTTTAAACTAGGTCATTGAGGAAAGAGGACTCATTTGAGTGTTTGCTTTCAAATTTAAAATTGAACACAGGATGGAGTCTATTAAGATATGCTTCATGCATGCAGCTGGTATGTTTGTACATATAAAACTTGCAAGAAAAATTGAAGCTGCTGTGGCAATGGCAAATTAACTAAATGAAGTGTGCATCAGTTCAGTTGAATTATTTTTACTTGTAAGACTAGCAGAGATGTATGGGGATCTGTTCACAATTTATAAACATATGGAGAAAATACTAATTGTCTGCAATATAATATATTCATAATATAAAGTTTGCTAATGATAACAAACTATGTAGTCAACTGAACTTAACAAAGATTGATGATTTTCAAAGAAATTTGAATCAATGAAATGCATCGCAGTTGAATTTTAAGACATATTAGACACATTCAAACAGGCAACATGGAAATCACATAATGATGACATTGAATCAATAGTATACTAAAAGTACCCCTTAAATTGTATTTAATTATCAATAAGGCCAATTATAGTGAGATTTATTGCAAAGACATTTGACTATGTCCAAACAAGAAATTCACAGATATTCACTAGTTATGAGCAGTTTTAGGCTCTCTGCTACCATACGGAAGTGGGTCTGTTTAATATTTTCCAGCTAAATTTTTAAAGGTTGTGTTGCTTTAACATCTTCAAAGAAGAGCTGAATGCTTATCTTATGAACAAGATTGAAGTTTAGAAGACTAATTGCAGGGAGAGATGAATGGATTTGGGATGGAAAACAGTAGACTCTGAATATATGGGAATATGGAGATGTGACACAGGGGAAGACAAGCAGTCAAGAATACTAATGTATAAAATAAGCTTAGATAGATGTTAATTTTTGTTTGATTTACCTTCTGAAATAGAGGTCATAGACAATCTTTGCAGAATGTTTTATCAAGGGCTCATGTGAGACATCCGATTATATCTAGTCTCTGCTTGTAATGATAAGGTATAATTACTCAAGTATTACAGACTGTTAGATCATTTTAACAATTTAATAATCAACACAGTGCTCCTGTGATAACCTTGTGTTTCTCACTTTAACCACAAATATGACATGTAACATTAGCTTTGTGATTGTGATCAATATATTGTCTGACATGGCACTGAACCATACTAACAAGCAAGTCTCAAACGCATTCCCTGATCTGCGGACAGTGGTGGAGATAGTATATCTCCACCACTGTAGTTCCCTGTAGTTAAGGAAAGAAAAATCAATCAGGTCCTTCTGTCTTTAGTCATTATCTATCGATCATTCTAGAAAGTGTGTATATACAAGTTTCAAAAGAGGAAAAGATCAAGAAGTAACAACAGCAAACAACAAGCTGTGAACCCAGCAATATCCTCCATACCAATATTCAGAAGCTTGTATCAAAATTCGGAGAGCTGTCTCATAGACTAGTCAGACAACAACCTGACATAGTCCTCTTCAAGGAATAGTACCTTGTCCCAGACACCACCATCACCATCCCTGGGTGTGTCTCGTTCCACCAGCAGGACAGACCCAGCAGAGATGATGACACAGTTGAGGAGTTGCCCTGGGACTCTTCAACATTGACACCAGACTCCATTAAAATTCATAACATCAGATCAAATATGGGCAAGGAATTCTTCCATTAGTTTCCCCCTGCATTCATATTCCGCCCCCCCACCCCCACCACCACCACCACCAAACCAACTCCCTGATCCTTAGCAGATGAATCAGTATTCCTCCATGTTGAACATTGCCTTGAGAAAACACAGAGAGTGGCAAGGCCACAGACTATACTCTGAATGAACGACTTCAGTGTGTGTACTGTACTGCACTGCACTGAGTGACCAATTGAAACTGCCAGGCTGGGTTTGTGACAACTGGTGAAGGAAGCAATATGAGGGAAAGACCCAATTGACCTAATCCTCAAAAATCTATGTGACACAGACTCCGTCTGTCCATGACAGTCATGATAAGAGTGACCATTGGTCCTTGTGGAGACCAAGTCCTATCTTCACATTCAAGCTATCTGCAAGATTGTGACTTCTCTTTGATGTGGAGATAAGGCTTTGTTTTTGTGGTCAGCAAAAGAGTGAGTTTATTGTTTTGGTATCTAGGTCTTCATATCTCTTTTTGCCAATAAAAATGTATGGCGTTTCACCCTCTTCTTTCCCTATTGTAAAAAAGGGGTAGATAGAGTGAAATTGTCTCTATGATTTGAGGAATCTAAAACTCTTGGGTAGAATTTAAAAATATCGGCTCTTTCAGGTGTGAAGCTAGGATACTCTTTGACATAAGAATAAATTGGAATCTTCCACAAATGGCAATTGATACTATCAATCGTTATTTTAAAATCCAAGATTTTTGTGAACCCCAAATATATGAAGAGAACATCGGAAAAGAATATTATTTTTCACCTTAAGCCTGATCTGCCATTCTAGATTCTGGAGATCACGTCTCCGCAGCTTCCAATCTCACTGTTCCTAGCTTGACTCTATCTTGAGCTTGTTCTCACTTTGAACATCATCTCCTTTGATTTGTATCCCTTTTTTCCAAGTCAAAGGTGTGGCTGTGGGTCCCAGTTATGGCTTGTCTCTTTGTGGAGAATGTGGAATATTCATTGTTTCAGCCCTATTCAGGACATCTCTCCCACAACATTTTCTCTGGTACATCAGTTGTGTCATTGGGGCTGCCTTCTGTTCTCTCCAGTGTCTTCAGCACTCAACATTGAATTCAACAACTTCAGAGCATGAACATTACCCTCCATTTTTGATTCTGATTACACACCCTGCCAACATATTGTTGGTGACTTGTTGACTTTGCTCACAGTAATGCTCATCTATTTTCTCTCATTCAAATATACATTCACACCAATTCTATCATTCAATTCGTCCTTTACCACTGACATCAATGTCCTTGTCTTTTGTTCTGGGAACTGTCACCACCTGTTCCACTTATTCCTCCTCTCCCTTTGTCAGAGGCATAAAAACCATCTTTTTCCAGCCCCCTTCAATTCCAAAGAATAGTCTTTGGTCTCAAAATGTTAACTGTTTGTTGGCTCTCCATAGAAGCTGGGTCAAGATTAGAGTGGTGCTGGAAAAGCACAGTAGGTCAGGCAGCATCCGAGGAGCAGGAAAATTAGCATTTCGGGCAGGAGCCCTTCATCAAAAATTCCTTCATCATTCCTGATGAAGGGCTCCTGCCTGAAACATTGATTTTCCTGCTCCTCAGATGCTGCCTGACCTGCTGTGCTTTTCCAGCACCACTCTAATCTTGACTCTGATCTCCAGAATCTGCAGTCCTCACTTTCACCTCTCCATAGATGCTGCCAGGCCTGCTGAGTTTCACCAGTATTTTGTGTTTTTATTAGATTTCCAGCATCTTCAGCATTTTGATTTAGCAGAGGATTACAATTATCTCTATGACATACAAATGCTCCTCAGTCAGCAGTCCTTGCTTCATCTTTACATCCACATTCATGGGCCATCAGATGCACTCTCCTGACCTAGCTCTCTGTCAGTATCTTGTGCTATCACCATGCTAACCTGGTCCCCAGTATCATTTCATTCTTCATCTCATCTAACATCAACTTTCTGAAAGCTTCGTTGGATTTGAAATGTTGACACTGTTTCTCTTTCCACAAATGCTAATTTACTAATTTTCTGTAGCACTTCCTATTTTAATACTTTCTACATTTGCTGTTTCTGGAACATACCGGAACTTCTCAGGTGTGGAAACACTCTATGACTATGGATCTACTGTCCAATAAGCAGATTTTACATTATTGTTTGATAAGAACTAAAAGGACAATCATTCTTCAGGCAAACTATATTCTGGCAAGGCAACGAAAATTAAGTTTCAGTTTAAAATAAACAAAGTATTTACGTTACAAAGGAAACTAACAGAAGGTCATGTTTCGGAACTTGCCTCATTTAAGCATCTAAAAGATGGAGCTGACTGATTTGGTTATGTTGGTAGTGGGTTCAAGTTCCTCTTCATTGTTTGAGCTGATAATGCTGGCTAGCACTGAGGGATATTGGATTGCTAGAGTTGCCATATCTTGGATGTTGCATTGAATTGAAATTGTAGCTATATTTTCATAATTTAGGTAGATATGAAAGAATTCATGGTGCTGTCTAAAGCAGCTAGAAATTCTTCTAGTGTCCAAATCAGCCAGCCTTCCTCAGTTTTTACAACCACCAATAACAGACTAGCTTTAGCGCCTGCTTCTCGAGCACGAACTAGCCTTCTAAGTTTCCAAGCTGGTGACTGAGGGGTGCATATAGACTGGCCAAAGAACCTGGGAACATGACCCAGGGCTGAAATTTGCATTAGCTTGTAGATGCTTTTAATTAACCTGAACTTGAACTTGAACTCAAGCCTTCTCGCCAAGAGGTAAGGGCATCACAAGATTTTTGCTCATATGCAAAAAGCATAATAGAGTTTCATGAATTGGTTAAACACTACATTGATTTTGCCATCATCTGCTGTAAACACTTTGTAGCATCCTGAGATTGTGAAAGTCACTGCATGAATGAAAGTCTATTCTTTAATTGAAGTTGCTGAAAAGGAACATTTTTGATATCAGTAATGAATGGCTGATCCAACACCGTGTCCAGCTGAGGAGTGAATGCTTATCTTCAATTTTTGTAATCTTTCATCAGAACAGTTGTAGCTGATTGGCAAAGCAAAGCATCGAATGGGAAACCCGACTCTGAAATTCCACAGAAAATATGACATAGACTGCCTTGTGTAAAGAAAAATCTCTTCCGATACAGAGGACTCTCGATTATCCGAACAATATGTGTTTCGTTCAGAGAATTGATTATTTGGATAACTGACTCAATGCCTCTCCTCTGGGACTTGGAGTTTTCTGAAGCTTCCTTTTTCCTCACTCTGCCTTGTTCCCTCTCTCTGTCTCAGAGTTTGTTTTTGAGCAGACACACACTTGTGTGTGAGGGACCTGCAACATTGCTGTAGCCTCTCCCCGCTGCTGCTTCACTTCAATGGGACTGACAGAACGAGCACTTGCTAAGTCTGCTCCCTGTTCAGGAGTCTAGGCAGTAGCATACCATGCAACACCCTCCCACCCCGTTCACCCCCGCCCCCGCCCCAGAATGGAGACGGCAACTGGACTGAACACCAACAGCAAGACTGCTGCTACCTTTGAGGGGTGAGTCTCAAAATAGGCTCTCTCTCTCTCTCTCACACACACTCTCTCTCTCTCTCTCTCTCTCACACACACACACACACACACACACACACACACACACACACACACACACACACACACACACACACACACACACACACACACACACAGACACACAGACACACACACACACACACACACCCAAAACTTGATTTTTGACAGGACAATGTTGGACGGATTATCTGGGGAAAGGAGGTTTAGGGTACACCACTGTCTAGAACTCCAGTGAAAGTATGGGGAGAGAGAGAGAGGGAGGGCGGGAAGTCAATCATTTGGACACGATGCCTTGGCTCCCATCGACGTCCAGGACTATTCTCAACAATATTTCAGTAAGTTGAATTCACTTTAATCATTGTAAGCAAAAGACGCAAACAGAGCTGGTAACACCTCTTTGATGTAATGTTTGTATTGGGACCTTGATCTTCTTTGGATAATCTGAAATTCAGATAATTGATATTCGGATAATCGAGGTTTCTCTGTACTTTCATATAGGTAAAAGCAAAATAAGAAAAGCATCATACACTATCACAACAAGTGAATCATTGAGTCTTAATCAGCAAACATTAGCTGACCAGTTAGAAAGTAAAGCCTTTAACACATGGTGTTGAATGCCAAGGGGAAGCTTATACGTTCAAGAAGGATTGTGGAGGTTAGCATAGGATGTCACAAAATAAATTTAATTGTGAGTGATTAGAGCTGTCTGAAAGCCAATTCCATTACTTTTTCGAACATGTAATTGATGAATATAATCGTATGTGGCACAACCCATTCATGCATAAAAAAGATCAAAAAGAGATTTGTAAGCAAAATTCTATACTGCCAGCTCAGCACTCCATTGAAATAGAATTCAGAGGTCATTATGATTGGTTATGTAGTGGTTACATGTTGTGCCAACATTAAACCTCAGCCAGTGCTCCATTTGATAAATACCATTACATGATATCTTGTCTTTGACTATAATGCTAATTTATTGTTTCAGTATAGGCATGCTTGATCAATTCTAATGTTTATAGTTTGGTGCTTGGGTACACATAATTGGTTTTTAGCTTCAATCATTGGCCTCTGTTGAATAACCTTAATGAGAACAGTATTAAGGTAGGGCAATCAAGTTTACTTCTGTTGGGTTTGGGAGAGAAAAACTCAGCCAGACTTCCTGTTCAAGAAAAGTGAACGATGAGGCAAACATGCAAACATTGGTGAGATAACACAAAGAAGTCTGCTAGATTCTTAAATCATTTGGTTAATTTAAGCATTAGAAAAACATTTTCAGCAAATGTTATAGAAAGATGCAATATAGTGTGCACTTTCAAAGTAATCCTGCAACAAGAATATAAATTCAGTTAGTATTTTTCAAAGTTGATTGAGAATGAGCTCTTGACTAGGTCTTTTAAAATTAATAATGCAGGATTTTTTGATAAAAAGTAATTTATTAAACAATTCTATTTAGTCAATGATGTTTTCTTAAGCTATTTAATTAAAAGCAGCCACATTTTAGCTTTTTAAAATTTTTTAGTGAATATGACATTTGAATAGGTAGACGAAAAGGAGAGGTTTGGAGGGATATGAGCCAGGAGCAGGCAGATGGGATGAGTTTAGTTTGGGATAATGTTCAGTGTGGACTGATTGGACCAAATGGTCTGTTTCTGTGCTGAATGACTCTGAGAATTTTGTGCTGTATTTCTATATTAAGTTCCTTTTGCATAAAGTTTAGAGGCAGATGGTCAAGTTTATTAGTCTTTTCTTTTATGTGTATTATCCATATTGGAAAAGGCAGAGAAATATTGTGGCTAAGCAGTAGTTCTGAGGTTGAAAATGATGTGGCAAGCAACTCACCTGCTGACTCCCCAAAGCCTGTCCACCATTGACAAGATACAAGTCAGGAGTGGGATGGAACAGTCACCCGGATGAGTGCAGCTCCAACAACACTCAAGGTTGTGTCATCCAAGACAAATCTGCCAGCTTGTCACCCTATCCACCACCTTAAACATTTACTCCCTCCAACAGCAAGACGGCAGCAGGTGCATAGGAACATCATGTCCTGCAAGATACCCCCAAGGTACACATCATCCTGATTTGAAACTATGTTGTCATTCCTTCACTCCCCAGTAGGTTAAAAATCCTTCCTTCCCAGCAGCACTGTGGGTGTTCATGCTGCATCTTCTGGTTGGGGTTATAGGAGATCTTATCATTTCCTGAATGCTTCTATTTCAGTCCATGTACGTTTTAACAATATTTTTACTTACAGACCAACACTCTGCATAGGCATGGATTTATACTAGCTCAAAATGTTTACTCAATTAGATCCCTATCTAGCTCTTCCTTAGTTATTTGATGTTACATCTCATCATGATACCTTGGTTCCAAGCTATTAAACCATTACATCTTGTCTCTCTCTCTCCACCCCCATCAAGTCCTTGTTCCCATTATTTATATTCAGTCCCCATCAACTAATGACAGGTTAGGGTCATTAATCTGACCCTCATGATTAAATGAGTCATTAATCTAGTTAATGATTGTCTTTAAGTTTAAGACTGCAGTGAAGTGAAGTCTCTTATTACTGTGAGAAATGAAGGGGTTCAGTTATTGTTCTGTACTTATATTTTAATCTTGTTATAACTTGATCTATATCTTTCAAAATTGTTCCTCCTGGGGGCTATTGGTTCAATTGAAAAATGTGTTAAAATAGATCAAATTAACAGTTTTCTTAAATCGTATTTTAATAGAGAGGGAGAAAATAAACTTTGAGGGTAAACTAGCAAGCAATATAAAAATGGACAGTAAGTGCTTCCTTAAATATATGAAAAATAAGAAAGAGGCAAAAGTGAAATATAGGCTCCTTAGAAAGTAAAGCTGGAGAAATTATAATGGCCAACTAGGAAATGGTAGAGGAGTTCTTTGCATCAATATTCACTGTAATTACATTCCAAAAATAATTGAGGGGCAAAAGCTGGGGAGGAAATAAATGCAATAGCCATCTCTGGAGAAAAATTACTGTGGAGCTAATGTGAATAAAGACTGATAGATTTCTTGGTCCTGATAGATTGCATTCTAAGATATTTCTGGAAGTGAAATGCAGTAGAGATAGTGGATGCAATGGTAATAATCATCCAAGAATCCTTAGATTATGGAAATGATTCAATGGTTTGGAAAAGTGACAATATGACAGCTTATTCAAAAAGGAAAGAGACACAAAATTAGTCTAGTTGGCTTAACATCTGTCATTGGGAAAATGTTATTAAAAAGCAGAGCGATTAGAAATACCTTAAACAATCAAGTGGAGTTAGCATGGCATCATGAAAGGGAAATCATCTCAAATAAATTTATTAAATATTTTGAAGGGGTGAAAGCAGGACAAATGTAATATATTTGGCATTTCACAAGGTGTTCAATAAGATCTGCACATGAGACTACTTATTAAGGTAATAATCCATGGTGTTGGAGTAGGCTATTGGAATGGATAGATGATTGTTTAAACTAATAGAAGACAGAAAGTGGGGAATAAGGCAGCATTTTGAAGATGGGAGCTTGAAACTAGTGGAGTGTGACGGAGCTCAACGCTTGGGCCACGGTAAGGTATGATATACTCTAATAGCTTGGATGAGGAAACAAATGTACTAGCACCAAGTTCAGGGATGACACAAAAATGGTGGGAGAGTAAGTGGAATACAAGAGTCTACAGAGGCAGATAGACAGGTAAAGTGAGTGGAAAAAGAACAAATATACAGTATTGGAGTATAGTGTGGGGAAATGTGAGGTTATGCATTTTGGCGGGGAGAATCGAGAGATGAAAGTTGTTTAAGTAGAGAAAGACTGCAGAAAACTGCAATACAGAAGTTCACATGTATTAATCGCAAAAAACTAGCATACAAACAAGCTTATTAGTAAGAGAGGAGAAATGGAGTAAAAAAAAGGGTCTTGCTGAAACTATACAAGGCACTCGTTAAACCACACCTGGGATACTGTGAATCATTTTCATCCCTTACCTCAGGAAGGATATGCCGGACTGGCTTTGGAAACACTTTGTAAAAGATTCACTAAGTTGGTCCAGGTATGGAGGCATTTTCTTAAGAGGAGAGGTTAAGTAAGTTGGGCCTGTGCTCATCGGAATTTAGAAGAATGAGGGAGGACAGTCTATTGAAATGGACAAGCTTCTCAGGGAGCTTGACAGGACAGATGGTGAGTGGTTGACTCCTCTTGTGGGAGAGTCAAGAACCGAAAGTCATGTCAGATTAAGGAGTTGCTTGCTGAAGACCGAGGTGAGGAGGAATTATTCTCTAAGGGTGGGAGCCTGTGGAAGTCTTTACTGCAAAAGGTGGTAGAGGCTTGGTCATTGAGTATTTTCAAGGGCAAGGCAAAATAATTAAATAGTAGAGAATCAAGGGTTGAAGGGAAAGGCAAGAAAGTGGAGCTGAGGATTATCATGTGTGCCATGATCTTGTTGATTTGTACAACAGATATGTGGGCTTGATTGGCCTGCTTCTACTGCTATGTCTGATGGTCACCAGCTCTGGAATAAAGATTAAACTCAGTATAATGTCCCTCTGGATTAACATTTGACATGAGTATTCGCTGTATGCATTATTAATATTTACTATGATGCCTAACATCTATAACTATGACTCTTCTACTACTTGAATTGGGTTACATAATTTTAAACTTTTGTCACTATTTGCTTCCATTACTTCTAAATTTGGAATGACACTATTTTTCCAAATGACCACATGAACAACAATTGTGGCATTCAGCTCCCCCTGCTGGGCAGTCATCATACTTCCGCACCTTGTTGCATTTCAAAATGGCTGTTGACATTCTTTTATTATATCGAGCAGGCTATTGTTTGGCACACTTTCTGGTTTCAGACCTACGTACTGCACCAAAGCACTTGACCTCTCCCATGGAATCTTGGACGAGCCTCAAACGATCCACCAGTTTTGCTTCTGGATCTCACGCTACTTCACAAACAGTATCATCTTTGCAAATGTTGAATCATCTTTTGTTTGTTTAAAAAAACAATCTGACAATGGCCCATTGATTTGAATATGCTGTCTTGTATTAATTTGTCCCTAAAATTGCCACATGCATACTTGTCTGTTAACACATTAGAGGTGGCTGCCAAAGAAACCAACAGACTCCCCTGAATTTGGGAGGGAGTTCCAGGATTTTGATTCAATGGCAGTGAAGGATTGGTGATATATTTCCAAGTCAAGCTGGTGAGTTGCTTGGAGGGAGACTTGAGGTGGTGGTGCTCCCGTGTATCTAAATTAGTTGATTAAGAAAGTGCTGTCTTAGAAGCCTTAGGTTTTTCTCAAGTGCAGCTTGTATATGGTACACTGCTGCCATTGTGTACTTGTGGTGAAGGGACTGAACGTTGAAGGTGGGAGATGGGATGCCAGTGAAGGCGGATGATTTGTCCTGGATGATGTCATGTTTCTTGGGTATTATTAGAGGTGCACCATCCAAACAAATGCAAAGTATTCCTCACACCTCTGAGTTCTGTGGTCTACTGGCATTGGGAAGATTGAAACTGAATTACTTGATGAAGAATTCCTAACTTCTGCTTTCTGTTGTAGCCATGGTATTCTTATGGATTGTCCAGTTCGGTTTCTGATCAATGGTGACCGCCAAAATGTTAATCATGGGTGATGGCGATGCCATTGAAGGTCAATGAACAATGGTTAGATTCTCCTCTTGGAGATGGCCATTTTCTAGCAGTTGTGTGGCCTGAGGGTTACGTGCCATTTATCAGATCAAGCCTTGATGTTGTCCAGGTCTTGCTGCATATAGATTCAGACTGTGTTTTAGTATGTGAGGTATTCTAAGTGGTATTGAACATTGTGCAATTATCAGTGAATGACCCTTACGATAGAGCGAGTCACTATAAAGCAGCTAAACATTGTTGGGCCTAGGACACTACCCTGAGGTACTCCTGCAGAGGTATTCAGAGGCTGAGATGATAGACCTTCAACAGTTAAAACCATTTTCCTAAGTGTTCGGTAAAAGTTCAAGCAATGGAAAAAATTCTCATGGATTCCATTGACTTGTGTTTTCCTTGATGCCATGTTCAGCTAAATTGATGTCAAAGCCAACCAATCTCACCTGACCTTGACATTCAGTTCATGTTTGGACCAAGTTTGTAATAAGTCAGGGGTTGAGTAGCCATGGTGGAACCCAAACTGGGCATCAGTAGGCAGTGTGTTTCTTTGCAAGTGTGGCTTGATACAATTGTTGACAATACCTTTCATCACTTTGCCACTTATGGAGGCTGACAAGGCAGTAATTTGCCAGGTTCGCTATGTCCTGCTTTTCTGCACAGGATAGATCTGGACAAATTTACCAAGTACAGTAGTTGGATTTGTGCCAATCTTGTAGTTGTGTTCAAACAACTTAGTTAACGGCATGGCTAGTTCTGGAGCAAAAGCTTTCATTACTGTTGCTGGCAAATTGTCAAGACCCATAGTTATTTCATTATATCATACCTTCACTCCGTATAATACCATACGGAGTGAATCAAATTGATTCAATCCTGGCATCTGCAATATTTGGGACCTCAAAGTCCAAGATGGATCATCCACTTGTTATTTCTGGCTGATGACAGATGCAAATGCTTCTCCTTGTCTATTGCACTAATGTGCTTGGCTGCCCCATAATTGTAGATTTTTTTTAGTGAATGCTGTCCATGTGGTAACTTAATTGTCCCCAGTTGTTGTGGACTGGGATTGCTTAGTCCTGCCTATTGTATACTATCACTGCTGTTTGACTTCCAAGGACTCCTGTTGTGGTTTCACCAGGTTGACACCTAACTTTTAGTCTGTCTGATGCTACTCCTGGCATGCCCTCTCAGTCTCCTCATTGAGTCAGAGCTGATCTCTTGCCTTAATTGTAATGTTAGAGTGAGGGATATGCCAAGGCATAAATGAGGACTGCAGATGCTGGAGATCAGAGTCTAGATTAGAGTGGTGCTGGAAAAGCACAGCAGGTCAGGCAGCATCCAAGGAGTAGGAAAGTTGACGTTTCGGGCAAAAGTCCTTCATCAGGGATATGCCAAGCCAAGATAGTGTTGAATAAAATTTTCCTGCTCCTGGTGCCCAGAGCACCTTATGGGTGCCCGGTTTTCAGTTCCTAGGCCAGTTTTAAGTCTGTTCCATTTAGTCCAGTGATAGTTCCAGATAACCCAACAGGAGGTGTCTTCAATGTGAAGACAGGACTATGTCTCCAGAAGTGATGGTCATACCTATTGATATTGATATTGTCAATGATGGGTTCAACTGCAGTAGACACTTTGTTGGGGATGAGGTCAAGTAGGTTGGTCCTTCTTACTGGCTCCCTCGCCACTTGCTTCCACATTAATTAATATGCTAGTGAGTCAGTCTTGGTGATAGATATTGAAGTCTCCCAACCAGAATACTTTCCCTGCCCTTGACACCCTCAGTGCTTTCTCCAAGTGGAGAAGGACAGATTCATAGATGAGTAGGGGGGAACTGTAGATAGTAATGTGGCAGCAGGTTATCTGGTCTGTATTTGGCCTGAGATTATGAGACTTTATAGGGTATTCAGTCAATGTTAAATACTCCAAAGGCACCCTTCTCTTGATTGTATATCATCTCTGGTGGTTCTGTCCTGCCAGAAGACAGGGTTGTGATGATGCCTGGGACATTGTCTATAAGACATGTTTCTGTGAGTTTGACAGTGTCAGACAGTTGATTGACTAGTCTGTAAAATGATATTGGCAAAAAAACCCAGGTGTCGATAAGGAGAACTCTGCAAGATTAACAGAGATGTGTTTGCCATTTTTGTTTCTAATGTCCAGGTTGGTGTCAGGTGGTTCATCCAGTTTCATTCCTGTCTTTAGACTTTGTGGCAGTTTTAATCCAACTGAGTGGCCTGCTAGACCATTTTGGAGGGCAGTTAAGACTCACCGACATTGCTGTGAGTCCTGAGTTACATGTAGCCGAGCAGGTATGGGCAGCAGATTTCCTTAGATTATGAACCAGATAGATTTTTACAACAATTATCGGTGATTACGCAGACTAGCCTTTAATTCTATGTTTGTGTTTTATTGAATTCAAATTTTATCAATGGTGGGATTTGAACCCATCCAGATTTGATCCATTATCTTGGGTCTCTGAATTACTAATCCAGTGACATTCCCACTGTGCCATCAACCCCATTATGATCAGATCCTGATGGATACTGGACACTTTCAAGCATTGTTATAAGAAAATGTTGTCTGACCTGTACTTTGTCTAGTGAGCACATCATCTGTGATTGTGCTGATTGCAGTGTAAAGTATTGATCTATTGAGTAAAGTAGTGATCAATTGCGCTGGTCCGTTTCTTGCCTAAAGCTGTTTGATAAGTGGCACAATATTGACTCCATCCATCTGTGTGTCTACTGTGAGATCTTTTTATTGGGAATGGCTTGGCAATGGTAGTGAAGCTTCCGTGGTTCTGTAAACCACTGGACTAATGTCTGCTCTAAGATCTGTTGCTCTGCTGCTGCGTTGGGATTCTGACTCCAATTCCAGAGAGCTTCAGCTGCTCTCTGGTGTATCAAAGACCTTTTTCTGTCTCTCTAACTTGCACTTGAGTGGTTTTCTATCATTTTGTAACCTTCCCTTAGTGATTCTTTCTTACACATAACTCCCACATGTTGCCACTGCCATATTTCGCCTCTGGTTGGCGATAGAAGAGGTTTTATCTGAAGCAACTGTGCACCTTTTAACCGTCTTTAATTTACAGACTAATACCATACAGTCATGGATCTATATTGCGAGTATCTCCTCATCCTGTTAAATTACCTTTCAACCGTATGGATTGCAGTGGTTCAGCAAGGTGGTTCACTACCATTAACTCCAGGATAATTAAGGGTGGGGAATAACTGCTGGCCTAGAGAATGATGCTCGCATCTTGTGAGAAAAGATAAAATTGTTGGCTTTCAGAGTTGTACACACTGTCTGAATCAACCACTCACTACTTTGCAAACTATCTTATCAAGATTACCTACTGTCAGGTCAGTAAGAGACAAGAAATGATTGATGCATCAAGATGCCATTATAACCAAATAAGTTAGCTGTAATGCTGAGTCGGTCTGCAAGACTGTCAATAAAACCTGGTAAGAGGCTTTCTTCTTTCTTTGGAAGCTGACTTATGCAATGCATATGAATAAAGATCATTGCGCTGAAGCTTGAAATGTAAGTTGTAAAGGACAAATTGCCCATGTGGAAACAAATTCTGTTACAAGTATTTTGCAATGTACTTAGTTATAGGAGAAGTGAAGAGACCAATTTCAACTATTTTTTCAACATGGGTGATATGAATTGCACAGCATTTATGTATTTTCAGCAAATGTGTCACTTTGGATTTGTGACAGGAAAGGAGAAAGTGTTGAAAAATGTAAAATGTTGTGGTTTATAGACGGTTCCTTTCCACAACAACTAAAATACAGCACTCTTAGGGATCTATATCTCCAAACAATGGTATCCCAAGACTTTTGATAGAGTTCTGAAGTAGCTCAGTGTAAAGTCCTGGGATTATATTGGATGCTGTGAGCTCAATCTCGCATTTCCTACTTGATTCATTGAGTCGTTAACTTTCAGCAAGAGGAGGGGTTATGGGAAAAAGAAGATGTTGACTTGCATTTAAATAAGCACTGGATCTCCTACTTGCACATGCTTAGCATCAAACATCTTCAAATGTTCATAAAAGACCATTCATCTTTGTCTTCATCCAATATGGTGTATGTTTCTGAAAGTTTAGGTGCAGCACTTGAAAAGCATGCTGTTCAGTGCAATTTCTAGGTCATTACCTCCAACAGTACAATTACACCCATGGTATCACTCTTAAAGCCAACATAGATTAAGCATTGAAGTTCTTAATTGCCAAAAACTTATTGGCACCATTAGCCTTGAACTCAGCTTTAATTGTCATTCATTTGATCATGTAGCAGGATCCTATTAATTCATTCATATCAATTTTCTATGACCTTGAATGTAGGTGAAGGTTTTTCAGATGCTATAATTTTTGCCCCAAGATGTATTATTGAAAACATCAATGAAAACAATGTAGGGAAAAATGCAGTGTTTCAAACTACATAAGCTTATAGTAGCTGTCCTCAATTATCTCTATATTAAAATCCTGGTCTTTCATTTAGTATCATATATGACAAGCTCTACGGCAATGCAAGCCATTGAGACCATAATGATATAAGCAGTATTTCAGATTAGTTAAATTGTGATCCTTTGAATTCATTTCTACCCATTTCATATGAAGATCAAGAGTTGTTTGTTAATTCATTCAGTCTTCAGTCGTTAAAATTCTAAATTAGAGATGACAGTGTCATCATAATATACCTCAGGCAAGCGTTATTCTTTTTACATTCAAGTGTAAAGTATGTACTCAACAAACACAAATACCAAAGCAAAACATTACATTTGCTGGAAATCTAAAATCTGAGCAAAAATTGCCTCAAAGAATTCAACTGTGCAGACCACATCTGTGGAGAGAAACAGAGTGAATGTCTCAGCTTGATGACCCTTTCATCAGCAAAGAAGTGAAGTAGAGATTGACATGTCTTTCAGCCAGTGGAAGAGGGCAGAGAGAACTAAGGAGATGCTCTGTAACCAGATGGAGGACGAGGGAGATTAAACAATACAAGATTTCATTGTTCAACAGCAAAAGAGAGTGGTGAGGAAACTAATGTGTAACCAAATGAGACATAAATTGCTCCATTAAAAGCATCTGAAAGCATGGAAATCAGGGAAAACATAATATTTACAATCTCAAGACATACTGTGGGCAGCTCAGCTGTGAATAATAATGGTCTAGTATCAAATTTCTATCCTCAATATTTGGCTGTTGTTTTAGACCAGCCCTTCACAGAAATGCCTTTCCACTGCTTCCTTTGATAGGAGAAAGTGAGGACTGCAGATGCTGGAGATCAGAGCTGAAAATGTGTTGCTGGAAAAGCATAGCATCCAAGGAGCAGGAGAATCGACATTTCGGGCATGAGCCCTTCTTCAAGAATGAGGAAAGTGTGCCAAGCGGGCTAAGATAAAAGGTAGGGAGGAGGGACTTGGGGGAGGGGCGTTGGAAATGCGATAGGTGGAAGGAGGTTAAGGTGAGGGTGATAGGCTGGGGTGGGGGGGAAGAGGTCAGGAAGAAGATTGCAGGTTAGGAAGGTGGTGCTGAGTTCGAGGGTTGGGACTGAGACAAGGTGGGGGGAGGGAAACTGAGGATTTTGGAAAAATCAGAGTTCATCCCTTGTGGTTGGAGGGTTCCTAGGCGGAAGATGAGGTGCTCTTCCTCCAGCCATCGTGTTGCTATGGTCTGGCGATGATGGTATCCAAGGACCTGCATGTCCTTGGTGGACTGGGACATCAAGCTGAGACATTAACTCTGTTTCTCTCCACTGATGTGGTCTGCACAGTTGAATTCTTTGAGGCAATTTTTGCTCAGATTTTAGATTTCCAGCAAATGTGGTCAGGTCCACACCCCCCACCAACCTAACCTCCACTCCTGGCACCTTCCCCTGCAGCTGCAAGAAATGCAAAACTTACGCCCACACCTCCCCCCTTACTTCCCTCCAAGGTCACAAGGGATCCTTCCATATCCACCACAAATTCACCTGCACCTCCACACACATCATTTACTGCATCCGCTGCACCCGATGTGGCCTCCTCTATATTGGGAAGACAGGCTGCCTACTTGCGGAACGTTTCAGAAAACACCTCTGGGACACCCGGACCAACCAACCCAACCACCCAGTGGCTCAACACTTCAACTCCCCCTCCCACTCCACCAAGAACATGCAGATCCTTGGACTCCTCCATCGCCAGACCATAGCAACACAACGGCTGGAGGAAGAGCGCCTAGGAACCCTCCAACCACAAGAGATGAACTCAGACTTCTCCAGTTTCCTCATTTCCCCTCCCCCCACCTTGTCTCAGTCCCAACCCTCAAACTCAGCACCACCTTCCTAACCTGCAATCTTCTTCTTGACCTCTCTGCCCCCACCTCCACTCTGGCCTATAATCCTCACCTTAACCTCCTTCCACCTATCGCATTTACAACGCCCCTCCCCCAAGTCCCTCCTCCCTACCTTTTATCTTAGCCCGCTAGGCACACTTTCCTCATTCCTGAAGAAGGGCTCATGCCCGAAATGTCGATTCTCCTGCTCCTTGGATGCTGCCTAACCTGCTGCGCTTTTCCAGTAACATATTTTCAGCTTCCTTTGATAGGACTCAAGGAAAACCTAACAGCATAAGTACTTGTGCAAAAGTTGAAGCTTTGAGACTTTTCTTTTTAGACCTAAGGTTATTTTTATGTTTTAAAGCAGTTATTCAGCAAATAGTTGGAGCTGCAAGCTGACAAGTCCATGGATCCTGATAGATTGAAAAGAAGTGGCTGGTGAGATAGTTGATGCATCGGTTTTAATTTTCCAAAATTCCCACAATTTGGGGGGGGTTCAGTTGGAATGGAAAGCAGTGTTTGTAACTTCATTACTCAAAAAAGGAGGCAGACAGAAAGCGGACTACAGGCTCCATAATATCTGTCGTGAGAAAGATGTGAGAAGCTATAACCAAAGACTTTGTATCAGGGCACTGAGAAGAGTTCAAGAGTTTACTGTAGTTTTATGAAAGGGAATCATATTTAACCAAATAATTGGAGGCTTTTCAGGAAGTAATTGTGCCATGGATTGACTAGACTCCTATTTCCAGAAGACATTCGATAAGGTATGACAACAAAAGTTATTGCAAAAACTAAAAGCCCATAGAGTAATGGGTAACATATTGGCATGGATGGAGATTGGCTATTTAACAGAAAGGGCTTATGCCCGAAATATTGATTCTCCTGCTCCTCAGATGCTGCCTGACCTGCTGTACTTTTCCAACGCAACACTTCTTGACTGTTCAACAGAAAGCAGACAGTGGGCATAATTGGCTTATTTTCTGGTTGGCAAGATGTAGAGTGTCACAGGGATCATGGCTGGGGGCCTCAAATTTTTACGATTCATTTCAATGACTTGAATGAAGGGACAGAAGGTATGATTGCTAAATTTATGGTGACACAAAGATAGAAAACTAAGCTGTGAAAAACATAAGGAAGCAGCAAAGGGATATCGATAAGTTAAATGAATGGGTAAAGGTCTGATTAATGGAGCATATTGTGGGAAAATATGTAATTGTTCATTTTGGTATGAAGAATATAAAAGAAATGTATTATCTAAATGGTGAGAAAGAGATTGCAGTGTTCTGAGATGCAGAAAGATCTTGAAGTCTTGATGCATGAATTCCAAAATGTTGATATGCAGCCATAGTAAGGTAAAAGTTAACAGCACATATTTGTTTATTGAGAAACAAATTAAATACAAACATACAGAGATTATGCTTCAGATATATTGGGTATTGGTGAGATCACATTTGGAGCATTATGTACGGTGTTGGTCTTCTTCCTTGATCCTGCTCCCACCCAGATCCCCATCCCAGCCTCAGCCTTGTACAGACCCATTTGCAATTCACCTGCTCCTTCTCTCTCTCCTTGACACCTAATTATCTAATTGTATTCCGCACCCTAAATATACAGCAACCCATCACTGTCATTTTCTTCATCAACATCCCAGTTACTTACCCCCATTCCAAGAATCGTTTCAGTGTCTTTAGCAACTGCCCTCTTTAAGATCCATTCCTTTACTGCCAACCATCTTTATCTCATCTTTCAGGTACAGCAACTTTTCTCTATGAATAAGGACCCTCTAAAGTGTATTGATGGATAAGCAATAACTGCTGACCCAGCCAGAGATATCCATATTGACCGAGCCAGAGATATCAATATTGATATATGTTGGCCGAGCCAGAGATATCCGTCTCAATAAATGTTGGCCGAGCCAGAGATATCAATATTGATATATGTTGGCCGAGCCAGAGATAGCCATACCAATAAATGCTGACCGAGCCAGAGATATCCATATTGATAGCCAGAGATATCAGTGGGTGGCATGGTGGCACGGTGGCACAGTGGTTAGCACTGCTGCCTCACAGCGCCAGAGACCCGGGTTCATTTCCCGCCTCAGGCGACTGACTGTGTGGAGTTTGCATGTTCTCCCCGTGTCTGCGTGGGTTTCTTCCGGGTGCTCCGGTTTCCTCCCACAGTCCAAAGATGTGCAGGTCAGGTGAATTGGCCATGCTAAATTGCCCATAGTGTTAGGTAAGGGGTAAATGTAGGGGTATGGGTGGGTTGCGCTTCAGCGGGTCGGTGTGGATTTGTTAGGCCGAAGGGCCTGTTTCCACACTGTAATGTAATCTAATCTGATATATGTTGGCCAAGCCAGAGATATCCATATCAATAAATGCTGGCCGAGCCAGAGATATCCATATCACATGAATCACCCAAAAAGAAATACAGCTACTGATATTATGTACTGGGTGTCTGACTGCTATGATGTAGATCATCCACAAAGGTCATCTTTTTATGTGCTTTCATCTTTAGGCAAGAAATGTATGAATCCAACTTTTGCACTTTAGGATGGAAGGAAATGCTAATTTTATTGGATAGGGTTTCGAGTGGAACAGTAAAAGAATAGCAAATAAAATCCAAAAGAACTGAGTTTTGAGGAAGGGTCACTTGTCCCAAAGCGTTAACTCTGAACTCTCTCCACAGATGCTGCCAGACCTGCTGAGCTTTTACAATGAAAGAATGACAACTGTAGTCGTTCTGTACTTAGAATGTATGAAAATTTGCTAAAATCTCTTTGTTAAATTCCTTTTAAAAAAGCAATTCCTCTGTGCCTGTTCATATAAATGGTGAGCTTTCAAATCTCGGCCTTTTCTGGCTTGGCTTGGACTTTCTGTTCACGTGGTGCAGTCTGTGACTACTTAATGTAATTTATTACCAGTCGGCATACCGTAATGGAAGCAAGATGAACTTTTAACAATGTGCACATTGTATCATTCTTTCTTCTAGGGGAATAGATTGTAATGTGCTGAGCTTGATGCTGTCATGTGCTCCAGAGGAGAGCCAGGGCCAAACTTGGATATGTGCCATTTTGATGTGCAGATGTGAATAAAACACTCGAGTGCAATGGGAACACCCTGCTGGTGAATTGCAGTGGTGTACAGTGATTTGATGCAATTGTGTATTTTCCACTGCATGAAGATCAAAATGTTTGTGTGGTCCGTTGAAATTTTTATTTTTGTTGAGACTCAGTCAGACCTTAGCAATGCAGCATTGTTTTACATTCTAAATTGTAATCTGCCTAAAATGAGGGAAGTTTATTCACCACTTTCTTCAGTCTGATTGCCCACTACTGTACTTTCACTACTACAATATCAACACTCTGAGGTAGATATTTATGTAATTGTTCAGTATGTTTCTTGTTCTTCAATATGAAAGGAATACTCAGGTGTGGAACGTTTTAGCATCTCCATGATCATCAAACCATGGATCTTTCCCCTGGACTAATCACTGACCTGAAGATTATGACATTGTGATTTTTACCTTTTAATAATTTGGCAAGGCAGTGGAAAAGTTCTGAATATTTTATCTTGTGAGAAGGATCTTCTGCAGGAGGCCATGAGTTTGAGTGATCTAGTATCAAGAGGGAAAGCTGTTAATACCATCCGTCTTACTTTTCTGTGTTGCGGGAAGCCCAGTGATGAACTCATAATCAACTAAAGAGCCAGAAGAAGGTTCTTGTAACTTAAACTGGCTTTAGCTGATGCTGAACTACCTGCTGGGAATTCCCATCAATTTCAGACTCTGACCAATAATCCGCTTAAACAATCAGATAGAGAATAAGAAGGAAAGAAATTAAAGGTAAAAAATTAAAAACCAGTGTTCACTTTCTTGCCTCCTCTACTGAATAGGCCAATACATTTTTTTGTGCAATGTTTTCACATGTGTTTTGCTTCTCTGGGATGCTGTGGTTTCCTGCTGATGTGATGACTCAAGAACCAAGGTAGCCCTGGCATGGTAAGTAGTGTTCAGGCTCATCAGAGCCCATCCAATTCAGGGTAGCAGTATTGTTTTCGAGGCTGGAGTGGTGTTGGGGTGGTTGTATGTATAGTGGAGGCCAGGACCGGGACAGGAATATGCCCGGAGCAGGGGCTCCCGCCGTCATTGGGCCCCGAGCAGGGGCTCCCGATGGCACAGGGCCGGAGCAGGGGCTCCCGGCGGCACTGGGCCCAGAGCAGGGGCTCCCGATGGCACAGGGCCGGAGCAGGGGCTCCCGGCAGCACTGGGCCCAGAGCAGAAACTCCCAGTGGCACTGGGCCCGGAGCAGGGACTCCCGGTGGCACTGGGCCCCGAGCAGGGGCTCCCGGCAGCACTGGGCCCAGAGCAGGGACTCCCGGCACCATTAAGCTTGGAGCAGGAACTCCCAGCAGCACTAGACCCAGAACAGGGATTCCCGATGGCAATCTGCCCAGAGCAGGGACTCCTGGCGCCACAGGGCCCGGAGCAGGGACTCTGGCAGCACTGGGCCTGGAGTAGGGTCTTCTGATGGCACTGGGCCTGGAGCAGCCATTCCTGGCGGTACTCGGCCCGGAGCAGAAACTCTCGGCGGTACTCGGCCCGGAGCAGAAACTCCCAGCAGCACTGGGCCTGGAGCAGGGACTCCCGGTGGCACTGGTCCCGGAGCAGGGTCTCCTGATGGCACTGGGCCCGGAGCAGCCACTCCCGGCAGTACTAGGCCTGGAGAAGTGACTCCTGGCAGCACTAGGCCCAGAACAGTGACTCCTGCGGACAATAGGCCTGGGGCAGGGACACCTGGCAGCAATGGGACTGAAGCAGGGACTCCCGGCGGCAATAGACCGAGAACAGGGGCTCCTGGCGGCACTAGGCCCGGAGCAGGGATTCCCAGCGGCAATGGCCCTGGAGCAGGGACTCCCGGTGGCACTTTGGCCTGGAGCTGGGACTCCCAGCAGTACTAGGCCTGGAGCAGGGACTCCTGGTGGCAATAGACCCAGAACACGGACTACCAGCCACATTAGGCCAGCAGCAGGGACTCCCAGCAGCAGTAGGCCCAGAGAGGGATTCCAGCCATGTTAGGGCAAGGAATTTTAATGGCAGCAGTAAGCCTGGAAACTGGATTCTTGGTGGTGGCAGAGCCCGGTGCTGGGACTCTTACTGGTGCTAGCAAGGTGGTGGTGCCAGCAGAGCCAGGATGACCTGGGGCATTGGCGTTGTCACTGTATCCAGAGCAGGACTCCTAGAGCACCAGAACACCTTGCACACATCTTGCAGAAGCCCTGAAGCCAGGCTTGAGACCCTAAATTGAACAGAGATGAACTCCTATTAAGTAATTTCTTTTTATCCTTATTGTAACTCGAAATGGTACCGGATTGTAGGTGACATTACACTTTTCACTGTATCTTAAAGATAAATATGACAATAATCACTCATTCATTCACTCAGTGAACAGTAACACATTATATGACAGTGGATCCATTGGCCTCTCCGGGGGACCACAGATGTCACTTTGCAGAATGAAGCAGAATGAAAACTTAACCATTCTCCTTTTCCCTCCCCAGTTGCTAAGGCTGGGTGGTGTTTTGGAAAACTGTCATGTTCCTGCTCCTGAACTGAGTCTATTAGCATTGCTTCCCCACTATCAAGGACACTATCAATGATCTGTACTTATCATTTTGAAGGATTAACCACCAACTGCATTTTATGGGTGGTTGTGAAACTATTTATCACTGTGTACAAAGTCCACCAAGAACACGAAGACCATATTTCAATTAAGAGATGTAACAAAATATGGAATAATAAAAATCCATTTAGTCCATCCCATTGAGCAAGTATCTGAGAAAACCGTTGGATCTCTTGGGGAAATAAAAAGCTGCAACTAAACTTCCAGAATCAAAATTACTCTGAAAATTAATTCATTAAATGAAATTTCAGCATTACTTTTGTGAGATCATAGTTTGGAGAAAAAAAATCAAGGCTCAAGTGTCATTCTGTACTTGTATGCAATGGATGGTGTCTGAAACATATAAATATGTATTTATACTGTTTCACTTGTCTAAATGCTAATGTTGGAAACCAGTTGAAAACTTCAGTGTTGCCAATTATATAAGCTGTAAGATTTCAGTTTCTGGCCTTACTTTAATGCTGTCATTGTGACTTGATCAATCCTTTAACTGTTGCTCATGCCTTTTGAAAGACATGAATCTACATTAGCCTCTTAAGGATTGAAATTCTGACGCACTTCATGCCAGCTTCTGGCTTAATGAGATTCTTAAACTGTAAAGCTACCTTCAAAGTAAAGGTAGTTTAAAACCTGCCTATTGCACTGGCAAGAAGCTTAAGTTACTTTCTTACATTCACCCCTCTTCATTTCTGCAAACTATTTGTCATGCTGGCTTAGTGGTTAGCACTGCTGCCTCACAAGGCCAGAGACCTGGGTTCAATTCCACACTCAAGTGACTGTAGAGTTTGCATATTCTACCTGTGTCTGTGTGGATTTTCCTCTGGGTGCTCTGGTTTTCTCCCAGTCCAAAGATGTGTAGGTTTAATGGGTTAGCCATGGAAGTGAGGGGTTACAGGGATAGAGTAGGGGGCTGACTCTAAGAGGGATGCTCTTTGGAAGGTCAGTGTGGACTTGATGGGCTGAATGCGCAGCTTCCACACTGTAAGGATTCTGTGATTTTATGAACGCTTCCTCTTTTCATGTTGCTATATGACCAAAAGAGCTTTTTTTTTAAAAACAATTAATGACCACATCGTGCATTTCAAGTAATTGTGTGAATTCCAAAATTAATTTACTCATTTTATGTCCACATGGCCAATAGACATGGGGGAGCAGAACTGCTTTGACCAAAGGCTAAATTGCTTTTATCTTTGTTTTACCTTTGGACTGGCTCTTTGAGACCTTATCAATGTTATCAAAGGCTATGTCCTCCATCAGAGCTGTCAAAGAGATTGATTCAACAGCCACACGTCAATTATAAAGACTGAAACTCCAGCCACGAGGTGGAAGTGCAGCAGGAACAGATGCACATGTGCATTTGACCCACACTGTTGCTGCTGGTACATGAGCAATCATTCCTGTGGCCAGCAGCAAAAGCACTGTAAGTGATATTGAGGTGGAGAAATGGTTACGTCCACAGAGGGATCAAATCCCACCCTTGACATGACATAAATCAAAATTGCCTATATTCATAATAAATCAGACCAAGTCAACAAATTAAATGAGGTTATTTAAATAGTATTTTCCCACTAGTGTGTTAAGGCTTTGTGTAGGGAATCCCTCACAGCCTAAATAGCTCAGTTGGGTGTTAATCAGACTCTTGAACAACATTCCTTCAAATCATATGTATGATAATAAGTTTGTCAAGTATTGTATTAAAAACACTTTATATAAAAAGAAAAAAAATCTGAGCGTTTCTGAATTAATTCACTGACTTTTCCTGATTCTTCTCTTCTTTCACTCGATTATCAGAAACATATTTTACAAAGCAAAAGTTGATAAATTAACAGGTAAAGTAGATAAAAGGACCTGTAGTTGATTAAAATCAAACACCGTTGTTAGTCTGTGTCAAGCCAACTTGTTCATTTTAATGCAGTGACTGACGCTAACACTGCATGCTGAAAAGGTTGACAAGGATGTTACAGAGACTGTAGAGTTTGACTTGTAAGGAGAGGCTGGATAGGCTGGGACCTTCCATCCTGGAGGGTAGAAGGATGAGGGATGACCTTACAGAGTTTTATAAAATCATGAGGGGCATGGATAAGCCAGAGCTTTTTCCTCAGGGTAATGGAGTCCAAAACAAGACAGCATAGGTTTAAGGTGAGAGGGGAAAAATTTAAAAGTTCCTGAGGGGCAACTTTTTCATGTAGAGGGTAGTGTGTATATGGTATGAACTGCCAGAGGAAGTGGTAGAGGTGAGTACAATTAGTACATTTAAAAAAAACATTTGAATTGCAATGGTTTAAAGGGATATGGGCCAAACGCAGGCAGTTGGGACTAGTTTCAGTTTAAGAAGCTTGATTGGTATGGATAGGTTGGACCCAAGAGTCAGTTTCCATGCTGTATGACTCTATACATGTGCAGGAAATGCTTCTGTTAATGTTGCATCATAAATGAACAGAGTGTTGTTGAAATTCTGAAAGCACAAGGGCTAAAACTTTGCAAAATGCCTCAAACCTGAATGTGCTGTTTGATTTAAAGGCTGTAGGTCTGCATCTTAAAGTATTGAGAGTCAAATGCAGCAATTAGAGAGGTGAGAGAAACTGGATTCGGCACTACTTGTCTGCCTAGAAGAGCAGAGCGCTTCCCCTACAGCCACTCAATTTGCTTCTCTCAATGCTATTTCAAATGTGCCCTGCAATCTCTTTAATGACCCCCCCCCCACCAACAGTTATTACCCTAACCCATGATCTCATCAACCATCTTCAGTCCCCAGCACAAACTCCCCGTTGTATTGGTTCCTTCTGTCTTACAGCTACAACTGAATTGTCAGAAATTCAATGCTGTTTTTAACTCTCAGTTGAACCAATTCAAGGCTGATCAGTGATTTAATTAAGTGTTGTGACCCCTTTTAACTTTTTTGAGTAGCTGTGCAAAAGCTGAAACTTAAAGGACCAATTTATACCTGGACTATTGGGTGTCATACAACGACAGAGAAGAAGGCTTAAAAACCTTGTTCCCTTACTATTGTAAAGATCACTGGCAACATCACAAGGTTCTGCAGACACTTCATGACGTTTGTAAATCAGGACTTCCAACTTTGGATGTACACTTTAAGGTTTCATCACGTGATCGCTTACCACAATCATTCCAGTCAGCAGACATTTACCCATCGCCAATGTTTTTATAGCTAGTGTATGAAAATGTTCAAAGAAAGCAAATACAATTTTTTTTTGCCTTTGTGGTTTTGTTTTCTCCTGGACAGCTTGCTACAATGATCAGAAGCTAAGCATTTTTTTTGTTTCTTTCTGATTTCCAGCATCTACAGTATTTTGTTTTCTTTCGGATTGTACCTCCATGTATGCCTTGAAAACAATTTTCTGTCTGAAAGCAGCAATATAAATGTAACTTCTCACTTGAATCCTGGGTTCCTTCCAAATGTTCGTGGTTTACGTACTGGAATGTCTAGTTTGTAAACCAGGTATTGCAGAAAACCATGCTCTTTTAAACTCATTATTGAATGTTGTAAATGAACTGAAGCATGAAACTATTTCAACTCACCATGACATAGCAGATCTCCTTTGCACTCACTATGTATGATAGAAAATTCCCAAATTCCAAGAAAATGTCAAATATCAGGCAGGTTTCTAAATACTCTACTGTGCTACCGCACACAGTTTAGTTTCAGAGATTATTAAAAAGGTCAAACAAGTTAAGCTTCTGCACAGTTTCATGTAAGTGAAGGCTAATATCAGAGAGTTGGTGCCTCGGAGTCTGTAAGCGACAGTGTTTACAAAGAAGTAAACAGCAGACTCTGAATGATTGGGAGGGGTTGCCTAAAGCCATTTTAACAATGTTGTTACCAGAGCTTTACAAGTTTCCCAGCTGGAGTCTTTGTATTAGTGTGTAGGCAACAGAATAAGGTGCCTCTTTTGATGGAAATGTACACAAGTGACCTCAAACACTGAGTTTATTGTAATCATGCTTTCATCTTGAGTTGCAATCCATTTTTGACATATCAGCAAGTTCATGCTATTATCAGTTCCCAAAAAAAAAGCTGGCATTAAAACAAAGGAGTGGAAACTAGCAGCCTTCTTGATGGTTTTAATGCTTCCTTGTGGAAAGAATATCTTAATAGTAATTTTCTGGCACTGTCATACTGGCCTAGTTTAATAATTCCAGTTAACAAATTGTTAATAGATCCTAACACCAATTGATGTAATAAATACTTCACTAGGATCTACCACTTAAGAATTCAGAGTCAAGATTAGAGTGCTGCTGGGAAAGCACAACAGGTCAGGAGCAGGGAAATCGACGTTTCGAGCAAAAGTTCTTCATCAGGGTGATGAAGGCCTTCCTCATTCCTCATTCATCATTCATCTCTTGTTCAGATGCATCACTTGTGCACATCAATTCTTCCTGAACAAACCTCTCCCCATCAAATATCTTTCCTTGCTTTAATTCTGACCAGTTCAGGAAACCATTGTCAGAAATCAACACTTTTGAAAGAAATACTAAGGTACTTTGTTCAAGTGAAGCTCCAATTTGACTTGTTAAAAGTTTTTTCAACCTGAACTGCCATCTTCAATGATCCATGCATAGAATCATAGAATCCCTACAGTGTGGAAACAGGCCATTTGGCCCAACCAGTTCACACCAACCCTCTGAAGCGTGACCCACTCTCCTATCCTACTCTACATTTACCCTTTACTAATGTGCCTAACCTACACATCCCTGAACACCATGGGCAATTTAGCATGGCCAATTCACCTTACCTGCACAAATTTGAATTGTGGGAGGAAACTGGAGCACCCGGAGGAAACCCACATTGACACAGAGACAATGTATAAACTCCACACAGACCATTGCCTGAGGTTAGAATCAAACCTGGGTCCCTTGCAGCAATGCTAACCACTGAGCCACCATGCTGCCCATATGTAGGTCCCTCTATACTTGCACTTCAAAGTTTCATCCTTTTTTTTATATTGTCTTTTGCCATTCTTAATCTCTCTTTTCATACTTTGTGATATTAAATTTCATCTACATATGACCACTCATTCCACCAACCTGTTCTCTTGAAGAGTTGAACTATCTGTCTCGCAATTCATCATACCTCTAATTTTTGTGTCATTGCAACTTTTGAAATTGTGCCCTGTACATCCAACTTTTGGTTATTCACTATAGTAGCAATCCTAATATTGACCCCCAGGGAACTTCACTATTTACCTTCCTCCAATCCAAGAAACAACCATAAACCATTATCTCTGTCAAAGGTCCATCTTTTTTGGATGAAATACTAATCCAAGGCAACTTTTTCAAGACAAGGTAAAATATTTGACCGTGCTTTTTTATCCAAGAACAGAAGGATCTTCATATCCAAGTCATCATTCATCCCTCAACGAGCATCATATCATGCGTTGATGAAATTGTTGCTCATTTTCTTGCTGTTTGTAAGGAGATATGTATGATCTGGTGACCACTTTCACCTCGATAACAACACTGACTATTCTTTGATTGCAGTGCTCAGATTGAATGAAGGCTGATGAAATAAAAGGTGCTATAAAAATCCAAATCTTACTTTTCCTAAATAATATGATGATTTGCGTTCTCACATTTCTTGATCATCTTTCAGGTACTTCGGGTTCATTGTGACAATATAACAATTATCATAATTTATACATTGACTCCATCTCCTTGTGCTCCTAAAACAATGACATTAGCAAGAACCGTGGAGTTATCTTGCACATATATTAGTTAGGCCACTTTTAGAATATTGTGTGCAATTCTGGTCTCCCGCCTGTCAGAAGGATGTTGTGAGACTTGAATGAGTTCAGAAAAGATTTACAAGGATGAAGGGTTTCAGCCATAGGGAGAGGCTGAATAGGCTGGTACCATTGCAACGTTTAAAAGGCATCCAGCTGGGTATATAAATAGGAAAGATTTAGAGGGATATGAGCCAAGTTCTGGCAAATTGGACTAAATTAGGTTAAGATATCTGGTCAGCACAAACGAGTTGGACCGAAGGGTCTGTTTCCGTGCTGTACGTCTCTACGGCTATAACTCTGTATATTCTGAGAATCCCCAACCCTGCACTGCACTATTATTAATTTTGATTTGATCAATATTTAACATTCCTGAACTGTTTGATGCAAAAGCAGAACTCAGTAGATTGGTATTGTTGGGCTATACAATGTACCTAAAATTCATTGTCTTCTGTGAATAACCTGTTTGCTAGCTCTCCATCTGAAAATCAAATAATGAGTCACAAGTCACAACGTCTGCGGATTCTAAAGGTTTCTGTCAAAATGACATGAATTCTAACCTAAGAATATCAGTTCTGAGGAAGAGTCATCTTGAAACCTCCGCATGCGCTCTCTCCATCAATGCTGTCCGACCTGCTGTGATCTCCAGATTTTTTGTTTTCAGTTTAGATTCCAGCATCAGCAGTAATTTGCTCCTAAGAATATGGAAGTTTATTCTGATTCTGAATCAGTTTCCTATGGAGATCTGAATCTTTTGGAGTTATTTTAGCTCCTCTTCCTGATGCTCCAATTTCATTTCCAGTTGCTAAACAAGTTTTAATGCCTTTTTTTTGCACTGGACACATATGAATTCAGAAACTCTAATGCTGTTTAAATATTTTGAATTCTGCAGGGAGGTTTGCTGTGTCCCAATTTATATTATGGAATTTTATGGACTTTCTAACAATGAACCCTTGACCTCGCTTGCTTTAACTTGGCACACATCCTGATCACTTGCATTTCTCAAGTTTAGTAGAGATTTGTGTGCTGACTTGTAAGCTGTTTCTTTTCAAAACTCTCGACAGTAGTAAACAAAGATATTAAGGGTTGTCTATTGCAAAATTAAATACCGTCTACTATGTATTTCACCTGTAGATTAACTTGTTTGCTGACTGCTCAAACAAAACAGGTATCATTAATAGTAGTTTTATAATCAATTCTTCATCAGAGATTGAACTTTGGGTTTGTTTACTTAAACCAGTGAAACAGACATTACAGCAAAACAAGTTACTTGTGTGTATAGCTTGCAACACAAAACAGGTTAACTGCAAGGGCAAATTGCAACAATGTATGCAAATAGCACATGGAGTCCTTCAAGTTCCTTAAAAGCAAGATAAACATATAACAGAAACCAAATCAGATCTTATTCATGGGTCAGTATACTATGCTTAAACGAGTTACAAAGTATTCAATGATTGCTTTTTATTTCAAAATATACTTTATTGATGAAAATATATTGCATATGAAGTCACTAAAGCAGTTTGGTTCTGTACAATAGCATATGAAAACAACAAACAAACATTAGAGTTTAATTTTTTTCCAACAAACAAACGAAAGTTATGTCTTTTTTGTGTAAGATTATATTTACATAAAGTTGAGGTACTGGGAGGGTCCAATAACTGAGTGGAACCGTATTTAACTTCCTGAAGAAGGGTTACACCCAAAACGTTGACTTCTCCGCCTCCTGATGCTGCCTGGCCTGTTGTGTTCTTCCAGCCTCCTGTTCGCCTATCCTGGAATTCAGCATCTGCAGTCTTTTGTCTCAAACCCCATTTACCTACTGTAGAAAAGCCTCAGACAGTGGTCTTTCCCCACCGTGCCTTCGTGGCAGCTGCCTCATGCTTTAGTGCATCCCTTAACACATAGTCTTTGACTTTGCAATGTGCCAGTTTGCAACACTTATCTCTCCACGCTTCAGGCTCACTGCCTTTATTCCTGATGAAGGGCTTTTGCCCGAAACGTCGATTTCGCTGCTCGTTGGATGCTGCCTGAACTGCTGTGCTCTTCCAGCACCACTAATCCAGTATTTGGTTTTCAGCATCTGCAGTCATTGTTTATACGCTTGGTCAAGGTCAAGTCCTTGTTCTGGAAGACCAACAAGTATTCAATGATGGTCCATGTTACTGTGACAACCTGAAAAATCACACAACGCCAGGTTATAATCCAGCAGGTTTAATTGTAAGTATAAGCATTTGGAGCGCTGCCCCTTTGTCAGTTAGCTAGTGGGACTGGAAACATAGGCCACACAATTTAAAAGTAAAAGTTCAAAGTATAATACAACTGATGCAGTGTATTAGACAAACCTAGATGGCTGTTAATTCTTTAATCACTTAGATTGCGGATGCAGGTTTCAATTAATTAATATGTAAACCCCAGAATTTCTTTCAAGTCACAGCCCCAGAGTCAGACTGGTTTTATTTCAGAAGTAGGAAAGTACTTCAAATCAACGAGTTGGACTATAACCTGGTGGTACGTGATTTTTAACTTTGTCCACCCCAGTTCAACACCAGCACCTTCATAAATTGACAAACATAAGCTTTCCTTCCGCTACCTTGTCGATCTGTCTATATGATTGATGACATCAACCTCCTCTAAAGCTTCTTCAATGTTATCCAGCTGTGTGGGTCTGCATTCACCGACCTAATTATAGGCAGAGAATCACTTAGAGTCATAGAGATGTACAGCATGGAAACAGACCCTTTGGTCCAACCCGTCCATGCCGACTAGATATCCCAACCCAATCTAGTCCCACCTGCCAGCACCCGGCATATATCCCTCCAAACCCTTCCTATTCATATACCTATCCAAATGCCTCTTAAATGTTGCAATTGTACCAGCCTCCACCACATCCTCTGAAAACTCATTCCATGCATGTACCACCCTCTGTGTGAAAAGGTTGCCCCTTAGTTCTCTTTTATATCTTTCCCTTCTCACCCTAAATATATGCCCTCTAGCTCTGGACTCCCCAACCCCAGGGAAAAGACTGTCTATTTATCCTATCCATGCCCCTCATAATTTTGTAAACCTCTATAAGGTCACCCCTCAGCTTCCGATGTTCCAGGGTAAACAGCCCCAGCCTGTTCAGCCTATCCCTGTAGCTCAGATCCTCCAATCCTAGCAACATCCTTGTAAATCTTTTCTGAACCCTTTCAAGTTTCACTGCATCTTTTCGATAGGAAGGAGACCAGAATTGCAGTATTCCAACAGTGGCCTAATCAATGTCCTGTACAGCCACAACATGACCTACCAACTCCTGTATTCAATACTCTGACCAATAAAGAAAAGCATACCAAGCGCTTTCTTCACTATCTTATCTATCTGCGACTCCACTTTCAAGGAGCTACGAGCCTGCACTCCAAGGTCTCTTTGTTCAGCAACACTCCCTAGGACCTTACCATTAAGTGTATAAGTCCTGCTAAGATTTGCTTTCCCAAAATGCAGCACCTCACATTTATCTGAATTAAACTCCATCTGCCATTTTTCAGCCCATTGGCCCATCTGGTCCAGATCCTGTTGCAATCTGAGGTAACCCTCTCTGCTGTCCACCACACCTCCAATTTTGGTGTCACCTGCAAACATAGTAACTGTACCTCTTATGGTCGCATCCAAATCATTTATGTAAAGGACAAACAATAGAGGGCCCAGCACCGATCCTAGTGGCATTCCACTGGTCACAGGCCTCCAGTTTGAAAAACAACACTCCACCACCACCTTCTGTCTTCTATCCTTGAGCCAGTTCTGTGTCCAAATGGCTAGTTCTCCCTGTATTCCATGAGGTCTAAACTTGCTAATCAGTCTCCCATGGGGAACCTTGTTGAACGTCTTACTGAAGTCCGTATAGATCACATCTACTGCTCTACCCTCATCAATCTTCTTTGTTACTTCTTCAAAAAACTCAGTCAAGTTTGTGAGACATGATTTCCCACGCACAAAGCCATGTTGACTATCCTAAATCAGTCCTTGCCTTTCCAAATACATGTACATCCTGTCCTTCAGGATTCCCTCCAACAACTTGCCCACCACCGAGGTCAGGCTCACCAGTCTATAGTTCCCTTCCTTGTCTTTACTGCCCTTCTTAAACAGTGGCACCATGTTTGCCAACCTCCAGTCTTCCGGCACCTCACCTGTGACTATCGATGATACAAATATCTCAGCAAGAGGCCCAGCAATCACTTCTCTAGCTTCCCACAGAGTTCTAGGGTACACCTGATCAGGTCCTGGGGATTTATCCACCTTTAACCGTTTCAAGACATCCAGCACTTCCTCCTCTGTAATATGGGCATTTTGCAAGATGTCACCATCTATTTCCCTACAGTCTATATCTTCCATATCCTTTTCCACAGTAAATATTGATGCAAAATATTCATTTAGTATCTCTCCCATTTTCTGTGGCTCCACACAAAGGCTGCCTTGCTGATCTTTGAGGGGCCCTATTCTCTCCCTAGTTACCCTTTTGTCCTTAGTATATTTGTAAAAACCCTTTGGATTATCTTTAATTCTATTTGCCAAAGCTATCTCATGTCCCCGTTTTGCCCTCCTGATTTCCTTCTTAAGTATACTGCTACTGCCTTTATACTTGTAAGCATTCACTCGATCTATCCTGTCTATACTTTACATATGCTTCCTTCTTTTTCTTAACCAAACCCTCAATTTCTTTAGTCATCCAGCATTCCCTATACTTACCAGCCTCCCCTTTCACCCTGACAGGAATATACTTTCTCTGGATTTTTGTTATCTCATTTCTGAAGGCTTCCCATTTTCCAGTCGTCCCTTTAGCTGCAAACATCTGCCTCCAATCAGCTTTCGAAAGTTCTTGCCTAATACCGTCAAAATTGGCCTTTCTCCAATTTAGAACTTCAACTTTTAGATCTGGTCTATCCTTTTCCATCACTATTTTAAAACGAATAGAATTATGGTCGCTGGTCCCAAAGTGCTCCCCCACTGACACCTCAGTCACCTGCCCTGCCTTATTTCCCAAGAGTAGGTCAAGTTTTGCACCTTCTCTTGTGGGTACATCCACATACTGAATCAGAAAATTGTCTTGTACACAATTAAGAAATTCCTCTCTATCTAAACCTTTAACAATATGGCAGTCCCAGTCAATGTTTGGAAAGTTAAAATCCCCTACCATAACTACCCTATTATTCTTACAGATAGCTGAGATCTCCTTACAAGTTTGATTCTCAATTTCCCTCTGACTATTAAGGGGTCTGTAATACAATCCCAATAAGTTTATCATCCCTTTCTTATTTCTCAGTTCCACCCAAATAACTTCCCTGGATGTATTTCCAGGAATATTCTCCCTCAGCACAGCTGTAATGCTATCCCTTATCAAAAATGCCGCTCCTCTTCTCTCTTGCCTCCCTTTCTATCCTTCCTGTAGCATTTGTATCCTGGAACATTAAGTTACCAGTCCTGCCCATCCCTGAGCCATGTTTCTGTAATTCCTATGATATCCCAGTCCCATGTTCCTAACCATGCCCTGAGTTCATCTGCCTTCCCTGCTAGGCCCCTTGCATTGAAATAAATACAGTTTAATTTATTAGTCCTACCTTATCCCTGCCTGCCCTGACTGTTTGACTCACTTCTGTTCTCAACTGTGCCCGTCTCAGATCGATCTCTTTCCTCACTATCTCCCTGGGTCCCACCGCCCCCCCTCCCCCCACCCTAACTTACTAGTTTAAATCCTCCCAAGCAGTTCTAGCAAATTTCCCTGCCAGTATATTAGTCCCCTTCAAATTTAGGTGCAATCCATCCTTTTTGTACAGGTCACTTCTACCCCAAAAGAGATTCCATTGATCCAAAAATGTGAATACTTCTCACATACACCAGCTCCTCAGCCATGCATTCATCTGCTCTATCCTCCTATTGCTGCCCTCACTAGCTCATAGCACTGGGAGTAATCCAGATATTACTACCCTTGAGGACCTCCTTTTTAAATTTCTGCCTAACTCTCTGTAATCTCCCTTCAGAGTCTTAACCTTTTCCCTTCCAATATCATTGGTTCCAATGTGGACAATGACCTCCCGCTGGCCCCTCTCCCCCTTGAGAACATTCTGCACCCTCTCTGAGACATCCTTGATCCTGGTATCAGGGAAACAACACCCCATTCTGCTTTTTCTCTGCTGGCCACAGAAATGTCTGTCTGTACCTCTGACTACAGAATCCCCTAACACAATTGATCTCTTAGAAGCCGACGTACCCCTCATTGCATTAGAGCCAGTCTCATTACCAGAAACTTGGCTGTTTGTGCTACATTCCCTTGAGAATCCATCACCCCCTACATTTCCCAAAATAGCATACCTGTTTGAAATGGGTATATCCACAAATGACTCGTGCCCTAGGTGCCGACCTCTCTCGCCCTTCCTGGAGTTAACCCATCTATGTGACTGTATCTGAGACTTTCCCCCCCTTCCTATAACTGCCATCCATCACATACTGTTGCTGTTGCAAATTCCTCATTGCTTCTATCTGTTTCTCCAACCGATCCACTCGATCTGATAAGATTCGCGTCCAATAATATTTATGGCAGATATAATCCGCAGTAACGCTTAAACTCTCTTTAAACTCCCCCATCTGACAAGAAGTACATATCACTGCAAAGGCCATTTTTGCTCTTTCACAATCTACAGACCCAGAAAATAACACTGTCTTATTCCTCTACAAACACTGCCCCAGATTAAATTAATAGCTGTGGCTTATATTTTAATTTTAATGAAGAGACTTATCTCCAAAAACATATAATCAAGAAAGAATCTACAATACTCACTACTGCAGCCTTTCTCTTGGACAGACTTAAAACAACAATTAACTTATCTGATTCTGTGCTGTGAACTTCGGTCAACAGTTTCTTTAAGATTAGTTGTGAATTTCACTGTTTGTTAATTTTCCCAGATGCACTCCGATATCCAGCGATACACGAATTCAAACAGCAAAGGCGGCAACTGTGCAGGTTCTCTCTCTCTCTCTCTCTCTCTGTCTCCTGCACTGTCCCCACCATGTGCTTCCTTTGTCTGCTCTTCTCCCTTTTAAAATGCTGTTGTTTTGACTTTTTTTTTCCAAAGTTCCAAAACAATGCAACAGCATATAAAATAGTAATTGCTGCTCCTGGACTTCGAGGAAATCACCTCCAACACCTAAAATACCTCAAAAAAAGGAGCAGCTCTTACAGCCCAAGATTTTTCTTGTCCTCCATCTTGGATTACCCAGAATTGTTTATCTGATGCTGCAAGGATTAATCCCTGATCCCTGTCTATTTCTCATATACATGCTGCCACTTGGCAACATCATTCAAAGACATGATATTAATTTTAAAACACGCACACGGACACACGCCACACACACACACACACACACACACAACCTTATCATCATCTCTCTTGACTCATCCGCCATTGCAACATGATCAGACTACTTATTCTCTTACTGCATGAGAAGAAATAATTTCCAATTAAATATTGGGAAGACTAAAGTCATCCTTCTCCATCCTCTGTACCCTAACCGCCAAGTCCATCACTTTCCTGAACAACAGTCTGAAATGAAGCCAGTGTATTCACAATCTTATTGTTACATTTGATCCTGAGATGGTGCATACCACATATGCATCCGATCTCTAAGACCACCTATTTCGACATCCATAACATTGTTTGACTTTACCCCTGTCTCAGTTCATCTGCTGCTGAAATCCTCAATCTGCATTTGTTACTTCTAGACCATTCCATTGTACTTGAGGCTTGTCTCCTATATTCTAAGTTTGGTAAACTTGAAATTGTTTTATGTTTGGGTAGTCTAAGCAGGAGAGTTTACCAAGTATTCAATAGGTTTGAATGATAACTAGTTACATATTCAGCGACTTTATACAATTTTGTAACAATGACTATCTCTATGGAAGCCATGGCCATGTCTATCCTCACAGTGGGTGCTGTTTCTCTCACTGTCCTGGATATTAACCCTTTCAAACTCTCATATTTCAGAGACCATCCAAAACTTTGCCAACCCTGCGGTAACTTTCAGCAAGTGCCATTCTCCAAGTACGCTTGGCTTTTTCACCTACGGAGATCAATGAGCATCTTGATTTTAAAATTCCAATCCATAGTTTAACTCACTCCAACGTCTTCCCCTCTGTAAATCTTTCATTTCCTCCAACAGCAAAATTCGCCAGGGTATCCCCATTCCTCTGATTTTGGGCTCTTGTGCATTTCCAATCATCATTATCCCTCTGGTGACTATATCTGCAGTTACCTTGACCCCAAGCTCCAGAATTCCCTTCACAGCCTGTTACCTTTCTATCTCATCTTAATCCTTTTAAAAATGCTTGAAAACCTATCTCTTTGCCCAAGGTTTAGATCATCTGACCTAATGTTTCATAATATATCCCAATGTTATATTTGCTTCATAATGTTGCTCTACAATGCAACTTAGAATCTTTCACTGCATTAAAGGCACTACATATCAAAAGAGAGATGGGGATTGTGTGAATGCAATCACTGTGAGCCTTTTTGTGAGCAATGCCAGTTGAAAGCTCCTTGCCAGTATTACTAACTTTCATCTTTATATAATTTTTCATGTCCTGGTTTGTGATTTATGTCTAAGGTTCCCTGACCTTGAAAGGTGTTCATGTCTATGTTTGTGGGTTGTTCAACTGTGAAGAGAACTATGGGATAGCACGAGTTAATGGTAATATTGTACTTTGTTCAATGTGCAGTCATGGGCTTATGTGGTACATTGTATTTTCTTAGCGGTTGTATTCTGTGTTGAATGGCCATTTGTTCTGGAATGGAGACCTGATTGCATCTGCCATAAAGGAGGAGTGCTCTGCAGATGAAACCTCTCCCAGACAATGTTAGAACTTGGCTGTTGTATGACAGCTTGACCTAGAAGAAACAACAAGTAGTTTTACACACTGTTCTTTTGGAAAAGCATACATAAACAGTAGGTTATGTTAACTAGAACACTGCAGATTTGCAAAACAGCCAACTTTATATTACGTTCATCCATTGAAACATAGGGCATGATGGTGAGTGCACATTTATTTATTCCCCTATTTCCTAATAGACAGCTGTTTGTTACAGAACAGCACGTTATTTTCTTGCAACAGTGCCTCCACTACGACAATCAGACTGATTGGCACCAATGTTGTTGGACAGGACTACTCTTTTTAGAATCTTGACACTGTGTCACGCCATATTCGACTTCTAGATTACAAAAGGTTTCCAGTATATAACTTTGTGACCACTCATTGTTATTTCCTGTAACTATGAATTACTTTAGCAGTTTTCAGAAGGCTGATGGCAGGTTGCTGGGGGACAACTTGCTGGAGTTGTTGCTCTCTGGCCTATTTGGTGATCCCTGTAGGTCTAAAGTAAATGCTCTATCTCTCTACTCCATCTCTAAAATAATCGCTGTATCTCTCCAACCCGTCGACAAATTCTCAAAGAAGCAATTCAGTAAAACACTGCAGTGTGTTTTTTGACATACACTATTCCTCCAACCCCTTTCCTTATGCATTTGCTACTTTTCTAATATGGCAGCAATGCTTGTGTGATCACAGGTTGCTCCTCCTTACACAAGATTTCCAACTTCAATTCTGTTGTGTATGTATTTCACATTGAGCCACGTCAGAATTAAAACAAAGAATAGAACTAGTGACAAAGAAAGAACAGAAAGTAGCCTTTAAATGAATAAAGTAATGTTTGCTCCCATGCTATTTTCGTTCTGCTTTTTGAGAGTTTTGTCACCTACATGATTGTCTAGAAGATAAACATGCAAGAGAATGATGGCTACTTATTGTCAAAAGATTCCTTTTGGATTAAGATGCAGGAAATCATAACAAGATATAATCAGACTGTTCAAATTCAGGAATTCCCTGTTCTTCAATAATGAACTAAATAATGAAGGGTGTATGCCCTTTATGGGTGACATTTTTCTAACAATAGGTAACTATTACACCAAAGGATTGAATAAAACATCAGCTAAGTGTATTCATATTGCACTTGGAAAGTCATAGAATCATAGAGATGTACAACATGGAAACAATCGGTCCAACCCGTCCATCCTGACCCAGATATCCCAACCCAATCTAGTCCCACCTGCCAGCACCTGGCCCATATCCCTCCAAACCCTTCCTATTCATATACCCATCCAGATGCCTTTTAAATGTTGCAATTGTACCAGCCTCCACCACTTCCTCTGGCAGCTCATTCCTTAAGACATACCACCCTCTGCATGAAAAGTTGCCCTGTAGGTGTCTCTTTTATCTTTCCCCTCTCACCCTAAACCTATGCCCTCTAGTTCTGGACTCCCCGACCACAGGGAAAAGACTTTGCCTATTTACCCTATCCATGCCCCTTATAATTTTGTAAACCTCTATAAGGTCACCCCTCAGCCTCCAACGCTCCAGGGAAAACAGCCCCAGCCTGTTCAGCCTCTCCCTGTAGTTCAAATCCTCCAATCCTGGCAACATCATTGCAAATCTTTTCTGAACCCTTTCAAGTTTCACAACATCTTTCCGATAGGAATGAGACCAGAATTGCACGCAATATTCCAACAATGGCCAAACCAATTTCCTGTACAGCCGCAACATGACCTCCCAACTCCTGTACTCAATACTCCGACCAATAAAGGAAAGCATACCAAACACCCTCTTCACTATCCTATTTACCTGAGACTCCACTTTCAAGAAGCTATGAACCTGCACTCCAAGGTCTCTTTGTTCAACACTTCCTAGGAGCTTACCATTAAATGAATAAGTCCTGCTAAGATTTGCTTTCTTAAAATGCAGCACCTCGCATTTATCTGAATTAAACTCTATCTGCCACTTCTCAGCCCATTGGTCTATCTGGTCCAGATCCTGTTGTAATCTGAGGTAACCCTCTTTGCTGTCCATGACTCCAATTTTGGTGTCATCTGCAAACTTACTAACTGTACCTCTTATGGTCGCATCCAAATCATTTATGTAAATGACAAAAAGTAGAAATGCCACCGATCCTTGTGGCACTCCACTGGTCACAGGCCTCCAGTTTGAAAAACAACCCTCCACCACCACCCTCTGTCTTCTATCTTTGAGCCAGTTCTGTACCCACATGGCTAATTCTCCCTGTATTCCACGAGATCTAACCTTGCTAATCAGTCTCCCATGGGGAACCTTGTCGAATGCCTTACTGAAGTCCATGTAGACTTATTGGGCCAAATGGCCTGTTTGCCCACTTTAGGGATTCTATTCTATTCTAAAGTTCATTTCAAATAAGTGAAAGTAAAGTTGAATGTAGGACACTATTAAAGAGGAGCAGAGAGAATAGCTGTTGTAGATGACATGGGGTCAGTTAGTTCAGTTGGTTGATGACTGTTTTGTGATGCAGAGTAACACCAACAGCATGGGTCCAATTTTTGCACTGGCTGAAGTTACCATGAAGGACTCTCCTTCTCAATCTCTCCCCTTACCTGAGGTATGGTGACCCTTAGGTTAAGAGGGAGAAAGTGAGGACTGCAGATGCTGGAGATCAGAGCTTAAAAATGTTTTGCTGGAAAAGCACAGCAGGTCAGGCAGCATCAAAGGAACAGGAGAATCGACGTTTTGGGCATAAGCCCTTCTTCAGGAATCCTGACCCTTAGGTTAAACCAGTCATCTCTCTCGAATGACAGAGCAATCCTATGATCTGGTGTGATTAAGACAATTTTACCTTTACCTTTTGTAGCAGGTTAAGAAAGTTGTTAAAAAGGCATAAGACCACAGTAGGAGGGTACCAAAGCAAGAAACTGTCTGATGAGTTTTATTAAATAAGTGGTTTGCATCCGTGAGAGTATCATGTCAGATTTTGGGCAGTAGAGATTTACAAGAATGACTCCAAGGACAAGGCATCAGTCCTGTGCATATATTGAAGAAGCTGAACATCCTCGAGAATAAACGATTGAGAGAAGATTTGGCAGAAGTGCTCAAAATAATGAGGAAACCAGACAGATTTAGTTACAGAGAAACTGTTTTCTTTAGCAGAAGGATTGACAACCAGAGGACGCAAACTTAAGATAGTTGGCAAAAGAAACTGTGAGCGAGAGGGTAAACTTTACACATTGTAAATGGCCAGAATCTGAGAATGTGAGACAGGCAAATTCCATCAGGGTTTGTAAAATGAAATTGGATGAGAACTTGAGGCAAAGTTAGTAGGCCTAAGGAAAAAGGCTGTTGGAGAACTGCTCTGATAGCCATCACGGACACAAGTTGTCTTCAGTGCTGTAACCATTCCATGATCTTATAATAATGCAATATAGTTGCGCTTTATCAATCATAAAGATAGGTATTTCAATAATAATCCAATGTGGAACAATATGGGGACATTTGAAATTAATCAAATGCTATGACAAGTGACTAAGCAAAACAGAAAGAAAACTTTGGCAATTAGATTCAACCAATTCAATGTGCCCAGACAGCTAAATTTTGGGTTCTAAATATTTGATCGAACATATAAATTTAAAGCAAGATATGCTGCAGAAAAATTTGGAGGATTATATGTTGTAGTGGTATTAGATTATAGCATGTTTAAACAAAAATCGGAAGAAGTTTTAATAATAAAGGGTAATTATTGTGGCCAAGATTATCAAAGGCTTCATCATGAGATATCCAATTCCGTCTTTTAAATATTCCTTCCACAGTTTGCCTCTAATCATTAACAAATCTTGCAAAAGTTCATCAGACCACAATGTTAGGTTGTGCGTCTGTAAAGTTTTTTTTTGATCCTCCCTTCCATTAATAAGATTGAAAGTTAAGAACAGTTTATTCTCAAGGCATGTCCCAGGCACACTGTTCTGTTGCTCACTGCCAGACTCTAAGCTTCATATTGTGTAGTCAGCGTTGAATGTGATTATCTTTGTAAAGTTACTTCCTTAACTTTTTTTGGTTTCACTGTCAGTTTTATTCAATCATCTTCTGAGGATAAAATTATTTGGTATTTAGTATTGAATCTACTTTATAATAGAATTTGAGTGGTTTTTGGAAATGTCAAGAACATTTCCCACTTACAGCTAAGACTTTTTTTGGTCTTTCTGCCCATATCCAAAAGAAATACAGTAGTCATAACATGATACACACACTATATAATTACCTTAAGACCTGAAAGGGTAGTTATGTTCAAAAGACTTTCCCATTTTAGAATGAATAGTGCTCTCAGTGCCACAGTTTTTCTGTAAACATCTTCAAAATTATGGGTTTGTATAAAAATAAGGATGCAAGAAATATAGACTTATGAAACGTGCCTTTGTGGTTCCACAGTAGTGCATTATAATAGCTGTAATAACTTTCAAATAAGCAAATTTGCAGTTTTTCAACTTTTGCAGTAACGTGCTGTGATAATCTTGAATGGAAGGCTGTTGACCCTTTGTTTCTGAAATGAAAACATCCGTAAGGGAGGATGGTTTAATTACATTATAATTTGGAGGCTGTTAGCAGATCAGAACAGCAAATTAAGCTAAGTGATTTAAATATTAATTATGAATGAAATAGGTTGTTTAAGATATATTTAACAGCTCTTGATAAGACGGCAGCTGGAGGCAATCCAGCAATAGAAAAATACTAAGAACAAGATTATCATAAACTATCAGCTTGTTTGCAAAGAATTTTATGCTAACCTTTTAACACTAACGCACCCTGCAATTAACATATCATAGGAGCTGCTTGCAAGCAAAGTCATGCAAATTGCAGTTCTCAGATAAGGAGTGTTCACAAAAAAATCAAAGAGGAGGTTGGTGCGGTGTTCAAAGGCCATCAATCCTTGTGTTTGGGATTAAGAGTTGTAATGATTCCCAGTTTTAGCTTCTAATTAGATCTCTTCTTTCAACCATTACAATGGATGGAGCATTGATTTCTGTGTTTTATTGTGAAAGTCCTTTAATTTTAGGGCTGAGAATATGAATAGCCTAAATAAAAGGGCTAGATGAAGGCTTTGTTGATTGTCTTGTTTAAGTCTGCTTTGTTGCCTGATATGAAAGTAAGGAGAGTTGGGAATGGGATTGTGAGAGATTTAAGAATTATCATTCTGCTGATGCATACCCTCATCTCAAAGTCAAAGTATTCTCGGACTTTAAAAATCGTGCAATTTATTCTGTATGAGCATTCCATTTTCAAACTGAAATGCCTCAGGAATTCTTTAAATGTGTTAGTGTGAAAACACTAAAATTTGAAACTTTCTTTGGCTTTACAATTTGTAAAATTTTAAAAGCCTTTTTAAAAATTTAAACAAATCATTGTTGAACAGTGAAATGAGTTGATGAATATTGTTGATCCAAGTGTGTTTGGGGTTATCCACAAATTTCTCTCTTTTCTGTCCTTGATGATAGGCATTGCATGATTAAATTTGAATTAAATCAAAGACCTGTAATTGGAATAATGCTCTCTTAAAAAATAAAAAGTTGAAGTATTACAGCATTGTAGTTGTCCTCTGGGAGGAGCAGGAACAGTACACCATTTTGAGACTGGAACTGTTTCACTTTGATAGCCCTTATACAACAGTCAGTGACCCACGTAATGCCATGGGTTGAGTTGAGTTCATTTCTTCATGAAACACTGCCATGGTGCTTTAGCCTTTGATGTCAATACTCGAGAGATAAGTAACCATTTCCTTCCCTCTCCCTCCTTTTTTTGTTTCTAAGCCATATACATTATGGAAAACGAAACTTTCTTCTCAATTATTAAAATTCTGATTGCTAAGGCAGTAAGAGCTTACTTTTCAAAGCGTCAGTTAGGAAATCTGCTCCAAAACACATTGTTTCATTCATTTCCCTGATGTGAATGAAATCAACACAGATTCTATTCACTTGAAGAGTTAGACCCTATTTATACCCCAGAATGTTCAGTCTGTGTGCAACTTAAATTGATATTTTGCATTTCAAGGATTTTTTTTCTAGCTCAGGAGGTAATGTTTTCAAACACTTGCTAATGTATGTTAGATTTGTGTCACAATACAAAACGAAAGTAAGGGCAAATTTTAAATCTACAAATTGAAATCCACATGTTGCATTTGAAATATTGTACCTTAAGATCACAGTAGATATTTGCTAATAATTTATAAGGTAATAATCATTATGTTGCAATGTAATTTATGGCATATTCAAAACATCTGTAAGCTTTACATTACAGGATAAAGAGAATCTTATATCTTTGGAAATATGGAAGTTTCATTGGTTTAAAAAAATGAGAATTTTACTTTCCAAAAATTATGCTTTTTTCAGAAAATTTGTAATGGTATATGCAGTGATTGTTCAAAACTGATGTTACATAAGCTGCAAACCAATTCGATTATTTCCAATGAAGGAGAGAATGCCAAAGACCTCCATGGCACAGCAATTAAAACTATTTTGAATAAAGGAAGATAAGACTGTGATAGCAACAGAGGGGTCTCTTTGCTGGCTATCACAGGGGAAGTCATCGTAAAAATCCCTCTCATCCTTCCACTCTCCCAGTGACTGAACAGCTCCTTCCCAATCACAATTTTGTCAATCAAAAGGTACAGTGGTTTTCAAAGCAAGGCAACTCCATGGAAAATGCAGCGAAAAGCAGAAATATGCATGCCATCTATTGATGTGTAGACATGGCCTCCTTCAAAGGCCTTTGGCTTTGTCAACCAGGAGGGATTTTGGAGGAACCTTCTCAAATTTGGCTGTCAGCAGAAATTGTTCACAGTACTCACCTGCTACATGACCACTTGCAGCCGTGATCCTCCCAACAAATCTGAGCATAAACTTGGGTCAAATCCACGTATGGTCATCGCACCAATACTCTTCTCCATCTTCCTCACTGCAACTCTCCACCCACTGGAGCAGAACTAAGCTACAGGATGAGTGGAAAACTGTTCAACCCACGTCACCTCCAGTCCAAAGCCAAGACTACACACATCTCTGTCATGAAGCTGCATTATGTAGATGACATCTTTGTATTTGAACTCCGAGATGGAGTTCCAAATCAGCATTACTGGGTTTAAGATTAAACTTCCAGAAGTCTAGTCTGCTTTTGTATGTGACACTCTCCCTGCCTACAAGAACGATTGCTAGTTGCTCAATAATGTGAATCAGTCCTGATATCTTCCGAGGATCCTCTTAACACTGCAGATGTCATCAATAAGATTGAACATTGCCTCGGTGTGTGTCAATACAGCCAATGACTTTTTGGACATTAGAATATTTGATAACAAAGGTCTTCACCCTTGCTCTGAACTCATAGTCAACATGGCAGCAGTGTTACTAGCCTTCCTGAAGAAGGGCTGATGCCCGAAACGTCGATTCTCCTGTTCCTTGGATGCTGCCTGACCTGCTGCGCTTTTCCAGCAACACATTTTCAGCTCCTTCCTGAAATGTATTGCAAACATCTCAACTCCCTAGAGAAATATTATGTTCAATGTCTCTGTCAAATTCGACAAATGCAATGGCAGTATAAGCACTCCAATGTCAGTGTCCTCCCTCTGACCAGCGTGCCTAATATTGAAGCACTGGTTATGGTCAAACAGCTGTGTTGGATGGGTCACATTGACAATATTCCTGATATTAGACTCCCAAAACAAGCATTCTACTTCGAGCTTCATCACAGCAGCCAGAGGTAATACAAGAGGTGCAAGTACATAATTCACGTATTGACAGGGTGGTTAAAAAGGCATTTGGTACACTTGCCTTCATTACTCAATCCTTTGAGTGTAAGAGTTTCAAAGCCATGTTGAGGTTGTACAGGACATTGGTGAGGCCTCTACTGGAGTACTGTGTCCTGTTCTGGTTGCCTAGTTATAGAAAGATAACTGCAGAGGATTCAGAAAAGATTTACCAGGATGTTGCTGTGAAAGGTCTGAGTTATAAAGAAAGGCTGGATAGGCTGGGACATTATTCCACTGGAGCATAGGAGGTTGAGACACGACCTGATAGAAGTTTATAAAATAATGAGGGCTGTTAATGATAGTTGTCTTTTCCCTAGGATGGGGGATTTCAAGACTAGGGGGCACATTTTTAAGGTGAGAAGAGCGAGATGAGAGGTTGAGCTTTTACACATAGGGTGATTCATGTGTGGAATGAGCATCCTGAGGAAGTGGTAGATGTGGGTATGATTACAACATTTAAAAGATGTGTTGATAGGTACATGATTAGGAAGGGTTTGGAGAGATATGGACTAGGAGGAGGCAGGTGTGACTACTTTAGTTTGGGATTACACTTGGCATGGATTAGTTGGACTGAAAGGTTTGTTTCCATGCTGTATGACTCTCTATCCTAAAACCCTTCCTGAACAAACACAATATCCATGCCAACTCTTGGGAAATTCTTGTCCAGCCCACACAAACTAAAGAATAATTATCTGCAAAGATTGCTTTCCGCAATCCCAAGCACTGGGTATTCAAAGAGGGGGTTACGCTGTTCTGCAACCATTGTCATCCTCTTTCAAGTTCCTCTGTGTTTCCAGAATTCAACAATTTCGCATTCAGTTTCCATGTCTTCAGCTTTTTCTGAGATCCCTGGAGGACAAGTAGGTGGCAGCAATGGTGAGCACTGGCAGGATGTTGGTGGATGCGATCATGAATACTTGAGACACAAACCAGAACCCCATCCTGGACTGAATGGGCCCATTGGATTCCCCATGATCTACAATGTTTCACCTGTGGGATTGCTGGACAAATTGTACAACTTGGCATCGTCCATTTGATTAGGGGTTTGGCCATATCATCCAGCTTGCTCTCAGCCCTGCCAACACATCCAGCCACAATAATACTGCAGATAAAGTCACCAGTCACTAGCTAGAATAGCTGTTCCGAACATCACCAGAGCAAGGAAGCTGCTGAAGGATGATCAGCTACTTGCTGTTTCGGCTTTGGAGCAGATCATTTTCGTAAATAATGTTTGAAGGAGGAGTCCCATTCACTCCACCACCACCACAACTCTAGAGATGGTGATGAGGTATCCTTGCAGCAGAATACCGAGCTTCCCAGAACTGGGGTGTGCTGGCCATTTTTTTTTTGAGGTTAGGATGCACTGGCCTCCTCACTTCTCCAAAATTTGTGAATTTGGGTTTCTTCTTATCCAGCTCCTTAGCATTTTTGCACCTTTTCTCCAAGTGCTACCCTTTTGCTTCCTTATCCAAAGCGCAGAGGGTTCAGGCAATTATTTAATATCACTACTGTTTCTTGCCAGTGGTTTCGGATGTGGTTTGGCACCTTCTTTTGAACCTGCTGCCGCTCACCCATTTGTCCCTCTGTTGACTTCAGTCTAATTCCGCCTGGCACTGAGTAGGACTATAATGTGATAGAACTAGTACTTGGTAGCCTGTTGCTGCTCTATTTTACTTTTACTTCTTCCCCAACTCCTCCCTGTGTCATCCTTTGTTTTCAAAAACAGAAATTGCTGGAGAAACTCAGCTTTTGTGGATAGAAAGCAGAGTCGGTCACTGGATCCGAATGATTGACTCTATTTTCTCTCCATAGTTGCTGCCAAACTTGCAGAGTCTCTCCACTAATTTCTGTTCTTGTTTCATATTTCCAGCATCTGCTTTTTTGTTTCCTGTTTTGTTCTATTTACTGGAGGGCTTGGTATGTGGAAAGTTATAGATGTCCTTCAATGCAGCCATGCTCATCATTTTTGGTTCTTGTCACTCTATGACTCCTGCTGTCTGTCAGTAATTGAGGCAGCATATTGGACAGTCTTGTAAAGGTGCAGTTAATTTCCCTGTAGTCCTATATCTGAAAGTCTCCCTGCTTGCCGATAGCATGTTAGAGTTGAATGCAATGTGGCCTGATTGTTGCATGTATGATTAAATCAGGGCTCAAATCATAGACAAGATCGCTCTGGTTTCCCTCAAAGCTGGAGAGAGAGTGGAGGATTGCTTCCCTGTTGTCCACCATTAAAGTTACCTCAATTCTGAGATGTTCATGACCTCCATGTTGTTCCTAACTGCATTAACATTCTTGGCAAGATGGTAAGCACATTCCTGACAGGAACCTGGGGTTTGGAAAGATGCACAGCTACAATGTAAATGGGGACTTCGTTGTGAAGATTGCCAGCTATGAAATACTAGGCATCCTTTCTCCCCAAATACCGTTCATATTGGTTGGTCCGGGTGTCCCAGAGGTGTTCTCTGAAACGTTCTGCAAGTTGCCAACCAACCCAACCACCCCGGTGGCTCAACACTTTAACTCCCCCTCCCACTCCACCAAGGACATGCAGGTCCTTGGACTCCTCCATCGCCAGACCATAGCAACACGACGGTTGGAGGAAGAGCGCCTCATCTTCCGCCTAGGAACCCTCCAACCACAAGGGATTAACTCAGATTTCTCCAGTTTCCTCATTTCCCTTCCCCCCCCCCCCCCCCCCCCCCCCCCCACCTTGTCTCAGTAAAATCCCTTGAACTCAGCACCGCCTTCCTAACCTGTAATCTTCTTCCTGACCTCTCCGCCCCCACCCCCACTCCGGCCTATCACCCTCACCTTGACCTCCTTCCACCTATTGCATTTCCAACGCCCCTCCCCCAAGTCCCTCCTCCCTACCTTTTATCTTAGCCTGCTGGACACACTTTCCTCATTCCTGAAGAAGGGCTTATGCCCGAAACGTCGATTCTCCTGCTCCTTGGATGCTGCCTGACCTGCTCCGCTTTTCCAGCAACACATTTTCAGCTCTGATCTCCAGCATCTGCAGTCCTCACTTTCTCCTCCATGATTTTATTGCTCAAATTTCTGAAGTGGGTAGGAAGAAATCAGTACATGAAAATGTCTGTTGTTGACCAGGAAATGAAGGTTTTTAAGTTCGAACTTGGCTGCATATTTTCAATGATTGCAATTTTAAGTATTTTATTAAGGACAAATAAGGACTGAGATGAGAAATGTCTCTACTCAGAAGGCTATAATTCCCCACACCAGAGGGCTGTGGATGTTCAGCGTATTCAAAACCGAGATTGATGCATTTTCACTTAATAATGGGAATTAGGGGGAGTGAAGATACAGGAGGAAGTATAAATGATGTACAAGTTCAGCTGTGATTTTACTAGAAGCAACTTGCAGGCCTGTCCACTCTGTTGATGCTCCAATTTCTTATTTTCCTATGCCTCCAAAATCATAATATTTAGACAAAAATTGCTTTCCACTCTTTGGAGCCTCTAATGCTATCTCTCCTCAGAAGTCACATGTTGGCTTTACTTTGACAATGCTACTTTCTACTCTTAAATGCACTGTTATAAGTTCCCCTCTGGCTTATATCCACTCGAGGCTGAAGAACTCAAATTTCATTGACTTCCTTCTTAAATCAGTTCTTCAAGACTTGAATGGCATTTTGTCTTGATGACCAGATTATCGTACCAGATTTAACCAGAGCATTGATCGTCTTTGCTGCTCTGAAATGATTGGGTTGTTAAGATCTGGGTTACTAGTACCCCAAACTTCTTTCAAATCAGCAGTTAGGTTACTCAACACCATTCTCAAAGTATGCATGGGCTGCATTCATTTCTTTCAATATCCAGGGGAGTTCATGGGCCTTAATTTAATTTTTGGTCTGCTACAGCCATGGACTGGCAGAAATATTGAAATGTCACATGGACTGCATCACACCATGTAACGGGAAATCTATCAAGTGGTTAAATGAAGAGTGACAAAGCAAAAATTTGGAACAGCTTTTGACTAGGTTGTTAAATGCTGCTAAATTATTTTTAGCGTTGCGAAACACATTATTTTGTCTGGAAAGAAAAGCTCATTGAACTTCCACAGTGGAGTTCAGTCATCTGTACCTTGCAACTTAGTGGCATTGATTCTGAAAGGTCAATATCCTAGTTATCAGTTGGAAGTGACAGTGCAGATGTGATCCAATGCAGTAGACAGAGTGTCATGGATTGTCTGCGAGCAAAAAAGCTGAAGATAGTTGTAGAGTTTTGAGATTTTTGATTCCACATATTTATAGCACATATATGAAAGATAATTCAAAACTGTTTTAATCCATAAATGCATAATTGAAATCTAACCATCTAAGTACAGTGCACATTTTTCCACAAGTGTTGTAGACGTATTGAGATGTACAACACGGAAACAGATCCATTGGTCTAACTCATCCATGCAGACCAGATATCCCAACCCAATTTAGTCCCACCTGCCAGCACCCACTCATATTCCTCCAAACCCTTCCTATTCATGTACCTATCCAGATGCCTTTTAAATGTTGCAATTGTACCAGCCTCCATCACTTCCTCTGGCAGCCCATTCCACAAAAACGCACCACCCACTGCATGAAAAAGCTGCCCCTTGGGTCTCTTTTAAATTGTTCCCCTCTCACCCTAAACATATACCTTTCAGTTCTGGACTGCCCCACCCCAGGGAAAAGACCTTGTGTCTATTTACCCTATCCATGCCCCTCATGATTTTATAAACGTCTATAAGGTCACCCCTCAGTCTCCGACGCTCCAGGGAAAACAGCCCTAGCCTATTCAACCCCTCCCTACAGTTCAAAACCTCCAACTCTGGCAGCATCCTTGTAAATCTTTTCTGAACCCTTTCAAGTTTCACAACATCCTTCTGATAGGAAGGAGACCAGAATTGCATGCAATATTCCAAAAGTGGCCTAACCAATGTCCTGTACAGACACAATATGACCTCCCAACTTCTATACACAATACTCTGACCAATAAAGGAAAGCATACCAAATGCCTCCTTCACTATCCTATCTAGCTGCGACTCTACTTTCACGGAGCTATGAACCTGCACTCCAAGGTCTCTTTATTCAGCAACACCCTCTAGGACCCTTACCATTAAGTGTATGAGTCCTGCTCTGATTTGCTTTCCCAAAATGCAGCACCTTGCATTTATCTAAATTAAACTCCATCTGCCACGCCTCAGCCCATTGGCCTATCTGATCAAGATCCCGTTGTAATCCAAAGTCGCCTTCATTGCTGTCCACTACACCTTCAATTTTGGTGTCATCTGCAAACTTGCTGACATAAGCTCACATCCAAATCATTTATATAAATGACGAAAAGTAGTGGACCCAGCACCGATCCTTGTGGCACTCCACTGGTCACAGGCCTCCAATCTGAAAACTAATCCTCCACCACCACCCTCTGTCTTCTACCTTTGAGCGAGTTCTGCATAGAAATAGCTAGTTCTCCCTGTATTCCTTGAGATCTGCTCTTGCTAACCAGTCTCCCATGGGAAACCTTGTCGAACACCTTACTGAAGTCCATATCGATCACTTCTACCAATTTACCCTCATCAATCCTCTTTGTTACTTCTTCAAAACCTCAATTGAATTTGTGAGATATGATTTCCCATGCACAAAGCCATGTTGACTATCCCTAATCCGTCCTTGCTTTTCCAAATACATGTACATCCTCTCCCTTGGGGTTCCCTCCAACAATTTGCCCACCACCGACATCAGGCTCACTGGTCTACAGTTCCTGGCTTGTCCTTATCACCTTTCTTAAGTAGTGGCACCATGTTAGCCAACCTCCAGTCTTCCAGCACCTCATTTGTGACTATCAATGTTACAAATATCTCAGCAAGCGGCCCAGCAATCATTTCCCCAGCTTCCCATAGAGTTCTAGGGTACACCTGATCAGGTTTTGTAGTATGTTGGCATGGAAATTACTCAACTTAAGGTAAACAATGAATAATTTTTAAAAAGTTATTGCAAGGAAAAAAAATAACTTTTTGCCTTTTATTTATTCATATGACTGATAAAGTTTAAACAAATGTACCACATGCCTAGTTTAGAGAGAAACCAAAGTTGAATGTCAGAACAGTCTGTGTGAAACAGTGGATCACATGGAGGAAGTGACAGAATAAAACTAACCAGCCAATGGGGAGAAATTGATGCAAGCTTTTTAAATTCATGATCAAATGATAGAAGATAAAGGAATGCCCAATAAATATCAAACCATGTGGAACATGTTGGAAAATGCTGGAAATTTCATGTAAGAATGTACAAAACAATTTTACAGTCTTGAAATATGGAAAAGAAATAAGCTTCAACAAGATTATAGTTAATATTATTACTTTTCAAGGTGGTAGAGCATGACTGGAAAATCTACAACAATAACTTTTCACTGAAAGTGAACAAGCACTTCTCTTAAGATAGAATTATTTGTTAAAAACAAATCTTTGTGCCATACTTTGTTAACTGAGCAAGCAGATTTGAAACAAATATGCCCTTTTTTATTCTTTTGAAAGATGTAATCCTTATGGTAAACACAGGCACATTGTACAAAAGGAACATTTAAATGGAGTTGCTGTTTTGATTATCACCCATATGGAACCTCTAGCTGTGAAGGTGATCATATTTATTTTTGAAACTTGAAACTAATTATGACAGTTCAGATATGTGAAGGCAAACAAGAAATAATTTTGCACTTAAGAGTTAGTGAATGTGGAATCCCCATAACAGTATTTCATTTTGAAATAACTGATTGATAGATATTGTTAATGCACAACATGAGAGCCATTCGTACTATTTAAAATAAGTCATCAATTAAAGCATGGGAAAGCAATTGATGCAACTTTAAGTTGAATATATATATAGTAATTGAACAGATTTTATTCATGAGATATTATTACTTCTTGTATTGTTGCAACAAAAGGATTAGATGCCCAGACCAAAATTTCTATTTTAACAATGTTATCTTATACTTTGGGATTGTCCTCAGAGAGGATTGTGTAATGATGCATTCCATGGTCTGATTAGGAGCGCTGCAGTCACATAATAGCATGCTTTTGGTTTCCACCTTTAGGAAAAGTGTAAATCTCTGCAATAACCAGTTCTGAGGGGGTTAATGGTTCCCTGCTGTTGCTTGAAAGATGTGATCCTTCAGGTTCTACAGCTAGGTCCTACTTAAGGAATCCCTTTGTGATATTGCAATTCTTCTAAGCACTTTGCTATTGGTCGTCAAGGTGTGGACAGATCATTGAAGTTCCGTGAGGATGGTCCAAATTAGGCTTCTGGATTGTTAGAAGTAGACCGGTGAAGTCATCCTAGATTGGCATATCTTTGCTGGTATAAGTTTCAATCTTTAAAGACTGCAAATTCACAATCAAAGTGTGACAGTGTGATGTATAAAAACATAGCAACTAAAGTGTACTGTGGTTAATTCTCATAGTAATGTTCAGTTACATGCATTGACAAATTTGATATGCACAGTTGACAATCTTGCCAAAGAGCAGTATTCTGCTGTCAAGTCAAGCACAAGGGAAGGGTCCAAGTGGAGAGTTAGCATACAGAGAGTTTGAATATCAGCTTCTCATGTTGGTCTGTGAGATTTCTGAATTATGTTGATCCTAGGTTTTAGTTCCTTTGAAAGATTCTGGAGATGACAGAGTGCAATGCATGATGATTCCACAATATAGGAGCATTTTCTGACATGGCTGACCACCCAATTGCAAAAGGAGATTTCCAAAATTGATTAGATTAGATTAGATTAGATTCCCTAGATTAGATTCCTATGAAAACAGGCCCTTTGGCCCAACAAGTCCACATCGACCCTCCGAAAAATGACCCACCCAGACCAATTCCCCATATTTACCCCTGACTAATGCACCTCAACTATGGAAAATTAGCACAGCCAATTCACCAAACTGCACACTTTTGGATTGTGGGAGGAAACCAGAGCACCCAGAGGAAACCCACGCAGACATGGGGAAAATTTGCAAACTCCACACAGACAGTTGCCTGAGGATGGAATTGGACCCAGGCGCTGTGAGGCAGCAGTGCTAACCACTGAGCCACCGTGCCACCCTGCAGAAGTTCTGAAGAAGAGTCATACCAGTCTGGAAATGGTAACTGTTTCTCCCTCCACAGAATCTGCCAGGCCTGCTGGGTTTCTCCAGCAATTTTGTTCTAGTTTGAAATCTCTAGCATTGGCAGTTCTTTTATAAACTGTAATCATAGAATTCCTGATATTGAGATGAAATGCCAATATGGCTGTTGTTTGAGGATATGGTCAAGGTTACCATTGATGGAAGTAGTCTCTAATTCTCTGCCAGTGTGGTTAGGTTCGTTATGGTGGCAGGCAACTTCTTGTTTCATGCGGCATTATCTCTGCCACATGTGAACAGCTGGGGCTGGGTTCAGGCAAATCATTGCTGGAAATATTGAATAACAAACGTTCTGGGAAGAACCCAGTTGGAGTCTAATGTTCTATATCCTCTATCTCTTCTTGGCAGTACCAATGCAAGCATGGAAGTGTCTGTTGTTAAGTGTAGAATTGAATAGTTGGATTTTTGTTTTGCAAGGGAAGCTTCATAAATATTCCTTGCTTCCATGCTGTGCCATAAGGCACTGGCATGTCTGTGAATGCTCCACACATGAATTGTTAAAGCTAACAATTGGTCAGAAGTGAGATGTCCACATGTCATTCAAAATGTAGAGCAGTCCAAATGCTACTTGGTGCATTGCTTCCGAAATAAAGGGAGGAAGTGCTTATGAAAAAACTGCAGAATGAGTTAATGTGAATGCATAGTCTAGCTGTTATACAGGCATCTGTAGATTAAGACATACACAACCATACTATATGGACAATTGGGCAGACACCTGCACAGATTCGTGGAAGGTGCATATTACAGCGGTAATGCAACTTCAATTACTTTCCAGCAATTACTTGATTTCATCAACGGTGACATCCTTTATTCATGGTGAAAACATTCATTGTTTTATAATATGCCCAGATAAAGGAAGGCACTCAAACAAGATGAAGAAGAAAGCATTTCAAAGACTCCTTGAAGGCTTCCCTAAATGAAACTGACTCTTGTCCGATGAAACTGACTCAGAAAAGCCTGTTCTATGATGGGACACAATTTTTTTGAGAACACCTATCAGCAAGGGGAGACACAGAAGAAGAAGAGATACAGAGAAAGGAATGGCAATGATCTCATGGCCAAGGACTAATTCCACCTCCAGGAAACACCTTTGGTTGGAGATGTGGCTTTAAGATTGGGCTCACCAGCCTCGCAAGACCCTTCAGTACCCTTTGACCAGGTGGTTTCCTAGGTGGACAATGACACTAATGGCAATGACTTCATTCAAAGTGCAAGCCTCCATTGTTCTATAATACTCAAAAGGCCCTGCCTTCAAGATGGCAACTTCACCAAAATATTTGAATTTAGAATTTCAGGCAATCAGAGATGCCCTAGATCTGATCTTTACTTTGTTATCATTGATGATGTACTGTATTAATTAGAATCCTTTGTGGCCAATATATGTTGCACATCATGTTAAAGTTCTGAATGACCTACAGAGAAGATGACATTACTATCTTTGAAAATGACTTGAATAGCTCTCAAGAATACCTATTGAAACTGTCAACCCGTTGACAATATGGTACTTTATTGTGAAGTGATTTAAGCATTTCAGTTGAGGAAATTACCGGAAATTGACAATGACCTGTAAAATCTATCATTTGGATGCCATTCTGGATACTTGAGCACACATCGTTCTTTTCGAAAGATTTGAAATGGTTTTCTACAAAGCTAGTTTCACTCAGAGGTAGGGAAGTAGAAGCTGTTCAAGTCTTAGGATTTTCATCATTCTAAACGCTGCAATTATCAGTGAATTCAGGCTCAGTAGGAACTGATGTTTAGCAGTGCATGCAATATCTGATGGTGTTACTTATCTAACTGGGTAAGACATGAACCTCTAGTGATCCTTGTAGATGTTTGAAAGCAGAAGAATGAACATTCTCATCAGACAGTGATTAAGATTATAAGCTATAAAACAGGTTCTGTACATAACAATATGCAACCATTAAGCAGGAGACAATAGAGATATGTGTTATATTAAATGTGTGCAGCATTCTCAGGTCCAAGACATTTCACTAAAAATGGAGTCATAGAGATGTACAGTTTGGAGACAGACCCTTCGGTCCAACTCATCCATGCCAACCATATATCTTAAATTAATCTAGTCCCATTTGTCAGCATTTGGCACATATACCTTTAAACCCTTCCTATTCATATACCCATCCAGATGCCTTTTAAATGTGGCACGGTGGCTCAGTGGTTAGCACTGCTGCCTCACAGCACCAGCGTCCCAGGTTCAATTCTAGCCTCGGGCAACTGTCTGTGTGGAGTTTGCACATTGTCCCTGTGTCTGCGTGGGTTTCCTTCGGGTGCTCCGGTTTCCTCCCACAATCCAAAAATGTGCAGGTCAGGTGAATTGGTCATGCTAAATCGCCCATAATGCGAGGTGCATTAGTCAGAGGGAAGTGGGTCTGGGTGGGTTATTCGTTGGAGGGTCGGTGTGGACTGGTTAGGCCAAAGGGCCTGTTTCCACACTGTAGGGAATCTAATCTAATGTAAATGTCGTAATTGCACCAGCCTCCACTACTTCATCTGGCAGCTCATTCCATACACACATGACTCTCTGTGTGAAAAAGTTGCCCCTTAGGTCCCTTTTAAATCTTTCCCCTCTCACCATAAACCTCGAGTTCTGGACTCCGCCACTTCAGGGAGAAGACCTTGGCTATTCACCCTATCCATGCCCCTCATGATTTTATGAACTTCTATGATGTTACCCCTCAGCTTCTAGTGCTCCAGCGAAAAGCCCAGCTATTCAGCCTCTCCTTATAGCTCAAACCCTCCAACCCTGGCAACATCCTTAGAAATCTTTTCTGAGCCTTTCAAATTTCACAGCATCCTTCCTTCAGCAGGGAGACCAGAATTGCACACAATATTCCCAAAGTGGGCTAACGTATGTCCAGTACAGACGCAACATGACCTCCCAACTCATATACTCAATGCGCTAACCAATGAAGGCAAGCATACCAAACACTTTATTCACTATCCTGTCTACCTGTGACTCCACTTTCAAGAAACTAACACAGCAGACTTGAATTGACATTTGTACTGCATCGAAGTGCATCTGTCTTCTTCCATATCTAATACTATGAGCAGCCCAACTCTTCTGCTCCATTACGTCTAGCAGACTGCGTTCTGGGCTTTTTCCATAAACTGTTCCTTTTTACGTGGACGTTAGCCTGCTTCACAACTCCCTACAACAGGAATCTGATTTGTGGGTGAGATAAGACAACTCTATACTCTACAGGTAGGAGAAATGAGGACACACCATTGAACCAGCAGACAAAGGGGGGGGTCCAATGGTCGTTAGGCGCACTGACTTCTACATCGCCGAAGCCATGCACCAACTCACGGACACCTCCTCCTACTGCCCCCTCGACCACGACCTCACCTCCCATCACCAAACCATCATCTCCCAGACCATTCACAACCTCATCACCTCAGGGGATCTCCCACCCTCAGTGTCCCAGAACCATTCACCGCCCATTTCTACCTGTTACTCAAAATCCACAAACCTCGTCTGTGCCTGCTCCTGCCCCACCGACCTTAATTCCTCATACCTCGACATTGTCCTATCCCCCTTGGTCCAGGAACTCCACACATACATTATGGACACCACCCACATCCTCCAACATCTCCATGACTTTTGTTTGTCTAGCCCCCAATGCCCCATCTTCCCCCATCCAGTCCCTATACATGTCCATCAACCATGACAAAGGCCTCCAAGCCCTCCATTTCTTCCTCTCTCACTGACCCAACCAGTACCCCTCCACTGACGCTCATTTGATTAGCAGAACTGGTCCTCACCCTCAACTACTACTCCTTCGAATCCTCCCACTTCCTTCGGACCAAAGAGGTAGCCATGGGCACCTGTTTGGGCCCCAGCTATGCCTGCCTCTTTGTAAGATTCGTGAAACAGTCCATCTTCTGTAGTTACACCGGCACCATCCCCCTTTTCTCCGCTACATTGATGATCCACGAAAAGGCTGAACAGTTTATAAACTTCACTGACACCTTCCCACCCTCACTTTAAGTTCACCTGGACCATCTAGGACACCTCCCTTCCCTTCCTGGACCTCTCCATCTCCATTTCTGATGGCTGACTCAACACGGACATCTATTTCAAACCCACTGACTCCCACAGCTACCTTGACTATACCTCCTCCCAATCGCCCACCTGTAAAAATGCTATCCCTTACTCTTAATTCCTCCACCTCACTGTATCTGCTCCCAAGAGGAGCAATTCCACTCCAGGACATCCCAGATGGTCTCTTATTTCGAGGGCTGCAATTTCCCCTCCCACATGATCAACAATACCCTCCAGTAGACCTCCTCTACTTCCTACACCTCTGCCCTTGAACCCCTCCCCTCCAATCACAACAAGGATAGAACGCCCCTGGTTCTCACCTTCCACCCCACCAGTCGTTGGATATAGCGCATCATCGTCCGCCATTTCCGCCACCTACAATCAGACCCCACCAGAGATATATTTCCCTCCCCACCCCTATCCCACCACTTTCTGCAGAGATCATTCTCTCCACAACTCCTTTTTTAGGTCCACGCCCTCCACCAACCCACCCTCCACATCTGGCATCTTCCCTTGCTGCCACAAGGTGTAAAACCTGTTCTACACCTCCCCCTCGTCTCCGTCCAAAGCCCCAAAAGGATGTTTTCATATCTGGCAGGAAATTCTCCTGTCCATCCGAATGCCTCCTCCGCTGTGTCCATTGCTCTCAATGTGGTCTCTGCTACATTGGGGAGACAGGATGCCAACTCACAGAGCATTTCAAGGAACATCACCAGATACACATTACCAAACAATTTCACCTCACTGTGGCTGACCACTCCAACTCCCTGTCCCACTCCATCAAGGACATGCAAGTCCTGGGCCACCTCCATCGCCACATCCAAGCAACCTGACAGCTGGAGGAAGAACACCTCATCTTCCACCTTCAGGCCCTCCAACCACATGACACCAATATTGACTTCGCTCATTTCCAAATCTCCCCATCCCCTACCTCATACCTGACCCAACCGTCCAACTTGGCGTTGCCCTCTTGAACTGTCCTACCTGTCTATTTCCTTCCCACCTGTCTGCTTGGCCCTCCCCACCAACCTGTCACCATCACTCCTCACCTCCATCCACCTATTGCCCCTCCCAGCTACCTTCCTCCCAGTCCAAACCCCATCCTTCACTTTAACTCCCAGCCCCCTTCTTCCACCCCATGAAGGGCCTATGCCCAAAATGTCGACTCTCCTGCTCCTTGGATTGTGCCTGACCTGCTGTGCTTTTCCAGCACCATACTTTTCGTCTCTATGGATGCTAGAGCCCACTGAATGGCTATCCAAAATTCAGAGGCCAGGAGTTCAGCAGGACATTACAAGTGAGGATTCATAATATTCAATGGAATTGTGTGAAATCCGTTTCAGTTGAGCTGCAGTACATTAAGTAAAAAGAATGAACAGGCAGTTTTCTTGGGTTTTTAAACCTGCCTACTGACCAAAGGGTAGTTAATTCATGAACTGACATGTAGAATGGAATGGTTTTGCAAAACATATTTCAGAGTGTATGAGTGATGTTGGGAGCATAATATTGTATTACCATGCTTCTTGTCCCCAGAAGTGGGCCTTTGTACACAGTTGACACTATCCTTCTGTGATTGTGCTTCCATATTGGTATGAAGCATGGAATTGTAGGATTTCGACTCATTGTCATTGAGTGAATGATAACATGTTGCCAAATCAGGATGATATGTTATAGTAACAAAATCAGAAAACATTGAAAATGTTCACCATCTGTGGAGAGAAATGTTTGAGTTGTCATGACCAAAGATCATAACCTCAGATCACCTATCAGTATCCTGATTTTTTTTGTGTAGTATGTGCTTTTAAAAAGAGAGGATGCTGTCAAAATATGCACATGGGTGTGAGATCATTGCATGTCTGGAGGGTATTCCTGGAATGACACACCTAAAGGTGTTAATGGCACTTCAAAGTGCACCATAAACTAAACTGTAATCTCTTGTGACAATCTCAGACCGTGAGCATGATGAGAAAAAGCCAGTAGTGGGTGAGAGACATGTTTGTGTTTTTAAGAGCATCCAAGGACAGAGATTAAAAACTGGATTCAATCTTAGACTGTATGTACTTTTTGAGGTGAGGAACTTATGTGCACTAGTTTAGGCTTGAATGCTGGTATACTGTGAAAGTCACAGTGGAAGAGCTATCCACTAGTCACCCATATATTCCAAATAAAACGTTCTCTCACCTAGAGTGCTGAAAGCTATTTAGCAAAGCAGGATTAAAGAATTTCCAAAATTACAAAACCAAGAATCTCAAACTTGACTGCATAACTATTAACATTGCACTATCTCCTTCTCTCAAATGACCCAGTGACTGATCTGCATATCTTTTAATTTTCATCATTTTTTTTGGAATCACTTCTTATTTAGAATCACAGAGTCCTACAGCACAGAGGCAGGTCCTTTGGCCCAAACTGGTCCATGCTGACCAAAATATCTAATCTATGTAATCTGCAATATTATTTCTTCTCATATTTAGTAACTAATAATTCTTCTGTTTACTCAAGAAAGCCTGGTAAGATTGATTTCATAGAATCCCTACAGTGTAGAAACAGGCCATTTTGTCCCAACAAGTCCGAAGAGTATCCCACCCAGACCCAATCACTCCACATTTCCCCTGATTAATGCACCTAGTCTACACATCCCTGAACATCATGAGCAATTTAGCATGGCCCGTTTACCTAACCTGCACATCTTTGGATCGTGGGAGGAAACCGGACTACTTGGAGGAAACCTACGCAGACACTGGGAGAACATATAGACTCCAGACAGTTGCCTGAGGCTGGAATCAAACCTGGCTCCCTGGTGCTGTGAGGTAGCAGTGCTAACACTGAGCCACCTTACCGCCCAAATGCTTTATTTGGTCTGGGAGAAAGGTGTCCACAGAGAGGAGATCTTTTGTTGTTGCAAATGGGCAGATGAACACAAAAGGGGAACCACTTCATCCCTCTCTCTGCAGGAGCTTGACATTTTGGTGTATCCTATCAGAAAACATAATAAATTGGGAAATATTGATTGTAATTAGCTCCAAGACCTTTCATTGGGACCCAGATGTGATGGGTTTACGTGAAATTGTTTAATTTGTCCCTTTTGATGATGAATGTTGTACAGTAGAAATAAACTTGCTTGAGCTGCGGGAGTCCATCTGTGAATAGTACAATCATAACCACAGTGGACATAGGCAAGCTTATGTACAGAATGCATTTAGATTTCTGTGCCAGAGGCACTGTTATATCTGCACGGTGAGAAAAATCTGAAGTGTTGTTGGAGCTATAACCATTCTGATAGCTATTGAAGAGTCTGTCAGATTCCATGTAAATAGTGGGCAGACTTTGAGTTGCTTTTCACAGAGTAGCCCCTTTCCTCATGTTTTAGTAGCATGGTGTGGCTCACCCAGTTAAACTTGGGCCAGTGGTGATCCCCAAGATGTTGATAGTGCGCAACTGATTAGTGGACATCCCACTGAAGGTCAGAGGAAGAATGTTGGTCTTTGCTGGTTGGCGAAGTTACTTGCTTGGCGTTTAGGTGATGCAGATGTTGCTCATGTATGTCAGCCCACCGAGATTGGTTTGAGCTGTTTAAGCTTCAATCATAATTCTTCCCATAATGAATGTTGTCAAATCGGAGATGGTAATAAGGTCACTATTCTGGCTGAAAATGTTTCAGTCAGGGATGACGTTGTGAAAAATGCATTCAAAAATGTCCTGGGATTGAAATGATGAGTATCCCATAATCCTGAATATCAGCTGTGTGTTACTTCTGACTCAAATCATTTAGTAGGGTTTCCTTCTTGCATACCATTGACATTTGGTGTGTAGGGATTCTTGGAATGAGGCATGGTTAAATATCCTCTTCATGACATGAGAAACAGGCATTGTTTCTTTTCCAAGTCAGCACCAAAGTTTCAATGAGGTCTGAAGTTGAACTGTTCCAGAGAATCCGAGCAGAATGTCAATGAGTGATGATTGGTAAAGAGGTATCTCTCAATGAATCTATTGATGACTGCATCTGTTGCTTTACTGAGGATTTGGAGGAACCTAATGGAGCAGTAAGCTGCTGCATTAAATTTGTGCTGTGCCTTGGGAATAAGACATACCTGGGTAATTTTTGCACATAGCTTGGTAAAATGCCAGTTTAATCACCGCAGTGGAACAGCTGGGCTTGAGGGTAGGGATTTGGCTAGTTCTAGCATGCAGTTTTGCACTGCGTGTTATTTCTAGGGTCATTGTTAAGTTCAATACTTTCAGATGCTTTTTAATGTCATATGGAATGAACTGAATTGACTGAACACTTGAATCTGTGATGTGGGAACTTTGGAAGGAGGACAAGTATACGTATTATCAACCACATGACATTTTTGGCTGAAGACACTGAAAGCTGTTGATGCAAATAGCAAGAATTAATTTATAATTGAAATCAAAATAGTATGGCTGCCTAGGTTTCCTCTGAATCTAATAGTTACTCAATACAGAACTAAGTAATGTCACAATTGGCTTATTAAGTATATAAGATCTTCAGTGGACTAGTTTTATTTCTGTCTCTACACCTGTATTGAAAGTGCTTGATGCAAGGGTGATGGAATGAAATATACCCCACTGCTTGTCACTAATCTCCTTCACGTTAATGAATACAAAAGAAAAATGAGACACACACTTCTAGCAAATTGCTTGTCAACAGAGCTGGCCAGTAAATTAAGGTAAAGTTTGCTTCCAAATTATTTGACCAAATTATTTTCTAGATAACAAACAATTTAGTATTTTAATGACATGGGTTGTCATTACAGAAATCCAATAGTATGAGCAATAGAGCTTTTAACTAACTTTTGGGTCTCTTCTGTGAATCTACGGAGAGTTAGTGTGGGCATGTTGGGCCGAATATCCTGTTTCAACACAGTAGGGCTTCTTAAAAAAAATTGTCAGTGGACAGCACTTGAAATGACAGTGGAGAATATGAATAGAGTCCCAAAGCTATATGAATCAAGAACTTCATTATTCTAGTTTTCTTCACCAATGGTTAAAGAACAAATAATTGTATTATGCAAAGGCACCCAGCTGGACTTGGCACCTCAGCCAATCAGTTAGCTCCAAATAACCAAGGACTGGCTTGGGACTTTCCTTGTTAATGTGGCCCAAAAATAATATTTTGTTGAAGGCAGCTACCAAATGTGCAGTTCTTTTGGATTGTGAATCTTTACAATGCTGCAGTGCTGACAAGAGCTTTGTAGCTTCCCAGCACTAAACAATGGAACATTTACAGACCCTGGATTGATTTTAACATTTCATGAAAAAGTTGCCTTAAAACATAATTTCTGTTTGTCAGTTTCCATAACTTACTGGAGCAGATTACAAAGCTACTGATATAATATATTAGTTTGATAGACAGAATTACACCCCCAATGCTTCCTGCTCTCCCCAATGACGCACAGTAACCAAGTGTGCTGTGACACTTCCCTTGATTTATTACCAGACAGGGAGGCTGTGTGGGAGACAACATTCATACACAAAGCTGAAACTGGCCCAAGGCCTAGTGGATAAAGTTGGCCTGTAATTCACTAGAAATGTGTCACTATTAAAATGGAAAGGGTCACTGATAATACTCTTGAATTTATTAGCTTACAGAGAAAAAAAAAGTTCAATGCAACTTGTTACTTGATTGTCTGACATAATATTGTCAAGGCAAAATGCTCAGCCGACCAAAGATCTGCAACATATTTCAAACCAGATGCCTCCGCTCTTGGCTTGTCACTGCCAGAACTAAACAATACACCATTACAGAGAGCTTGCAAACTGTGCAGTAATTAATCCCAGTTTGAGACAAATTCAAAATCAAGTGAAATTGAGCAACGTATTTCACAATTGATCACAATCCAGGCTGTTGGTGTGCAATTTATAAATATGTATGATGGTGTATATTCCTATCTATCGCACTTCTCATTGAGTTCCATTTAGCTATTCATTCCTTTCATGTGAAGATTAATGGCACATTACTGTCTCAGATGGTTTTCCATGAATAAACCCTGTATTGAAAAAATGCTGACAGGCCTCGATCTATTGTGCGCTTTACATACACGTGCAAGTGCATATGGCACACTTTTCAGGTTTTTGTAAATACCAGCTTGATTGCTTTCAACATTCTGCAGGTATTAACTCATCTTTGGTTGATGGCAGGGTTAAAAATTATTCATTAAACTGCCCTGAAGTAGCTTTGTTAACTGGAAAATTGCCTTGCTGTTCTGTTTGGTTTATAGATGTGATCAGAAGTAAATTTTTAACTTAATTAATTGGCTGTTTCTGTTGACAAGAAATTTATGTGGCAATAATTTGCCAGAAATAAATGCCATGCATAGGAAATGAGATATCCATCACAGGTTTGTGCTCCAGCAGCTGCACTGCCACTAATATGAAAGTATTTCAGCCAGCAATGATCAGTCAGGATTACGTATCCCCACGATCCATTGCTCTCTGGAGTGGCACTTATGGAGGTCGATAATAACAAAGACTTTTTGATTTATTGTTGGAAGTCAAAGCAGAGCTTGATGAGATTAAACAATTTAGCAGCAGAAGTGTTTCTGAAGAACTGATTTGTAGTTCCCAGGCCAGGTTAATTTAGTTCCAAACATATTTGAGCAGACTCAGCAGAGGTCTACGATCGCAACAGAGTACAGCATTTAATGCAGCACCATTGTTAACCCAGGTAACTGGAAGGAGTAGCTATGTATGTTAACAACCATTCCAATTTCTTTGAAGGTGCTCAATTAATGTTTTCTTATAGTGTATTTCTTTTGCAACTGATGTTTTAACAGATAAACTGGTTCAAACTAGTTGTCTCAGTATTTTTTTGCATTTGGATATGAAATGATGTGAGAGTTATGTAAGGCTGGAAATTAACTCTTAATCCTATTCAGATAAGGAAAAGATTAACATTTGTATATCTTACAACTCTCTGAAGTATGAGAATCACATTGATCTGCAAAACGGTTTTGAGGGGTATTTTTGTGGTGTTTTTTTAAAGTCACCAATGCCCCTCATAAAAGCACTACACTTGGAAAGTTTGCACTACTTCTGTGAAGGGACTTTCTTGGGGGAAAAAAAACTGCAGCAGATGTTTTGTGATGAAAACTGAGTTGAATAGCCTGGGAAAACAGAGCTCAGCAGGCCTGTATAGATATCTTCCCACATGTGGACTCAGCTGACATTGTATAGGTGTTTTTCTTGCTTCCTATGATTTATTAAACTACCCTTTACACTTCACAATGACAGCTAGTCCTGTAACACAAGACTTGCTTGTTTGAAATCTTTCAGTTTAAACCAGAAATTGAGCTTAGTCTCTGGCAGTGTGGTGTTGTAAAGCACTCAATGAGTATTTACATATACAGATATAAATGAGTAAATTGCACAATCTCAGCTGCAGCTGCTGGGTCATTTAAATGTATGGAAACCAGCTTTAAGGACTCAATTGAGTCTGGGGTTAGTGTTATGAAGTACTAACTGGATGTTGTATGCAACTATCCTCTCATTTAACGTTTCATCTGAACAGCACATTGTTACTAATTTTCAGCATGGTAGAAATTGAATCAATTTCAGCATCAACTTTTGTATGACCCTTTACACAGAGCAAGTACAGTCAAGCACAGTGGATAAATCATTCAAAAGTTCATGCTCTACACTACTGTTAAGTAAAAGCATCTCTAACGTCTTTTTCTGAAGCAAAAGTCAGCTATTTTATTAATTAACTTTGTATGTTATGTAGTCATGCAACAATAATTTAATTGTAGAGTGGAACATCTGTTAGAAGGTATACAGAGTTTATTTGCTTTCATTTTTGTGCTGTTTTAAATTCCATGTTCTTCCATACGTCTGCCACAATCACATACCATGCATGCCCCTCAGTGGTCAGTGGACTAAGAATTTGTATCAGCTCACTTGTTCACCCTTTTTTAAATATCACGTCTTTCAAGTGTTTAAATGACCAGCTTTAAGCTTTAAACAAGATAAAAGTTCAGTTTATTACTCAGCTATTGCTGAGGTTTATTGCAAGAAAAAAGTAATTAAGTTATTAATAAAAATGGAGGTGGGTGCAAAAATTTAAAGTAAGATTAAAAGTTACACACGAAGATCAAAAGAAGTTACAAAATAAGATCAGTCTATATTATTATTGCAGGTCAGATTTGTTCTCTTTCTGAAGAGAAGGCGTTGAATCCTTCAACAACTGTGAAGTTGAATAGTTGGACTTTGCTTGTACAGGTGAAATGTACAAAACTGATGCTTGGAGTGACCAAAAGCTACCTCATTTTGTTTTTATTGAACGACAGCTTGTGGTTTTTGGTAGCCTGGTTCAGTACAGTAGTACTGGAAACCTTCCTCTACGACCCTGTTGAAAAAGAGGTTTCTCTGAGTTACAATGTTTTTTTTCTCAAAATGGCTGTTTCCAGCCAGTTTGTCATAATCAAACAAAATGGCTGAAGATGCTCATTTTGATGAGTCATTGTTCCACAAAATTAATATAGTGGAGTTCCGTGTGATGTCCCACCCATTTCCTGTTCAACAATACAGAGGCTTTTGAGAATTCACACTTTTTGGGGCTTCAGTGGACGGTGCTTTGGCTATTGTGGGATCCATAAGAGAATTAATTTGGCTTTTGGCAGCCATTTTGAAAGGCCTTTTGTGTCAATTTTAAAAAGAGATTTACTTGCTTTACAAAATGTATAGACTATGTGCAATGATTGGGTCAGGTTGACCTCATCAACTACAAAGTGCTTCATTGTTAACCTGGGCCAATCAGGTCCCCAGCATCTGCAGTCCTCACTTCTCCCAATCAGGAAAGCCTTGGCTGACCGATATAACCAAGAGAGTAGAACTTCCTCAGTTGAGAATGGACTCTGAGCTGGCTGGCCGCAGCCAGTGTACTGTGCACTAGTGAATAAAGGGTGGCTTGGTAATGAGATAATGGCATCTATGCAGTTACTTCACTGTGCCTGCATTTTGTGGCATCTTCCTTTTCTGGTTTGCAATGACTTGCTGGGATTATCCATGGATGCTCGCTGTGCCATTATCTTGCTGTTTGATGTGGACCGGACCAGACCATATCGCCTCAAAATATGTTAAGAAGGTAGCTTAGACCCCCCCAACCTTTTCTTCTTTTAATGGGAAATGTGAGATGCTGTATTCCAGATGCAATTCCATTGGTCAAACTACGTGACGTTGAGCAAAACACAATTTATTCAAGCATTGTCATTAAAATACAACAAAAGAAAGAGGAACTTGGAATAACTTAACTTAATTGGAACACTTAGCAGAATGTTAGATTATTTTCCTACTAAACAGTTGCATATTGCAACATCCCATAAATCCATTGTCAGTAAAGGCAAACTCAGAAAACAGATTGTCTCACATGCAGCTCCTGTAGCCGGCAGAGAACACCAGCTTTTGGCTGTAACCAAGTGAGCGACAAAAAACAGCTTCCACTTCTTCAAGAACCCCAACAGCTGAAAGCTGAACCAGAGACCTGATTCTGTGGGAGTTTGACCACACCCATGCTTCTGTTGTTCCAGCTTCACAAGCTGTTTACTCGAGTGATTCTGGTAGACTGCTCACTAACTCGGCCTTAAAACCTCACTTCAAAAAAAGCAGACAAAATAATCTCTTAAAGCCATAGTATTGTCATTAGATGGGCATCACTTTTTTTTTCCTTGTACCTGTCTAATTGCATTGGGATGCTTCATTATGTTAAAGGAGCTGTAAGAATACTTACAATAGGTTTTGTAATATTAACAATTCTTTCCTTGCCAAGATTTCAAAGCTGTGTGACTCCCAATCCTCTCTCTCTGCCCATATTCAGGTATCACGTGAACTATACTTCCCAAAAAATGATTTACCTTTTGCAAACTTTGTAGCAAGCTGCAATATATGCCTTATCCCTGTTATGATGTTTTAAAAATATCAATCATGGCTCTATGGAGCATTCTTGCTTCGGGACCCAGAAGATTTAGGTTGAAATACTGCAACTGGAGCCTGAGGTGCACAATGTGGGCTGATCCTTCAGTGCAGTGCTGAGGGAGTATTGCACTGTCAGAGGTATACTCTGCCTGCTGCTGTGTTGCACTAAGACTCTATCTCCCAACTCAATTTGGCACAAAAAAAATCCCTGCAATATCTTTGAAGGAAGAGTTCCTTCAGCATAATTATGAATATCGCTAAGGCAGACTTTCTGTTAACTTTGCTCATTGCTACTTACGAGCATTGAGTATTTCTGAGCATTCAAGAGCAATGAGTACAAAAGGAAGGAGGTTTTGGCAAACCTGTTATTAGCTAACCCTGGTGTCTACTCCGGGTTGCGAGTTTATAGCTTGGGGCTATAAACAAGATGGGGAGAAGCAATGTGAACACTACCAGCTCATGAGATCCCTCCATTCTCTGCAGAAAAAACTCACTCTAAAGCTGAAGAAAATCAGTTAGGAGAAAATGAGGACTGCAGATGCTGGTGATCAGGGTTAAAGAGTGTGGCGCTGGAAAAGCGCAGCTGGTCAGGCAGCATCCGAGGCTGAGCCTCATTCCTGATGAAGGGCTTGTGCCTGAAACGTCGATTCTCCTGCTTCACAGATGCTGCCTGACCGGCTGTGCTTTTCCAGCCACACATTCTTTGATGGAAGAAAATCAGTGTCTTCTTCCATCAACAGTTGCTGTAAGTTGTTTCTTTTAGTTAATAAGTCAGAGAACCTTTTATAAATGTGAAACAGTTGCCCTGTGCCTCCTGAAAACAAGTGAAAGCAGTATTATGAAAAGTACAAGAACCACCTTGATAAATCTTGTGAACAGGGAGTGTGCACCAGAGAGTGTACATGCCAGAGAGTGCGCAGACCACAGAGCATGCAACTGCAGGAATAGTTTAATTTCCAGAACACTACCCCTGTGAGTTCAAACATATGTTAAAAGTAAAAATGAAATATGTTAGGCACTTCATTAGCACTGCTGACTCATAGCACTAGAGATCTGGGTTCGATTCCAGCCTCAGGCGACTAGCTGTGGGGAGTTTGCATGTTCTCCCAGTAACTGCGTGTGTTTCCTCTGGATGCACCAATTTCTTTCCATGGTCCAAAGATATGCAGGTTAGGTGGAGTGGCCATGATAAATTACCCAGCAGTGTCCAGGGTTGTGGAGGCTAGGTGGATTAGCCAGGAGAAATGCAGCATTATGGAGATGGGGGGGGTGGGGGGTGCTTAGACAAGGTAGGGGGGATGCTTTTCGGAGGGTCAATGCAGGCCCAATGGGCCGAATAGCCTCCATCACGATTCTATGATTCTATGTTTTACATCTACCTATCTCAATAGACCGCCACTAACCAGGATGGCCAACAATGAATCAGTTCGATCAACCCAGCTTTCTCCACATATAGAAGCAAGTGGTAGATTACGAAGAATTCACAAGAGACTAAAGGCTCAATGCAAGAAGGAGTTTTTGTCAACATAATTTTATACTGTAGTAGACAATGTCCATGTGTACAAAGCAAGTGTCCTTTTTGCAGTTCCACAAACATTCCAACAAAACATCTGTAAACTTTAACCTTGATAGATTAGACGCGGTGTCTGGGTGTCCAAAACAATCCTCCCAAACAAGCTGAGTTTTCCCAAATCTGAAATAGCTGAAGACAGGATGAAGGAGAGGACAAAGTAAACACCTCATAGACACTGATTAAGCTATCTTTGAAGTGTGGCAGCATTGACACATTATGACTGGGAGAAACCTGCTACCAATGATTCAGAATGACAACAACCTGTCCCTCAAGCTACATTGCACTTTGAGTCACAATGTCTTAATGATGAACCTGACAGGCAGCAGAGAAGGAAACGAAGCATGTCCTACACTCTAGATCCCACCAGCTTGTACAATATTCCGCCGCATATACACCAAGAATGATGGGTCAAAAACTGATTTGGTCAGTCACAAGATCCATGCCAGAAACTCGCAACCCTGAGTAGACGCCAGGGTTAGCTAATAACAGGTTTGCCAAAACCTCCTTCCTTTTGTACTCATTGCTCTTGAATGCTCAGAAATACTCAATGCTCGTAAGTAGCAATGAGCAAAGTTAACAGAAAGTCTGCCTTAGTGATATTCATAATTATGCTGAAGGAACTGTACTTAGGAATCCAGATGTTTTATGGGCCAGAAAAATGCCCTTAAAATATATTAACATGATAGCCTAGACTCTAACGTTTTCTTATTTTAAAGGTAAGTGTAAGGCATTGTGTTCCGGATGCAATTTAATTGGCCAAATTACCAGACTTGAAACAAAACAGACTTTATTCATACACTATAAAAATGTATAAAATAATAAAAACAGACAAAATAACAATAAAAGAATCAGCTTAGCTGTAACCCTATCAAAATGCTTAACAAAATAATAAATATATTAACTGCTACTAATTAACTGTTCCAAGACATTAACATCCCATAAACATATGCTCGGCAAAGGGAAATTCAGTGAAATAGATTATATTACATGCAATTCTAGCAGCAGGAACAGAACTCCAGTTTTTAGACGAATAAAATCTTCCACACCCATCTTCAAGACCCCAGCAATTGTAGAAAGTGAAAACTAAAAAAATCCTGGTTCTGTGGGAACTTGACCCCCCACCCATTCTGGCTGTTTCTTTTGTTCCAACTTTCAAAATAAAACAAGGTCTCAGAAACTGTTTACTTTATTAGCTTTGGAGCAGACTGCTTAACATCTCTGTCTCAAACTCTCTTCAGGAAAAAAAGGACAAAATACACCTTTTAAAGGCATAGAATCATTGCATGCCCTATATTGATGCACTAAAACGTTCTTACCTTTATCTCCCATTTCCCTTCTTGTAAATGGCAAAGTTCCATTTGCTCTCGCTAATTGCTTATTTCATCTGCTTCCTATTTTTATACAATTCATGTCCCAGGATATTCTGATTTCTTTATACCACTGAATCCTGCAGTCTCTCCCCATTTAAATAATGTTTTTCTATTCTTCCTGCCAAAATGGACATGTGCTTATGTAAACACTCCATCTGTACCTAAACCTATTTATATCCCTTTGCAGATTCTCTACCTCAGTGGGCCAATTTACTTTCCTATCTAAATAAAAACCGAAAGAACTACGGCAGCTGTAAATCAGAAACAAAAGTAGAAGTTACTGGAAAAACCCAGCAGGTCTGGCAGCATCTGTGAAGCGTAATCAAAGTTAACCTTTTTGATTCGGTGACCATTCCTCAGACTGATAGTAGCTAGGAAAACGTTGGTTTATATGCAGAAGATAGGTTGGGGGAGAGGGTACTTTCCTACCTATCTTGATGTCATCAATAAAGTTAGTTACCATAATTTTGTCCTCTCTTCCAGATCATATTGGCTGATATGGGGCTATTTCTTCCCTGACTCAGAAAGCCAGAAAGTTCTGTGTTCACGTCTGACTCCGGAATCTCAGCATATATTCTGGTGTAGTGCTGAGGGGATGCAGCTCTGTTAAAGACTCTGATTTTCAGCTGATGATTTGCAAAAGCAAATTATCCCAATGTTATGGCCAACATTCTTTCTTTGATTAATACTGTCAAAACATCTAATTAACTGGGGATGCATTTCATTCACAGTTTGTGGTATTTTGTTCTATTCAGATTACTGACATGTTTGCATACGACAATGACACCATTTCAAAAGTAAATCTTTGGATTGAAAACATTTAAAAATATGCTGATGTTGTGCTAAGTTGCCATGTAAAGGTTTGTTTCTTCATGTATGAGACGACTTGGAGAAGGTTAACAAGCTGTTCAACTGTGGGAGCAGCTGAAGCTCAATTCTATCCTCATTCAATGTGTATACACACATTGAAACACACAGAACTTTCCATCCAGACTCTCTGATACCAATCAGGAGGGGCTCATTAATTCCACCATCATCCTATTGAGGTCCTCCTGCATCCATCCCATCTGAGGCAATTTTCATTGAATTTGTGTTGCATTCCTTTTAAGTGAACTTTGTTTTTAAAAAATGGAGTATAAAATGAGCTATCCCGTTGACTGTTGACTTTGTTGTGTTATCACCCAAGTCAAAGATTTGCCTTTAGTATATTCAGCTATTGGTGTTCAGGACATGACCATTTTCTTTATTAGTGTCTCAGCAACTTCAGTCTTAGATTACTTTACAGCCTTCATCCATGCAACTAAATGGAGCCTTGTTGGGTCTTTAAGAAAGACAACACTCAGTATATCTAGTACTTGCTTTCACTGTTTAATGAATGATATCAATAATGTACTGCAAAGAAGCTTGATTCTTCCATTCCTTTCACCCAGTTCAGCCACCTTGACTTCCTTTTGCCTCAAACATTTGGTGATTGGTAACCAGATCTATTGAGAAATTTCCTTATAGAATTTAACGGCAAGAAATATTCTCTTGTCAGGTCCAGCTGGACCATGCTCATATTCATGTGTAGTCTGTGTTGTTATTGTGAATGTAAAGATTCTAAGATGACCTTGATCAGAAAACTTTGTTAACAGCACACAGTTGTTTCACTAAAGTTTAGTAACACATGTTAACAGTAATCCAGATATTTTCCCACAGGGAGTTGGGGATAGATGGAAAGTACCTTTCCCACACCTCTTGATAACAAATTTTATCTCAACATTGGCATAAGAAAAATACTGTGACAGATTATGTATTTCAGGGTGGAACATCAAAGGGGACAAGGGTAAAAATATTCAGGCATCTCTCCTTCAATCAGAGGCAAAATAAATGAATAAACTAATGCAAAATAATTTGTAAAGAAATAGCATTAAGGTTAATGATTTAGAGCTTGCTCAAGCCTTCAGGAGCCTTTTCAAGTTATTTCCTCAGACTGAGACATGCTTCTGACAGATGTAACCACACCTGCCTTTGACTTCTGCATCATTATAATGCCCACATTTCTGTTGGTCCCTGATATACAACATTATCAGATGTTAAATTCTTCAAAGGCACAAAGCATAGTGTGTCCAGATCTTATATTTCAGTTTAGTTCTTTTGAACTGTCATGGTTATTACTTCTGCATTCATTTAAAAAAAAATTGCCTTCTATGGAAAGCTATGGATCTTTTTAATCTACCTGGTCAAGCATATTAGGAATGATGAAGGGCTTATGCCCGAAATGTCAACTCTCCTGCTCCTCAGACACTGCCTGACCTGCTCAACATTTCCAGCTCCACACTTTTGAACTCTGACTCTCCAGCATCTGTAGTCCTCACTTTCTCCTGTATTATGACTCATGCCTGGGCCAAATGGGACTTGATCATTTTGGTCGAGAGCCAAGAACACTACGACTGTGATTCAAGGAAAGCATTTTTAAACAATCTGTTTAGATAAGTTATGACATTCTTCTGGAGAATGTGGGACTTGAGCCAGGTTCTCCTGGCCCAGAGGTGGGGTCAGTACATTTGCTGTATATTCAACTAATAATAATATTTTTCCACAACAGCTTTCCAATTAATAAAGTGGGTTTTTTCAGAGAAATATTAAAATTAATTGAAATTGAGCAACCCTCCTGCTTCTTCATTATCATCTGATTATTAAAAACTTTAGTTTTAAAGAAAGATTCAGGGAGCACAGAAATTTGGAAAAGCCCTCAAGATCAAGTTCAAATTGCATGCACTTGTGCAAGTGCAATTTGTTTGCCCACCGAGCAGCATTACGACACTTCAAAAGTAGTTAATTGGCTATAGGCCCTTGTGAACATCAAAGTCCTTATAAATGCAAGCTCTTTTCATGAAGTTAAAAATGAGATCATGTTGTGTTTTCTCCCCCTTTCTTTCTCACTAGTTGTTACCCCAGCAGACCTGAAGTAATTGATTCATTACAGTGCCCAGTCTTGTAGCTGTCGATTGCCCTCTATGGTTTGTTAGGTGGACAAGCAGGAGGCTGGAAGAACACAGCAAACCAGGCAGCATCAGGACTGAAGAAGGGTTACACATGAAACTGTGACTTGTCCACCTCCTGATGCTGCCTGGCTTGCTGTGTCCTTCCAGCCTCCTGCTTGTCCACCTGCATCTGCAGTTCTTTTTTTGTCTCTGTTGTTTGTCAAGCTGCATTATTTCTGTAGGAGTCTTGACTGTAAATGTAAGCAAGTAGTTTTGATTTTTAAGAAAAATAAATGGAATACCAGTGTGCACTAAAGCATTCGTCAACAACTCAGAATGCCATGCCAAAAACAAACAGCATTTGATTCATTCTACCATCTGAACAGAATCAAATGTTGCAATCTTCCAAACACGATGGGTTAGCTCTGCTAATGATAGGATCAGATTCCTCGATGTGAAAATAGTGCAGTGCTTGCAAACAAGTCACTCTGATCATTAAATTGTCAGCCCAATTCCCCCAGTATCCAAATCTTGGGAATTTCCTGACAAGTTTAAGCTGCTGATGGACAGATTCCCTACAGCCCTGGAAACTGTGCAAATGTCTCCACCTCTGAGGTAGAATCAGGGATTGGGGAAAGAGCTCCATGGCTACCCAGGATATGTTAAAACTTGGTCTGTCAACTGGGTAACTGTAGTTGATCCTTCCAACCAACGGCCTCACCGCTCCCCTCCCAAACCCAGCCAATCTATTGTGCTCCTTGAGCAATCATGCCCCTGTCCATTGCCAGTTGGGAGCTTGACTATGTTCCTGATCAAGACCTGACCTCAATATCCACTGAGCCACCTCAACCACAACCTGACACATCCATTCAACCACTCGCCCGTTCGCTTGTGTCCTCTCACACTTATTCGCTGGGAGTGCTAACACAATGGAAAGCCTGGGGATGTGTAAACCCCTAACTGAATAGAGCTGCTGAGGCAGTCAAAAGGAGAGTGTGCTTCTTCACTGGTTCTGGCTGGATCTTACACTGAAGCATTCCTTCTGTGCCCTGGATCACAAGTTTGGCCTTATAAATATATGCAGGTAAGTGGTTCCAACACTGACTGATTGGAAGAGTTGGCCCATCATTTTTGGTCCAATCCAAGCACTGTCTGTACTCTTGTGATTCCCAAATATTTCCCAGGCACTACGATGAGTTGCAGTGCTCACAGCATTGTTCAGCTGAGATCAAAGCAGCTACAGTGTAACTAGGGATCAAAGAGTATTAACTTTCTCACTGTGTGGTTCAGCTCCTGAGACAAAATCTCTGCAGCATTGTACAGTCTGTTTCTTGGCTTTTAATACTATGTATGAAAGAAGGGACAATGGTAAATTTATTAGCAAAAGTAATACAGCAAACAAGATAACAAAATGGACAGCAAAGAAAGTCACTGTATTTATATGGAATAAAACTCAATCGTAGAAGTGAGCAGGTATTATATTCTGTTGAGCAACTCTTCTGTCAACAGTTCAGCTCTGATGAAGTGGCTTGATTTCAAAGTCCATGATAATACATTGTGACCATATTTGAGTTCTGTGTAAGATCTTTTGCAGAATCAAAATGAAAGCAAGGGCATTGAGTATAACCTTTGGTCAGGTGTTTTCCCAAATCAAATTTCCTTGTAACCTTCTTAGTTTGTATCGACTGACTGATAAGAGACAGGCTGCTGCTTTAAGAGTAATATTATTTTGTTTAACTAGAAATCAAATCCTATCTATGTCAAGGAAAATATTCATTTTGAAGTGTATACTTGATTTATTAAATACAGCAGTGAGTAATCACATACAGGTTTGGTAATAATTACAGTGATCAGCAATTGATCGGCAATGCTACTCTATTTCAGTACGATAACCTCAAAATCTCAGTTTCTATTTCCTCAGCTTTTTGTTTTAATTTATGTCAATTCCTTTGTATTGTAAATACATCATTAGTTAACACACAATTTGACATTTTACTTGGATCACGGTTTGGTTTCTGTTGTGAGAGAGATAAAGATATGGAGGAAAATAAATATTATGTAAGACCACTTGTCTCGGAAGGATGTATGGTTAAGAAAGGGAAGTTGACCTAAATAGCTGGTGTCTCATTTAAAAACTGCCTACAGTTCCTACAACTGTGACTGTACTTAAAATAACTTAATTGGCTTTGGAGCTTGATTTGATTTATTTCTTGTCACATGTATCTTGTTACAAAATACAGTGAAAAGTGTTGTGTAATGTTGCCACTCTCTGGCGCCATCTTAAAATACAGAAAAATAAACCAAACTATAGAATATAAAGGCAGAAAAATGAAGAAATAAGGAAAGTATCCAGCTTCACAATCCATCTTTGTTAAGTGTTCTGCCATGGAGCCTGGTGCCACTGTCACAAGAGTGAAAGTCTTCCCACGATCTCGCCTCCACCCTCTCCCTTGCCACTATCAGTCCTCACTGTACCTCACCAATGCAGACACTGCTGATCCTGTCAAATCTTATACTGGACCCAAATTCGCCTCCACTACCACCTCCATGAATCTGCGCTGGAAGGAAACACCGGTGGGAACCCAACATTGGCTCCACAAGAACAGCCACGAGTTGGCACTAGGACCGCCGCAATGATGTAGAAGTCACCGGGAACCCAATGTTACAGCCTCAAGTCTGTGCTCATGGCCTACCTGAGTTCACGCTGATGGGCCAAGTCTGGTCTGCTCTGCTGGGCCAACCCCAGTCCGCGCTGCTGGGCCAACCCCGGTCTGCGCTGCTGGGCTCATTTGGGTCTGAGCTGCTGGGCCTATCTGAATCTACACTGCTGGACCAACTCCGGTCTGCGCTGCTGGGCCAAATCCGATCCACGCTGCTGGGCCAAATCCGATCCGAGCTACTGGACCTATCTGAGTCCAGGCTGTTGGACCAATTCTGGTCCATGCTGCTGGGCCCATCTGACTCCAGTTGGGCTGCTGGGCCCATCTTGTTCTATTTCATGCAGTCTAAATAATCATAAAATTGAATAATATTTGCTCAAATCTGACATAAGCATGAACTAATTTTTTTTCTGAGATATTTCATTGAGGATTCTTTAATGAACATTCGTTATATTTTTTTATTTGGGTTCTAAAGTAGATAGAACTACATATAACTTTAAATTTGCTTTGCATTTCTATGTGTTGTGTTCAGAAACAATGTAGCTTTAATTTCATTTTAGATTTGTTCTGAAATTGATCCAAGGGTATTTTAAGTTTATTGATTCATGAATTTTTAATAATTGGTTTGCAGCCTTGAAGTAGAGGTGAACAGCTTAGAGCATGAGGAAAATGAATAGAAGAGAAATGCTTGTTGCCTAACAACAGAAATCCAGTATCATAGAAAGGCAGAACCAACTAGAAGGTTAAGCAATGTGTGCAGATTCAATCAAACAAAAGGGTATTGTTAGTTGAGCAGTCTCCTAAAAGGTTCAGGGCAGGAAAATCAAATCCCGAGTAGCTTTAAAGAAAACTCCACAAGCAGAAAGCTATTGGTAAATGTGAATATGAAAAACATGCATGTTTATTCTGAAAGTGTTTAGAAGTTAAGAAGAGAGCACTACAATCCATTTGCAGCCATGCCAACTGAATAAGGAACTTAAAAGTGGAGACAGAGTAACCCTTTACTGAGGTTTGAGTATTTGCAAGATTATTGTTGAGGAAAGAGTTGAATCTTTATTTCTGCAATTTGTAATAAAAGCATTTTGGTCCTGTTTAGTGAAGTTAATGTTCTTTTCCTTTCGTGTGCAACAAACTTCTATGTTCTTTTGTTAAATGTATGACAGACTCTTGTGAATACGTTCAATGACAATTGCCAGGACCAACCACAATGGTAAAGACATCAAAATGAACTTACTGTGGGTCAAGCAGTATCTGTAGAGAACAAAAAAGTTAATGTTTAATATCTGAGAACATTCAATAGAAGAACCTTTCGTCAGGAAGTTATTTCTCTAAAAGGTTTTCACCCAGAACAACACTGCACAGAAAGGCAACAATTCCTAGAAACAGAACTAGCTCAACTGTATGATACTTTACTTGAGGTCATTTAGCTCAGTTGGCTGAAAGGCTAGTTTATGATCCAATGTAATGGCAACAGTACAGGTTCAATTCCCACACCGGTTGAAGTCACCATGAATTTCCCACCTTCTCTGCCTCGCCCTTGCCTGAGGCGTGCTGACATTCAGGTTGAACTCACCAGTCAGCTCATTCTAATGAGAGAATAGCCCCATGGTCCTCTGGGACTATGGCAACGTTACCTTTACAAAGGTTTACATTGGAAAAGTGGAGACAAAACATTACATTGATGTCAATCACACTTAGGTGAAAATACTGCCTGTTAAAGATATAAAGGCAAAGTCACCATAGTCTTAGAAGAGTTGTCAGAAAATGTGTTTTCCCTTTCCTAAACTATAATGAAGTCCTATGTTCTAGATATTATTTTCTATTTATGTTCTTACCGTACATAGAGAACTTGTACTAAGGTTTGCCTTTGATTGTTTTAGCAGTTTAGCTGATAACTCATACAGTAGAGATAGCTTTCGGGTTGCGTGGTGTTGTGTTGCCAGATGGATTTGATTGAATCTTGTGTTCTCAACGTTGGATTTAAGAAGGGAAGATACAACAGCCAAATAATAATTGAATTAAATCTTTTCAGGGTGTGGTGGCACAATAGTTATGTCCCTACATCTAGGCCAGACGATATGGCTTCAAGGAGAAAGTGAGGACTGCAGATGCTGGAGATCAGAGCTGAAAATGTGTTGCTGGAAAAGTGCAGCAGGTCAGGCAGCATCCAAGGAACAGGAGAATCAACGTTTCGGGCATAAACCCTTCTTCAGGAATGAGGCTAAGATAAAAGGTAGGGAGGCCAGGAATGAGGAAAGTGTGTCCAGCAGGCTAAGATAAAAGGTAGGGAGCTGCTGGACACACTTTCCTCATTCCTGAAGAAGGGCTTATGGCCCAATCCGTCGATTCTCCTGTTCCTTGGATGCTGCCTGACCTGCTGCACTTTTCCAGCAACACATTTTCAGATATGACTTCAAGTCCTATCAGCCACAGAGGTTTGTCATAACATGACTGAACAGGTTGATTAAAAATAATTTTATGACATGGTGGTGAAGAGGTTAAGATGATGGACTGTTCATCCATTGTGCTCTGTACACATCAGTCAGCTCCAACTTTTGTTGATGTTTGTCATCTTGTAACACAGTGGTACTGTCCTTACCTCTGAACTAGAAGATCTTGGGTTCAAGTTCCACCTGACGCGGAGGTATGCCATTAGAATGTGATGCCTATAAAGGTATGTTATAACACATTCAAACAGGTTTATAACATAATGTTATAATTGAATGAAGTGGAATAACTGTGTACCTACTGATTGATGTGTTAAAAAACAACAGAATAACTTCCATGGAATATTGTAACTTTGGATGTAACAGTTTATTTCAAATATTTGTGCAGGTTTCCTAAACTCCACAAGGTATAAAAGCTTACAGTGCAGTGAAAGCTAGATTTTCCACAGTAGTTTGTCATTAAAGCAATTTTTTTCCTTGTGCTCGCCCTGAAATAGTTTTTTTTAATTTTTTTGTGCTTCACTTGCAGTAAATTGTGATTAACAATTGAGGAATGTTTTGAAAAGGATGAAGTTTTTTAATATAAGATACTCAGTATTTGTTGCTCAGTCAGATTATCGAGAACACTCCTTTCATCCTGCAATCACAAGAAGTGGAGACTATTTAGAAACTTTTATTTTCTTAACTGTAGTGCAACATTAAAGTTATTTAAATTGTTGTAAGCCCATTAACCCATTTTTCAACTGATAGTGTGGCTTTTAACTGATGGGATTAAAAGTCTCCTATCAGTCTCTAAAAGCACAGGGCAAGCATATTATTAAACTACTTTCATCTCTCACTGATTGCACATGCAAGTATGTGGCTTTAGCAAGAACTGTATCTCCTCAAAAGTGTCAGCAAGCCCAAATAAGAAAATATTGATAAGTTTATAGTTAGTTTTTACGTAAAAAAAATCATAAGCATTAATTGGTGAAAAGACTAAAGAATTTGAAGCTACTTGGCTTAAGCTTCTAAATCTCCTGAGATCCCAAAGTCTCTTTTTACTTTCCAGTTCCCACTCTCTCATTTTTCTCATCCCACTGTAAAAAAGCTCTTCTTTATAGGGCTGATAAATTGCAGGTTGATGCCTAGCAACAACATTCCTATGCCTTAAGTAGCTGCAAGCCCTTGGCTGAACCCTTTGATGTGACTGTCAGGGCAGATTTATTTTGTTTTAGCACATTGTCTACTTGTCCAGATGTATCACAAGATAAAAAGAAGTAGTGTTTACACTTCTTGGAGCTGTAATTAAATTGTGTATTTGATAAGGCTCAGAGAGATCTCAGATGAAAAAGGGGGCATCAACTAGAGCAAAGAAGGGAGCTGTTTGTTAGGTGAAAACACCTGATAGCTCAGTAAACATTAGTTTGAAAATTGGAGGGAGGATATATTCCTTTGAACCCTACAGGAATGTGTGCCCTTAAGAGGCAACTGTTGACCCAGATAGATTCAAAAATGATATAGTCAAGACAGCACATGCTTAATCGTGTTTTTTTTAAAAGTAAAGGTATTGTCAGAATTCTATTCCAATGGTGTACTATATTGGAACAAAGAACCACTTGACACCTGATCATACAGAGCTTTCAAGCAAGGTATGGTGTGGCTTTCATTTTGTTTCAACCATGACTCTGATGGAATCCCAATGTTTCCAAATTGCCTCATTTACTAGCCTGATCAATAGCTGGTGTAAAATGAATCCATTCAAGGTGCGTGGATTTTGATTAGTCTTGATGAGCTTCCAAATCGCTGGTTTTGATTTTAATTCTGGCTTAGATTTTTATTGCGATTGCAAACCCAAATATTCAGCCAAAAACAGACCTGTAGTATTTTTAACTCTTGCAACATTTTTATTGCCTCACTGCTGAATGTTAGGACAATGTAACGCTGCTGACCCAAGAATCATCTATGGTCATTTTCTATGCAACTTTGGTCACCGCTCAAGTGGCTGCATGGAAACTGGGAGTTCAAACAGGTGTTCCTCTTTGTCTACACTGTCTGTGGATGGAGACTTTCAGAGGTCACTTTGTTTCTGCCTCAGTTGTGTGGTCAGCACTGTCCAATATCAGTATTCTGCCAACTTATTTTCTGTTATCAATGTGGTTTATAGTGATTCCTGATGAAGGGCTTTTGCCCGAAACGTCGATTTCGAAGCTACTTGGATGCTGCCTGAACTGCTGTGCTCTTCCAGCACCACTAATCCAGAATCTGGTTTCCAGCATCTGCAGTCATTGTTTTTACCTCGTGGTTTATAGTGTGTCAGTGCTAGTTAATCATTTATTTTTTGCTGCTGGTGACTGAAGGATACATATTTGCCTGGACATTGGGGATAGCTAATCTCCTACAGACACCTACTGCATCAATCAATAGAAGTGATGAGCCAGGCACTGCCAATTCAAGCTGGATAGACTTTGGAGACATCAGCCGAAAGAATGTTTTGGAAAGCTGAGGGGGTGGATCAAGTGGATTCCAAGCCTGATCTACAGAGTGACCTTGCATCAGTGTCAGTGAACTGATCCATTCAGTCTTTTACCAGATCATGGCTACAAACCTGGGCCAGTTACCGGTACTCGCCTCCTCCATCCCCAACTCTTCGTCTGCTTTCTTTTCCACAGATATTGCATACCTTCATTGGATCAGCAAGCAAGGAAGCAGGCATGTTCCAATCTTCTGGAATGCTTTTTTTAGCTGCCAGTAGCAATTGCAGTAGACTCCTGGCCAATCTAAATGAGCCTCATACCCATAGGAAAGGAGTATATTGACCACTATTAGAATGTCAGAGGCAACCTTCTTGTTATGCTCACAACTAACTCTTGCAACATCGCCAGAATGCCAGTATGGGTAAGACTGTTCTACCAGAATCTCACATGCAGTAATCTATAGCTCAGCCCTCTAACCATACAAGTTTCATTGATGTTGGTTATTTTAAAGACCCCCAGAGAGTAACTGTAGTCTTCCCGAAGTACTACTGAAATCATAGGAGGAGCATCTCATGGTCATGTTTAAAGTGAGGAGATAATCAATTAAGAAACCTGCTTTGGATTGAAGATGTGGATTTGATAAGTAGAATGTTACAGTGCAGTACAGACCTTTTGGCCCTCAATGTTGCACCGACAAATGATTCTTTGCCATTTTAAAATTTGAGAGTTTGGAATGTGTACGTTTTTCCTTTAATTAGTGAGTTTACAGTGATGCAAAGGTTGACTAAATACTTTGATATTCTCAATTGAGAATGAAGGAGCGGTGAAGGTAGGGTGGGGGGAGTAACAGAGACAATTAATACAGAGATTGAGATGATTCAGGCTGAGCTAATACTGGGGAATCAATTGTTTATGGTTGTCAAATCTTGAATTGCTCTTTGTTGCCATTCTTCTTTCCTTCCACCAATTAGTTGTTGTCAGATGATATCTATTATTGCCACGTCTTTTCTGACTATAATCGTTATTAATTAGCTATTTTGCATAGATTGCAGAAGGCTACGATGAAGATGCCTACTTTGTCTGGGCATATTACAGTGGTGAAGATACTGAAACATCAGCGTTAAGAGGCCTAAGGTACTTTGGTTCCCTGGTTGTCATTATAGATGTGCTTTTTAGGATTGCTGTGTAGTGACATCAACCATGCATGAGTGTAATATTATTTATCCTGTAGCAGCCATTTTCATGATGATCCTGGATGCAATCCACAATATCTCAGAATAAAAACGTCATTAAAGCTCCTAGGGAACCCTCAGTAGTGATCACACCTCAAATGGATGTTGATATAAGTGACAAACTATTGTGAGTAACTCCTGGCTTTTGATGTCCTGAATACTGTATACTTTCAATAATATCCTATATACAAGGAATGAGTTCCTGCAGCAAATTCATGATAGCACTCATTTATTGTAGGTGACTGTTGGGAGTGTGAAGTACTGTTTTGTTCTGGTTAAGAGGCTAAGATTGCACATTGCTGCACTATTACTTGGACAAGTTAATTCACATCAGGAATAGGGCAGCAGGTAGCTTTTCATGATTTTAACTGTGCATTTGCCCAGTTGTTGCCACAAGGTAGATTCTGAGATAGGGTCACTGGACCCGAAATATTAACCTAATTTCTCTTCACAGATACTACCAGACCTGCTGAATTTTCCAAAAACTTCTGTTTTTGTTTCTGATTTTCAGTATTCGCAGTTCTTTCGGTTTTTAGGTTAAAATCAAGGCTCCTCTTCTGCTTTGATGATTGCAGCAGATCCTGCACAAGCAGAGTTGCTTTACCTAGCAGCATGTAACATCTTTACCGAAGGCAAATGTTTCAATTCTGTTTGGTGTTCTGGAGAGACCAAGGTTTGAAAGTATTGTACAAACGCTCAAATCCCAGATTTGTCACTCCTTGGTCTGTCAGATAGTTTTCTTTCTTTATTAAGTAATTCAAATGACCTAAAGCTCAGTTTTTCAGTATGTAGAGATTGATACATTTCTGAATACAAGCATAATTGTGTATTGGGATAAGGTGGGTTAAAGTAATTTAAATGTTGTGATTTGGAGGTGCTGGCATTGGAATGGGGTATACAAAGCTAAAAATCTCACAACACCAGGTTATAATCCAACAGGTTTGTTTGGAAGCACTAGCTTTCATCAGGTGGTTGTGGAGAATAAGATCGTGAGACACAGAATTTATATCAAAGGTTTACAGTGTGATGTAACTGAAATTATATATTGAAAAGACCTGGATTGTTTGTAACAAGGATATAGTTATACTTAAAATGCAGATAGAAAGGTTGAGTATGTGTGGATATTGCCCATAAAAATTAAAATAAGATTAGTCTTTTATCATTGCAGGTCTGTTACTTGCTTGATGATTCATTTTGCTAAGTGAAGTCAACATTCAGCACCTGCAATAGCCTCTTTAGTTGAATAGTTTAAGGTGTACCAGTGATCTCAAAAGGTAGACTTTGGAAGCGAGTGACATTTCCTCGTCAATTCAGTGGTATGGAACTTGCAGAATTCCAGGACGCTTGATAAAACCACAGTTACATTTCTGTAAACCTTTCTCCCTGCACTCATTTCATTTGAGAACTCATTTTCTCTCTAAAGGTTTTTCACAAATTCTTCTTGGAAAGATCTGCCAAAATGGTGGCTCATACCCTGTCTGATACGAATCAAAACCTAAGATGACTACTGTGTTAACTTTGATGAATTATTTGAAGTTAATTATGCTGGCATTCCCTGTGATGCCGTTCCAGTTCCCTATTCTCTTGGAGACTGTGTATACTCAACCCTTTTGAAGGACCTGTATTGTCCAAGGGTGAATTTAATTCTTAATGTCTGTCTTTACAATTGTTGCTGAGATAACACACCTTCTTGGCTGCAGTTAATCAACAATGTGACTTCTGTGACTATTTTTAAAAGTCTGACTAGCTGTTTTTCTTTTCCAAATGATGCAACAGTACAATTACACAGTGGTGACATTTCAGGAAATTGAGCCAATTGGACATCATTGTTGGCAATCTTAGATTGACTTTGTTGTTTTCTTACTGGAAATGATGCATATCTGTTCAACATCAAAGAATCATAGAATCCCTACAATGTGGAACCAGATCATTTGGTCCATCAAGTTCACACTGACTCTTCAAAGAGCATCCCACACAGACAACAGGTATTACAGAGCAGTGTCTTGCTGTGAACGTTAGCACAATTATTTGTCAGGGTAGTAAAGAATACTTTGTAAGTGGTAGATTTGGGTTCACAGGTTATTCACCGCAAGAGTCTTTATTTCTAACTGAGTTTTGTGCAATGCACAAAGCCTTAAAATAATATAAGTATTTATAAGTACAGAACTGACCCTAATGCCCAACATTGTTATCTTCAACAGTAGACCACCACTCACCAATGAGTGTTTCCAATCTTTGCAGTCTCAGGTGGATTTGTCCACATCAAACGTTCAGCATGGAACTCTCAGACCAACAGCAAAGCCATGTGAGAGATATGTAGCACTAAAGACTCCATGCCACTTTCCATTTATTGTGAACCACATCTTTACACCATTTCTGAAAGGCTCCACCCAACGCCAACTTTTGATGGTCTGCCAACTGTGAACCCTGACTTCCTCCCTTTCATAAGTGCCACCTAGTCATGATGTAGTACCAGGAAACGCCTGACAACAGAGTAGGCCAAGCCTAGACCTTTCACCCTAATGATAGAGGGTGTAGGACCTGTCTCCATTGGAGAGGAGGGAGAGTGTGTGTGGGTCATGGACCAGCAGCGATGGGTACCACAAATTGTGAGTTTGCAACAAACTTGTCCAGACGGAAACTGCCATTATCTGAAGAAACAGGATTGCCTTGATTTGCCATTAGTCAGCTGGGGTGCAATCCCAATCCTAGTCCTCAGGAGGCAGCTATCACTGCACAACCCATAATGATTCAGTGAAGGAAAAAAGATCCTCAGGGACTGTGTTTGGAACAAACAGATCCTCAGAAACCTCAAAAAGATTTCCATGCACATTTGAGGAGATTGGTGAAACCAGGAAAGGGTTACCCTTATAAAAAAAAAGAGCATTTGGAGGGGGAGGTCTATAAGGATATGTAGAAATATGAACTTGGGGAGAGATGTAGATTAAAGGGTTGACTGTGCCAAAGCTTGAGCCATGTCACCTGAACATATTTCACAAGCTGTGTCAAGATGATGCCAGATCATATGAACTGAGACTTGATGGAAGAAGGCAAATGAAGCCTTACCCTAGCATGCTTATGTGTAGTTTATAGTATGTAAACTACATACTATGTATAGTTATGTATAGTTAACCGATGTTAAGATTAGATTCCCTACAGTGTGGAAACAGGCCCATCGGCCCAACAAGTCTACACTATCCTTCCGAAGAGTAACCCACCCAGAGTCATTTCCCTACATTTACCCTTTCCACACTGTAAGTAATCTAAATCTAAGTAAGTAATCTAAAAATCTAATGCACCTAACACTATGGGTAAATTAGCATATTTGCAATAGGCTTGTGTTCAAGTTCCCTTTGTCTCAAGTTCCTAGAAGCTATTAACAATATTCCCACAAAACGATTGTTCATTGTTCAGCAGTGTTCAGTTTCCCTTCTGAAATTTTACATTTTCACGAGATGGTTAAAAGAGTTCTGTCTACACAGGAGCCATCTCTTCTAAACGACTGGGCTGAGGTTTCAATGAAAAATTCCAGGTTCAGTCAAGCCAACTTTAAGAGTTTAAGCAAGGTGATGTTTCCTCAAAATAGATGGCATTTAATTTTTCACTGACAAATTTGTTGAATATTATATTTCATTCTCATGTGATACATATGCTATGAATCCTGTTGCTATTTGTTTTTTCAATCTAATGGGAAAAAACACTATATTGACCCTGATTTAGATGACTTTTTTTTAGAAACCCTAAATCACTTATTCACAATGTACATTTACATTTCCCTTTGGCACAGTGCAGTTTGACTAAGTTTCGGTGCTGGGGTGGCTCAAAGTGTAGATGATTCCACAGTCATGTTTTTCCTTAAGTTTTTAAAACTCTCAAAGAAGCAAAGCTACAAAATAATTGTGAAATAATTCCTATTACCTTTAAACTGGCAAACCCAAACCTTTTTTTAATCTCTTTAAATATGTTCTTGTCTGTGGTACTCAGATTCTTTAGCTGATGATGTATCATTTTCAGTTGAAATGACTCATGTTTCATTTGTGACAAGAATGCTTTTGTGTGTGATCAATGCTTAGTTTTTAACCATCTTTTCTGACCTTGTAAGTGCACTATTCCACACTTACACCAACTTTTGTCCATTGAAATTGTTTCAAAGTCTGCTTATTCTGTGAAGCCTGTTGTCAAACTGATGATGCATAACTTAGTTAACCAGCTTTGTTGGTATGCTGCACAAAGGAATTGTATCATCAAAGTTCATACCCAAAAACTGTACACTCTCAGCTGAATTATTAGCAAAAAAAACTTGGTACGCTTGACTTTTGTTTTAAGTGTACTGTATTTGTATTGTTTTCCATCAATATGGAGTGTGGGGTCTGTACTTATGGAACCCACAATTCACGTCAGGCAGCTATTAAAAACACATGAGATGGCAATAAGTGGATTTTAGGACAAGAATGAGATTAAGCAGAATTCAGCAAATTTAACTCACAGAGAACTTTCACCTGGCACGGAAGAGACAAGCTGGAAGAAAGTAGGTTGTAGAAAATGGAGAAAAATGTAACTTGTTACTTTTTAAGAATGTATAATTAAATAAGATAGGTATATGCATAGGAAGGGTTTAGAGGGATATGGGCTAAATGCTGGCAAATGAGGCCAGATGTATTTAGGATACCTGGTCGGCATGTATGAATTGGACTGGAAGGGTCTTTTTTCCATGCTGTACAGCTCTGACTCTATAAAAATAAAAAGCAACGGCACAACAAAAGGATGAAGTAGAAGCAGACAGTTAAAACTGAAGGAAGAGACTTTGGGAAGTGGGATTCAAGGTACAGCAGAGAGAGACTAACTCTTCTGTTAAGTGTTGGCCATGATGACGGGGGCGGGGGGGGGGGGGGGGGGGGGGGGTGGTGGGGGGGGTGGGGGGTGGTGGTGGTGGTGTGAAAATAAAGATATTATAGTTCCAACACTGACATGTAAGGGCAATTACCTAATTTCTGTGACCACAACATGTGTTGTATGTATAATCATTTGCTGAAGTTACTTATAAGCTTTGAAATGTATTACTATCTGGTTATTGAAGTGGTAACAATGCTGGCACTTGTCTGCTCGACACCATGTGTCAGCTAAATGAAATATGGAGGGAATGCAAAATCAGCTAGTACTAGGAAAAGCAACTAATCAAACCACTGGTCTGGAGCAGAACACTGAGTGAGAAATCTGAATCTTCAATAATGTTGATCATAGATGATTGCATTTTTTGACTGTGGTTCATCTGAAGTGTCCTTGGAATCAGCTGGTTAGAGCAAAGATCCGATGAGATTGTCCACAGGAATATCAGAGTCCAGGTCCCGGCATCTCATAGACCTTTATCTGAAGTGGACAGGGAGTGTAAGTTTAGTGCTAGTCACAATTGAAGGGTGATACAGAAGGAAAGAACAGGCCAGATTCAAAAGGGACGTGATGGATAGACAATATCAGAAACTGGATGGAAGGAGGAATGATAGAGGCCATCAGAATTGGAGTGGAGAGAGAGAGTTGTCTCTGGCCTCTTTTGGACGATGGCTAATTATGGATATTGGTCAAAGTCAATAATCATATCTATGAAAATAAAGCAGAAAGCTTGTAAAGAAATAATGGGAATATGTAGAAAACATTTTATGTCCATGTTTATTGACAGTTCTGGCCTCTTGCACAGCCTTAGGTTTCAAAGCTTAATCACAGCTGCCTGGCCATGAACTCCATAATTCCATCCTTAAACCTCTCTGTCTCTCTCTCCTCCTTTAAGGCACTCTTCAAAATTACTTCCTTGACAAATGCTTTTGCTCATCATTCCCAATATCTGTTTACATTATTCAATGTCAAGTTCTATTTCACAATTCAGCATGTCGATAAGGACCCTCACCAATTTTTACAGATGCACCATAGAAAGCATTCTATCTGGGTGCATAAGGGCCTTGTATGGACTCCATCTGCACTTCTCGTTGTCTCAGAAAAGCTTCCAACATCATCAAAGACCCCTCCCACCCCAGAAATACTCTCTTCCAACCTCTTCCATCAGGCTGAAGATACAGAAGCTTAAATGCACAGACCAACAGGTTCAAGAACAGCTTCTTCCCTGCTGTTATTAGATTGTTGAATGGACCTCTGTAATTTCAAATCTAATGTTGATCTTGCTTTTGTGCACCTCCTGTGCAGTTGTAACCTTGTATGCCTTGCTCTGTCTAAGCACCCTCTGATCTGTATGTCCTTGTTATGATCTGTCTACACTGCTCGTCAAACAAAACTTTTCACTGTACTTGGGTACATGTGACAACAATAAATCAAATCAAATATTTGATAACAGTCCTGTTGAAGCTTTGGGATTTTTTTTTACATAACTGCAAACAAGCTATGTCTATTTAGCAATGCAACCTTAAATAAAAGGGAACACTACCAGGTGGCAGATAGCGTCGTCATAATGCAATGACAGGGTCACCTGTGGCATTGCCATCATTCAACTTTGTGAGTTGATTTGTTTTAAATGCAAATCACTGTATGTAGCACCCTCTCCTGCTCATAATAGGGTGTGGCATGATATCCACCTGAATTAATTAAAAGTGTGTGCCTTTTTAGTTTGAGTTAGCATGTGATTTTTTTTGCTCAATGCTGAATGGAGAAGTACTCACAGGATGTTAACCACATGAGTGCATAATGTTTTCAAATAGAATGATGAATGACAGCATAAATACGTTGATCTCAGTAGGTTTGTTTCTCATGGCTTTCAAAGTGCCTTAGTGCCAATTGAGGAAAGAATAACAAAAAGATATCAAAGTAAAATCGATTAGTTTGTAAGGAGGTTTACTGTAGTTCTGTCAACCAAAACAACCTTGCCTTGTGAATGTTTTTTTTTGTGTGAACTTGTATGCATGTGATCAAAGAGAACCCTTGTTGGTCATGCCTAATCTGATCAGCTTTAAAGGGAAAATAAATTTTACAGAACATGAGATTTCTACTTTGGTTTGCTTAATTTTTGAAGGGTTCCAGAGCCTCTTCCTTCACTACAGGATGGGTCATTGAATAAACTTAAAAGGAGCGAGGATATGGGAGGAAATGGGTGGGATTGTGAATTAATCTCGCAGGAAAGAAATGTTTGATCAGCAGTTGGAAGGGTATGAAATCTCTGATGTTGACAGCAGGGAGCTTTCTGACCAGAGCTTGATTGACATTACTGCCTCTCCCGCAGGAGCTAATGTCCAGTGGAGCTCAGGCATTCTCTGTCTGTGGGTGGTAGTGTTAATAATGTGGCAACGAGAAAGATTAATTGTAGACAAGCAGCAGGATTATGAGGGGCTTCACTAGTCCAAAGGAACAGCAGTGAGGAAAGCCTCTGATCTCTCAGCTAGAGAGGAAATTAGTCAGGGCAGACAGGAGTTAGCTTAAAAAAGCATTTAGGATATTAAAGCCAAATGGTGAGAGGATATGAAAATATTAACAAGAAAAAAAGCACAACGTTCAAGATAAACATCAGATAACTTCGCACAGAAGGATGGAATTTACATGTAATGCAGCTAAACCATTCCTATGCACATTTCTTTAATTTAAAATCCATTTTGAGATGTTAACTTTTCTCTAAAGCAAAATACCAACTCTGTTTGTGAAAGTGGATCCTTTGTTTGATGTAGTGGCAAGTCAAAGTGGTTTGAATTGCATTGGGTGATTCAAGTGTGTATAAAAGTATTTTACACTCTCGTGCATTCAAATAAAGTTAACATTCATCTGTATGCTTTAAAGTACGGTGATGTCATGCCACCTGTTGGATTTCTAGCAGACAACAGGGGATCAAAGTGTCAGCTTCAGTCATAGCCTGACCTTCTGTTAACCTCTGACCCAGTTTGTAGATCAGTGACAGCAAATGAATCTTTCCCCAGACTCTTCAAAAACAGCTGGGGGTATAGACAGAGAGAGGGAATAGAGATTCTAATCATAGCTGATGCACTTATGCTCATTTTTCCTTAACCTAATCAAAAACACCCTTTCTGCAAGCAAAGATGAAAGGAACCCAAGAATCCATTTACGGTCCAACTGTTGCAAGGGACAAAGTGATTGTGACACAGAACATCCGGTGGAGACCAGGGCTCTAACTCCGGCTTCCATTTTGCTTGGAAAATATAATAGCCAGTTCAGGTGCAAAGCAGACACCGCTTTATTTTGGGAAAAAAAATCTTTCTTACATTCCTGTGTGGTAAACCCACCATATTTTCCTTGTGAAACAACTCATTTTCAGGCAGGACTGAAGCGGTCTGACAAGGGAAATGAAATTCAGAGTCTTTCTGTCAGAATTCCATCCCAAAAATGGCAGTTATGACTTCCTTCCCATGACCCCACGGTGACGCTTGACCGAGTGCTGTAAATATGACATGCAGATGAAGGTGGGGGAAATGTACGACCGTGCATCCAAATGTTTCTCTTTGAGTTCCTGCTCATTTAACATACCTATAGATCAACTTCACTACACAGATGGTGGAACTGGGATAATATCAAACCCCACAGATGCCAAAAGGTCAGGAGGGTAAAAGGTCACATTGGCCTACAATTTGCAGCACTCCATTGTTGGAAGTATCTTCCGAAACAAGAAATTGAGTTCCTCAAAGTATTTTTGAACCTTGCAGGAATCTGAGAACACTGTATATAATCTGTGGAAAGCACGGGAAAAAGAGAACATAGATTTCTCCAAATGCAGGCTATCACTGACGTGATTAAAACCCTTTCTGAAAGTAGTGTCAATTTGATCATGATTTTATTGACTCACTGTCCGGATAGTCATGTGTGATGTAAAGCACATCTGCATCTCAATGTGTGCTATCCCAATAGGTTGGCCATGATTCATTCAAATTGAAAACAGTGCAGAAAGACTGTACTGAGCAGCCAGAACAATGAGACCAGTGGCAAGTTGGAGACTGGCACTACACGTCAGCTTTGACTAATGACTCCTTTTTGTCATCTAAGGATACAGGTATAAACAAAACCTTGGTGTGTGCATTCAGAATAGTTGAGCAGAGGACTTGCGGTTCTTGTACTTTGATTCCATTGAGTGGACAGATCCAGGAGAGCCTGCATTGTGTCCAAATTCAAGAAGTGTAGTGACTTGCGACAGGCTCCTTCGGGAGTGGGTCTTGCCTTCAAAAGCATTAAAGCTCAGTAAAAAGGGTAACAAGGAAACAGACCGCTGATCAAGGTATATATGTGCGAGAGAGACCTGAAATGTTCACTATTAGTAACACATGCCATGGTGCAAATAATCAGCAATTTACTCCAAGAATGAGGTTGTCCCTCATTCTTATACCACAAATAATTCTGTGATCTCTTGCTGATTTTCAAATCTGTCAGCTCATTCGTTTTCTCGGGTGTTATGGACCAGACTGCTTTGGCATTCCCTCTTCTGGAGCAGGGATGGAGTCCTTCCATTGCCTGCATGTGAACAGTCTTTCAGAATTTTTATTTTTAAGGACTGTGCTCCTCTTATTTTGGTAGTTTGTATCTGCAGCTGAGCCCATTTGTTACTGGCCGTCTTGGGGAAAGATGTTTCCTCCCAGCTCCATTTATACACCGGTGCTCTGTGATTCATTCTGTGATGCAGTATGTTTCACTACTCACTTCCCTTCAGTTGGTGTAAGTGGGCAGGTGCTTCAAAACACTGATACGCTCCAATTGAAAGAGTGAGTCAGGATAATAGTCTCTCTATTTTTATCATTTGCAAATCCTCATTGTTATTGCCATCTTATAATGTCAGCTATGATCTGGGCTATCTTGGATCGATTCAATGCAAACAATCCTTCACAACTGAGGCAGAAGACAGATTCTATCCTGATGAGTAGAGTCATAGAGTCATAGAGATGTATAGCATGGAAACAGACCCTTCGGTCCAACCTGTCCATGCCAACCAGATATCCCAACCCAATCTAGATCCACCTGCCAGCACCCGGCCCATATTCCTCCAAATCCTTACTATTCATATGCCCATCCAAATGCCTCTTAAATGTTGCAATTGTACCAGCCTCCACCGCTTCTTCTGGCAGCTCATTCCATACATGTACCACCCTCTGGGAGAAAAAGTTGCCCCTTAGGTCTCCTTTATATCTTTCCCCCTCACCCTAAATCTATGCCCTCTAGTTCTGGACTCCCCAACCCCAGGGAAAAGACTTTGCCTATTTACCCTATCCATGCCCCTCATAATTTTGTAAACCTCTATAAGGTCACCCCTTAGCCTCCGACGCTCCAGGGAAAACGGCCCCAGCCTGTTCAGCCTCTCCCTATAGCTCAAATCCTCCAACCCTGGCAACATCCTCGTAAATCTTTTCTGAACCCTTTCAAGTTTCACAACATCTTTCCGATAGGAAGGAGACCAGAATTGCACACAATATCTACCTGCGACTCCACTTTCAAGGAGCTATGAACCTGCACTCCAAGGTCTCTTTGTTCAGCAACACTCCCTCGGACCTTACCATTAAGCGTATAAGTCCTGCTAAGATTTGCTTTCCCAAAGATTTTGCAGCACCTCGCATTTATCTGAATTAAACTCCATCTGCCACTTCTCAGCCCATTGGCCCATCTGGTCCAGATCCTGTTGTAATCTGAGGTAACCCTCTTTGCTGTCCACTACACCTCCAATTTTGGTGTCATCTGCAAACTTACTAACTGTATCTCTTATGCTCGCATCCAAATCATTTATGTAAATGACAAAAAAGTAGAAGGCCCAGCACCGATCCTTGTGGCACTCTACTGGTCACAGGCCTCCATCTGAAAAACAACCCTCCACCACTACCCTCTGTCTTCTACCTTTGAGCCAGTTCTGTATCCAAATGGTTAGTTCTCCCTGTATTCCATGAGTAGTCAGTAGGTTTATTAGGTATTATTTAATAGCTGGTCACATTAAAACTTAAATACATGATTTCTCTCATGAACCATCAAACCTAACTTACAAAGAAGTGCACACTAGTCAGAGGCCTTCAGCATGGAAACAGACCCATTGGTTCAATTAGTCCACATCAAACATGTTCCCAAACTAAACTAGTCCCACTGCCTGTGTTTGGTCCATGTCCCTCCAAATCTTTCCTGTTCATGTATCTATCTAAATGTCTTTTAAACGTTGTAACTGTACCTGCATCCATCACTTCCTCTGGCAGATCAGTCCATATACGAATCTTTCTCTGTGTAAAAATGTTGCCCTCATGTCCTTGGTAAATCTTTCTCCTCTCACCTAAAAAATATTCCCTCTAGTTTGAACTCCCCTGACCCTATGGAAAAGACATTTTCTATTTACCTTATCTATGCTCCTCATGATTTTATAAACTTCTGCAAGGTCACCCCACAACCTCATGCACACCAGTGGGAAAAGGTCCCAACATATTCTGCCCATTTTTATAACACAATCCCTATTAACATTAAGAAAACTCACTGATACTGTGGAGAACTCCTTCGGACACTGGTTAGCTCTTCCCAAAAACACACTTTTATATTTTGCTTGATAGAACTTATCTTGTAATGTCAGTTAACCCTGTTACATCCTAACTGTGTTATACAGCACTCATCTTTTATTTCTCTGTGTTCAGCACTAAGTGGGGTTCAGAAACATGCATTTTGGGAGGAAGTTAACTTGTGACTTAGAAAATGTGACTGATGACAAATACCTTTTTGATTACTTGAAGTGTGAAGTTGTCCATTTTGGAAGCCAAGTGTGAAGTTGTCCATTTTGGAAGAACAAATAAGAATGCGGAATACAGGGTTAATGGTAGGGTTCTTGGTCAGGTGGAGGAACAGAGGGATCTTGGGGTCTATGTACATAGATCTTTGAAGGTTGCCACTCAGGTGGATAGAGTTTGTAAGAAGGCCTATGGAGTATTATCGTTCATTAGCAGAGGGATTGAATTCAAGAGTCGTGAGGTGATGTTGCAGCTGTACAGGACTTTGGTTAGGCCACATTTGGAGTACTGTGTGCAGTTCTGGTCGCCTCACTTTAGGAAAGATGTGGAAGCTTTGGAGAGGGTGCAGAGAAGATTTACCAGGATGTTGCCTGGAATGGAGAGTAGGTCATACGAGGATAGGTTGAGAGTTCTCGGCCTTTTCTCGTTGGAACGGCGAAGGATGAGGGGTGACTTGATAGAGGTTTATAAGATGATCAGAGGAATAGATAGAGTAGACAGTCAGAAACTTTTTCCACGGGTACAACAGAGTGTTACAAGGGGACATAAATTTAAGGTGAAGGGTGGAAGGTATAGGGGAGATGTCAGGGGTGGGTTCTTCACCCAGAGAATGGTGGGGGCATGGAATGCGCTGCCCGTGGGAGTGGTAGAGTCAGATTCATTGGCGACCTTTAAGCGGCATTTGGATAGGTACATGGATGGGTGCTTAATCTAGGATAGAAGTTCGGCACAACATCGTGGGCCGAAGGGCCTGTTCTGTGCTGTATTGTTCTATGTTCTATGTTCTATGTTCTATGATGTTATGTCTAACAGTACAGTAACTAGTTGCTGTTCAGATACTTTATGATTACTTGAAGTATCTGAACAGCAACTAGCTACTGTAGGGTTAGACATACATCCCATTGTCTTTCTGAATTTGACAGCTCTCTTTGTACCACAACTCCCTCTTGTCTACTTAAGTGCAAGATGCTCATCATTCCTTCACTGTGGTCCTTTCTTGCAAGTATCACCTTTCCAAAGTTTAGAAAGATTTAGATAGGCCACGTGTGCATTCCAGTTTAATTTCAGCTTGGCTTCTGCAGATATTTAATGCCTTGTGTCAGTGCTATCAGGTGATGGCAATGCAGCAAAATGAAACACTTTACCTTTCACTCAAAACCTGAGGTGCTTTGATATGGGAGAATGGAATGGTAGGAGTGGGGATACTGGATGTGGAGTGCAGCTATCTTGGGTTTAATTAGTATCATATTCATTTGTTGTTCTACATGTATGATTGTAAATGGTGTGGAAGAGTGTCATGTTTCCAATTTTATTTCTGCACCAATGTGGCATTCATATCTTTACTTAGCTTAGACCATTTGATATTACTGCAGTATTTTTGCCACTGCATAACCTTTTGAAAGGTTATTGAGTTGGCAGTGACAACCAACAAACTCCTTCCAGAATTTCTGAATCTCCTTCCTCCGGAATTTCATTCCCTGTGCTCACAGAACCTTTCCCTTCTTGGTCTTCCGCCTCAGTTTCTTGAGGTTTTGGCCATGTCAAACCCTCTTGAAATTGCTTTCCTTTCCTTTCCATCAGTGTAATTCTGTCTTAAGGTCTACATCTAATACCAACCTTCTTGATCACAGTCTCACCTTTTATTATCTCTTCATGTCCTACAACTGTGCTTTTAAATCATTTAATTACACAATAAGATCTTGTTTCCCATCTGTGAATAATGAGTCAGGAGCTGCATGTCTGTCGGAAATCTGGCCCGCGTTCTTCACAAGGTTAGGGTGAACTAACTGCGTGGCCCTGAGACAGGGATAGGCGTGACTGGCTTTGTTTGTATACCTGATCAGAAGAAGCTGGCCCATCATAGGAAATGTCTCTGTTTCTGTGTTCGTTGCTGTCCTTTTGCAGTCATCCAAGATGCCATTTTATAATGCTTCTATCATGAGTCCTGAGGAAAATGGAGAGATGTGGGAAAAAAATATGTTTTGTTCAAGTGTGGCAGATATAAAAACAAATGCCCAAAGAGACAAATGAAGTGAGTTCTTCAATAGAAACAGAGTGGGCATTTCTGCAATGTGTGCCATCATCTCTCCCAGGTGGGTTGTTCTGTGATGAAGGAAATCCTCAAAATAAATACCAGGCTGCATCCTTCTAAAAATCATGGAATCCCTACAATGTGGAAGCAAGCCATTCGCCCCATCAAATCCACACTGACCCTCCAAAGAGCACCCTAACCAGGCCCGCCTCCTATCCTATACCTATATCCCTGCCTTTCCCATGGCCAGTCCACCTAGCCTGCACATCCCTTGACACTATGGGACAAATTAGCATGGCGAAAGTGAGGATTGCAATGCTGGAGATTAGAGTCGAGAGTGTGGTGCTGGAAAAGCACAGCAGGTCAGGCAGAAACCAACGAGCAGGAAAATCGACTTTTCGGGCAAAAGCCCTTCATCAGTCAACCTAGCATGGCCAATCCACTTAACCTGTACATCTTTGGGTTCTGGGAGGAAACCAAAGCACCTGGAGGAAGCCCATGCAGACACAGGGAGAATGTGTAAACTCCACCCAGACAGTCACCCAAGGGTGGAATTGTAACCGGGACTTTGGCACTTTGAGGTAGCAGTGCTAACCACTGAACCACTGTGCTGCTGAAATCATATGCTTACCATATAGGGCACAAAATAACCAATTTGTGGAGCCAGCCTCTGGTTTGTGCTCATGCAGTTTATTAAAGAACTGGTATTACTGGTTTCGGAATGAGAAACGAAGGTTAGTAGGCGTGATAACATCAACAGTGAGCAGTGAACTATTGTTACTTCAATGTTGAGCAGTAGAGTAGAGGAGCATCTGCAAACCTCAGGCCAGCACACATTGATTAATGCTGGCAACAAAATGCAAGCAGTGGAGAAGCTAGCAATGATAAGGGATACAAGCACATACTCAGCATAGTGAAGATGGATAGAAGTACTGTCCTTTCAGTTAAATAGAAATCAACACAACTTCTAACTTTTCTGTTTAGAATAAGCATAATAACAAACTTGTACATACCTGCATATTTCACTCCTCTACAGCTCAGTGCCGGCGCATTCTTTTTTGTGAAAATGTAGATTAAGTATTTGTTGACTGTAGTAAGCCTCAAAGCACTGGTATTTTATGTGCAGAATATAAAGATAGAAAATGGCAAGTATCTATTGTATATGCATTGAGGAAGCTCAGACCCTTGGGCTGACAGCTGTTATGCAGGGTCCTGTGTAAATAGACACTCATATGTCCAGGGGTTAAGGCTTTGAATGGATTCAGTGGCAGAGATACAAATAATAGTTGTTGGATCTTGATGCCTCCAGCTAACAGAATTACCCACGATCGAGGCGTGTGGTCAGGTTGCTGGTCACAATGCACACAGGTGAGAGGTGTACTTACTACCTGCTAAGCAAAGATTTAGATTTGCGCCTATCAGTTGTCTTGCCATCAATTAGTAACTATCTTCCTTGTTGGAGAACGTAAGAAATATGAGCAGGAATAGGCCTTTCACTCCTCAAGCCTGTCTTGCCATTCGACATGATCATGGATAATTTGCCTCAGGCCTCAACTCCTCTTTGGTGCCTCCTGTGACAGCTGTTAACTTTTATTGAATAGTTCAAAAATTATCTACCTCCCCTTCAAATACATTCCTTGATCTGGCCTTCAATACTCTTTGGGGTAGAGAATTCCAGATGCTGATTGCCCTTAGACAAGAAATTCCTTTACATCTCCGTATTAAATGTGTGTCCCCTTATTCTGTAACTATATCCCATAGTTCAAGATTCCCACATGAATGGAAATATCTTTAGAGCATCTAATGTGTCAAGTCCCCTCAGAATTTTGTATGTTTGAATAAGATCACACCTAATCTCTAATTAATAAAAGCCTAGCCTGTTTAGTCAACACCTTCATCCCAGGAATGAGCTTAGTGAATGAATCTCTTTTGAACTGCCACCAATGCCAGTATGTTAACTTTTAAAATATGGAGTGATAATTGTACACAGTACTCCAGCGTAGCCTCACCAACGTCCTGAACAGCTGAAACAAGACTTCCCTATTCAATCTCCAACTGTAAACAATGAAGGCCAAAATTCCACTTTCCTCTTTAATTACATGCTGTACCTGCATGATTTTTTTGGGATTTAATGCATAAGAACACTCAGATCTCTCTACACTGCATTTTCTCTTTAGAGTTTCTCCCCATTTAAAATTCATTCTTTTTACCAAAGTGCACTTTCCTATATTACACTCCAACTGCCAAGATTTTGCCCAATCCCCAACCTATCTATATCCCTTAGCAGGTTTTTATGTTCTCATCACAACACACCCACCCACCTATTTTGTGCATCATCATCAAATTTGAATGCATTAATCTCTGCCCCTTCCTACAAATCATAAATCCACTTCAACATCTTTTCCGTGTAAAAGAGACAGTATGGCAGATGCTGGTAATCTGAACTAAAAACAGAAAATGCTGGAGGAACTCAGCAGATCTGGCAGCATCTGTGGAGAAAGAAACAAAGGTGCTCCACAGATACTGCCAAACTTAAGTTTCTCTCACCTTTTCTGTTTTTCTTTCAGACCTCTTTATTTGTTCTCTTGCAGTCGGTCCATGCTGAATGCACCGGCAGAAGTGAATTAATTTGACCTCTTTTGAGCCTTTCACTATAAGAGCAGCTTCCTTTAGTGATATTTGGTAGCTCTTCATGCTCAGCTATCATGCAAGGAAGTTATGTTCGAATTTTCCTCTTCAAATTTAATGGCACGGCATGCTACTGCTTCATACACTACACTTCCTGAGAGAAGTTCACATGTTGAATGAACTTCCTACGGGATGATGTTCAGCATGGACTCGTTGAACACATGGTCTGTTTCTGTGCTGTATGACTCTATGTTTTGAAATGCCATTTTTAGACAAAGTATGACTTTTGATCTCATTAGAAAAAGTTACTGGCTTCATTCTTCAATCTATGTTTGCCAGTAGCACCATGTTAGAACATTGCTATGAAGGTAATTATTCATGTCCCTGTGAATATCAATTCCTCCAAAGACACAATTCAACACAGTCCCTTTAAATTCTGCATGCAGATAAGTTGCAAAAATGGGTCTTATTAAAAACAGAAATGAAAATAGTAACCTTGAGTGTATCTTTTATTATTTGTGATTTACAAAGAAACTCTTTAAGATTTTGCAACTGACAAAATATTGTTATATACTGTACATCTTACTTTGGGTTCTTGTTGCTGATGAATACAAAGTTTGGAAATGGCATTGAAATGATTCACTTTCCCAAAGTCCTCCATTCTTTCAAGCTACTTGGCACTTAAATTTTTCACATTAGATCTGATTACAAATGCAGTCATTCACTAAGTGTTATAAAGAATGATGCCGTGCTGGAAGGATCCTCGGGAATCAGATCATCTTGAAGGTTTGTAGATATGGTAACCTATAAAATACAAAAATGTGAATGGTTCCAGAGAAAGCTGACATAGTTCTCAGCCCTTAGGAAAGTGCCAACATGAAAACAATGTACAGCTGAAAAATAGCCCTTACTAATGAGCAGTAACCGCGGCTGCAACAATATTGAGTAAGTTAAACCTTTTTTAGTTATATTCTTTTGTGGGATTTTTAAATTAGTGTTCTGATCTGATTAATGTTAATTTTTTTTCCTTTTCTGCAATAACTGAATTATAGTGGCTTCACATATGTGGAATTGCCAACTGTCCAATTCTGGGTCAAATATCAGTATTTCCATTTCCTACTTAGAGAATAGCAGGAGCATATGAATGTTCAATAGCTAATAACACAGCATTGCTGGTTTGCTTTTTCCTTTTGCCTGACTCTCCCTTCCTTGGCTGGTTGTTCAGAAAACAGCTCATCACCTTTTCAAGGGCAGTTAGAAATGGACAATAACTGCTGGACCAACCAAGAAACCCCATATCCCATGAGCAAATAATTAAATAACTTGCTGATGGGAGGTTCAAATTCTCAGGTGCACTGACTTATGTGACTGTCGCTGTGTTGGATGAACAATACTGAGGAGCAGTCCTCATGTTGCTGATTCAGATCATTTGCGTACATTTTATTTCCAACTCCTGGGAGCTCGACAATGCAGGATTAAAGGAAATTTCAACCCAAAAAGGAGCTGACCTTTCAGACTTGTATATCATAAGTATGAATATCTATTTCATAAGATAAGTCTGCATTGTAAAAATTGAATCTAAACCTGGTTTTTGGCCCTGAACCAGCCCTGCTCCGTAATCAGGAGCCAAATGCTGGCCCCAAATTATTTATTGGATCTTATTTCAATCAGGTTAGTGTCACTTTAACAAGGTTATTATGTCCTTGTTTTTTTTTCAAGAGCGGTCTTAAAGGCAAAGCTGCTGAAATGTCTATTTTAAGAATGGCAGGGGATTGGTCAGTTCTCCCAGTTCAGGTGGGTTCTAGTTTGGTTTAGTTGTAACAGTGATAATCTGGTGGATTAGGTGTAGCAGAGAAGCTGCTGCAGTCCAGAGAGAAGTTCGAAGCTTCAGCAGATGTATCTTGACTGACTTTTCTCTCTGAAATCTCTCCTGCCAGTAAGAACCCCTATGTTTGACTTTACCTTTTGCCAAGGTGTGCATTTATGAGATGTTACAGGAATGGAATGGCTCCTTAGTTAAGTTGCTATGTTGGGTCAGTTTAGTTTTTCAGTAGTTAAGTTATTCCAAATTCAGTTATATTTTGTTCATGTTTCAACTGTAATGTTTCAATAAACTCTGTTTTGCTTAAAGCCGAGTAGTTTGACCAGCTGCATCACACCTGGAACATCTACCTCACATCTGCCTTTAAAATAAGAAAAGTTAGCGTCTGGGAACCCTTCTTAAAATATTTTCAGGGGGTCTGGCTTGGTCCATGATAGGCAGCAATGTAGTTGCTTACCCTTTTCAGAATATCAGGCTGAATGCCTCTTCAACCTGGAATAGAAGATTTCCTTTTTGATGGGGACAACTCGTAGGCTGCACTCATTCCTGGAAGATTTGAGTGGGGCAAACCATCAACTTTCTTGCTTGGAATAAGCCAATTTTCCTGAAAGATTTTAAAACAGAAGTTTGGCCCCAGCAGTCTTGATTTAAATGGCTGCTTCAGACATTGAAAAATTTCAGGCATCTGGGGCACTGAGAGATTGAAAATATTTGTTGTAATTTTCTGTTGACATATAACTAGTACCTCGGTGCTAATATAACGTTCAATCATTTTCAAAGAAGTGCTTACTTTGATGTGTCTGTTATCACGCATTTAATGTAAACATATGAAAACGTGGACGTGGATTGGTAACTCATTTATAATAGCACATCATGGAACCACTGAAAAGCGGTTTTGCACATTAAATCTTCATTACTCAGAAATTTAGTTTGTTGTTTAGGGGATTCATAAAGACTGCTCTTTCAATCTGATCCTTTTTCTTGAAAAAAAATCATGAGTGATGTTGTTGGCATGCTTCGGTGTCTAAGAGATGACTGACCTAAAGGTGAGATGACTCATTTAGGTGAGGTGACTTCAATGATGCACTTTTGGCTGTGACGGCCGATCTCTGACACACATGGTCTGTCAGAAGGACTGCACACAAAGTTGCCAACTGATATTGAGAGTGTTTCCTTGATGTTGGCTCTATTCTACTTCTCACTAACCCCTGGGAGGTGTCATCATTCTCTCTATCACCAACTTGTGACTTCCAGTTGAGATGCATTTAGAACGTCCAGGTAACATTTGCAGGTACCATTGAAGTGGAGCCTTGGGTGCCCATTGGTTACCTAGCTACTTGTGTACCCAACTATCTTCTGTCCTGTGGATGTGTCTGATGCATTGAAGCTGACTCTGATTAGTGCCAGCACACTTCGAGCTATGCCTTTGGGAGAAGAGCTGCCAAAAATAATCATAATTTTATCTTGTCAATTTTAGTTGGCAAAGGTGGAAACCCTTGAGCATAATTTCATGGTAGCTGTAAATCACCAATATTTCCCAGCTATACAAGAAGCTTAGGCACCATTAAATTTGGCCCAATGCTTGATGTTATCACTAAGCATTTTGAGAGCTGACTAAAGATAGTTGTGCTTTCTCTTTGTGGATATTGAGATCTGCGTCAATGGACAGAATCCCAGCATGGGCCAATCATTTCCAGCAGGTGTAATTTTGAAGGTAGGGACACACCACCTTCTATGACCATGGTCTTGACAGGAAGCACACATTCCAGGCATGGTAGAGACAAACCATGAGTCTTTTGAGCTGATTTATAATGTGAGTGACCAGGAAGCATTGTGGTTTTGCCTTCAGTTTCAGTCTTACTAAATTGTGGAGCTGGCTGACAGGACCCTTGTATTTCTACAGCAAAGTCAAAGGTCAGGAGAATGGAGAAGAAAATATCAAACAGAGTTGGGAATCCGTCACAGGTTTGCACCATTCTGAAACAGTTGTGGGTGGAATCATATCACAGTGCACTGCATGTTTGGAAGTAGCAAATGAGAATGTGATGGACAGCTAGCTTTTCCCAGTCCTGATGCCCTGCTCTGCTGACTGTTTTGAGTGTCTTAGTTAGCGCTACAGAAGTAAGATAAGGTGTATGTCCTGCTTCCTATACTTCTGGCACATGGAGAAATCTGCAAGGACAGCAGATTTCAGTTACAGTAGATTTATTTGTCAGCCGACAAGCTGCACTGTGCTTCCAGGTACACAGGTAGGTAGAATTTAAAAGTCTGACTCTCCCAAAGTCCTTCTCCACAATGCTACATATTGTTGCAGTCTCCTCCTCTCCAGGAAAGTAGTCAGTGCTACAATCCACTCGATGGCATGAGAGGGCATGGAACACAGAACCAATCATTTGTTCTCACGATGACCAGAATTTGTTCATGCCAGTGTTCAGGTGCTCAGGCCTTTTGTGTTGGCATGCTACCTTCTGGCAATGTCTCTAACGCATGAAATTCATTCAAGTTAAAAACAATGACTGCAGATGCTGGAGACCAGAGTCTAGATTAGAGTGGTGCTGGAAAAGCACAGCAGTTCAGGCAGCATCCGAGGAGCAGTAAAATCGACGTTTCAGGCAAAAGCCCTTCATCAGGAATACCAATTCATTCAAGGCATGACACTGAAAGCATTGTCTGCAATCATTGATAATGCCCATGCCATGACGACTGAGGGATGTTAATAATGACATAATAATGACTGCTCCAAAGCATGTGTTGAGGTCACCGAAGATGAGTAGCCTCTTGCCATTTGGGTGTTCCTGAAATGTTACCTGTGGAGTCATAAAAATGTTCATTGTCTTAGATGCTGGCATGCAAAGTTGGTGTGTAGGTTTCTATGAAATTAACCATCAGACGAGAGCTGCAGGGAGGTAAGGTGTTCCAAATTTATTCCTGGTGACTCCATTGATTGTGGATGGCTGGTTAATCATTACTAATCCTGAGAGGAGGACCTCACATTCATATACAACACATAGAGCTCAAAACAGTGAAAAAGATATGTTTGTTGTCACACACATCATAACATGTACAATACATGCATGTTGCTGGACACCTAATCTATTTTAAGTTCTTCTCAATTTAGGTTTCATCTCTGTCGAAGTCCCTGCCTAAACCTTTGTTTTATTCATATCTCTCCCTGCCTTTAAAAGCAATGCACCTAGCCAATATTTTGAATTATGTTCTGTCCAACCATTTTATGTTGGAAAACTTCACAAATGCACATAGTTGTTGTCAAAACCCTATAACATTGGATGAATGCACTGGCTGTTTCACACAACAAAGTGGAACAAAAGTATTGTTCTTAATTTATGAAAAATATATATGACTACCTTTCCAACATAGCACCATATTTCTTTTAAAGAAGTGTATATTTTTATTCCTTGCTTGGTTACACTATTTCTGGGATTATTTCTGTGGAATTAAACTCCCTGATGTCTATTTTGATTGCTGCTACTTCTCCAAAAAATTCTTTATTCAAAGAAAAGTACTTGTAAACTTACCTTACTGAAAGTGCAACGTGCAATACAGATCAGTTTCTCTCAGTACAGTACATGACATGCCTCACTACACTTGCCAAGACAGTTTATATTTACAGAATGTGTTCATATTTCACATCAAACATTCTCTAATGCATACAGTGTTTTACATGGTTTCCAGTTTACCATACAGGGGGCCTTAGACTGTAACCTTTCTCCACTGAGCCTTTGTGGCCTCTACCTGAAATCTTAGTGCATCCCACAACAAGTTTAAATGAATGAATTCTGAAAATACAAGTTGATGTCAGTAACAGTGACCATGAAAACATCAATCAAAAGAACAAAGAACTGCAGATGTTGGAAATCTCAACCAAAAACAGAATAGGTGGGAGAAACTCAGCAGGTCTGGCAGCAACTGTGGGGAGAGCAACAGAGCTAATGTTTTGGGTCCAGTGACCCTTCTTCAGAACAGAAAGTATCAATCCTTTGATACCTCTGAACACTAGTTCTTTAGGGAAGGAAATTTGCCATCCATACCCGATCTGGCCTACACATGACTCCAGGACATAGCAATCTGCTTGGCATTTAACTGACTGGGCTAGCAAGTCACTCAGTTCCGGGGCAATTAGATTTGGGCAGAATATGCTGGCATTGTCTGTGATGCTCACATGAAAGGCAGTTGGTAGTCATTCTGAAATTCCTTCCCCGTATCTTTCTCTTTCTTTAAATTCCTTCACTTTGACCAAACATTTAATGAACTGTTATAATATTTCCTTATGTGATTAACCATCAACTTTTGTCTAACAATGCTCCTGTGAAGCACCTTTGGGATTTTTTATTGTTGTAAAGGTGCTGTATAAGTGCAAGTTATTGTTGAATTAATGAGATTTAATTTGCTTTTACTGTGTTGGAACTGCATTAATGCATTCATGTATTCATACCAGTCAAATAATCTTTTAGAAAATAATTGTGATCCCTCAATCAAGTCCACTCTTGGACTATAAAGAGCAAGTATTTGTGGGTTTGGAATAATCTCATTTACAGATATCTATATATATGCTATTAGTAATGCTGTTTAGTCGACACCACTCTTCCCACATCTCAGTAATGTGGGATAAGTCATATCCTCCAGGTTATTTAGCTAAAGTTAGGAAGTTCACTTCTGAGAGAAGACTGAGTCAAGGCTGAAACTGGAACACCATTTGGGCGAAAGTGAGGACTGCAGATGCTGAAGATGAGAGTCGAGAGTATGGTTCTGGAAAAGCACAACAGGTCAGGCAGCATCCGAGGAGCAGGAAAATCAATGTTTCGGGCAATAGTCCTTCATCAGGAATGCCAACCATTTGCCAACTGTTTACTTCAAAACTCACTTAAGTAACTGCAAATCAAAATAGGGAATTGATGAATACATGAGCTAAGCACATTGAATTATCACTTCAGTCTGATGACGCACTGTTCCAGGAATTAATATTTCCTGAAATAAATAACTATTGTGAGGAAAGGCAGCTTTGACTTCTAACACAAAAGAAATAGGTTCAGCAACTTAGCTTATGTGACACCTTACTGTGAGCAAAAGGATTACAAAGTGCTTAATAAAGTCTTCCATGCCAATTTACAAACCTGGCAGAAGCTAACTAACAGCTTCAAAAATCTGACACAGTCCCCAGAGAGCTGACAACTTGAGAATAACCTTTATTATTAGCCTATGGCCTGTGAAAACCTGTTACACAATTTTGTGGCTTAAGTTGTAGAGACATCAATGGATATGACTAACATTAAGAGATGTGGTATTGGTATTATATCATCTTGAAATGTGAACTGTATCGATTATGCACTATATTATTTGCATTCAAGTTAACATATTTAGATTACTATTTACCACTTTAGATGGGGATATAATATGTACATTACCTCTGAGGTTATGCAGTTACCTGCTGTTGTAGCTGCAGTAATTGAGAAGCTGGAGTAGTTCAGTTTATGGCCAATAGTAAGTGCAGGATGTTGATAGGAAGGGATTCAGAAATGATAATGCATTCATCGGGGGGAATGGTCAGATTCTATCTTGTTACAGATGGTCATTGTGTGACACTTTGTAAATGCTACCTGCCACAACAGGCCAAAGCTGGATATTTTTGAGGTCTTCCTGTATTTTGTGGAGGTGCTGGTGTTGGACGGGGATGAACAAGGTCAGAAGTCACACGACATCAGGTATAGTCCAACAGGTTTATTTGAAATCACAAGCTTTCTTAGCACTACCCCTTTGTCAGGTAAAACCCCTTCATCTGACAAAGGGGCAGTGCCCTGAAAGCTTGTGATTTCAAATAAACCAGTTGGACTATAATTTGGTGTTGTGTGACTTCTGACCTTGCTATATTTTGACATAGACTGCTTTAGAATATGAGGCAGGACAAATAGTGCTGAATATTGTGCAGTGACCAGTGAATTCTCTAACTTTATGATGGAGGGAAGGTCATTGATGAAGCAATGATGAAGCAGCTGAATGAAGATGGTTGGGCCTAGGACACCCTCAAGGAACTCCTGCAGAGATGTCCTCGGTTTGAGATGAATGACCATGAACAACCATTCTTTATGCCAGGTATGACTCCAACCAGTGGAGAGTTTTCCCCTGATTCTATTGACTCCCGTTTTGATAAGTCTCTTTAATCTAACACTTGGTCAAAGGCTGCCATGATGTTAGTTCACTTTAGGAGGTCAGCACTTTGTCCATGTTTGGGCCAACACTGAGTTGAGTGGCCATGGTGGAACCTAAATTGAATGTCACTGAGCAGGTTAATGTTAGAAAACACTGTTGATGACTCTTGGCATCACTTTGCTGATGATTGAGGGTATATTGCCACTGGTAATTACCAGGTTGGGTTTGTCCTGCTTTTTGTGTATTGGACATGCCTGAGCAATTTTTCACATTGTTGGGGAGATGCCAGGAATTACAGATGTACTGAAATAGTTTTAGCCAGGAGTGCAACTAATTGCAAAGGACAAGTCTCTAGTACTATTGCTGGAAAGATGTTAGGGCCCGTATCCATTCACTGCTTTCAGCTGTTTCTTGATATTATGTGGAGTGAATCTGATTGGCTGAAGTCTGACATCTATGATATTAAGGACCTCTAGAGGGGGCTGAGATTGATCTTCCACACAACACTTCTGGCGGAAGATTGATGCGTTTGCTTCAGTCTTGTTTAACCCTTCATTCTTGAAAACATCATGGTATATCGTTTCTGAACCCTCTCCTGTTTAATAATATCCTTCCTACAAGTGGGAGACCAGAACTTGACACAGTACTCCAGAAGAAGCCTCACCAATGTTTTGTACAACCTCAACATAATGTCCCAATTTCTATATTCAATGCTTTAATTGTTTAAAAAGTTGTTTAATTGTCTCTCACCTGATCTGATCTGTTGGCTGTGAGATCACTTTACTGTTTATTACATGTTGCTTCCCTACTTTGTTATATACATAGTTCTATGTTGTAACTTGAAAATATTTGTCAGTCTATCTGATGCTGTTCCTGATGTGCCCTCCTGCACTCTTCATTGAACCAGGTTTGATCTGTCAGCTTCACCGCAATAGTTTTGTATGGGATGTGCTGGACTATGAGGTTACAGATTATGGTTGAAAAGAATTATGCTACTAATTGTCCATAGTACCTCATAGATGCCTGGTCTGAGTTGCTAGATCTGCTTGAATTTGTCCCATTTAGCATAATAACAGTGCCACACAGCGCAATCGCAGACTTTATTTTCACAAAGACTTTACAATTGTCACGGATAGATGTGTCTGTGACAGGTTGTGAGGTGAGGATGAGGTCAAGTAGTGTTTTCCTCTTAGTTCCTTCATGCCCTGTTGCAGTCCCCATTTGGCAGTTATGTTCTATAGGACTCACCAGTTTGGTTAGTAGTTGTGCTACCAAGCTGGTCTTGGTCATGGACATGGAAGTCCTCCACTTAGTGTATAATCTGTGAACTTACCATCCTCAGTGCTTCCTCAGAGCTGTATTCAATAGGGAGCAGAACTGATTTTTCAGCCAAAGGGATGTGATAGGTGCCTCTTAGCAGGTCACTTCCTTTCTAGTGCTGTGAGATTTCACGGGCTCTACAGTAATGTGCTGTTGTCATTTCCAGCGTCTGGATGAGATCTGCCCCATTTCATTCCTTGATTTGGTACAAATGAGTGGCTTTTTTGGCCTTTTCAGAGGGCAGTTTAAAGCCAACCACACACTGATATGAGGCTGGGGTCACATACAGGCCAGGCCAGATACCGGGTAAAGATGACAGGTTTCTTTCCCGAAAGAACTTGAGAGAATCAAATGAGTTCTTATGACAACCAACACAGTCAGCATTCAACTAGTTTTTAATTCCAGATTTTATTGAATTCACAATTCAATACCTGCCATGGTGCGATTCAAGCCCCTGTCCCCTGAGCATTTACCTAGGATTCTGCCGTACTTCTCTGTGATGACCAGCATCTTCCTTCACTGGAAAGTGGTAAAGGGATAGTTTCCTTTCTGAGGTAGAAACATCATTATTGAATTCCTGCTTTTCTCTTCCCTGGTTGAATTTGTGCAGTCAAACTTCAGCACATCTAACAATGTGCATTAAAATTACATTTTCTGATTTCTTGGAAATGTTGTGGTTACTTCCCACACAACAGGAAATTTGATTTTAATCCCATTTAATACTGCTTTGTGCTCTGTATGTGAGAATCTCTTACAACTGTGGAGTGTGAGATTAATTTTCTTTTAAATTAATCTTTGAACTGGAGATCAGTACCTTCCTGTAGCAAGTGGCATGTCATATGTTGAAATAAACAAACATTATAAACGTAGCCTTGTACTGGAAAGAAGGTGAGACAGGCTTAAGAGATTGAGAGCAGGAAAGTTGAGGTGTTTGGATATCTGGAGACACCGATACCTTTAAAAGATGTTTAAAATTCCTGTTAGCAACTTAAAGGAGCAAAATGTTTTCCAGTTATAGCATGTTTACTGTAATAAACAAACTAAAAGTGTAGTATTCTGAACATAATCCACAATTAATCATCTAAAGTACAGAAATGATCAGCCTCATGTATGTTATAACACAACTGATACATACATACACATTATAATACACGACTCAACTAAGTTTTACTCAATACTGTGACTCACAATCTTTATTGAGTTTTTTGAGGAAGTGAGAAAGCTGATTGATAAGAGCAAGGCGATGGATGTTGTCTATATGGACTTTGGCAAGGTCTTCGATAAGGTCCTTCCTGACAAGCTAATAGAAAAAGGTGAAGTCACATTGGGAACTGCAGTAAGCTGGTAAGATGGATACAGAAGTGGCTTAGTCATTGAAGACAGAGAGTAATGGTAGTAGAGTGTGTTTTTCTGACTGGAGATCTGTGATCAGTGATGTTCCATAGGGATCGGTGCTGGGACCCCTGTTGTTTGGAATAAATATAAACACTTTGGACGAGAACATAGGTGGTCTGCTGAATAAGTTTGTGAATTACACAAAGATTGGGAAATTGTGGATAATGAGGAGAATTGCCAAAGGATACTGCAGGATATTAGTAGGCTGAAGACTTGGGTGAAGAAATGGCAGATAGAATTTAATCAGGACAAATGTGAAGTTATGCATTTTGGAAGGTCAAATGAAGAAGGGAAGCATACAGTAAATAGCAGAACCCTTAGAAACATTAACATACAGAGGAATCTAGGTGTAGCAGCACAAGTTCCCTGACAGTGGCAACACAGTGGATAAGGTGATCAAGAAGGCATAAGGTGTGCTTGCCTTCATCGATTGGGGCATACGGTATAAAAATTGCAAGTCATGTTGCACTGTATAGAACTTCGGTGAGCTTCATTCAGAATATTATGTACAGTTTTGGTTGCCACACCATCAGAAGAATGTGGAAATGTTGGAGAGGGTACACAGGATTTTACCTGTTTTTCAGGGTGTTAGCTGTGAGGAGAGATTGGACAGTCTTAGTTTGTTTTCACTTGAACATTGGAGGGATGAGGGGTGACCTGATAAAATTTTTCAAAATTAGTCAGAGTATTTTTCCCAGAGTAGAAATGTCAATTACCAGGGGACATAGGTTTAAGGTAAAAAGAGGGGATGTTTAAAGGCAAGGGTTTTATACAGAGAATGGTAAGTGCCTGGAATGCACTGCCAGAGGGAGTTGGTGGAGGCAATACAATAGCAATGTTTAAATGGCATTTTGATAGATGTATGAATAGTCAGGGAATAGAGGGATACAGTGTAGAGGCAAAGGATTTTAGTTTAGAAAGGTACTGAGAGTCAGCACAGTCTTGGTGAGCCAAAAGGCCCATTCCTGTGTTGTCCTGAGTTACAGTCTTTATACCTTCATGGAGAGAGTTGATAGGGATGGCTCCCTTCTTTTCACACCACTACTGACCAAAGCTAGCATGTTTTTAAAACTATTTTAATCCCCCAAGTGCTAAGTATAGGTCAAAAATGACAAGCTTCTTGTGAGTTTTAAAAGAAGGATAAGTGTTCATTTGTCAACACCCAATTACAGAACACACTCCTAGAAATGCGCACACTTAAGATGGTGATTACAAAATATATAGGTATTATAGATTTCTTTACGACATTCGTTTTACCTCAAGTGAATTATTGAAAATGATACATGTCAGTTATCCACCTTTAGTTTACTGGAGAAAAGAATCTTGAGGTTTTAGGAAGATGTATTTGCTGTTGTTTACTGTTCACTGTAAAAGATTTATTTTGTTCCAATCCAGTCAAGGTACAATATGGAATATTGCAGAAAACTCAGGAAGAGTCACGACCAAGCTGAATCTCTACCTTGTGGTGTTTCTTAGACCAGGTTTGGTTCCTTTGCTTGTTGAGATGCTCTTCTCCTTCAGTTCAAAAAGTGCTTCATTTTGCATCTCATTTTAAGAAGCCCATTTTCAGGCACGTGATCAAGGCATCTCCTTTCATTTGTCCTCTCAAATAGTTGCTGGTGGCAAAACTATTATCAAATAATATAGTTTGAGTTGAACTCATTCACCTATCATTCTGATAAAATGTGGATTTTCGCGTCCATTCTCTGGATTTCAAATTTGGAGTCAAAGAATCCGCAAACAGTATTGTGAAACCAGTTTAGTCAGTAGGAGAAATGTCACCACGAACCACAGGAAAGATTCTGCGTTTTAACAACTTCTTGAAGGTATGTCCACAAAGGGCATTTGCATTTTAGCCACTTTGTCTGGATTTATCTGGACATGAGATTACTTTGGGGCATTTTGAAGTTACTTGTGTACTGGCAAGAAAGAAAAGGTCACCCAATTTCTTAAATCTACCTTGGTTTCAAGGAAAGTGTCCACGTCAAATTTATACTTTCTAAGTCCATAATATCAGAATGTAATAATAGCAAAATGCCCACAGCTGCTTCCAGCATCCAAAGGGTTATATCTCTCACTTTGCCAATTTACAATGTTGATTGAATGTCAGAAGACTCTTCTTTCCTCTTTCAGAGTATTTTATAATCAACTACTAGTAATAAAGCCTACTTTGGTTATTTGTTCCCCAAGCTTTACCAGGGCAAATCTTCCAGAGTCTTTAGGTTGTCACAGGATGCAGCTCTGTAACTAGAAAGCATTCCCTATTTTAGCTGGTAGCTTGATGATGACTGTAGCCTTCTCCACTTGGTTGACCTCACTTTTGCCTTTATGAAACTTCTTCCCCTCCTTCCATTTGCATGTAATACCTTGCATTTATAACAGATATCAAGAACTGAAAATACTGCTCTATTGCTTCAAAACATTGTAGGATTTCAATCAAGAAATGATTTGACCTGAGATGAGATAACACTTGGTTGACTTCCTAAAGACTTGAGACATAGGTCATGTAATGACCAGAATCTCGGTGAAGTTCCCCCATAACCCACCACCTCAGTTGGCTGCATCAAGGTTAATTTAGACATGATCCCTTCCATTGTGGAACTTATTTTTCCAGACCCCAATTTACATATGTTTTAAAACAAGCCAATTTAACTAGGTTTTCTTGAATTAACAGAAAGAATGAGTTTATTAATTCATACACGTGAAGAAATATTAATGTAACAGACCAACACCCCGATTGAAATTAAAAACTGAGTCCACAAAGATAAAAGGGTGTATGAACCAGTCTTTCAAGTATTCAGAAAGAGCAGATAGCGGAGTGCTTTCGGGAACATCTCCGAGACACCCGCACCAATCAACCAGACTGAGGACATGGAGGTCCTGGGCCTCCTTCACCGCCGCTCCCTCACCACCAGACGCCTGGAGGAAGAGCGCCTCATCTTCCGCCTCGGAACACTTCAACCTAGGGCATAAATGTGGACTTCAATAGCTTCCTCATTTCCCCTTCCCCCACCTCATCCTAGTTTCAAACTTCCAGCTCAGCACTGTCTCCTTGACTTGTCCGGACTTGTCGAACCTGCCTATCTCCTTTTCCACCTATCCACTCCACCCTCTCCTCCTTGACCTATCACCTTCATCTCCTCCCCCACTCACCCATTGTACTCTATGCTACTCTCTCCTCACCCCCACCCTCCTCTAGCTTATCTCTCCATGCTTCAGGCTCACTGCCTTTATTCCTGATGAAGGGCTTTTGCCCGAAACGTCGATTTTGCTGCTCGTTGGATGCTGCCTGAACTGCTGTGCTCTTCCAGCACCACTAATCCAGTTAAATATAATGGCCATTACAGGAACATTGACACCGGTAATTGAATAATTGGTTTCTAGACTTAATTTTGAGCTCTGAGACCCTGTGGTTTGATTGAATTTCAGCATTAAGGTTGCACAAGAGTTCTGTCGTCCTATTTGCTTTTGTCTGGCTTGCAGCACTCTTAAATGAGAGAGGGTCTTCTATCACCTGCAACACAGGGATAACTAAGGGGTAGTTCTTAGACCTTCATAACATGCTAATGATTGAACCCAGCTGAGAACATTCAATCCCATTAGCATACACCAGTGGTGTTTCATCCCATGTCCTTAAGTATTTTTCAAAGGGAAAAAATGTTTCTGCAGTGTGGACATAATCCATGGGGGAGATTGCTGTTAGCCTAGGGTTCAGTAGTCTCTTGTTATCTTTATAGTCATGAGATCTCAGTCCAATTTGTTTTGACTTGGCTTTCCCTGGGTGAGACCAAGTCAATTAAATTATGTGCTTCCTTGGAAAAGTTGTATTTAGTTCATTGCTCAAAATGACTTTCTGACCAGCATTTTAAACAAAAAGTCTTAGATCTTAAAACTACAAATCATGTTTCTTTCATTTTTGAATCTATCTTCTCAAATAATAACAATCTACTGCAAAAATACATTGCCTAATAATGTTGAGCTGAGACAGTGTGATGAAGGTATGGATCCTACTAAGTGCGCTCTTCACTTGTTCTTTGAGTCTCTAAGCCACCTCAATGCTTTTGTCTGCAAAGCAGAGGTGAACATGTTAATTAGTTGTTTTAGAATAAATGTTAGATCCTGAAATCTGAACACTTTTTAATTCCAAAATTAACAGTGAATGCAGAGAAGATCATATGGCTCCTTGTTTCTTTGTCATTCAACAATACCCTGATTCTCTACAGCAACAAGTTGGTTTCTTTCTGTGATAACCTCACTGTCAAAATGTCTATATCGAAGATTTATGTGATATACTTTTTTTATAAAATATTATGAAGAATGCAGAAGAAATCTGCATTGCTGAAACCTGTCCCTGCAATGTGTATCTGAGTGCAGTTATGATGTTGGAAGGTTCCTATTTGGAGAGATTTATTATGACAGAGCATTGCTTACTCTATAGAAAAAAGAAAGGGTTTTTGTTTTGCATTTTTTGCTTTCAAGTTTTATATTGGTATTATTATTATTTTCCATACAGACCTCCACTGACTTTGGCTCCAGTTCATCAGGCTTTCAGCAATATACCCCATTACCTCAAGGAAGTCGAGATGGCACTAATCACAGAGGTAAGAAGGGCTGCAATAAAAATGAGGTAATTATTAAATGCTTTTTGAAAAATGAGATCTAAACAAAAGCAGTTAACTTGATACAATAGATCGCTACTTACTTAAAATAAAGATAAAATAGTTTCTTTGCCACTAAATTATAGGTAATTTTCTCAGTTATTGCCACTCTTTTCCAGCTATGCATTTCTGGCATTGCTACATTTGTAGATATATTGCTGTGTCTGGCTTGGAGTAATCTATACATCAATTCTGTTATTAGTTTTAATTGGCAATGACCCTATATTGTCTATAGCTAATTTGTCATGATTAGTTTCCATGCATGCAGTTTTATTGTGAAGACTATAATGCAATCATTAACACTGGAGTACTTGACTAATAGTTATATTTTCTGTGCCTTAAAGATGTGTGACTTCCTTTTAAATTGAAATTATTTATCAATTGTAATTAAGATTATGTAGCATACTTTTCTCTGCAATAGCAATGAGGATTATGGATGGTCTGAAGATTTTTACAGTTCTGTTTGAGTTCACAAATATTGCCAAGTACTGAGGCTGCTCAAGGTTGTGTTAGCAATGACCCAACTAACTGATCAAATCAAAGCACAATACTACAGATGCTGGAAATGTGAAGTAAGAACAAAGTATTAGAAAAACTCAGCTGGATCTGTGGAGAGAAAAACAATGCTAACACGAAGTTCTGAAGAAGCCATAATTGGACTTGAAACAATATATCTGTTTCTCTCTCCACAACTGCTGTCTGACTTATTTTGTTTCTCGGAACACTTTGGTTTCATTCCAATTAAACAACATGGTCTCAGCTTTACAATCTCATCTTCTATAATTAATTTTATAATTAAGAATGGGAATTAAAACTGTTGCATTGTGTGATGTTGACTCATCAAACAATAACTATAGGTCTACTAATTTCAGGTACTAACACTGCACATCAAAGTCTAGTCCTGGGTACATAGTAATAACTGAGGAAGTCTTGAGCTCTAATAAGTATCTTGGCAATCTAGAAGTTGACTTAATTCAAATATTGTTTTCCTTTGTTAGGTTTGATTTTATAAAAGCAGCATTCAAATAGCATGTATCTAATTAAAAACAAGGTCACAAAATGCCTTCCCATTGCTCTTTCCAATCATAGCTCACCATATTGACTTTCTGGAATTATGTAATCCTGTGTTTTAAAAAAAAATTGTATATTTGGTTTCTAGGCAGCCTCTCTGTTGTCTCAAAAGCATTTCCCCATCCAAAGAAAGCCCTATCATTTGACTGAATTTTAACAGATCCAGTTGAGGGGTTAACCAGCTCATTTTTGCTGCTGTTCCAGTGTTTGCCTTGTTAACCCAGACATTTTGGGAAAAGATGGCGATGCTGCTGGGATTGCTTTGGAATTGCCATTATGGTGATCCAGATAGTTCCTTTGGAAAGAAAGCCACTGGAATGGCATGTCTTTCGGGCCCTTAGTGGTAGGGCTTCCTGGGGTTCAAGGACCCTGGGCTGGAACCCCTCTTCCTGGAGAGATTCCAGCTAATCCTGGGCTAGCAGTTGTCCTTTACAGGCTACCATCAGCAGTAAGAGGCAGGGCAGCTCTCAGTGGGTCCCCTTTCTGGATTCTTACTGGTGATGTTTCTGGTGTGGTGACTGCCTGCCCACCATTCTAATTGTTCACTTACAGACTTCAATGGATGAGGAGGGAAGGCTTGTGGATGGGCTTCCCACTGCAGACTTGGGTGAAGCAGAGTTTACACCCAGAACCCTCTCATCCTGATTAAACGACCTACCCACCACCTGAATATGCCTCAGTTGAGCCCATGGAATCTCAATGTAGACAATAAAGAAGGCTCGGGACAAGAAAGGAGCAGCACATGGGTTTTCCAGAACATCATGCCCTAAGTTAACACAACAGAGGAGGATAGTGTATTAGGGCTGCTGTTCAGCAAGCAGGTATTAGCCATCCTGTATATTCAGTTACTGTTATAGAGTCAGAGAGATGTACAGCACGGAAACAGACCCTTCATCCTACTCATCCGTGCCATCCAGATATCCCAAATTAACCTAGTCCCATTTGCAAACATTTGACCCATATCTCTCTAAACCCTTCTTATTCATATATTCATCCAGATGCCTTTTAAATGCTATAATTGTACCAGCCTCTTCCACTTCCTCTGGCAGCTCATTCCATACACATGGAACCCTCTGTGTGAAAAAGTTGCCCCTTAGGTTCCTTTTAAAATTTTGGCCTCTCACCTTAAAACCTATGCCCTCTAGTTCTGGACTCCCCCCACCCCAGGGAAAATACTTTGTCTAATTATCCTATCCATGCACTTCATGATTTTATAAACCTCTATGAGGTCACCCCTCAGCCTCCAATGTTCCAGGAAAAACAACCCCAGCCTATTCAGTCTCTCTCTACAGTTCAAATCCTCCAACCCTGGCAACATCCTTATAAATATTTTCTGAACCCTTTCAAATTTCACAACATGACCTCCCAACTCCTATACTCAATGCTTGGACCAATAAAGGCAAGCATACCAAAAGCTGCCTTCATGAACCTATCTACCTGTAAGTAGAAATAGGATCCAAACTCCAAGATGCACGCAGTTCTTCCTGTGGCTGGATAATTTCACTGCTTAAACATTCAACTAGTTTGTAGCCACAAGCTGAAAAAGTACCTCTGTACCCAGTTTTCTGGCAGTCATCATATTTTTCTTACTACACTGATCCTCAGAGTGCCCACCATGCCCCTCTTTCATCCATCCCAGCAAAAGCCAAGATGGCTGCTTGGAGACCAAGTGTATCTTTGTTTAATACCTGGCTTACACCTCCTGGTAGGAACTTACGTTTAGTTACTTGGTGCCAATAATAAGAAAGCCATACTCTCATCTGAGCAATAATTAAGTATAAGCATGCTGATTCAGTTCAGTGATGCCAGGGACATTAAGCTAGTCTTGTAGTTTGATTGTGAGTTGCTGCCTGCTGGATGACATTGACAGTTAGAGAGTCTAAGACTGGCAGCTACTATACAATGGTGAGATGCAGAAGCAAGGTGAAAGACATGCTGGGAAACACCAAGCCAAGGTTTGTTCCCAGCTGCCAGACAAGGGCGGAACATTAAGGAACCTTCAGACTGATTCCAGAGCATTGCATGCTGTTCTTTTATGCATACCTTACTCTTCTCCCACAAACCAACAGTCCCACATTTGACCAACTCTCCCATCCACAATCAGAATGCCTTGCAATCCTACTGTGTCCCAATCTTCCACTTACAGGCAGAAGAATAAGATGTTCACCCATCAATGTAGACAACAGACTACTTCATCAATGTCTCTCTTGCTCAGTTTCCTATTCTAGGCTTTTATATAATAATTTCACTGTGAATGACCTCACAGTAATTGACATCAAGCTGCTTTGAGCCTTGAGAACTTGGCTGAAGGCTGCAGTGTCACTCGGTTGACCAGGATAGCCTGCATTAGCTGGTTGGGTAGAACCAATGAAAGCACTGGATCAGAGTGGTAAAGAAGTGTTCCCCATCTGTGCTTCCTGGCTTTCAATAATCTCTTCCTGTGCCTTTCTGAAAAGAAGCTGTCTGTTTTCCTGCCAGCATCCTCCACCAGAAACTTCAGTGCTGAATCTGAGCTGAGAGAGATGCTTAAAGCTTCTCATTGGCTTGTCAACTCATAGATTACCTTTGAGCTCTACACCCCAGTTTTGAGATGCAGGCTGCCTTTGATACCATGTTGGTCACCTGCTCCTCAAATCACCCTCAGGAAAGCTACAAATCAGCAGTGAAATTGGTGCTGCTGTTCACCTATTTCATGAGAATAAGATCATGCAACCTTCATGAGTAGGTAAGTGGGAATGTAGTGCTCCTTCTGGGTCCATAAATGTGTCCATCCAATGTCTATGCTTTTTATCTCTTTAAATATTTGGTGTTAGATTTGTTTCAACAGAACACACTTTGTTTAGGAGTGCAGTACTTGGAGATCAGTCCCTGGTGGTGTAACCCACAGGGCATTTGGAAAAGAAGCAGAGTTCTGAAAAATGAGTAAGTTAGAGAGAACACAGTGGTCATCTATAGCTCTTGTTCACTTTGCACTATAACAAAACATAAATAACATTACCAGGTGATTCATAACTGCCTTTTCCCAGTTATATTTTGTGGCATGTTACAGAGAAGTAGCTCAGCATTTATTTCCAATTATTTTACTATTTTTAAACAGAAGTACATAATATCCTTTTCCAATGGTTCCAAATCATATTAATCTGAATATCATCCATTAATATGTACCCTAATGACTGCAAATTTATGTTTCTACAGCATTTTCTCATCAGTTATAAAGTAAAATCATTTACTGTTCAGATCACCAAAATGATTTGCTAATTCTAGATTCTTTAGTTTTTACAATATAATTGAATGATGGCATTTTGCAAGTGTCAATTGTAAATAGAATGATACACAAAAGGATTAATAACCTTTCTATTGTGCCTCCTTGATGGGTTCACATACAAATCTATCAAAGCTACTACCTATGAAATATGTGTAATGCTGTTTAGATAGGAAGTTATCTATCGTGAAGATGTCAATTTGGGAAAAACAATTGATGCATTAATTGAAGCATCAATGAAGCCAGTTGCAAATTTATTGGAAATTGATTACCCATAAAAATGCTGGAGGTTCAAAAATCTGTTTAATCTAATGACTGATACTGGATGAGAGCAGACTTGCCTTTATGTCACTGACCTTTCCACTGCACTAGTCATTTGTTGTACCGACTTGTCATACTACCTGACAAAATGATCACAGCTGTCTTCAGGACACTGTCATGGCGGACAATGGCAGACTGCAGATAATGGTAACCAAGCGCCAAAATAGACCAATGTATAAAACAAGAGTTTTGCTTGTGCATGTAAGTGCTACAGTGTAATTTTGGTATTCTTATAACTATGTAAGTGGCTTGAAATCTGCTTTTGCAATTCACAATCAAAGTTCTGAGATTCTAGTGCAATATTGTAAAATCTTCAAAATAGCTGTTGGTTTATCTATAGTGACCTAATAAAGCTCACATTATGGCATGAATTGAAGCATAACAAAGCTCTATGTATGAATTCTTGATTCGATTGAGAGATGGGGATTTCACATTGCAAAAAGGTGAGAACTGGTAAGATTCAGGTCCTGAAGTTGGATATGAATAATGGAATAAGCTTTATTTATTGATTGATTTCTTGTTGTCAAATGACCTACGTACAGTGAAAAGTTTTGTTTTGTGAGCAGTACAGGCAGAATACAATATATAAGGACATACAGATCATAGGGTGTTTCGACAGAGCGAGGAATACAAGATTACAACTGCACGGAGGTGCATAAAAACAAGACCAACATCAGCTTTGAAATTAGAGAGGTCCATTCGGCTGTCTAATAACAGCAAGGAAGAAGCTGTTCTTCAGCCTGCTAGTGTGTGTGTTTAAACTTCTGTATCTTCTGCTAGATGGAAGCAGTTGGAAGGGAGTATTACCAGGGCTGGAGGGACTTTTACATAGAACATAGAACATAGAAAAATACAGCGTAGTACAGGCCCTTCGGCGCTCGATGTTGCGCAGATCGAAGCCTACCTAACCTACACTAGCCCAATAACCTCCATATGCTTATCCAATGCCCGCTTGAATGACCATAAAGAGGGAGAGTCCACCACTGATACTGGCAGGGCATTCCATGAACTCACAACCCGCTGAGTAAAGAATCTACCCCTAACATCTGTCCTATACCAACCTCCCCTTAATTTAAAGCTGTGTCCCCTAGTAACAGCTGACTCCATATGCAGAAAAAGGTTCTCACTGTCAACCCTATCTAAACCCCTAATCATCTTGTACACCTCTATCAAATCTCCCCTAAACCTTCTTTTCTCCAATGAGAACAGCCCCAAGTGCCTCAGCCTTTCCTCATACGATCTTCCTACCATGCCAGGCAACATCCTGGTAAACCTCCTCTGCACCCGTTCCAGTGCCTCCACATCCTTCCGATAGTATGACGACCAAAACTGCACACAATACTCCAGATAAGGCCGCACCAGAGTCTTATACAACTGCAACATGACCTCAGGACTCCGGAACTCAATTCCTCTACCAATAAAGCCCAGTATACCATATGCCTTCTTCACAGCACTATTTACCTGGGTGGCAACTTTCAGAGATCTGTGTACATGGACACCAAGATCCCTCTGCTCATCCACACTACCAAGTAGCCTACCATTAGTCCAGTAATCTATCTTCTTGTTACTCCTACCAAAGTGAATGACTTCACACTTAGCTACATTGAACTCCATTTGCCACCTTTCTGCCCAGCTCTGCAACTTATCTATATCCCGCTGTAACCTGCCACATCCTTCTTCGCTGTCCACAACTCCACCGACTTTCGTATTATCCGCAAACTTGCTCACCCAGCCTTCAAGCCCCTCCTCCAGGTCATTTATAAAAATGACAAACAGCAATGGTCCCAAAACAGATCCTTGTGGAACACCGCTAGTAACTGCTCTCCAAGATGAACCTTTACCATCAACTACTACCCTCTGTCTTCTTCCAGCCAGCCAATTCCTAATCCAAATCTCTAATGCACCCTCAATGCCATACCTCCGTAATTTTTGCAGTAGCCTACCATGGGGTACCTTATCGAACGCCTTGCTAAAATCCATATACACCACATCTACTGCTTTACCCTCGTCCACTTCCTTGATCACCTTCTCAAAGAACTCAATAAGGTTTGTGAGGCACGATCTGCCCTTCACAAAACCATGCTGACTATCCTTGATCACATTATTCCTATCCAGATGTTCATAAATTCTATCTCTTACAATTCACTCGAAGACTTTGCCCACAACAGAAGTGAGACTCACTAGCCTATAGTTACTAGGGCTGTCCTTACTCCCCTTCTTGTACAAGGGGACCACATTCGCTATCCTCCAGTCTTCTGGCACTATTCCTGTAGACAACGACGACATAGAAATCAAGGCCAATGGCTCCGCTATCTCCTCCCTAGCTTCCCAGAGGATCCTAGGATAAATGCCATTAGGCCCAGGGGACTTATCTATTTTCACCCTTTCCAATATTCCCCGGACCTCTTCCCTACATACCTCCAAAGCCATCCATTCTAATCACTTGTGACTCAATATTCACATCAGCAACAATGTCCTGTTCCTGAGTGAATACTGACGGAAAGTATTGATTTAGTGTCTCTCCAATCTCCTCTGCCTCCACGCACAATTTCCCACTACTATCCTTGACTGGACCGATACCTACCCCAGTCATCCTTTTATTCCTGACATACCTATAGAAAGCCTTAGGGTTTTCCTTAATCCTACCAACCAAGGACTTTTCATGTCCCCTTCTCGCTGCTCTTAGCTCTCTCTTTAGATCCTTCCTGGCTACCTTATAACTCTCAATCGCCCCAACTGAACCTTAATGCCTCATCTTTACATAGGCCACCCTCTTCCCTTTAACAAGGGATTCCAATTCCTTATTAAACCATGGCTCCCTCACAAGACCCTTTCCTCCCTGCCTGACTGGTACATACTTATCAAGGACACCCAATAGCTGCTCCTTGAACAAGCTCCACATATCATTTGTGTCCTTCCCTTGAAGCCTATTTTTCCAATCCACACATCCTAAGTCATGCCTCACCGCATCATAATTTCCCTGCCCCCAGCTATAACTGTTGCCCTGCAGTGCACACTTATCCCTCTCCATCACTAGAGTAAAAGTCACCGAGTTGTGGTCACTGTCCCCGAAGTGCTCACCTACCTCCAAGTCTAACACCTGGCCTGGTTCATTACCTAGAACCAAATCCAGTATGGCCTCACCTCTTGTTGGCCTGTCTACATATTGTGTCAGGAAACCCTCCTGCACACATTGGACAAATACCGACCCATCTAATGAACTCGAGCTATAGCTTTCCCAGTCAATATCTGGGAAGTTAAAATCCCCCATAACAACCACCCTATTACTTTCACTCTTCTCCTGAATCATCCTTGCAATACTTTCCTCTACGTCTCTCGGACTATTAGGAGGCCTGTAGAAAACTCCTAACAGGGTGACCTCACCTTTCCTATTTCTAACCTCAGCCCAAACTACCTCAGATGGCAAGTCTTCCTCCATCGTCCTTTCCACCGCTGTAATACTATCCTTGACAAGCAATGCCACACCTCCCCCTCTTTTGCCCCCACCTCTGACCCTACTAAAACATTTAAACCCTGGAACCTGCAACAGCCATTCCTGTCCCTGTTCTACCCATGTCTCTGTAATGACCACAACATCGAAATCCCAGGTACCAACCCACGCTGCAAGTTCACCTACCTTATTTCTTATACTTCTGGCATTGAAGTATACACACTTCAAGCCACCTTCCTGTTTACCGGCACCCTCCTTCGAGATCGATGCCTTGTTCCTAACCTCCCTACACTCAAGGTCCTGTACCCTAAAGCTACAGTCCAGGTTCCCATACCCCTGCAGAGTTAGTTTAAACCCTCCCAAAGAGCACTAGCAAACCTCCCCCCCAAGGATGCTGGTACCCCTCAGGTTCAGGTGGAGACCATCCTGTTTATAGAGGTCCCACCTTCCCCAGAAAGAACCCCAGTTATCCAGATACCGGAATCCCTCCCTCCTGCACCATCCCTGTAGCCACGCATTTAACTATTCTCTCTCCCTATTTCTTGACTTTCTATCACATGGCACGGGTAACAAACCAGAGACAACAACTCTGTTTTTTCTAACTCTGAGCTTCCAACCTAGCTCCCTGAAAGCCTGCCTAAAATCCTCAGCCCTCCTCCTACCTATGTCGTTGGTGCCAACGTGGACCACGACCTGGGGCTGCTCCCCCTCCCTCTTAAGGATTCATAAAACACGATCAGAGACATCACGTACCCTTGCACCTGGGAGGCAACATACCAAACGTGAGTCTCTGTCACCCCCGCAAAACCGCCTATCTGTGCCCCGAACTATTGAGTCCCCAATAACTATCGCTCTACCTTTCTACACCCTTCCCTTCTGAGCAATGGGGACAGGCTCCGTGCCAGAGGCCTGAACCTCGTTGCTTACCCCTGGTAAGTCATCCCCCCACAAGTATCCAAAACGGTATACTTGTTATTGAGGGGAATGGCTGCAGGGGGTCCCTGCACTGGCTGCTTCCTCCCAGTCCCCCTCACTGTCACCCATCTGTCTATAACGTTCGGAGTAACTACTTCCCTAAAGCTCTGATCTATGACCACCTCTGCCTCCCGAATGATCCGTAGTTCATCCAACTCCAGCTCCAGTTCCCTAACACGGTCTTAGAGAAGCTGGAGATGGGTGCACTTCCCGCAAGTGTAATCAGTAGCGACGCCAATGGCTTCCCTCACCTCAAACATCTTGCAAGAGGAACATTGCACTGCCTTCGCTGCCATCCCTCTAAAAGGTAAACTTTAAAAAGAAAACTGGATCTAAAGAAACAAACAAGCAAAATGTAGCACTTACCTGCTTACCACAACGGGTCTTATTATTAGGTTAGAGGAGGAGGGCGGGTGGGAGGCTCTACCCCTGTAGTGCCTCTGGTTCCTCGCCTGCGCGCTTTTATAGAGGAAAAAAAACCTTCCCAGGTAAGCTCGCGCAACACCAGCTTTCGGGTCCACTAGGCGCTTAAAAAAAATACTTTAAATTTTAACCGTTAAAAGAAACAATAACTGGACTATACTGCGACTTAAAAAAAAACACCAGACAGCCGTTACCTGCTCCGCTGAGAGAGTGAGAAGTTTTGATGATGTTGGCAGTCTTTCTGTGTCAACAAGAAGTGCAGATGAAGTCTGTTGGAGAAATTTCTCATTAAGGGTCTTATTTAGTCAGTTCAAACCTTTTTGTTTTAACAATTGAACTAAATTAATAGGATTAATCTATAGGGAAATAATCTAAATGAAATTTGGATGGTGTAAGCATTTTTTTGCGAATATAATTAATTTTAGACAGCAATTCTAGCACAACGATAGTTGTACACTAGTATCCACAAACCAACACAGCTCATAATATTCTTATTATTCTGGGTTCAGTTAGCTTCTTCCTGGTCTGTGTGTTACACTTACCCTACAATTAATAACTACGGAGCTCAGCTATTTCCACCTGGCAAATGGGATTCATTTTATTTGTCATGTTGTCAGTGAGGTTAGCATCCCAATCTGTAACAGTACTTCTTGCTGATGTGCCAGTTTCCTTACAACACACCGAAGCAGGGCATTTACATGTTTGCTGTCAGTCAGATTTGTCCTGCACAACTTATCTCAAAATTCTGCTCAGTAAGTTTCTGATAGTACAAGCTGAGAATGACTCAGTACAAGAAAGAGGGTCCAGAAGTTTCAATATCATTGGAGTTGAGAAGGGGCGCAATAGGCTTGATTTGGAAATCCTATTTCTAGATGATGACATTAGATCCACACTTCCAAAGCACAGCACAATTTCCAAAGACAGGATGTAAGGAGAGCATCCCCAGGAGTTAAGGGCAGAATTTATTTGTCTAATCTTAACAGGCAAAAAATTACATTGCTTGGTTAGTATGTATTGCACCTGCTAGTCGGGAAAATGTAAAGGAACAGGTTTCAAAGAGATGACAGAGTGGTGTTATATTTATGAAATAGTTATAATGCACATCTTTAGCTATTGGAATGTAGACTGGAACTGTAATGTTATAAAGAGCAGGGTGAGATGTGAATTCCTAGGGATTGTTGAGCAATGTTTTGAACTGCAGTATATTCGCAGTCCAGTGAGAAAGGAGACACGCCATTGGGAATAAAGTGGGCTAAGAGACCGAGTGTCAGGGGGAGAGTATTTAGGGAATAGTGATCATTATATCAAAAGATTTTGACTGGCTGTTGAAAAGCACAAGGAACAATTCATTAGTATATGCATTTAAATCTAGTTAACTAGGGAGCGCCATTTGAAATGGATCTGAACTACTTTGAATTTTGTACATATTTGTTCCAAAGTGTGTAAAGGTGAGCTGGAAACTACAGGCCAGTTTGTTTAACTCTCATGGTGGAGAAGCACCTGCAGATAAAAATATGGGACAGAATTAATGGTTATTTGGGCACCTCGAGGTTAATTAAGGAAAGCCAGCATGGATTTGTTTAGAGCGATTTGTATTTAACTAAATTGCTGAGATTTTTGAAGAGGTAATTGTGAGGATTGGTGAGGACAATGCTGTTGATGTGATGTAGATAAACTATCGATGGGTATTTGATAAAGTGTTGCACAACAGATTTGTGGGCAAAGTTGTTCCTTATAGAATAAAAAGAACAGTTACATCATGCTTACAAAACTGAATGAGTGTTAGGAAACCAGAAGTATTAGTTAATGGATGATTTTTGACTGGAAGAACATTTGCAGTGGAGATCCCCAGGGATCTGCGTTAAGACCCGTGCTCTTCCTAATAATATATATTAATAACTTATTGGCAATACAGAACTTTAACATTTCCAAAAAGAGGCTAGAATTTGAATCTTTGCTCTCATTAGGACTGATATTCAAAAAGTAAACAACTTTAGAAAGAAAACAGCATTTTAAACAGTGTGAGAAGAAAGTGTTGATTGGTCAGCCTATGGTTTCTATTGTTTACTAAATAGTCCTGACTGTGCTAAGAAACCAATTTAAGATTATCAGTTAGGTTTAGCAGTGTGATTCATGTGCACAGGCTAGAAATTTCACTTATTCACGCATTAAGTCCTGTTCTTTGTAAACAACAGGAATGCATCCACACACTGTAACTTTTTCCACTGAGTAAAGGGTTATGGAGGCATCTTTCTACATTCCCATGGCAATGCTTGATCAATCAGAGTCAATCTGCCTAGTTTCAATTTAATCAGTTCACTAAGATAGTTCACCATTCCAGTTGCTTCTCCATGCCAACTTAGTCCAACCAATTGTCAACTATCATTCCCTTTAGAGTTGTAGAGACGTACAGCACGGAAACAAACCCTTCGGTCCAACTCGTCCGTTCCAATCAGATGTCCCAACCCAATCCAATTCCATCTGATAGCACCTGGCCCATTTCCCTCCAAACCCTTCCTATTCATATTCCCATCCAGATGCCTTTTAAATGCTGCGATTGTACCAGCTTGCACTGCTTCCTCTGGCAGCTTATTCCATACACGTACCACCCTCTGAGTGAAAAATTGCTCTTCAGGCCCCTCTCACCCTAAACCTTTCTTGGGTTGGTTGGTCCTGCATTCCAGTCTTGATGAGTGCAAAATGAGAAGCTTTGATTTCATGTGACAGTTTACCAATATTTGGATCTGGGTAGGATTTTTAGGGGAAAATGTCCTCGCTTTGGTGAAAGGATCAAAACAAGGGCACAGATTTAAGGTGATTGGCAAAAAGAAATAATAAAGAGAAACATTTTCGAACAGTGAATGTTTAAGATCTGAAATGCACTGCCTTATAGTGGCAGATTCATTTAAAGAGGGATCTGAAAAGGAATAATGTGCAGGGATACAGGGAGAAGGTGAGGGAGTGATGCGAGGTAAATTTCTCATCTAGAGAGCCAATGAAGTCAAGATAGGATGAATGTCCTCCCTGTGTGCTGAAATAATTCAGTGAAGGAATACAAAAAAGGCACCAAATAAAATATGATTTCATATATAAAAGATATTAAACATTTTAGCATCTCCTTCAAGAATTCCTAACCTGAAGAAATATTTAGACTAGTAATTTCAATACCAGAGAGGTTTGTGACCTTCAAAACAGTACTCATGATGTAAATTCTAGTTGAAAGTTTCAGTGATGAGTTTATTCAGTATATGTGCAAATTTAGCAACTTTGGGCCATTCAGTGGTGAGTCAGAGAGTATGTTGCCAAGTTTATTAAGCTAAGGGCAAAGAGTTGCAACTCTGACAGTCATTTTAGGATATTGACATTAAAGTACACATCTCTGCCCAGAGCTTTCCAGGCCATTTGCACATAAATAACAGTAAGCACCATTAGCCTTGGCTTTATTTTGACAGCAAAATCTGGCTCAATGTTTAACATGCCTGGGAACAGTTAAAATTGATTTAGCTGGTAATTGACAGATTAAATTTAGAGATGGCAGTAATGGGACACATTCCTAATTTCCTTTAGCTACATTTGAGGCAATGTCATGATATGGTTGACCACAATTGCCACCACCATAAGCCAGCCCTTCACCAAGACACCTAGAAACATCCAAGCACAATTCAAAAATCAGAAATGCATATGAATTTTTGCATTTCTGTTGCCAATGCTCTAAATCTACCCATTAGGCAAATTCAAGAAGCTAGCAGCTGTTCTATATTATGGAACAATTTCACAGAATTTCATAATTGCTACATTACAGAAGGAGGCCATTTGGCCCATTTCCTTTAGAGGGGGGTTATGTGACAGGAATGAGGCATTTGAGTGTATTCTTATTCAAGTTATCGGCATAATTGGAAATTCTTGTATCTTTAATGGTATCATTCTGAAATGTCTCCACCTCAGAAGTGTGATGTAAGTCACAAGAATAGAAATTGCTGGAAAATCTCAGTGGGTCTGGCAGCATCTGTGGAGAGAAATCAGAGTTAACCTTTTGGGTTCAGTGTCCCTTGAGAATGAATGGGAACTTGCAACAGTTGGTTTTTATGCATAAAATAGGTTGGGGGAGGGGTAACAGAGTAAACATTAGGCAGAGCCCAAAGAGAGAGAAGCGCAGTTGGATAGATAAAGGAGAGGGTAATGGTCAACCCAGAAGAATGAACAGCTGGTAATGGGGACTATTAGTTGCTAACAAAGGGCTGTGTGTAATAGCAAACCATGCAATAAAAAGGCCTGGTGTGTGGGGGTTGGGGTAAGGACATGGAAGAAGGTGCCTCAAACCTTAACATTGTTGAACTGATATGGAATTCAGAAGCTGGAGAGTTCCCAAACAGAAATTGAGGTGCTGTTTTTCCAGCTTGCACTGAGCTTCACTGGAGCACTGTAGCAAGCCTGAGACAGAGATGTTGGCCAGGGAACACAGTAGTGTGTTGAAGTGGTAGCAACGGGAAGCTCAGGGTCTTTTTTGCGAACAGGATGTAGGTGTTCTATGAAGCAATCTCCCTGTCTGTCTGTGTTACACCTTCTGCAGTTACGTATTTAGTTCCTCCCTCCTCAGTATCCAAGGGCCCAAATTCACCTTCCAGACGAAGCAGCACTTTAACTGGCATTTTACTCAATCTAGACTATTTCAATCACAGCTCACAATGTGGTCTTCGCTACTCTGGGGAAATGAAAAGTAGATGAGGTGACCGTTTTGCAGAACATCTGCATTCTGCCTGTAAAAGTGACCCTGAGCTTCCCACTATCTGCCACGAATAGTCCCCATTAGCAGCTGTTCATTCTCTTAGGTTGACCATTACCCACTCTTTTTACCTGTCCAATTGTGTTTCTCTCCCTTTGGGCTCTATCTCCACCATTATTTACTCCTCACTCCCTCCCCACACCCAATTTTCTACATAAAAACAAATTTCCTCGCTGCCATCAGTTCTGAAGAAGAGTCACCGAACCTGGAATGTTAACTCTGATTTCGCTCCACAAATTCTGCTGGATCTGCTGAGATTTTCCAGCAATTTCTGTTTTTATTTCTGTTTTCCAGCAACCACAGTTCTTTTGGTTTTTTTTTGTTTGTGTTCTAAGTTGTTGTTTTGTTTAGAAGCAAGCAACCATAATGTGAGCAGGGCTGAATTATCAACTTGAAGGCATTTACAAATAAATATGTTCCATCTCAATCAAACCCCACAATTAAACTGTTAACATTTTCATATTTCACACACAATCCTATAAGGTGGCACTCGTGTCATAAATAATATTGTCTTGGAAACCAAAATGAACCAGAAGATCCAGTTAATAAATTGTGGTACTTTGCGATTTGTTTTGAATGTCTCCTGGATAATCTGTTTGCCTCTTTTATTGACAGAGTGAGAGCACATTCAGGTATCTAACAATCAAAGGCATATAGCAAAGCTTTTTGTTTGAAATGACATCTGTGTGCTTGTATATCTTTTATTTCATGTGACCTGCTTTGAAACTGGCTCTTGAAACATTTTCTGTAATTTTCTGGCAACTCATAACCAAGGTTCATTTTTTAATTGCATCATTTCACAGAAAGGAACAAGGTTGAAGTTTTTCTTTATTCTGGGAATATAAATAATCTTTTAGAGCTTTCTTGTTTTGCATATCTTTTATGAGCTGACCTTATATTTGAAAATTAATACTTTTCCACAAAACAATAAATGGAAGAAACTCAGAGGCACTGATACCTACTGCTTTATTGATTCTAGATCCATGTTATTTGAGCTTGTGAAATTGAACCCATGTTAGTTTATAGGTTAATGGATTTTTCTAGTTGTTCATCTCTCATGTGTCAGGTCCATTCACACCTGCTTCGCAATGGCCAGCCTGTCCATTAATAGCATGCGTTCTTGGGATCTCACATACTTGATCGTAGTGGAATACTTACGATGTACCGCTCAGCTGCAATAATAATTTCAGATGCAATTTGTGAAAGTGTTAACTAAAGTTCATATATATTTCAATGGTATTACACCCCTGTACAATTATATTCCATTTGGTTAGTTGCCCGTATAAATTTAATACACTGTTTCTGTAAACACATTCCTCTAAAATTGTAATGAAGTAACCAATAAGATTACATGGATAAATAAATGTTAAAAAATATTTAGTCTTTCAATTTAGGTCAATACTGGTCTTGCAACAATCTTGTTTCAAAATAATGGGATTGTGAAAATGATGAATATAAAAATAAAGATGCCTAGTTTATTTTAGTAACACATCACTAGGTGCATCTTTGCACCTATCCATTAGAATGGATAATAACAGGCAATCTACCTATCAAGTAAGCATTATGCATTTCCACTCACCTACAAAAAAGAAAACTGAAGCAAAAACAGAAATTGCTGGAAAAGCACTGGAGGTCTGGCAGCATCTGTGGACAGAAATCAGAGTTAACCTTTTGGGTCGAGTGACCCTTCCTCAGAACTGATGGAAAATTGAAGTGTTCACATTTATATAGCACTTTTTGTGATTTCCGGATATTCAAAAAAAGTTGCTCATACTGAGGGAGATACTACCATTGTCCTATAAGCAAACATGATAGCCAAAAGTACCGGTATTAAAACCCCATAAATAGCAATGAGAAACATGTTCTATTAGTCTGCATTAACAGCATTCTTTGAATGATGATTAGGGCATGAGAGAAGATCCCATTTGTATGGCATTCGCAGCATTACACCTTTTATGTTTACTCTAGTTAGCACTGGTTTAGAGGTGGCTTTCTTACTCTGAATTAGAAGGTTGTTAGTATCAGTCTTAGCCCAGAAACCTGAGCATATAACCTAAACTGAAACCTCAGTGCAACACAAACCAAGTGTTGCCCTGTCACACAAGGTATTCAACCAAGCCACAAATACCCCTCAAAAGGACACAAAGTATTCCTCAATGCAATTCAATGGAGAAAAGCGGAGGTTTTTTTTTTGATATCATTTTGAATAATTATCTTGGCAACCAACATACTTAAACAAAATCGAGTTAGGACACTCCGATGTTTGTAAGAGCTTGCAGCATTCAAATTGACTACCATGTTCCTGAAACAACAGTCCATTATTTAAAAGCGATTAATTGACATAATACACTTTGGCAGATCCTGATATTCTGGATGTTGCTGTATGGAAAAGGGAGTAAAAAATCTCAACATTGACAGTACAACTCTTCCACAACACAATGCTTGGTTTAAGGATTGTATAAAGACACTAATTAAAACAGTAAGATGATATTAGTAAGGGAACATGTCAATCCTTCCATATTTAAATCAGGTGATGGATTATGGTCAAGACCTTGTAACATACATTTTGGATGCTAAAAATATCATTAAGGAACAGATGCATATCTGGTTAAATGGAGTATCACAGAAACATATTGTTTCCATTGAACCTAATTGTTAGACATCAAAGAAGCAAATGACGAATAAACGTCTGAATTAAATATTGAAAATGTACCAAACATAGCTGAGCCCAACAGTATCCACTTTGCCAACTGACGGATTCAGGACTAATAGAAACTAGGAAGTAAAGGTAAATCCATTATCAACTTAAATTGCAGGCATGCTGAGATTTAATCCTAAAATTAAATGCTCAGAATAATTCCTAGAAAGATATTCAAAGGCTCAGGTTTCCAGCTGTAACATTGTAAAGATGTTATTGATTTGAGGAAGTAAAGATTCTAAATTGAAAAATAGTTATATGTACCAAAGTTATAAATAAACATTAAGGGAACTGTTTCGTTAAAGGTAGGTGCAAATACTTAATTGTTTCAAAGACAAGAAAGTATCACGATAGTGAGGAAGGGTCACTGGACCTGAAGTATTAACTTTGACTTTTGTCCTCAGATGCTGCCAGACATGTTGAGCTTTTCAAGAAATTTCTGTTTGGCTTCTAATTTACAGCATCCACAGTTAGACAGTCATAGAGATGCACAGCATGGAAACAGACCCTTCTCTCCAACTCATCCATACTGACCAGATATCCTAAATAAATCTAATCCCATTGGCCACCGGATACTTCTGAAAAATTGTCCAGTGAAAATATGTGGGTAGAAATTAAAGTAAGAAAAGTAAGGTCACTTTGATGGGATTGTACCACAGTTCCCCCCCCCACCCCTCCTCCAGCAGCACCCCCCCCCCCCCCCCACCCCCAAGTAGTAAGAGGGAAATTGAGAAACAAATATGTAGGAAAATCTCAGATGTATTTAAACATAATAAGGTTGTAATAATAGGGGATTCTAGTTTTCCAAAAATTGGCTGGGACTACCATAGTGTTAAGCATTTGTATGGTGAAGAACTTGTCAAATATGTTCAGAAAAAGTTTCTTTATCGATATGTGGATGCTCCTACAGGAGAAAGAGCAAGACTAGACTTTGTGGGCATTAAGGCAGGGCAGGTGAATGAAGTAAAAGTGAAGGAAGGCTTTAGGCTTGGTAATCATAGTTCTATTAGTTTCAAAATGGTTATGAAAAAGGATATACCTTCGCTAAAAGTTGAAGTTTTTAATTGGAGTAGGTAAATTTTAATGGTATGTGCCAAGAACTTTGAAAAGTTGGTTGAAGGTTGAACTGTTCGCAGGTTGTTTGAAAAGTGGGAAGCATTCAAGAGTATGATGATGAGAGTTCAGAGGCATTTTGTTCCTGTTAGAGTGAAGTGTAAAGCTGGAAAGATTAAGGAATAATGGATGAATAAAGATATTGAAGTTCTAGTCAAGACTAAAAGAGAATCTTATTTTCTATATAGATGTCTTGGTTCAATTGAATCTCTTAATCAGCATAAAGAGTGTAGAGGCTTTGTGAAGAGAGAAATCAGGAAGGCAAAGAGAGGATGTGAGATAGCATTGGCAGATAAGATTAAGGATAATCCAAAGAGATTCTACAAATACATGAAGAGCAAGAGAGTAACTAGAGAGAGGGTAGGGCCACTTAAAGATCAAGATACCATCTTTGTGGTGAACCCCAGGAAAATGTGAGAGATTCTAAATGCATATTTTGCATCTGGTTTTATTGTGGAGAAAGATGTCTAGAGAATAGGGAGAAATGGACTTTGTTGTTTTACAGAAGAGGATGTTTGGAAGGTCTTAGAGAATATAAAGGTGGATAAATCTCTGGGACCTGTATTCCATCACGTTGTGGGAAGTATGAGACAAAATGATGAGACCCCTTGCAGAAATTTTTGCATCATTCAGAACTACAGGTGCGGTGTATGATGACTGAAGGATGGCTAATGTTGTAACTTTGTTTAAGAAAGGTTGTAAGGGAAAACTGGGCACTGTAGACCTATGAGTCTGACTTTGGTTGTGGGTAAATTGATGGAGGCGGTTAGAAAAGACAGGATTTATGGACATTTAGAGAGGCAAAAGTTGAATAAGGATAGTCAGTTTGGTTTTGTGCAAGGAAAATAGTGTCTCACAAACTTGATTGAGTTTTTTGAGGAAGTTACCAAAAAGATCGGTGATGACGGAGCAGTAGATGTTGTTTATTTGGATTTTAGTGAAGTTTTTGACAAGGTTCCGAATTGTAGACTAATTAGAAAAGTTAGATCATATGGGTTTAAAGTGATCTCACCAATTGGATACATAATTGGCTTAACGGCAGGAGACAGAAAGTAATGGTGGAGGGTTGCTTTTCAGACTGGAGGCCTGTGACCAACCATGTTCCACGGATCGGTTCTGGGCCCTGTTTTGTTTGTCATTTATACAAATGATTTAGATGAGAATATAGAAGGCATGTTTAGTAAGCTTGCGTACAACACCAATATTGGTGGCATTGTGGACCGTGAAGAAGATGTTCTAAGATGACTAAGTGATCTTGATCAAATGGGTCAATACACTTAAAAATGGCAGATGCAGTTCAATGTGAGGTACAGATCATTCAGTTATAACACATTTCTATTAACGCAAATTCACTGTAACATGACTGGCAAATTTGGGCGCAGTTTCTACAGCATGAACTTTTAAAATGTGTGTTGGCTGTAACATGATTACAGCACCAACACTTTAAGCATTGTTTCTAAAGCATAATTTTTCTATAATGCAACCATTGCATTACAGAAGAACTAACTGTATTACATTTTGGTACAACAAACAAGGATAAAGCTTATACAATTAATTGTAGAATCTTGAGTAGTGTTGTAGAACAGAGAGACCCAAGGGTGAAAGTACATAATTCTTTGAAATTTACATCACATATAGACAAGGTGGTTAAAAAGGAGTTTAGCACACTTGCCTTCATTGCTCACTCATTTGGGTATAGGAGTTGGGACATCATGTTGAAGTTGTACAGGACATTGGGAGGCCTCTACTGGATTATGTGTCCAGTTCTGGTCGCCCAGTTATAGGAAGGTTACTATCAAGCTGGAGAGGTTCAGAAGAGATTTACCGGGGTGTTGTCAGGTATGGAAGATTTAACTTATAAGGAAAGGCTGGATAGCTGGGACTTCTTTCACTGGAGTGTAGGAGGTTGAGAGGCGATGTTATAGAAATTTTTATAAATCAATGAGAGGTATAGATAGAGTTAATGGTAGTTGTCTTTTCCCTAGAATGGGGGATTTCAAGACTAGGGGGCATGTCTTTAAGGTGAGAGGAGAGAGATGTAACAAAGATGTGGAGCACATTTTTTACACAGAGTGTGGGTCGTCACTGGAATGAACTTCCGAAGGAAGTGGTGGATGCATGTTCAATTACAACATTTAAAAGACATTTGGATAGGTAAATGAATAGGAAAGGTTTGGAGGAACGTGGGCCAAGCGCAGGTAGGTGGGACTAGTTTAGCTTGGGTTTTTGTTCAGCATGGGCTTATGTTCAGCATGGACTGGTTGGACCGATGGGTCCATTTCCATATTGTTTGACTCTGTTTGGCCCACATCCCTTTAAACCCTTCCTATTCATATACTCATTTGGATGCCTGTTAAATGTCATAATTCTCCCAGCCTCCACCACTTCCTCTGGCAGTTCATTCCATACATGCACCACCCTCTGGTCCTATTTAAGTCTTTCCCCTCTCTCCTTAAACCTATGCCCTCTTATAGAGTCATAGAGATGTACAGCATGGGAACAGACCCTTTGGTCCAACCCATCCAAGCCAACCAGATATTCCAACCCAATCTAGTCCCTCCTGCCAGCACCTGGCCCATATCCTTTCAAACCCTTCCCATTCATATACCCACCCAAATGCTTCTTAAATGTTGCAATTGCACCAGCCTCCACCACATCCTCTGGCAGCTCACTCCACACACGTACTACCCACTGCGTGAAAAAGTTGCCCCTTAGGTCTCTTTTATATCTTGCCCTGCTCACCCTAAACCTATGCCCTCTAGTTCTGGACTCCCCGATCCTGGGGAAAATACTTTGTCTATTTATCCTATCCATGCCCCTTATAATTTTGTAAACCTCTATAAGGTCACCCCTCAGCCTCCGACGCTCCAGGGAAAACAGCCCCAGCCTGTTCAGCCTCTCCCTGTAGCTCAGATCCTCCAACCCTGGCAACATCCTTGTAAATCTTTTCTAAACCCTTTCAAGTTTCACAGCATCTTTCCGATAGGAAGGAGACCTGAATTGCACGCAATGTTCCAACAATGGCCTAACCAATGTCCTGTACAACCGCAACATGACCTCCCAACTCCTGTACTCAATACTCTGACCAATAAAGGAAAGCATACCAAATGCCGCCTTCACTGTCATATCTACCTGCAACTCCACTTTCAAGGAGCTATTGTTTTGGACTCCCCTATCCTGTGAAAATACCTTGTATATTCACCCTCTCTGTGCCCCTCATGATTTTATAAACCTCTACAGGTCACCCCTCAGCCTCTGATGCTCCAGGGAAAAGGTTTTTTTTTAATTACCATGATGTATGAAGTTGAATATGTCTCCTTAGTTTTCTTTTAATTCAGCACAATATATTTAACTGAATCTGGAGAGCAAATCCATCTGCAGGATAGAATGTGCGAACAAAGGTGGAGCTGCTAAATCTAAGTTGTATACAACTGTATTCAAAGGCCAGTGGCAGGCTGGAAGGTTGGGAAACTTCCAAACAAAAACAAAGGGATACTAAAAAATTAATAAAAAGAGCTAAGGTAAATTACAAAAGAAAACTAGCACGCAAAATCAAAAAAGATAGCAAAAGCTTCTATAGGTATATAAAAGGGAAGAGAGTCGCTAATGTGAATATTGGTCTCTTGGAAGCTGAAACTGGAGAGTTAATAGTAGAGAACATGGAGATGGCAGAGATGCTGAATAAATACTTTGTCTCAGTTTTCACGGTGCAGGACAATAGTACCATTCCTATTGGAACAGGCAAATCAGAGGCAAAAGAAAGGGTAGAACTTAGAACAATCGATAGGGAAAAGCTACGAAACAAACTATTAGAATTGGCGGAAGACAAGTCCCCTGGACCTGATGGCCTGCATCCTAGGTTTTTAAATGAAGTGGCAGTGGAGAGAGTAGATCCATTGATCACAATATTCCAAAATTCCCTAGACACAAGAAAGATTCCAGAATTGGAAAATAGCTAATATAATGCCTTTTTCAAAAGAGAGGGAGACAAAATGTGGGAAATGACAGACCAGTTAGTTTAACGTTTGTTGTTAAGAAAGTATTTGAATCAATTATCAAGGAAGCAATATCAGGACATTTGGAAAGTCAAAATGTTGTTTCATCAGAGTCAGCATGGGTTTATGAAGGGCAAATCATGTTTGACTAATTTGCTAGAGTTCTTTAAAGATGTAACAAGCAAGGTGGATAATGGGGATGCTGTAGATGTCATTTATCTGAACTTCTGGAAGGCATTTGATAAGGTGCTGTAGGAAATGTTAATTCATAAGGTTGGATCATATGGGTTTAGGGCTAATTTATTAGCCTGGATAGATGACTGGCTGATGGACAGAAGGCAGAGTCAGAATAAATGTTTTTTTTTTCTGGATGGCAAGATGTAACTAGTGGAGTTCCACAAGGTTTGTACTTGGACCCCAGCTATTTACAATCTATATTAATGACTTTGATACAGGGATAGAAGGCTCTATAGCCAAATTTACGGATGACACAAAAATAGGTAGGACAGTAAGTTGCAATGAGGAAATAAGAACCTTGCAAATGGATATAGATAGGTTAGGAAAGTGGGCCAAAATGTGGCAGATGAAGTTCAATGTGCTTAGGTCATACATTTGAGATCATACATTTGGGTCGAAAAAATGGGAAGGTGATCTATTATTATAATGGTGAGGGACTTTGGGGTGCTCCAGTGCAGAGGGATCTAAGTGTACTTGTTCATGAGTCACAGAAAATTAGCATGCAAATACAGCAGATAATAAAGAAAGTGGATGGAATGTTGGCTTTTACAGCTAAAGGAATAGAATATAAAGGTAAGGAAGTATTGTTGCAAGTATACAAGATATTGGCGAGATTGCACCTGGAGTGTTGTGCACAGTTTTGGTCCCTTTATTTGAGGAAAGATGTAGTTGCGTTGGAGGCAGTTCAGAGGAGGTTTGCCTGATTGATCCCAGAGATGAGGGGTTGGTCGTATGAAAAGAGATTGAACAGTTTAGGCCAATACTCTCAGGAAATTAGAAGAATGAGAGGAGATCAAATTGAAGTATTCAAGATGATAAAAGATATGTATAAAATAGCCATGGAGCAGATGCTTCCTCTTGAGGGGCATTCTATCACAACAGGATATCTTAAGATAATGGGTAGCAAATTTAAAACAGAGTTGAGGAAAAACTACTTCTCCCAAAGGATTGTGAATCTGTGGAATTCGCTACTCCAAAGTGTGGTGTATTCTGGGACAGTGAGTAAATTTAAGAAGGAGTCAGACAGATTTTTAATTAGTAATGGATTGAAGGGATATAGAGAGAAGGCAGGAAAATGGGGGTGAGGAGCCAACTTGAATGGTTGAATGGCCTAATTCTGGCTCCTATAACCTATGAACTTATGAACCATGGTCGTCTTGCATTACTTGATGCTGCATTATAATGACTTTTAAAATCAAAATAGTGCAAAATTGCACTTATCCATTGGACAATGAAGCTGTATAGACCAGCTGAAGCTAACTAGTGACCTCAATCAAAAATAGTATTTACATTAGAACCCCAGGAAAACACATTACTGTACAGATAGTACCAGCTAAATAGTTAGTACTTAATTTTTGAGCTGGCAGTTTGGTTGTTGACAAGATGCCTCCAAGCTGGGCTGCATTGCCACCAAGAGAACATTGGATATCTATCCCATGCAAAAGCAAAAAGTGTTCAAAGAAAAAAGCCCGAGTTGCAGGCAAAAACATCATTTTAAAAAATAGAAAAAGTGCAAAAGAAACACAGCAGCTTCATGTCTGAAACTCCACATGGAATAGCCTGATAGACTGGCTACTATAAATCCCCAACACATCAATAACATTTGCAAAAAACAGGGAACATCAGAAAGATGCATACCAAACTCACAAGCCTGAATTAGAAGGCTGCAGATATCCAAACTGAATTTAGGCTCTTTAAACAAAGGATAGAACTGTCAGATTTAGATTTCAGATTTAGCTACTGCAGAATTGAATTAAAAAGATTGAAAATATAGATCGTGATTGGAAATGAGGTGTTAAGTCAATTCTTCAGGTCTGTCTGAAGATGACCAGTGAGATTCTCTTAAGCTAACAGGCATACTAGAGTATCAGTTTTGTGTAAAAAATAAACTTTGGAATTCACTGTTCGGAGCTAATGTTTTGCAGGCAACAGCCACAAGAATTAATTGTTCAGTTCATCAGTAGGTACTTTGATTTCTCAGAGGTGAACTATCCCTGCAAATAATAGAACTTGTACTCTCGATGCCAGCTGAACCTTTTGATAAACTACCTCTTGAAGAAAAAGTGAAGTTATGGCATTGACACAGAAAAGCATGAGGTAAACTTTACTAGTATTGGCTCAGTAGCCAGTACACAGAAAGCAAGCATGCTGTGAGGGAGGTGCAGTCTATTGCACATTGAGCTGTCCTGTCAAGGTTCACAGCAAGATGAATCAGGGTGAAGATTCAGAGCAGGATTACCTCCATAAAGATGGTAAACAGGTTTTCCACATTGTGAGTGTGATAGAATGTGTGAACAAATTAAAACATTCTGAAGCCTTTGCCACAATTAACATCAATGTAGGTAAATTGACCAACACATGCTTAAAACCAAAGTTGACAAGGAGTAAGGGCAAACTTCCCACCGGTCAGTACTTTGAAGCTATTTGCTGGATTATTGGAAATCAACGATATGCTGAAAATGTGTTGCTGAAAAAGCGCAGCAGGTCAGGCAGCATCCAAGGAGCAGGAGAATCGACGTTTCGGGCATGAGTTCTTCTTCAGGAATGAGGAAAGTGTGTCCAGCAGGCTAAGATAAAAGGTAGGGAGGAGGGACTTGGGGGAGGGGCGTTGGGAGTGCGATAGGTGGAGGGAGGTCAAGGTGAGGGTGATAGGCCGGAGTGGGGGTGGGGGCGGAGAGATCAAGAAGAAGATTGCAGGTTAGGAAGGCGGTGCTGAGTTCGAGGGATTTGACTGAGACAAGGTGGGGGGGAGGGGAAATGAGGAAACTGGAGAAATCTGAGTTCATCCCTTGTGGTTGGAGGGTTCCTAGGCGGAAGATGAGGCGTTCTTCATCCAACCGTCGTGTTGCTATGGTCTGGCGATGGAAGAGTCCAAGGACCTGCATGTCCTTGGTGCAGTGGGAGGGGGAGTTGAAGTGTTGAGCCACGGGGTGGTTGGGTTGGTTGGTCCGGGTGTCCCAGAGGTGTTCTCTGAAACGTTCCGCAAGTAGGCGGTCTGTCTCCCCAATATAGAGGAGGCCACATCGGGTGCAACGGATGCAATAAATGATATGTGTGGAGGTGCAGGTGAATTTGTGGCGGATATGGAAGGATCCCTTGGGGCCTTGGAGGGAAGTAAGGGGGGAGGTGTGGGCGCAAGTTTTGCATTTCTTGCGGTTGCAGGGGAAGGTGCCGAGAGTGGAGGTTGGGTTGGTGGGGGGTGGTATGACCTACTTGGAAAAAGATACGATGGATCACCCATCCTATGAACTGGTACATTGACTTTGAAATGTAATTATTTTAATTCTGTATAGAAACCAAGTATTCTACCTGGTCAATGTAAGAAGACTGTATTTGTATTTGCTTCTATATGTGAAGGTCTTATATCCATTCTGCTTTAGCATGCAAGAATCAAACTGCATCATTTTGTGGACTGATGTGCACAATTGTTAATACCATTGTCTTCCACATCATGCAAATTGCTCTCAAGATTCTTTATAATTCTTTGTTCACACTGCAATTTCTGGGAGGATGGAATGATGGATCAGCAATAACAGGGCAACCAATATGTACAGAGCTCAACATTGTGACCATTGAAAAATTCACCATGATTCCAATTGCAGCAGAACAGTTCAAAAATACATGCACTGAGCCAGTCTGGGGCTTGTGGCAACTACACCCAGATGCATTCCTGATGAAGACCTTCTGCCCAAAATATTGACTCTCCTTCACTTTGGATGCTGCCTGACCTGTTGTGCTTTTCCAGCACAACACCTTTTGAATCTGACTCTCCCGCATCTGCAGTCCTCACTTTCTCCTACACCCAGATCTGTTCTATGGCATAGGAAGCATCAAAGCTGATACTATACAGCACCTTATGGAAGATGTAATTCCATCATTCCATCCTGCCAGAAATTGCAGTGTTCACTTATAAAGAATCTTGAGAGCAATTTGCATGATGTGGAAGACAATGGTATTATCAGTTGTGCACATCAGTACACAAAATGATGCAGTTTGATTCTTGCATGTTAAAGCAGAATGGATATAAGACCTTCACATATAGGAGCAAATACAAATGCAGTCTTCTTACATTGGCATTCAGCCCATCAGTCAGTTCCACCTTTCAATAAGATAATAGCTGATCTCATAATCCTCAACTCTCCTTTCCTGCCTTTGCACCATAACCCTGGATTCTCTAACTGGTTAGAAATTTGACTATCCCAGGTCTGAATATACTTCACGAGGCAACCTCAACAGCCCTCTGAACTAAAGACCTCCAAAGATTCATGACCTCTTTGCACCTATCCAGTCAAGTTCCCAAAGAACTGATTATATTTTAATAAGTTCATCTCTCGTTCTTCTAAATTCTAATAAATACAAGCCTGACTAACTCAACCCATCCTCATCCTGAAAATCAGCATATATCCCTACTCTCTGCCTTCTATTAGTTAGACAATCCTCTTCATGGTAATATACTATCCCAACACCATGGGCTCTTATTAAATAGCCTAATGCATGGTACCTTATGGAATGCCACTTGGAAATCCAAGTATATTACATCTACTTGTTCCCCTTTATCTGTCTTGATTGTTACCTTCTCAAAGAATTCTACCAAAGTTGTTAGGCTCAATTTCCCCTTCAGGAAGTCATATTGACTCTATTTCATTACATTATGTTGCATAACAGTATTTCTAATGCTCTGCTAATATCATTCCTTTATGATAGACTATATCAGTTTCCCAAAAACAAGTGCTAAGCTAACTGGCCTATTGTTACTCCACCTGTTTGAATTCATGTGTTACATTGGAAGTTTTCCAGTCTGCTGTGATGCACGGATCCATGACGTTGAAACCTTTTGCAAAAGTGATGCTCATGCAAAATTGCAATATTTTGAAAGACTAAATCCTAAACTTACGAGAGCTAAATTATTTTCCAACTTGAATGCTAAATATGGAAGTTGATTCATTCACTTGGCAAAAACGTTTCTGGAAATCCAAACTTACAGAACAATATTTGGAAGACATCGCTTCAAGAGACCATCCTTCAATTGATCTGTTCCAGAAGCCCATGGGTAGATTGCAGAAACTATTCCTCAGTGTGGTTGTATTACCAGTAATATTGCAGTGATGGGTAAAATCAAAGTGGGGTATAACCAGAATCTACACTCAGTGATAGCAACTGCTCATTATGAAAGACTTGTCTTCACCATCAAGAAGTAGGTCAATGTAGGTAGGTCAAATCAACTTATTCGAGCATGGGATCTCTACTGACCTAGGCAAAGATGTTGCAAAGTGCATTCCAGCTCTCTAAGGCAACAACTTGCAGAGATGATTTCCTAGTGCCATAGATATCAAACATTTCTGACAAAGCAAATTGCTCTGTAACTGGAACTTCAGTTTATCTGTTTTATAAACGTGTTTGAGATGGTCACGTAAATTGAATCTACTCTGTTTACCAAGGGAACACAAAATTGCAACAGACGTAACTTTTATTTTTAAAGACGAGCTGGCAGCATTCATTCTTTCCCTTCTTAATGTTTACCACCTGCTGCAAATGGCCTTTCTCCACTTACATCTTGATTTCTATTCTTGTCTTTATCTCTGTCCCTTCTCGGGCAATAATGCTGAGATTCCCTTTCTCTGCCCCAGGGAGTTGTGGAAGCTAGATCACTGAAAGCATTTAAAAAGGAGGTAGGTAGACATTTGAAATGTCAAGGAGTTGAAGGTTACGTTGAACTGGCACGAAAGAGGAATGGAACCATGATCTTGTTGAATGGCGGGGCAGGTATGAGGGGCTGAATGGCCTACTCCTGCTCCAGTTTTTGACATTCTTATGTCACCTCTGAAGGTATGAATAGCAATGTCTTCACCCAGAGAGCCGTGTGCCTGTGGAATTCCCTGCCAGGGAAAATCAGAACATTGACTGCTCTCATGAAGGAGACAGATATGGTACTTCAGGCTAAAGGGATCAAAGGATCAGGGGAGAAAATGGAAACAGGATTTTGAGTTAGTTGATGATCATATTGAAAGGCAGACCATGTTTGAAGGGCCGAATGGCCTACTCCTCCTATTTCATATGTTTCTGTCTACTGCTCGGCCACCTAATGACCTTAAATCTCATTGCCACCAGTTTCCATAACAAAGGAGAGGGTTGGAGTGTGGCCCCGGACTAGTAATGTAACATTCCCTCTGGTAGCTGGCCTCTATGCAGTGCTTTGGGGTTGGCCCTCCTAGTTCCACTTCTTATGCTCCAGGGAGCACTCCATGGAGGTAAGGGGCACCCCACTGAAAGCTCTGACCTTCCCTGGGATGCCTTCTAACATCAGCCCCTCACTGGAGCCAGCTTCTGTCACCCCAGCAAGCCAACCCCATGTAGCACTCATTGGGCTTCTGATCCTGAAACTACCGTCATCCCAAAATTGTCCACCACTGACTGCAATGGTGCTGGAGTGGAAGAGCTGCTAACCTTGGCAATCTAATTGGTCAATAACACTTGGAGACTGAATCCTCACCTCCAAAGTGGGTATTCCTCAAACTTAGGTAGATAAGAGCCAAATTGGAACTATTTCCTGTCAGAGCTTCTGGATTGCTTATGATGAGATTGCCAACAGCTTTTTGGTAAACGGTGTTAGTGCCTCATCATGACTGTCATGGCTAGCCCTTATGAACAGTGATCTTCCCCTTCATTATTCAGCCCTGTTGCGGACAACAGTTATGAATTCTAAGATTGCACTGGGGCAGTGCCTGCTCCAAACTTTGGTGCTGACTCTGTGACAAAATCAAATAGTGACGTGTGTGCAGCCATTTTAGTCATGCCCCTGTTGGCTAAATTGTAATTGCCAACCACTGGTGAACCTCACAATGTCAAAAACATAATTTTGGAAGTAGAATTACTGCCTGGTGTTTTGAAGAAAATGTAACCAATAGATATACACAATCTTTCTTGCATTTTATTTTAAATGTAAGACCCCAAGACAGTATAAAGTTTGCTCAAATTTGATTAAGTGCACCAGATGCATTATTGATAAATGTAATCCTGTTTGTTCCACAAGATTCATTTGGTGTAAGCCACATTGTGTCTGTCCTATATATCTCCCTGCATCTTGGAATATTGATGTGCATCTCATGAATTTGGTCAGAGGTTACCCAGGGTGATATCAATATATAGGTGAAAGTTTATGAAGAGAATAACATGGAGAGTTCTTTGAATCAAATCCCTATTCAAAAATCAAGGAAGCTAGTGCAGCCATATATCATTGTGCTGCTGCCTGGATACTAATGTGGCGGCATACAAAAGAGCCGTGGTGCCATGCCGTATAAATCTGACGACCAAACAATTTATTTTCCGATGAGCCCTGAAATGAACTTTCTGCAGTGACTATGGCTATTTTGAGGACAGTCTTCATGGAATACAATAACATTAGGCTCTAATACTTTTGCAGTTGGCTCATCAAAATATAGAGGTACAGTAGATCTGCAAAATAATTGAGAGTTCAGTCAGTTTATTTTTGTTTTAAATATTCTACCCGGATTGCTGAAATGGTAACGTCCTCTGATGTATCAAGTCATCAGAATAAGCAAAAATAATTTGTGGCACCACTGAAACTAACAAAGCAAAAATGTAATAATGGCAACTAACATTCACCCTGCTCAATGGAATCTGATCAAGGCTACGAGGTGGTTTATAATGAAAATCATTTTGGAACACATCAATCCAGTCAATGAAATGTCACCAGTCAGAGAGCAAGATATATCAGCCCGTATGCCACTAGAAAGGTCCTAGGTATGGAATAAGTTTTTAAGGAGAAACTGTTGAGGAGCAATTTATATAGCCTTTAAATGTCTTTTTTTTTAAAATATACGTGCCTTATTTTGATATATGTGAACATGTTTAGACAAATAGCTGAGATTATAACTTTCCCTATCATACTTGTGTTTGAATATTGTGTGCTGATGGGAATAGTTGTAGAGCACATTTCAAAAACATTTTAATCCATTGGTATATGTTGCTTTGATGCCAGATATACAACTGGTCATCTGACATTAATTTGATGTGACAATCCAGGATTTTGCTTGGCAATTTTAACTTATGCTTACAGCAAAAATGCACTTTATGTAACACTGACATTTCCACTGATCTGAAACTTGTTAATTTACATGGAATGTGAAAGGGATAGTGTACCACAGGTCTAACACCTGTACCTCATCCACAATTGAAGTCCCCCCAATTTCTCTAATGCACTCTGTAAGGTCACACCATCAGGCTGCGTCATTTGGTTACATTTATGCAGAAAAGCTCAGGAAGAGATTAGAAACTCAGTACATGACTGCCTTCAGCAATGGTTTCAAACTAGCACTGAATCTTTAAATGTTCTTTTCAATTAAATGCTCTCTCGAAAATTCTACAAAGTCCCCATATCTTCCTCAAGACAGTGGAATCTGAAGTCTCCAAAGATGAATCTAGCCAGGTTTGACGCAATTTTAACAATGGTGTCTGGAACCCAGATGCAAACATCTTATCCCTTTTCCAGGAGATTCTATTTTTACCAGCAGAGGCACGGAGTCAAAACATAAGTTGCACAGGGAAAATCCCAAACTTTTAGCAGGGTCATTTGGAATTAGTGCCATGCTTGAAAAGATCCACTTTTGTTTTTTTGCCAGAGCCTTAACCCACAATGTGAGTATTAGGTATTGCTAGAGGAGACGCTTCTGGAGGTCAGATAAAATCTGTTAAATACTGGATTAGTGGTGCTGGAAGAGCACAGCAGTTCAGGCAGCATCCAACGAGCAGCGAAATCTGATTTCGCTGCTCGTTGGATGCTGCCTGAACTGCTGTGCTCTTCCAGCACCACTAATCCAGTATTTGATTTTCAGCATCTGCAGTCATTGTTTTTACCTTCTAAAGTCTGTTAAATGTCATGTTTTGTGGTTATTTTAAATCCCCAGTCACTTAAACATGAAAGAAAAACAAAATGGAACTGCTAGCTAGAGTTGGCAGTGTTTTAATTAATAGGCAATCTGAGTAACTTAGGAAAAAATAACTTAGCACCATCAATTCCTGCAGTTTTAATAGAGTTTAATGTTTCTTGAAATGTGTTCATACTGCTCAGCTCATTATGAATGTTTGACTGAGTTTCAAAGACTCCAAAATCTCACACCTCAGTAGGAGATCTCACAGTTTTAAGAGGCAATAAAAGTGTTCATTATCTTTGATCTGGTCGTGTATAGCAATATATTTTTATAACAGATCGAGCATTTGAGAAGTTGTTGAAGTGTTTCTTGAATGAGAGTGTTTCTTTATCAGGTGTATACAAGTGATGGCTCTCTCACATTTATAGCAGTTTTTTTTCCAACTTCATATAAATGCTGAGATGCTAGGATATATTGGATGAATGATTATAGAGCTGAAAATGTGTTGCTGGAAAAGCGCAGCAGGTCAGGCAGCATCCAAGGAGCAGGAGAATCGATGTTTCGGGCATGAGCCCTTCTTCAGGAATGAAGAAGGGCTCATGTCCGAAACGTCGATTCTCCTGCTCCTTGGATGCTGCCTGTTCTGCTGCGCTTTTCCAGTAACACATTTTCAGATCTGATCTCCAGCATCTGCAGTCCTCACTTTCTCCCTGAATGGTTACAGAGGTGATATGAGATGACGTACCAGTATGGGTAGGCATGAAAGCATGTGTGGGTTATTGGCATTGCATTTATGGGGTGACATGGCGATGAGTGTAGGTTTAATAGCTCTTGATGAAAACTGGACCACATTCTCAGTGAATTGGGTGAGCCTCCTAAACAATTTGACTCAACAGACTGCCTGCTGCAGCACCACCTCTGATCTTTTTCCAGCCTAATGCAATTATGCCCTCACCTGACCACCAGATCCCTCAGCCCCTCCCTGTTTTTCAGAGTAAAGATCTATGGAGGTCAAGGTAGAAAGGACAAGGTGTATATGGACGAGTTCAACATACCAGAGCAAAAAGCTGTACTGATGTTATCGTTGAACTAAAACTCTGCTCAGTATTTCTTCAAAGAGCATAAATTACATTTAAGTATTAAGGCTATGCACAGAGGAATCACGCATTGTGTCTATCCAATACTAGCAGCTCCTGACTAGGCTACAAGGCTATGGACCACGTGCAGGAAAATGAGAGTAGAATAGTTAGATGGTTTGAAACCAGTACACACATGATGGGCTGAAGGGCCTTTCTCCGTGCTGTCAGTCTGTATGATTCTATGACTTTATCATTCTTGTTTCAAATCTAGATATACTAACAGGCCTTCCTGAAACGGCCACGTCCCCAGTACTTTTTATACAAGTGAGCATAGACCCTGATATTCAACGTGGAGGTAGGAAACTAGAGTCATCTCTCTATTGAGGCAATCCCTGCATGCAAGATATTTGGTCGTTAGCCTCATTAAAAAAAGCATCACCTTTATTGCTGTGTGTCAGAGGCTGAGGTGCAGAACTATGCTGCTTCTGTTAACAGTTCCCCCCATTTCCTGCTATGCATCACAGTCCCAAAGGTGAAACAAGGAAATCTCCAGTTCCGGTAATGTTCCACAACTGATTCAGTTAAAAGGTTTTCCACGGTAAGAATGGAAAGTGTATTCACATATTTTAATGATAGAGGCATTTATTGGGCCTTGGCCTAGTTCTCATTACAGAGGTACACGTTGTAATGTCTGACATTACTTGATTTTCAGTGCTTTTTAAGCTAATTTGCATCAACGACAAGTTCTGTATTTACACTTGTGGAATTAATTTGAACTGGGCTCATCAACACCAGCCTAAAAAGATCCAGTAGCTCTTGGGATTAAAGTGACATCATTTCTCTGATGCACATCTGGAAGGGATGTTGCATACTTGAATTTTTTTTTGGTAAGAAGTTCTGTTCCATTTCATATGTTATACATTTTTTGGGCCAAAGATTTCCTGCAGCCATGGAAATATACATGGAAAGGCAAAAGCAAACAGAAACCCGCTCTTTTTCTCTCAGTTTTTCTCCAAATACAATGTTAAGCCATTGATTAATGGCAACAAGTAAGACTTCAATACTGCACTGTTAAAGAATGGAATTCAGTTTTGGCAGAAGTGCATTAGAAATTATGATTTGTCAGAACATTTTCATAACTATCAGGTTTTCTAAATAGATTATTGCTGGACTGAAACAATACTTGCATGTCATAATGATGAGCTTTGAAATGACCTTCATGTACGTTAGACATCTGAATTCTATTCTAGTGTTACCAACGTGTTTTCAGCCATGCCAGAAGTTTGAACACATCTAGATTTCCTTTAGAACATCAAAACGAAGACATTTATCATGAAGATTTATCATGGGGCCGACATCCAGATGCTCTGGGTATTTCAGCTGCTGGTCTGGTGTGGGTCTGATTGGACACATGTCATTGCCCAGTTAGAATTTAATACATCAGCAGTTCTAGGGAACTGCTTGATTTTCTTTGAGTAATGTAGAAATATTAATGTCCTGGCAGATGTGGAATAGCTTGTCATTTTAAAGGAAAACCAAGCCATACCCAATTACCCTTAATTATGTTATAATTAGAGTATGATTTGTGTGATAAAAACTGCTGGCTCAGAGAAATATTTATTCTGATAAATCACATTTAATGAATGTTAAAATAAAAGCTTTACAGAATGTAAAATAAATGTTAAAAAGAGGAACATAGGAGGAATGCTGCAAGATGAGAGTTGTGCCTAATGTCATTGCGAAAGCAATAATACCTCTGATTTTGATAATTAAGTTGTCAACTGAAAATTAATTTTTGTTAATTAGTGTTAAACAACATGCATGACTATGCCTGTCATGGAGTTTGTACATTCTAGTTTTGTATGTAAGATCTAACATCTGTCATCACCCTAATAAATAAGGACAACTCATTTCTATTTCAGGATTTGATTGGGTGATCAGTTTTGACATGCAATGTCACTACAAGATGATACAGTTCACTGGATCCAATTTTAACTGTTGATTTCAGGATACTGTGATTTCATTCTCTAATGTCTTTGATTTTCACTGAGCTGCTATGCTAATTAAAATAGCATAAAAGCTGATGTTTAACCTTTGCACTAGTAACGACTAGTAATCAGTACAAACTAAAAGTTTATTCCATAAAATGGTTAAAACTTGACAAATAATTTGTGTTTTGACTTTCCTGAGGCAAATAAATATTCAGAGCAGCTTAAAAAAGACGCCCTGTCTGGAATTATGAATTACGAATGCGAGATGGTTTTTGCTTTGAGTAAACACAAACTGTGAAGTATGATTTTGGTGTGGAATCTTGTTAGTTACATTTAATGTTGCACAGGAGTTGTTGTAACGTGACTGACTCCTGCTGCATATGTTTCATGCAACTTACTATAACTTGAAAACAGATTTATTAGGACTTTCTAAAGCTGACAGCAAAGAGAAATAGAATTATGCAGCACAAAAGAGGCCATTTGGCCTATTATGTCGGTACTGGAATTTTGAGAGTTATCCAACTATACTCAATTGCTTAGTCTGTCCTAATAGGCCTGGAAATGTTTCATTTCCTGCTATACATCTGTTTTCTTTTTGAAAGTTGCTGTTGAACCTGGGTCCACACACTTTTAGGGAATTCACCCAAAGCCTATTAAAAATTAATTCGCAATAATCCACTTTAGCAAAATCTGTTCTGTACTATTTATGTTATGACAGCTGTGAGATAGCCCAAAATTACTTTATTCGTAAAACTTCTAAAAGGACTTCACAAATGAGTTGAAATTTGACATTACATAAAGTGAAATTTTGTTCAATTTGTTTCAGTGCAGCATTTAACACCCTGAGATGCCTTACAGATATCTACAATTACAGAGTTGGAACTGGTGCCACCTGCACAGGTCATTGCAGAGCGTGAGCAGTTTTTAACAAAGTGGGTTGATGAGACCACCACCAGGAAGTAGCTTCACACCACAAATTTAACTACAAGTAGTTAAAATGGACTCATTGATCCATTGACTTGCCTGGACCAGGAAGTTCTGAGCCATTATTTTAATGTTAGTAGCAAGCCAGTGGGACAGTTCGCTTTGTGCTAACGTGAAATCATAACGAGCATTTGGATTCTACAGAGAAATGCATTTTGCACATCTGGAATCACTCAAAACAGAAAACCAACCCCTATCACCCCAGTTAGAGTGTGATCTGCATAACCAATCATCTTGTCTTTAGTTGGCCAATTTGCTACAGAATGAATATTAAATTTATCTTTAAGTTCAGTGACTGTTTCCAAGTTTTGGTTACTTTGATGAGGAAGTCCCAACATTCCACATTACACAAACTGTGCTATCTCTCTTGTGACATTGCAGCTCTTTTACATTGCCTTCATTTTTCAACTAGAAAATACAGTCATACAGTTAAGTACATAATATACTGTGAGCCCTGCATCATGTACTACTATAATTAGCTTTGTCAGGTTCTAGCCTTACAACCTTTATGCAGATAATATGATAATATGTCTTCATAACCAGATGACCTTACATGCACAATATTTCTCTCCTTATGAAGATTGCATGTCAATAAAGTAATTGACTCTCAGATGCAGTGCCAAGTGAAGATACATGATTGGGCTTTCAGAGCAGTGATGTACAATCATTATTATTCTCTGTGTCAGATATCTGCATGCAGGTTTCTGATGGTCATACGACAACAAGGCTGGGGGTTATGTATAGAGAGAAGGGAATGATATCTTCCAGTCAGATGATGTGTCCCTCTGAGTGATCTTCCTTTTCCATCAATGTGACATGAGATTTTGAGCTAACAGTTATTGGTGTTGATAGGCACACCCCATGCAGGGAGCCAAACATGGTTGTTTTGATCCCTTGTTCTTTTATTTCCATCTCTTTTCCCTGTTTTCTGTCACTATGTCATGTTAAATCATTGTTTTGTGGCAGAAGCAAGACCCTCAGGTATTGTGGTTTAAAGCTTCCAGAGGCATTAAAAAAATGAATATAATAATTCGAACCAGAAAATAGCACAGACCACTTATCAGGCTGGAAAACATCTAATAAGTGTTGTTAGTGGTTTCTGTCGGGTACAAAACCAGGCGTTCGTCCTCCAGTCATGCAGGTGTGGATTATGGTGTCTGAGAGTCCCATTACAGCAACTTTAGCAGATTACTATTGATGTCTGTCACTTCACAGCTGTCAAGCTGCTTATCTGAGATGCTTTCAAAGAAGCGGAGTGTTCTGGTTCCACGTTACACTGTTGTGCAGAGAGAGAAAAATCTATACTTTGTAGACATTTCAGTGAAGCAGTTGATATAAATTCTGTTGCCCTTAGAGGGTTTAGTTAATGCGTGTGTCAAATTAATGGTTTTACTGAAGTAGCCCATTTTGAATGAGGTATGTTTGGAAATATAACAAAAAGCAGTGCTAAAATTTATATCCTCAGGTTCAGAATAATTAACATGAATTGCCAAACAAATTGAAAAACGAATAAATATTAGAGTTTTGGATCTTCTACTTACAAGGTAGAGCAGCATTAGTGTTTGCTGTTGCATTGGTTATTAATGCCCAGTAGACATAATATTTTTACTTAGCAATGATATATGCAAGGAGAAAATTAATTTAATGCTCCTTGAAATGATTAGGATGAAGTGAAGTGCATGAATTTACTCTTAATTTAGTTATTTTCTCATCAGGTATTGACATTTTAATATATTATTTTGATATTATTATTATGTTGTTAGCACAATGTCATATATAAGGTTTATTAATGCATCTAGCTATCAACTAGCTAAAATATGACTTCAAGTGCAGTCCTTGCTTTGGAAAAAAATGTCCCTGCCAGATCTGAGCACAAAATCTAGCTTGACCTTTCATTGTAGTCATAAGGAAAGGTCAATTTTTCAGAGGTATTTTTCTGCATGAGGCATTTAAACCGTGGTTCTGTCTGTCTGGTCAAGTGAATATGAAAGGTTCATGATGTAATTTGGAAATGAGCAAGGAACTTGCTTGATGTCCTGATTAATATTCATCTCTCAAACAAAACCTCCAAAAATAAAGACAGATTAAGTGGTTCAGTCATTCATTTCCTAGATTTTACTGTGCCCACATTAACAACAGTCAATTAATTGCGTTTCAGAAGTGCTTGATAGGATGCCAAACATTTTAGGACCCCCGAAAGCTTGATAAGATGCAAATTTATTCCTTGTTTAACTAAGCTACTTGGTCTGAATATTGAGATTCCCTAGCTGGTTACACATAATAAGTAGTTTTCAACCATTCTTAAGAGTGGGAGGTGGTGGTGTGGTGGTATCGTCACTAGACCAGTAATCCAGAAAACCAGATCAATGCTCTGAGGACAAGAGGTTGAATCCCACCACAGCAGATGAAATTTGAATTCAGTTACTAAATCTTGTGACCACGATTGACAGTGTCCATTGTTGTCAAACTTTTCATTGAAGAGGAAACAACTCATCAATGTACTTTGACGTGTCCTAGCAAGCTACCCAGTTGTAACTAACCATAACAAAGTCTGTTAAAAGGAATTAAACTGATGGACAGCCCAAAATTGATCACTGGGCATGGGCAGACATACACTGTCAACCCTGCAAAGTCCTCCTTACTGTCAAAGCTGAGAGAGGTATCCTGCAGACATTGTCAAGCAATAATCTAACAATGTCAGTAAGGTAATGTTTTTGTGGGAGTGATTATGTCAAAGCATTAACTATCACCATTCTTGGATGTGTCCTGTCTCAAAAGCAGAGATAGCAATATGGTGGTAGAGTCAGGGAGAAGTCAACATTGGAAAAAATCCTACGGAACCAGGTCAAATGTGACAAAGAACTTTCTGGTGGTTACCGCATATAACTTATAAGCCCCGTCCTCCAGGATGATGAATTCATTCTCCACCACTTGTTGGAAGTGCTGAGGGTGGCGAGGATACAGAACATACTCTGCATGGGGTGCTCAATGTCCATCACCAAGCGTGGCGAAGCGATACCTCTAATGACCAAGTTGGCTGAGACCTTAGATGGGTCATGAGGGAAAAACTACTTGACTATGTCCTTACTCATTTAACTGTATCAGATGCATCTGTTCATAGTAATATGGGTAGAAGCAACCACTGCATAGTCCTTGTGAAGATGAAATACCGCCTTCACATTGAAGATGCCCTCTATTGTGATGTGTGGCACCACCAACATAGATTTCAAACAGATCTAACAATTTAAGACTAGACATCCATGAGGCACTGTGGGCCATCAGCAGAAGTATTCTGACACAAGCTACAACCTCCTGGCTTGCATGTCCTCCATTCTACCATTATCAGCAAGTAAGGGCATAAACTGTGGTTCAATGAGCAGGATGGGAGAGCATACCAGGAGCAGCAGCAGGCATACCTAAAAATGAGGAGTCAATCTGATGAAGCATTGGTTTAGGAATCTTTCCATATCAAGCAGCTTCATTAACAAATGACAGAACTAAGTGATTCCACAACCAAATGGATCAGATGTAAGCTGTACAGGGCTAACATATCCACATGTGAATGGTGAAGGACAATTAAGCAATTCACTGAAGGAGGAGGCTCCACAAACAACCCTATCCTTAACAACTTGGGAGTCAAGTACAGCAATAGAAAAGAACAGGTGGATGCTGATGCTGGAAGAGACAAGTGGATGAGCTGCTTCAGCCACTTCCTGAGATCCCCAGATTCGCAGAAGCCCATCTTTATCCAATTCAATGCATTCCACATGAAATTAATAAACAGTTGGATGCTGTTAATACTGAAAAGGCCTTGACAACATTCTAGAAATAGTACTAAATACTGCTGCTCTAAAACACCAGATAAACCTTTTCCAATAGAGTTACCAGATTAAAAGTGAGGAAAGGTACAATAACTAACTCAACTCCTGACTCCTCAAATCATATTCAACATCTGCAACCCACAAGTCAGGAGTGTGATGGAATACTGCCATTGTGATGGGATGGTTCCAGCACCAATAACACTCAAGAAGGTTGATGTTATTGAGGATGAAGCAGCCCAATTAACATCTTCAATATTAAATCCCTCTATCACCGAAGACGCACTGCAACAAACTTACCAAGGTTCTCTGGACAGCATCATCCAAATCCTCAAACTCTACTGCTGAGGAGGATAAGCAAAATGGATGAAAAGGATCACTACCACCTGCAAATTCGCCTCCAAGTCCTATACCATCTTGACTTGGAATTTTTTTTCCCTTCTTTTACTATCATTAGGTCAAAATCGTAGAACTCCCTCCCAAATAGCATTGTGAATGTATCTACACCACGTGGACTGTAACAGCTTAAGATAGGAATACTCCAGCACCTTTTTGAGGGTATTTTGAGGTGGGCAATAAATGCTGACCTAGCCAATTGATGCCTGAAATAACTCCACAGAGGCCTGCATCTTGTCACCAAGTCAGCCTTTATTTAACGTGCATAGTATTTGACAGTGGGCTAATTTCCTGAGAGCCAGCTCTGAGTGAAGAGAACCTCTGATACTCCTGTTTTTATTTTTTTAATGCTCCGATTACATTTTCTTTTGTGTTTTTAATTTTTTTTCTTCCCACACTACCACCTGACAATCCCCTGATAATTTTTTTAAATTTTTTTTTCTTTTTCTCTTTTTTTTAAACTCCCACACTACCGCCTAACTGCGGTAGTGCTTATTCTTTTCCCCAACACCCATGTTGTGTGTGTGCAGGTGTGAAACACAGTGAAAGACACAAGGTGCACGAATCTTTATTCAATTTCCACCACCAGGAAGATAGGAAAACACCCAAGTGACACTCCTTTTTTTTAAGCAGTGGCCCTCCACATCAAAGGGCAATTCTCCTGTTTATTTTTTTTTAACCCCCCCACACTACTGCCTAACTGCGGTAGTGCTTATTTTTTCCCCAGCACCCATGGTGTGTGTGTGCAGGTGTGAGACACAGTGAAAGACACAAAGTGCATGAATCTTTATTCAATTGCCACCACTAGGAAGATAGGAAAAACACCCGAGTGGCCAGTGACAAGCACTGCCCTTCACATCAAAGGGCGACACTCCTGTATTTTTTGGTTTTTTTTCGCACTCCACTCCCTGCGGCGCCCACCTCTCCCTGAACAACTCCAGGGTGTTGGTGGACACCGCGTGCTCCTTCTCTTTTTTTTTTCTTATTTTTTTTTCTTTTTCTTTCTTTCTCTCTTTTAACCCCCACACTACCGCCTAAGTGCGGTAGTGCTTATTTTTTTTTTCCCCAGCACCCATGGTGTGTGTGTGCAGGTGTAAAACACAGTGAAGGACACAAAGTGCACGAATCTTTATTCAATTTCCACCACCAGGAAGATAGGAAAAACACCCGAGTGGCCAGTGATAAGCACTGCCCTTCACATCAAAGGGCGACACTCCTGTTTTTCTCTGTCAGCCAGTGCTCTCTGATTGGACCAGGTTAACAGCCCCAATCAGGAAACTCCTTTGATGTCCATTTGGTTGCCCCATTATGGTTACTACATGCTGACATCCTACGAATGACTGAACAAAAGCCAGAAGGTCAAAGTTTCACTTTAAATGAGTATCTCACCTGAAAGGAGAAAATTCATCTTGCCTGCCTCAACTATCAAACTGCACATATCACTTTTGTTAAATAAATTAAGACCATATCTTCTGATGTATAAGGCAGTGTTCTGGAAGAATTATTGTGTGAACTATGCTGAGCTCCATCCAATCTGCATCTGAGTGGAAGACCAGTTAGTTGGATTCTACCATGACTTATTGAAGGTGGGCAACCTTATGTTCGTAATAATTAATATGCTAAAGAGCGAATGTAATCTGTACATGGTTACTGAGATGTAATAAACTACATTTTGTTAGTTAAGACACAAGTTTCTTCGACTGACCATTCTTAATCCCCACCACAGCTCACTAAATCGCCCCTTAGATTAGTGAAGGAAGGATGATTAATCATAGCACTCTATCTCAATCAAAAATCCAACATTATTTCTTGCCAAAGGCATCACATCATGTAACATGGTAAGCAGCAGTGTGGATTTTGTTTATCTCTAAGATAGTGTAACATTCTGGGAGCAGTCTTATGTAAAGTCCAGAATGAACTTTCTGCAAAGAACTCCGAACACCCTGAAGAAAACATTTTATTTGAGAGCTGTTTTGAGAAAGGCTCAGCTAATCAGTCAGCAGCTAAATAGAGACTAGTCAGCAAATGGTCAAGGAAGCTGTGAACTGGACAGAAAAGAATGCATGGAAACCTGTGTGGGTAACAGTCACACATTGGACAGAAGAAACAGAACTGAGTTGGATCTTGGCCACAAAGCAAATGGATCTCAGGATTTTCATCAATAGGTTGGAGCACTAAGGGAAAAGGTGCAACCTTAACGAATGGTGCACAACCCAGAGACTTCTACTTTGTTCACAAAGTTGGGAAACTTCCAGAGAAGAAGCAACGTGAGAATCCTCCATATTGTTTCCTGAAACTTGAAAGGTTTAAAAACATTTCAGAGAAAAAGTATTTGAGAATTTACAAGCTTTGAAATGTTTGAATTAATTTTTGAAGCTTGTGGAACATTATCAGTATAGTACAGAATTTTACAATTTTAAAATATTTTAAAGCTGTACTAGAACAATTTCAGACAATGCAACAGCAATACAGAATTATCAAAAACTGGTAAATGAAGAAAAAACAGCAAAGACATGAGAAAGCTGTACAGAAATTTCAAATAAAACTATTCCTGAATTCGCAAAGACATTGACACTGTACAGATACAAAATACCTTCAAAAGCAGAAGATTTTATAATGGAGTCAGTTCTGCCATAAAGCATGTTTCTCCGACGCACCTGAAGAATTTAGACTGTAACTGGTAGAATGCGAAATTTCCTTACCTGTATTGGCTATAATGTGATTCAGGCCCCATTAGTTTAAATGGCGTGGCTACTGTGTGATTTTCTTATAACACAAGATAACACAAGAACGGAACTATCATTTTAAATCAGAACTGACTGTACATAAAACTTCGTAGTAGGTTTACAGAGATGGTTCTTACAAAACACAAGATTGGGCTTCGTGGAAAAAAAATCTTCCTAAAGTACAGAATTTCTTTAAAGCTAAATGCCGAATCAAAAGCAGAAGAAGTTAATACACCACTTTATTCAAAAGGTCCTGTAGCTTATGATGCTATAAATTACCAGAAGACAAAAGTGGAGATAGACATTTTTGATGGCATTATAAAAGTTTTTGACATTTGTTGTAACTTAAGAACAAATGGGCAAAATTTGAATAGGAGAGTTCATAAATAATTTCATTAATTACCTCTACACATTAGTTGAAACCTTGGGATATGGAGTCTTTCAGCGATAATCCATAAGAGTCAGAATTATTATGGGAATTGTTTGATACATCTGTGTCAGATTTATGAGAATCCAAAGAAGATCTAACTTTGTTGTAAGTTATTCAAATCAAGTTGAAATAGAGACCAGGACAAAATATAAGTTCAGCTGCTTCACAGCAATGTGGTTGACTCTTAGCTGCCCTCTGGGCAGTTATGGATCGGTAATAAATAGTGTCACCTTCATTCCATGAGTGGATTTTTAAAAAAACTCAGTGAAAGACTTTAGAGAACTTCCAAGATGAATAGTCACATCTAAGAAAATTTTTCAATCAGAGACTCACTGACATTGCGGTCCAAGAAAATGAGCATGCTGATAGAGTGAGTCAATATGGTCTGGGAGGTTTATGAGGGAAAGAAGGATTGGCATGAGTCGGTTTGGCCGAGTTGGTCTTTATCTATGCTCTAAATTGTATGTAATTCTCTAAAATAAAGAAGCAATTCAAGAATTGGATTATTCAGGAAGAAAAATGGGAACTTTAAAAGGCAGGAAAATGTAAGACCCAAGTGTTGAACCAGTAGAAAGAACCAACTTGCAACTCTTGTATTGCATCACATTCTCTCAACAGTAAAAGAAGTTGGATTAATTTGCACCAAAGATCTTGTAACTTAACAAGACCAATGTTGCAAATAATTTAATAACTTTTCATTCCTTCTTTCCCAATACATTTTGAGCATTAACTTACCTCAAAATTATTTAGTCTTTACTGTATATTCTAAAGTATTAAGCAATGAAAGGCTTTACAGTTTATAGTGCATTTAAATGTGTCTTTGTTTAAATTGGCTATCACAGTTTTTGAATTTCTGATTACAGTTATTTATAAGATTTTCTCCTTCAGCGTTTCGCACACAAATTTTGAGAGTGCTGCTTATTTTTCCAGTTAAGTTCACATTTAAATATCAGGTTGCATGAAACTGGGTGTTGATAAACACATTTTATGATTGTATGATTATAATCTGGCCGAAATAATCATATCCATATGCTTGATTAGCTTTGGAACACAAACAGCAACTGTCTAACTCCAAATATTACATACACCTTAATTGTCCTACTTGATCTAGAGTCTATTATAAATGCTTTACATCGAAGATAATGTGATTTAGATTTAGTTGCAGTTGTGATATGAATAAAACAAGACTGCATTCATTTACAAAATTATGAATTGGCTGAAATAAGCAGTATTTATGAATGAATCATATTGCAAGGGCAGCCATTGTCAACCCAGGACATTATTTCACATTTAACTTAAAACATAAATGTAAACCATTACAATTACATTGGTAAATAATTTACATTTATACTTTGAACTTCATGTGGTTGAAATTTCAGAAAGTAAAATAATTAAAAATGTGATCGTAAAATATTCTGGTAACATTTCTGAGCAGGAAATCAGTCCACAATGGTATGCAGTCAAACACGCTTAACTGCTAGTTACAGATCACGTATGGTTGAATTTCTTGCTATGTCCCAAATATGGCTACATGAAAGATAAAGTTCACCAACAGTTGCCATGTTCCCCAGTAATCCTACCTTCCTCCATTGATTTCCATTCGGTATTGGCATCTTGCTCATCATTCCTGCAGCTAAGGGGATCAGCACTTCTGGACATTTCTGGACTCAATGTCCCGGGTAGGGTACACACTAGCACTAAAAACAAAACATTTAACATCTGTTGCAATCATATACAGTAGAGTAATTATATAAATGTCATTAGAAGTGTGCTATTAGAGGAAATGAAACCTCTTAATTTTTTTCTAAATAGTTGCTTATTATACCATCCATGATTGGCCGCAAGTTAACTGGTTGAAGTCAAGCAAAATAGGCAGAATCAGATGTTTCTTCCCTCCTGGAATACAACATTCGTATAATGCCACCAATTAGCCTGTTTTTGTAGCGAACTGTACCAACAGATCTGACAGCACCTAGCTGAGAAACAAGAGCTCGGTTGCCAGGTTGTTTATTTTTTAATGGTTTGATCCAAAGCTTAGGTGGGCTCTGATGGTTTATAGTTTTGCAAGGCCATTAGTAGTTGAAAGTCATAAACCTGTCACTTACTGCTTTTAGACCCACACCCTGTCTTTGAAGTATGCATTGGCAAGGTCATAGGGTTATGAATTCAGGGCTAGAGTTTTGCTGTGTTCCATGTCACTTTCGACTGCAGTACAGTAAATTCAGTCAAACATTTAAGGCTGTTCTCCCTTCTCCCAAGACAGAGGTAGGATTCCTATCACACTGGTGCCAAGCTTTTACATTCTTTTATGTCTGTGGTTAACAGTACTTTTGATACTTGTGTTTCGCTCTTGTAATAGTAACATATAGTTATGGAGCCAAGTTCAACTCTCCGATCTGTGTTGTGAATTTATTGAAAATGGCATACTTCTCACATTTTCGGGGCACAAATGTTTAGCAGGATAAACTGTTCCATTAAGTAATTCGTATCACAAAGTTACAAATTCACAAATGCATATTAATTGCAACTGTTATGGTGCATTAACCTGGATGGCCTCAAGTAAGCTGGAAATTCTCTCGTAGGAATTGAAAATTCATAACTTGGCATTTGGTTTGAAAAAACTGCACGAGAATTATACCTTGACTTTGTTAAAAGCTCTAGCAGTGAACTGGACACCTGATTACTTCCAATGTATCCTTTGTAAGCTTGGGATTTAATTCTTGTTGTAATATTTGAATCTAAATTCCTTTTGTTGGGTCAGTGAATTCTCTCAAAATCCTGCAGCATCAATTTTCTTTCTTCATATTTGATCTGTTGAGAGGTAACAATTAAAGGTTCCTAATTAAATAGAAGAGTGTAAAATGAAAACCTTTGAGGAAAAAAATGTTGTGTCATTTCTCTCTACCAACTGTGATGTGCTGGAGGTCAGGGAGTTAAACAGGTCTGGATCATGACTTCAAATTAAAGACACTAAACTTGACACAGGAGCATCTGTTTGAGTACTGGCAGACAGCTTGCCATGGCAGAAGTATATAAGAGGTAGAGCAGGTAACATAAAACTCCTAGGTCCAGGAGGTACAGAGCTTCAGGTGTATGGACAAAACACCATGAAGCACAGTTACAAAGCAAAAGATAATTAAACATTATATTCAACAGAATAATATCTGGTTGGCATGGATGAGTTGGACAGAAGGGTCTGTTTCCGTGCTGCACATCTCTATGATTCTATCTGACAATAGAACCCAATTTATCTGCAGAGAATGTAAGGGATTCACTGAAAGGTATGGGTTCAAGGTCATCATCACAGACATTATAACATAAATATATACAGGTTTGTAGAAGGGTGTATCCAATCAGGCAAGATGTGGAGATGCCAGTGTTGGACTGGGGTGGACCAAGTTAAAAAAATGTCACACAACACAAGGTTCTAATCCAGCAAGTATATTGGGAAGTACTAGCTTTTGGAGTGCTGCTCCTTCATCAGGTAGTTGTGGAGGAGGATCATAAGATACAGAATTTATAGCAAAAGAATCTTATGATCCTGTCCGATGAAGGAGCAGCACTCCAAAAGCTAGTACTTCCAAATAAACCTGTTGGACTATAACCTGATGTTGTCTAATTTTTAACTCAGTCAGGCAGGAGCACTGTCATCAAATACCAGGAGACAAAAGATGATCAAAATATTGCCTTATTGACTCCCCAATCAACACCACTGACATGAAATCATCTACAGGGCGATTGCATGGAAAAAAGTATTCGACAGTTTGACCAAGTAAGATACTCCCTTCAAGGAAAAAGTAAGACAAAAGTTCATTGATGCCCAGATAGGAGGCAGTTATAATTTCAACGAGCAGCTCAAATAATTTCCTGAGCTATTGAAACAATGGGCTATACATGTACAGGATCCAATCATGAAAACCTTTGAACTAACATAATTTGTTAATGAAGTTGAGATTCAAAGGTAAATATGGAGACAGAAACAGGCAAGCAAATGAGAAGAAACCAATCTCATTTCTCTCTCCACCATGGGAGGTGGAAAAGCAGAAAAGGTCTAAACATACCAGCAACAACATCACTAGCAAGTGACACAATATTAGCAACATTTAGGACAACATCCATATCATCAGAAGCATCACTCACAGCATAGCTGGAGATGTGTGTCAACTCCATCCCCCCCTTAACTCCCTGCAGAACAATGAATACTTAATGTACAAAGTGAAGGTGCAATATCCTACCATTAAAGTGATACCGTGAATAATGGTTTTGTTTAAAATAACCAGAAAGGACTCTGAAAGGAGTTGGCTTATTTATAAAATTCAGTTGTTAATCTCGAGTTTGTAAAAGTTCATAATTGGAACATTCGATTAGTTAGGAGGATTAATTAATAAAAAATAATTATTTTGTTTGAGGAAAGAGGGGTTTATGTAGTTATAGAGTCATAGAGATGTACAGCATGGAAACAGACCCTTCGGTCCAACCCGTCCATGCCGACCAGATATCCCAACCCAATCTAGTCCCCCTGCCAGCACCCAGCTCATATCCCTCCAAACCCTTCCTATTCATATACCCATCCAAATGCCTCTTAAATGTTGCAATTGTACCAGCCTCCTCCACATCCTCTGGCAGCTCATTTCATACACATACCACCCTTTTTATATCTTTCCCCTCTCACCCTAAACCTATGCCCTCTAGTTCTGGACTCCCCGACTCCAGGGAAAAGACTTTGCCTATTTACCCTATCCATGCCCCTCATAATTTTGTAAACCTCTATAAGGTCACCCCTCAGCCACCGACGCTCCAGGGAAAACAGTCCCAGCATGTTCAGCCTCTCCCTATTGCTCAAATCCTTCAACCTGACAACATCCTTGTAAATCTTTTCTGAACCCTTTCAAGTTTCACAACATCTTTCTGATAGGAAGGAGACCAGAACTGCATGTAATATTCCAACAGTAGCCTAACCAATGTCCTGTACAGCCGCAACATGAGCTCCCAACTCCTGTACTCAATACTGTGACCAATAAAGGAAAGCATACCAAACACCTTCTTCACTATCCTTTCACGCCACTTTCAAGGAGCTATGAACCTGCACTCCAAAGTCTCTTTGTTCAGCAACACACCCAAGGACCTTACCATTAAGTGTATAAGTCCTGCTAAGATTTTCTTTCCCAAAATGCAGCACCTCACATTTATCTCAATTAAACTCTATCTGCCACTTCTCAGCCCATTGGCCCATCTGGTCAAGATCCTGTTGTAATCTGAGGTAACCCTCTTTGCTGGCCACTATACCTCCAATTTTGGTGTCTTCTGCAAAATTACTAACTGTACCTCTTATGCGCGCAAACAAGCCATTTATGTAAATGACAAAAAGTAGAGGACCCAGCACCGATCCTTGTGGCACTCCACTGGTCACAGGCCTCCAGTCTGAAAAACAACCCTCCACAACCACCCTCTGTCTTCTACCTTTGAGCCAGTTCTGTATCCAAATGGCTAGTTCTCAGTGAGATCTAACCTTGCTAATCAGTCTCCCATGGGGAACCTTGTTGAACGCCTTACTGAAGTCCATATAGATCACATCTACTGCTCTGCCCTCATCAATCCTCTTTGTTACTTCATCAAAAGCTCAATCAAGTTTGTGAGACATGATTTCCCACGCACAAAGCCATGTTGACTATCCCTAATCAGTCGTTGCCTTTCCAAATACAGTAGCGCCTCAACATACGAATGACCCCGTTCACGTACAAATCAGTTTACAAACAGGATTGTACGTAAAATTTTGTTTCAACGTACGTACGAAATTCAAGGTACGAGCAAAGGTACGAACACAAAAAGCCCGTGTGCGACCATATGGTTTCATTGTTCTGCTTTGCTACGCGCTTGTTGAACGCAAAAGCTCTCGGGCCCCTCTGTCCAAGCATTCTTACGCTATCTGAACAATGGGAAAAATTGATTCAGTTTGCGAACTTTTCGGTTCGCGAACTGCGTCCTGGAACGGATTAAGTTCGTAAGTCGAGGCGCTACTGTACATGTATATCTTGTCCCTCAGGATTCTCTCCAACAATTTGCCCACCACCGAGGTCAGGCTCACCGGTCTATAGTTCCCTGGCTTGTCCTTACCACCTTTCTTAAACATGGCACCACATTTACCAACCTCTAGTCTTCCGACACCTCACCTGTCACTATCGATGATACAAATATCTCAGAAGGAGGCCCAACAATCACTTCTCTAGCTTCCCACAGAGTTCTCGGGTACACCTGATCAGGTCCTGGGGATTTATCCATCTTCACCTGTTTCAAGACATCCAACACTTCCTCCTCTATAATATGGACATTTTGCAAGATGTCACCATCTATTTCTCTACAGGCTATATCTTCCATATCCTTTTCCACAGTAAATACTGATGCAAAATATTCATTTAGTATCTCCCCCATTTTCTGCATCTCCACACAAAGGCCGCCTTGCTGATCTTTGAGGGGCCCTAGTTACCCTTTTGTCTTTAATATATTTGTAAAAACTCTTTGGATTCTCCTTAATTCTATGTGCCAAAGCTATCTCATGTTCCTTTTTTGCCCTCCTGATTTCCTTCTTAAGTATACTCCTACTTCCTTTATACTCTTCTAAATATTCACTCGACCCATCCTGTCTATACCTTACATATGCTTCCTTCTTTATCTTATCCAAACGCTCAATTTCTTTACTCTTCCAGCATTCCCTATACCTACCAGCCTTTTTCTTTCACTCTAACAGAAATATACTTTCCCTGAATTCTTGTTATCTCATTTCTGAAGGCTTCCCATTTTCCAGCCATCCCTTTACCTGCGAACATCTGCTCCCGATCAGCTTTTAAAAGGTCTTGCCTAATACCGTCAAAATTGGCCTTTCTCCAATTTAGAACTTCAACTTTTAGATTTGGACTATCCTTTTCCATCATTATTTTAAATCTCACAATTATGGTCGCTGGCCCCAAAGTGCTCCCCCACTGACACCTCAGTCACCTGCCCTGCCTTATTTCCCAAGAGTAGGTCATGTTTTCCTACTAGTCACCTTCTCTAGTAGGTACATCCACATACTGAATCAGAAAATTGTCTTGTACGCACTTAACAAATTCCTCTTCATCTAAACCCTTAACACTATGGCAGCCCCAGTCTATGTTCGGAAAGTTAAAATCCCCTACCATAACCACCCTATTATTCTTACAGATAGCTGAGATCTCCTTACAAGTTTGTTTCTCAATTTCTCTCTGACTGGTAGGGGGTGTATAATACAATCCCAATAAGTTTATCATCCCTTTCTTATTTCTCAGTTCCACCAAAATCACTTCCCTGGATGTATTTCTGGGAATATCCTCCCTCAGCACAGCTGTAATGCTATCCCTTATCAAAAATGTCCAAAACAATAATAGGAAGTGCTAAAGAAACTGGAAAACTGAGAGAGAAAATCTGATATCACGGTTCAAGTCCAGTGACCTTTCACAAGAAAGGAAAGCAGCTGGGAAAGGATGGTGTTTATGCTGATGCTAGGACTAGAGTTTGTTGGTAGGGGAAGGGATGAGTAGGAGGAGTGACCGGCATGGTGGCTCAGTGGTTAGCACTGCTGCCTCTCAGTACCAGGGACCCCAATTCAATTCCACCCTCAGGTGACTGTCTGTGTGGAGTTTGCACATTCTCCCCGTGTCTGCGCGGGTTTCCTTCAGGTGCTCTGGTTTCCTCCCACAGTCCAAAGATGTACAAGGTGGATTGGGCCATGCTAATTTGCCCATAGTGTCCAGGGATGAGCAAGCTGGGTGGATTATTCATTGGAAATATTGGACTGCAAGGATAGGGTAGGAGGGGTGGGTTTGGATGCGATGCTCTTCGGAGCGGTGATGTTGACTTGTATGGCCTGCTTCCACACTGTGGGAATTCGATGAGTGTGTAGTGACAGTGCAAAGAGAGGGAAAAGAAGAGCCAAAGAGATAGCTGCTGTTAAGCCGTGAGGGAGATAATGGTAAATAGGGTGCTAATGAGAAGAGTGAATGGTTGAAAATGGGTTGGATGCTGGGAGCTACCCATACAAAAACTCGGGTTGTCAGGGTAGGTAACAAATGTGGAGGAGGGTGTTCACATTCCATGTTCATGTTATGTAGTTCTGCTGGTTATGGAGAATTGGAACTGGTTAGTCTGTGGGCGTGGATCCAAGAATGCAGTATTTCTGCATTGAGTTGCAAATTTGTCTACCAGCTACATGGAGAGCAGCAAGAAATACACTGAATGAAGCTGCAGTGGTTGAGTCTAAAGTACAATTATTTCTAACTATAAGCAACCAGAAGACGTAACAATCCCTTGGATGCAATGATGGCAGTTGGCTCGGGATGTCTAGGCTTTAGAACTGACTTGTGTAGACTATAGGCTGGCTCTCCTTCCTCTCTTTCAATTTCAAATGTATTTATTTTGGGGCTATGTTTGCAAGTCTTTCTGTCAAAACGATCTCAACTTCAGGGTCTCAGAACTGACCCAATGTTTGTGTTTTCAGTATTTCAGTCCCAGGCCCCACAATCAGACATGATTTATTTGTTACTGTTACATTTTGGACAGTATTTTTGTGATTTGTTTAGATTTCTGTCAAGGCAGCGACATTTTCTTGGCTTTAGAAAGCTCCTTGGAAAGATTTTGTGTATGAAGCACAGTGCGGCAGGTATATTTTAGAATAACTTTATAATTGTAAAGATGATGGATAGAATAAAACTTTACTCTCAAATATAGAGTATCAATTAATAATATACCAAGCTGCCTCAAAAGTAAATACAGATGCATGATTTGGTGAATGAAACTATTCATACTGATTACTATATACAGGATGTCACACTAGTAGCCAAGCATTACAGGAGTTGTTTTGCAAGTACAAATGATCCATAACTCACCTGTGACAAGGTTATGAAGTTTCTCTCACAAGTAAAATAATCTTTGCAATTCACCCACATCAGTGGTATATTATTTAGAGAGGTATTCAATATAAAATGTAGTGATTTTAGCCTATGGCCAATGCCGTGTGTGTGTGTGTGTGTGTGTGTGTGTGTGTGTGTATGTGTGTGTGTATACTTGTCCAATGACCCCTATCCATGCTCAATTCCTGACTGCATCTGGATCCTTGTGCTGATAGCTGCATGAATAAATCAATGATGATTCTTTTGGGAGAAGTTGATAACGTGTCTACCACTTTGTTGCATCTTCTCTTGCAATTAGAGTCAGTATAGGTGGAAGTCCGAAACAGAAAAGGAGCAGTCACTTTATTGGGAGTTTTCTACAGACCACAATAGCAACAGAGGAACCGATCGGGAGACAGATTTTGGAAAGCTGGAGAAGTAACAGGGTTGTTGTCATGGGTAATTTTAACTTCCCTAATCTTGATTGGAACCTCCTTTGTTCAAACAGTTTGGATGGAGTAGTTTTTGCCAGGTGTGTCCAGGAAGGGTTCCTGACTCAATATGTAGATAGGCTGACTAGAGGGGAGGCCATTTTGGATTTGGTGCTTGGCAATGAACCAGACAAGGTATCAGATCTCTTGGTGGGAGACCATTTCAGTGATAGTGATCACAACTCCCTGACCTTCACTATAGTCATGGAGAGGGATAGGAGCAGATGATATGGGAAAGTATTTAATTGAGGGAGGAGGAAATTACAATGCTATTAGGCAGGAACTTAGGCACCTAAATTGGGAACAACTGTTCTCAGGGAAATGCACAACAGAAATGTGGAGTTGTTCAGTGAGCACTTTCTGGTAGTGCTGGATAGGTTTGTCCCACTGAGACAAGGAAGGGATGGTAAGGTGAAGGAACCTTGAGTGACAAGGGATGTGGGGTATTCCTGATGAAGGGCTTATGCCTGAAACGTTGACTCTCCTGTTCCTCAGATGCTGCTTGACATGCTGTGCTTTTCCAGCACCACACTTTTCGACTCTGATCTCCAGCATCTGCAGTCCTCACTTTCTCCAAGGGATGTGGTATATCTAGTCAAAAGGAAAGAGGAAGCTTACTTAATATTGAGGAGGCAAGGATCAGACAGGGCTGTAGAGGGTTACAAGATAGCTAGGAAGGAACTGAAGAATGGACTTAGGAGAGCTAGAAGGTGATATGAAAAAGCTTTAGTGGGTCAGAATAAAGAAAACCTTCAGGCATTCTACACTTTTGTGAGGAACAATAGGATGGCCAGAGTGAGGGTAGGACTGATCAGGGCTTGTGGAGGGAACTTGTGCCTGGAGTTGGAGGAGGTAGGGGAGGTCCTTAATGAATACTTTGCTTCAGTATTCGCTACTGAGAGGGACCTTGACGTTTGTGATCACAGTGTCAAAGAGGCTGATATGCTCGAGCAAGTTGATTTTAAGAAGGAAGATGTGCTGAAAATTTTTAAAAACATAAGGACAGATAAGTCCCCTGGGCCAGACAGGATATACCCAAGGTTAGTACAGGAAGCAAGGGAAGAGATTGCTATACCTTTGGTGATGATCTTTGCATCCTCTCTGTCCACTGGAGCAGTGCCAAATTATTGGAAGATGGCAAATATTATTCTCTTGTTCAAGAAAGGGAATAGGGATAATCCTGGGAATTACAGACCAGTCAGTCTTAGGTCTGTGGTGGGCAAATTATTGGAGATGTTTCTGAGAAACAGGATTACTTGGAAAAACCTTTACTTTGTGAGGGGTAGGTCATATCTCAAAGCTTTATTGAATTCTTTGAGGATGTGACAAAACACATTGAAAGTAGTTAAAAATCACACAACACCAGGTTATAGTCCAACAGGTTTAATTGGAAGCACGCTAGCTTTCGGAGCGACGCTTCTTCATCAGGTGATCACTATCACCTGATGAAGGAGCGTCGCTCCGAAAGCTAGTGTGCTTCCAATTAAACCTGTTGGACTATAACCTGGTGTTGTGTGATTTTTAACATTGTACACCTAGTCCAACACCGGCATCTCCAAATCATTGAAAGTAGAGTAGTGGATGTGATGTATATGGATTTTAGCAAGGTGTTTGATAAGGTTCCCCATTGTAGGCTCATGCAGAAAGTAAAGAGGCGTGGGATACAGTAAAAGCTGACTGTCTGGATACAGAATTGGCTGGCTTATAGAAGACAGAGGGTGGTGGTAGATGGAAAGTATTCAGTCTGCAGTACGGTGACCTGTGGTGTTCCACAGGGATATGTTCTGGGACCTCTGCTCTTTGTGATTTTTATAAATGACTTAGATGAGGTTGTTGAAGGGTGGGTTAGTAAGTTTGGTGAAAACACGTGGTTGGTGGAGTTCTGAATAATGTGGTGGGGTGTTGTAGGTTGCAACGGGACAGTAGCAGGATGCAGAATTGGGCTGATAAGTGGCCGATGGAGTTCAATCCGGAAAAGTGTGAAGTGAAAGTTTGAATTTGAATACAGGATACAGGGTTAAAAGTAGGATTCTTGGTAGTGTGGGGGAACAGAGAGATCTTGGGATTTAGGTCCATAGATCCCTCAAAGTTGCCACCCAAGTTGATAAGATTTTTAAGAAGGCATATGGTGGGCTGGCTTTCATTAGCAGGGAGTTTGAGTTTAAGAGCCCTGAGGTTATGCTGCAGCTCTAGAGAGCCCTGGTTAGACTGCAGTTAGAGTATTATGTTAATTTCTGGTCGCCTCATAATAGGAAGGTTGTGGAAGCTTCAGAGAGAATGCAAAAGAAATTTACCAGGATGCTGCCTGGACTAGGGGGCATGTCTTATGAAGAAAATTTGAGCGAGCTAGGGCTTTTCTCATTGGAGTGAGGAAGAATGAGAGGTGACTTGATAGAGGTGTACAATTAATGAGAGCTATAGATAGAGTAGATAGTCAGAGACTTTTTCCCAGGGCAGAAATGGATATCACAAGGGGGCATAATTTTAGTGATTGGGAGAAGGTTTAGGGGCAATATCAGGGATCAGTTATTTGCACAGAGAATGGTGGGGGTGTGGAAAGCACTGCCAGTAGTGGCAGTAGAGTTTGAGACATTAGGGACATTTAAGCGACTCTTGGATAGGCACTTGAATAATAGTTCAACGAAGGGTATGTATGTTAGTCTGATCTTAGGCTAGGATAAAAGGTCAGCACAACATCGAGGGTTGAAGGACCTGTCCTGTGCTGTACTGTTCAATGTTCTAATTACGGCCCAGATCTTCCTTGAACCAAGCATTTGGTACAGCAACAACATCATGATCAGATCTTTTGATTCTGGTCAGACTTACTTCAGATAGAGGAGTTAACAGTGAGAAGGATGAATAGCCAAGGTATTTTCCCCAGGATGGTGGAGTCCAAAACTAGAGGGAACAGGTTTAAGGTAAGAGGGGAAAGATTTAAAAGGGATCTGTGGGATAACTTTACGATACAGAGGATGGTGCATGTATGGATCGAGCTGCCAGAGAAAGGCTGGTACAATTACAACATTTAAAAGGCATCAGGATCCATATATGAGTAGGAAGGAATTTGAGAGATCTTGGCCAAATGCTGGCAAATGGGACTAGATTACTTTAGGATATCTGGTTGGTATGGATGAGTTGGACCAAAGGGTCTGTTTCTGTGCTATACATCCCAATGCCTCTAGACCAAAAACCTTCCCAGCTGAAACCATCTGGCACACTCCAAGAATCCACACAACCTGCAGCAAGAGTAGATCGATGTTTCAGCTACACCTCTTTTTCATGACAATTATTATCTTATTCTGTAATTCAAAGCTTTTGAAACCACCTTTTACCTTTTTACCTTTTCTCAGTAGCTGTGAATGTGTATGGTAAGTAACAGATTGGGGAGCAGATGAGTGAAGAGGATAGGAGGTGAAGGTGTTTGGTGCCAGGGTAAGAGATTAATGAAAACAACAAATGCTGGAGATCGAAGAGGGTCAGACAACATCTATGGAGATAGCAAGCTAACGTTTCGAGTCCAGAACACTTCAGAGTACAGGGAAGAGATTAGGATAGCTGGTGAACAGAAATGCTTAGAGTACATTGGGGTGGGAATCTAAGGTTGTGTTGGATACAGGTTCGGGAGGTGTGCATGTCATGTCCAAGTAGGAGTCACAGGTGGTGTAGGGGTGGAGGGAAGGGGGTGGGGGAGGGAGGTGGTCATGGTCAAGAGTTTAGTTGCATCTAGCTGTGGGGTGATTGTAAGGCTAATAGAGAGGCTTGGGCTGTGGAGTGACCTGGGAGGTCAGTTCAGGTGCAGTAAGGTAAAAATGTCAAGTCAGGTCAGTGAGGTTTAGGTCCAGACAGAGTCAAGCAACCACTCAGGTAGGGTGGGATGGTGCGTCTGATTTCACTGAAATGTGCTTCTGTTCCACTGTGTCACTTGCAATGGATTTCTAACAAAACTGAAGACTGCAAGGATACTGTAAACCATGCAGAAACGCTGCAAAATTGCAGCCATTATCTCTTATTGGTTTTGGCTCTGACTGATTTAGAGCAGGTGGTAGAAAAGCCCTGGAATCTTTATCATTTGGCACCGTTTCAGTGTAGGTGGTAGAATTTGAAAGACAAACTCATAATGTACTTTTAAAGTTGTATAGATTGTACATCATCTTTGAATTTAAATTCATTTTAAACTAGAAATTATACTCCATCATGAGATTAGTCAGGTTAATGAAGTACAGAACAGGCAAGTTGACATTTTAAAATTGGCTTTTTAAGTGGGGAGAAACTTGGTTCTGTACATTAATAACAGTAAACAGCTCCTGCAATAACCAAATGTGTCACCCTGTTGTAGCAAGCTTACAAAACATTTTTTTGAGTGGGTTTTGCTTACTTGTAATTGAGGGTCAAAATCTGAAGAAACCACATATTCAGAAAAACAGAAACCAAGAAACTGAGAGTCAATATTCAGTTGCAAAAATCACTAAGCTCTCAGCAATGCATGTGTCAATCAGGACCAGCCAATAGATCATGTAGGAATATGCAAATGAAAATCGTTTTGCATTGTAGAATGTGGCATTCCATAAGGCAAAAGTAGAAATCACTGCCATATATGGTTGTAGAGGTGTTAATTTCATCTGAAGAACAAATTGAAGAGCATGCTCAGTAGAGCAAAACCCTCCCCTAAACTGGCTTAATTAAATGTTAATCAGTTCTTCCATCAGGCGTTTTCCCTGACTGGTGATTTCCCCTCAACTCCAAAGCTGAGAAAAGGAAATATTTTTATTAAGAGTTTCCACTCACTTTCCAATCCATATCCAATGACCCGCTCTGAAAATTGTTCTTAGAATTTGACAGCTATGAAACAAATCTGCAATCTTTTAAAAAAAAAGGTCAATTCATCCTATCTCCTCATGTTAAAACATTTCCAGAATCTGGATCTGGATCACCACCAAAAATCTGATCAGTTCTTCCTTGACCCAAAGGTAATGATCCCAAATATCACTGGACAAGTCAGATCCCAGTCTGAAATTTGGAGTGATGGACCATTTTGTAGTTTGTTAACATAATCGGGTAGTCTTTCACTGAAATATAGAGACAAAATGATTCTCATTTGGTTATAACAAAGAAACAGACATTTATTACATAAAAACAACAAATCAAACTACTTATATAGCAAACACAATTTGAAGAATTCAAAACATGACAAAGCAAATTACTTTTCTGTTCCCTGTCTCTTACGATCTTATTGAAAAACCTGGTCTTCACTCTGATCTCATTTTGCAGTGTCGCACTATTTGTAACTTTTCACACTTGTTCACAATTTCCAATGGGATGATTGGTTTTACTTCACTGTTTACTTTTCATATTTGGTGGCTCAGTGGTTAGCACTGCTGCCTCACAGTGCTGAGACCCAGGTTCAATTTCAGCCTTGGGCAACTGTCTGTGTGGAGTTTGCACATTGTTCCCATGTCTGCGTGGATTTCCACCGGGTGCTCCAGTTTCTCCCCACAGTCCATAGATTTGCAGGTTAGGTGAATTGGCCAGGCTAAATTGTGTTCAGGGGTGTGTAGATTAGGTGCATTAGTAAGGGGAAATGTAGAGTAAGAGGGTAGGGGAATGGGTCTGGTTGCCTTACTCTTCACAGGGTCGGTTTGGACCTGTTGGGCCAAATGACTTGTTTCCACATTATAAGGATTCTATGATACCCATCGCAACACCATCACTTTACAGTATCTATGTGCCAGAGAGAGAGAATTTCCTCCTCTATCACATCTATAGGATTAACTTATCTATTTTTTCAATTCCTAGCCTTGAGAGCTTCATGTCTTCTTCCTTGATTATTCACACAACTGACCTTAAACCTCCTTAGCCTCAACTAACCCTTTACAGGTTCTTGTAGAACACTTCTTGTCTGGAATTATCAAACTAAAACCCTTACACTGATGTAGCCGAAAAAACTGTTAAGAACCTTTAGGTTAACTCATTTGGCTGGATGGCTAGTTTGCAATGCAGAGTAATGCCAACAGCATGGACTCAACAGCTGATATTACCAAAAAGGACTCTCCTTCTCCCCTTGCCTGAGGTGTGGACACTTTCAAAGTAAAACTACCTGCAGTCATCTCTTTCTAATGTCAGAGCAACCCTTAAGGTCCAGGAGGACGAATTTTAATTTTTTAAATGATGTGGAGGTGCCGATGTTGGACTGGGTTGGACACCCGACACCAGGTTATAGTCCACAAGGTTTATTTGAAATCACAAGCTTTTGTTGAACTATAACCTGGTGTCATGTGACTTCTGACCTAGTTTTTAAATGTTATGAGACTGGAATGGTGAATTTTATGCAATAGATGCAGATTTCTGTTTGATAAATTGCTATAGTTATACCTTTTCCAGATCATTATAAAAACTGACTCTTAGAGCTACTACAAACCTTGGCGCTAGTTTGAAATTAATAGTGATTGTGGGTGATTATCATTTTCAGATTTTTATAGAATATAAGAGATTATACCAACATGACCATTTCATTGCCCCTAGGCAGTAATATGTGCAGTGCTGATTTTTTTTTGGATTAAATAATGAAATAAATTTAATAATAACCCCCATAATGGAAACATGTTGAGCTCAGTGAGATGAAAGAGCTCCGAATAGATCATTATTTGATGGTGATGGACTATTACTGAACTGCTTTTAGTAATTATAAATGGAGTACAGTTCTGTCCTATTCCAGAAAGAGTATGACATATTTCAGTTCATACTGCATGTCGTTTCACCATATATACAGAGTTTCCTTTGGGGGTTTAAATATTTGAAATCCAGTATTCATTCCGCATGGTGCCTTTGAGTTCTGGCTGTTTATGAAGGCCAAAACAAAGTTAGGGAGGTCACAAAAATCTTCTGGGGGGAGAAAGAAAAGAGTCCTGGAACAGGAGATGGACAATGTTCAAATATTATTTTGGCTTTAATATTGGTACGTATTTGTAACTGGAAAAGAATGTTGCAAATATTATTTATATTAAAAGCAGAATTAAGTAATGTGTTCATGATGTTTTGTTCGGCTTTGCATGTGGAGCCTTGTCTACCTAGTCCCATTGTTGAATAGGAGTGCTTTTCATTTATTTTCTTAAACCCCCTCAAATATAGTTGGCATCTCCAGCTCTAGTAACATTCCATGGACACCAAGATAAGTCATTCAGCTTCCATTCTTCATGTGTGATCCTGAACATCAGATTAATGACTTGAGGTGCTATTGACATGAGGTTTGATCCTTGCCAGATACATGCATGATCTAGTAAGATTGTGGTTTGAAATGGAACTTGTTTTTCTCTTTGATTGACTGTCTGGAAACTTGTTTTCTTAATTAGCTGGGCTGAGATTAGATAACTTCGTACAAATCAGGGAGCCAATCCGGCACCCTTTTTCTTGGTAGCTTACCACAAATATATTTACTCTTTGAACAGTTAGGCCACTTTTCCAATACAATACAATAAAACAATACAATACAGCACAGGAACAGGCCCTTTGGCCTACCAAGCCTGTGCCGATTTAGACCCATTACTTATTACTGACACGCAGTTTCTATCCCTCTGTTTATCTCCGATTCGTGAGTTTATCAAGATATGCCTTAAACATCGCTAACATGGCTGCTTCCACCACCTCCACTGGCAACTTGTCAAATTAATCCACCGCATTATTTCACCCCTGTTTCCTTCCTTTGTTAACGTTATTTTTTCAGCCGTGTCATCTATGCCGAACCTTAATTGGCATTGAAGTAAGTCACTTGAGATCATATCCATGCTAATAACAACTAATGTATAAATTGGGAGTTGAAATTTATAAAAAAAATTCCATGAATACTAAGCTGTGCAGTTGTGAGTAAACATCAGTCAGTTTGTTTCTTTTAAATCATTAGACTTCTAATCTACTCCTTTGACAAGTTTTCTCAGTTAAATCAATAGTCATGATATATATTTATTTTTATTGATGTTTATTTTTCTAATTGGCTCCATGAAGGTTAATGTTTTTGGGATGGGTTGAAAGAGGAAAATTAATTTTGAAAATGGAAAAACTAACAGCACGTTACTTGCACACCCAACCAATAGCTCAAAAGAGCGAAAGTGGTAACAGTGCTTTACTATAGCAATAAGTTATCCAAGAATAGTGCTTGTTGATTTGAGTTCTGACCCTTGACATTGTATACTCTGTTAGAGTCAAAAAAAACTGCAGACGCTAAATACAAAGTAGATAAGCAGGAGGCTGGAAGAACACAACAGCCCAGGCAGCATCAGGAGGTGGAGAAGTCAACGTTTCTGTTGTAACCCTTCTTCAGGACTGGAGGGTTCGGGGGAGCTTCACATAAAGGGGAGGGGGGACAGAATGGTGAGGCATTGATAGGTGAACACAGGTGGTGGGTACTCTCGCTTTCTCTCTGACATGTCCATCCCCAGCCGCCTCCATTGCCACAATGAATCAGACTGTAAATTGGAGGAACAACACTTTATCTTCTGCCTGGGCAGCCTACAGCCCGGAGGACTCAATATTGAGTTTTCCAATTTCAAATAACCTTCCCACCCATCCTCCAAATCCCTTTCCAGACCCCAACCTCCCCCCACCCCCTCTCTTCCAACCAACTGGATTGAACCCATCCATTGACCAACCAGGTCGTACCAAGCACCTGTGTTCACCTATCAATACCTCACCACTCTGCCCCTCTCCCCACCCAAAACCCTCCCAAACTCCCCCCTTTATTTGCAGCTCCCCTTTTAAACTCCAATCCAGAGGAAGGGTTATAATGAAAATGTTGAGTGTATATTCTGTGCTTGTAGTCCAGGAATAAAGTATTAAATGTGATGTCTGGCATGTGTGCTGGATATCTGCCATTCTGGAAAAGGTTTTGGTATAAAAATCAGAATCCATGTCTGATACTGTTGTTCAGCTCTTTGCATGTACAAGTACATCTTTAGAAAATGTGTTGCAATTGCTGGCAGCAAGTATCATGTACACTTCACTTTATATTCTCATGCATTTTAATGGAAAGCCAGTGGCTAAGCTTTTATTCTTTGACTGACTTTATTGTGTAGCTGAGAGCCATGTGACATTGATATTTCATAGAATTGCCTAATAAAAATAGCTACCTATGAGATGGTGCGTTATAAGCTAAGGGGAGATATGAAGTTGGCATTTGGGTCAGAGTAGACAGAGGTGAAGTAGGGCCAGGTGGAAATGGGCATCCTGCAGTTTATAAAGGGATTTGCTTATATAAAGTTGGGGCCTGTAGTCAGAGCAACCAATCTTGGGGGAAGCAGCATGTGCAGTTTGATCAATGAGCAGAGAAACAAAGCTGATGAAATTCAGGTTGTGGACTGGATCTTGTTAGATCTTAGAGTGGCAGAAGGGTTTGGGATGTAGTATAGGATGAAATTTTAAAATAATGCCTTTGTGATGGAGAAATGTTGATTTACAAACTCTCTTCCTACTGTCACTACAAGCAAGCATGCAGGTACAGAAAACAATTAGGAAAATTGTTTGCTGGACTTCATTGCAAGAGAGTTTGAGTATGGGAGCAAAGATGTTTTACTGCAGCTGTACAGGCCTTGGTGAGACCATACCTAGAGTATTGTGTGCAGTGGTGGTCTCCTTACCTTGGAAAGCAGAAAGAGAGAATGCAGTAAAGATTCCCAAAACTAGGAAAACATAGACTGAAATGAGACATTGTGGAACTCCGTAAAATTCCAGTCTGAACAATCAAAGTTCAGTGTCAAGAAATGTGAAGTAAAGGATCAAGTTGAAGGCCAAGAAAGTTCAGATTAAATGGAAAAACTGTACAGGGCCAATGATGGGTAGAGATTCTGCATATGTGTAAGGGGAGGTCACCTCATGTCACAGGCAACAGTTATTGTAGCTCAATCAAGCATTTTGTGTTGTTGAAGACTTTTCCTTTACAATCAATATTGTTACCATTCTCATATTTTCTTTTTAAAAGAGGAGATTAATGAACCAATCAGCTGCAAAAGGTTTGACTAAGTATAGAGAACACAGAAATGTGACAGCGGAAATGTGATACAATGACATGAAATGTACACAAATAGAATGCTTTTATTATATTACAAGCAGATCACCCATGCGTTGCATCTGTCACATAAGTAGCAAACTGTAAAAGGGAGTATTACAATTTTTTAGGGGCTTCAGAGGAGCCATACCAGGAACATTGCGCACAGTTTGGTTTCCAGCTCTGAGGAAGGATATATTTGCTTTGCAGGCTGTACGGCATAACACTAATTGCTTCCTGCGTTAAGGGTTGTCCAACAGTGAGAGGCTGAGTGAATTAGGTCTATATTGTCTGGAATTTAGAAAAATAACTGATTCTGATGTGTTTGACTGAGAATTTGTTTTCCCAGGCTGGGGAATCTGGGACACAGAGTGTAGGCTGCATTCAGAAGGTTGTAAACATTTAAGATTTCTCTCCTTCAGAGGGTTGTGGAGGTTCTATCCTTCATGATATTCAGCCATAGTCATGTGATATTCTCCATGTTATTGTGCTTGCAGACAGATGCCCCAAGTCATTAACCTCCCAGGTGAGGAGGGATGAATGGGCTCCCCTTCTTTATCCAGCCCTGCTTTGGTTGGTCAAAACAAGGTCAGTTTTAAAAGGATCCTTTCTGAATGCTTCTTCCCAGTCCAACTGAATTTGTTCAAAAGGGGCCAATTTCACTCTGCCTTCTTGAGTTAACAGAACAGTGAGTTTATTGAGTTTTGAAGTTTCCAACTTCAAAAAAAAATTAGTAAAGCAACATAAATCCACTCATGTGAGAGATGACAAGTGAAACAAAAAAAAAGTTGAACGATATATCTGTTTTGTGAAGTCTGTGTTATGGAACCTATTTTATAACTGTACTGTCAATTTTCAGATTTGGGGCTTTTGCAGCTTAGTTGAGATTCTTTTAACCTGTTTCCTTTGACAGTGGTAAGCTGGCAGCACTCTGAGTGACAGAATCTTTCTTGTCATGTTTCCTTCTGACTGGTTTGCTAGCTAATTAGCCTCCAGCACTCATTGCAAGAAAGTCCTTTTATCTACAATGCAGGAATGACTTGTGGATGGTTCTTCAACAGTAACCTTCATAGTACACTAGTGCATGAGCATCAGTTCACTAACCCATCTTTCACCAGCATACCTTCTCCCACTGACACAACATATGTTCCTAGTAGGACAAAACAGAAAAAAGATCTACAAGAGGTGGATTATTGCTGAAAGAGGGGAGATAGTCAGCCCCTTCACTATGTCTTCCTGTTACACCACTCTTCCTTCTCTTTGTCTGTCTCTCTCTGTTTGAAATTTCTATGACAGAGATGAGTCCCACACAGAACTTTATTGGGCAGCACTGAATTTTTACCTAAAGTCATATTGTTTTCCTTTGGTAAATCTCTTTTTAAAACACACTTCTTTGATTTAGCAGTTTAAAATGTCCATAGAATTTTGGGGATCTAATTTGTCATCTTGAAAGCTGGGATAGATTTATGAAAATCCAGGGACATGGAGAGTGGGGAGGAGAGAGGAGTTAAGGCACACTACCAGCCATGATTGTATTGAATGGAAGAGGAGCATTGTGATGAGATATGGTCTACTCCTCCTAATTCATGTGTTCATAATTTAAGGATCGTATTATTTATGTAATGCAGGATATATTTTGCTGTCATGTGAAATGGTACCTTTTTAGTCTAATTAGCAGTCACTAACCAACAGATGAAGTCATAGTTTAGTTTATGTGCAGGTTACAGGGCATAATCTTTGCTTAGAGTCATAGAGTTGTAACAGACCCTTTGGTCCAACTTTTCTATGCCAACCAGATAACTGAAATTATTCTCGTCCCATTGCCAGCATTTGGCCCAAATCCCTCAAAACTCTTCCTATTCATGTACACATCTAGACGCCTTTTAAATATTGTAATTGTACCAGCATCCACCACTTACTCTGGCAGCTCATTCCATGCCCGCACCCTCTGTGTGAAGAAGTTTCTTCTTAGGTCCCATTTAGGTTTTCCTCTCTCACCTTAAACCCATGCCCTCTGGTTTTGAACTCCCCTACCCTGGAGAAAAGACCTTGGCTATTCATCCTGTACACACCCCTCAAAATTTTATAAATCTCTCTAAGATCACTTCTCAGCCTCCGACACTCCAGGGAAAACAGCCCAGCCTATTCAGCCTCTCCCTATAGCTCAAATCCTCCACCCTGGCAACATTCTTGTAAATCTTTTCTGCACCCTTTCAAGTTAAGCAACATTCTTCCTATTGGCAGAGAGACCAGAATTTAGCGCAATATTCCATAAGTGGCCTAACCAATGTCCTGTACTCCTATACTCAATGCAGTACTGTACATCCTATATCGTACATCCCAACTCCTATACTCAATGCAGTGACCAATAAAAGAAAGCATACCAAACGCCTTCATCACTATCATTTCTACCTGCAACTCCACTTCCAAGGAGCTATGAACCTGCACTCCAAGGTCTCTTTGTTCAGCAACACTCCCCAAGACTTTACCATCACGTTTGTAAGTCCTGCCATGATTTGCCTTTTGAAAATACAAGACATCATATTTAGGTTTTGATTTTTAAGGCAACCAAAATATTTGGGCCTTTGCCAAATAGTATATTTGCTAGTTGTTTTTAGTGTGATGCAGAAATTTGAGAGAGAGATTCAGGAATTGTGACTGATGTACTCCTCCTCAAATATAAAATCTGTTGGAGATGAATTGCAATGTCAAAAGTGTTTTTATTTCATTCCCCCATTTCCAGGTCACTGTGCATCTAGCTTAATCCATTTCTCTGAGATGTTCCCGATTAGTACAGTGAGTGATCACTGCATTTATTTTACCGCCAAATGTTTGAAGATCACCAAGCGTCTGTTTACATGTCCCCCTTAATTACATTCGTGAGTGGCAAATCTCGGGCATACCCTGTCTCAGGAATTTTTCTGCCTTACAGTCATGTCCTGTAAACATGAGAGCTCCATGTATGTAAAAGGTTCTTAAATGTAAATGAGCTTTGAAAGTTTGGTACCAAAAATGTTTCCCCAGAAAACACTGTTGCACCATACTTTTTATATTATTTCTGCAATATATCTAGTAACCTATACCAATACATAAGCATCGCTATCTAGTTCTCTCTATATTAATAAATAGTTTTCAAGCAGCATTTGAATATTTTAACATATTTTATAGATAAATTGTTAAATGTTGCTCATAAATAAAATTACAAACATTCCTCCTAGATAATTTTAATCAACTTGTTCAGGGATGTTACACCTCCTGACCACAGGCCTCCTGGCTCAGAAGTAGGGACACTGCACAAGAGCCCTACAAGGCTCTCCTCCAATAATATATTCGACACATGTCAAACAGCTGTGTTATTAAGTAAATTGTAACAGAGTTATCAATACAGGTATAAAGTACAGAGCAACAATTTGTACAGTGATAATGATGTATTCTTTGGAAATGATTTTGTCTATGTCTAATATTTTATTGCAAAGTGTGTTTTCTGAAACAAAGACCATTATCTCAAATCCAGGTTGTCACTAGTATTTGTCAGTTACATATGAAATCCCCTGTGATGGGTCACATGGGGCTATGTACTATGGCTAGGATTAAATCTGTGATGGGAGCCACTTCTACAACTTAAATTACTGTTCTCTTATCTCAAGGTAACAGAGTGACTGTATGCCTTGTCCCACTTTCTACTAGATTGAATAAATGTCAGCAAAATTAATTTCATTGCCACTTAAATTAGCTCCTCAATGTGATCTCCTGCCTCCCATCAATTTATTTCCTTAAGAATTAAATTTCCTTTTTATGTATTTTATTTAAGAAGGGAAACCCCCAGAATTGCACATGCTATCAATAACCTTTTCTCATTTCATAGGAATTTATAAAGTCGAGAATATGTTGCAGAGTACAGTAATCTTTCACTTTAATAGTCCTACACAGAGATAGCTAAAACTAATCTGATGCCTTGTTGCTTTTATTTTCTACATGCAGCATCTCAGCAGAGAAAAAAAAAGTACTTTCATTAAACAGTAAGCACATATCTGATTAGGTTTACTATCAAGAGATCCCCATTTGTACTTAATCTCCAACCTAATTTGAACAATCTCATATTATGCTTCATCATTGTCTTACAAGTTCAGACTCCCTAAGAGGATATCTCAAGTTTTTTTTTACACTAATTCATTCCTGATAAAGAACAATTACCCAGTCTTTGCAAATTTGCAATTCAGCACCTTTTTTTGCCATGCTTAGAGTAGCGATTTGAGAGAAGGTGTTTTATTGGACATTAAATCACAAGAATGATGATCTCTTTACAGAAAGTAGCAGATTACCTATAATTAAACATGCAGTACCAGGCATATACCTTGCCCAAATTAAAGTATGTTAAAATAACAAAGAATGTTAGAAAAATGAAAGCACAAATCAGGTTGAGACTTTCTTTCCCAACTAAGTTAGGGCAGATTTCTCTGTCTCATCATTAGACTGAGCCTTATTTAGCACCTTTTACAGGATTAACTGCTGCAAGCTTTCAAAAACAGTAGTATATAGAGAAAAAAAATTATGGATGAAGGAGAATGATGCAAAGTATTTGAGAAAGGCTTATTGAGAGGACCATGGCAAACTGTAGAAAATAGTCATGATTTGGAGATGCCGGTGTTGGACTGGGGTGTACAAAGTTAAAAATCACACGACACCAGGTTATAGTCCAACAGGTTTAATTGGAAGTACACTAGCTTTCGGTGCGATGCTCCTTCATCAGGTGTTGGACTATAACCTGGTGTTGTGTGATTTTTAACTTTGTACACCCCAGACCAACACTGGCATCTCCAAATCATGATTAATATCGACACCACTAACCGCCAGCTTAAAGTGGAGAGGATCTCCAAGAAGATTGCTAAAGACAATCACCTGATGAAGGAGTGTCGCTCCGAAAGCTAGTGTACTTCTAATTAAACCTGTTGGACTATAACCTGGTGTTGTGTGATTTTTAACTTTGTAGAAAATAGAACAGAGATGACTGAAGGGTCTGTCATAGATGATGGAATCAAATGTTGAATTTGAAGGTAACAAAAATGTTATTGAGGATATCAATGTAGGGGAAAAGGCTAAGTCAAAAGTTGTACAGTTGGATTTGCATGATCTTGGTGATGTATGAGATCTCAAGCTAAACTCTTCTTCAAAGAATGATTAGGTTTATTTTAACTGAGCTCCCAGGCCGGAAAACTGGATTTGAGTCTAACACCAGTACTGCACCCTGTTCAATATTACATATCATTGACTCTATGGAAATATAGCAAAGAAATGCAGATGCTGAAAATTTAAAACGAAAGCACAAATTGGAGAAACTGAGCAGGTTTGTAGCCTCTGTTCTAGGCAACTATTTTAAAGGACCACTGGACCCAAAACGTTAACTCTGCTTTCTCTCCACAGAAGCTACCAGACCTCCTGAGTTTGACAAGCAATTTCTGTTTTTGTTTCATTGACTCAGTTATTCTTCTGTTGATTCTTGACCAGGTTATGTTAAAATTGTTCCTTTTGGTTTATTCTACTCAAACAACAAGGCGGAAAGGGAGAGGGAGATCCAGGTACAAATAATTTGGGACAAGGAAGAAGTCAGGAGCAGTGTTTTTGGGTGAAGAAGGAAGTCTGAACTGCAGCTGGAAGCAACAGAAATTAGGTAGTATGGAGAAGCTGGGAGAGAATTGGGGGTGACACTTGTTTGAAGGCGAGTCAAAAGGAAGCATATGCTGTGTCAGCAAAAGGATGGAGACATGATTAGGTCCTAACTGGTAGAACTTCAAGGGAGAGGACTTCAGGGAGATGATGGAAAGTATTTGAGAAGGCCTTGTAGGCAGAATTATAGCAGGCTGTGGGGGATCGAGCTGAGTTAGTTGAAGGTAGTTTACATTAATCTGAAAAGAAATTAAGAACACTATATGAACTAATTTAAACCGAATCAAAATTTTCTGACATCAGGGAATATCTCCATTTGAACTCTGACTAGTGCCTTAAATTTCATAGCCACACAGATGATGTTGGTTCTCTTCCAAGTATACATCCTGGGATCTTATCTTTAATGCAAGAGCATTATTTTAAGACATAAAATACTAACACTTATAATATTTCACAATCTATTTTGTTCATTCCTTTTATGACTTACTGTCACTTGAAGCCAATAATCATCATGGTATTGAAAGTGAATGTATTTAAAATGAGTTTAAAGTTACTTTGTACTGGCCTCATGTTTTGAAGAAGTGCTACCAAACTGTACTCCATTAAGTCGTCTTCCAGTGTTTCGCACCATGTACCTTTGGTCTCCTATAGACCGTTGGAGGACAATCCACCAATTTACACAGCTCTTAAAATTGGACCCCTATCCTTCTGAAGTAGCCTTCTCCAAAATATCTACAGAAGAACAGAAATACAGAGCACATCAACAACTTGATTTTTCAAACCTTAACAAAAATTACAGTGCAGATGGGGAGCAGATGCTGGGTTACCAGTTATCACATGTGCCGTACTCAGTGTATCAGGTCAAAAACCAACTTAATATCAGGGTACATGAGCTGTTAGAAATGATCTGTTCAAGATCTCCCACAAACGTACTTCCACAACTACACTGCCTATGTGTGAAGAGCCAAATGTATGATTTATAAATACAATACAAATGAAGTTCACATGTAACTATTTCTGATGTTCTGTGCCAACTTTCAAATCCCTCAAAGAACAAAAGGACCAACAAGTGGATATTGTCAAATCTGAGTTAGAAGGCAGTCTTCTCGTCAATGTTGTTCATTTTGATCTTGGTCATAGCCAAGTAGAGAAGGGTCGGCAAATTCCATCTAATAACCCCCAGCTGCAACAACTCCAGTGGATCGTTATCAGTGGATGATTTATGCCTATTCAGCAGCTAGGATGTTCTTTCTGGTTGTGAGAGATCAACTAGAAATTTCTAGGAATTTAGTTTTCAAAGACAAACAAGTGATTTTTCCACATGCTTTATGTCAAAATATGCTTGGCCATATATAAGTTACATTGGTATAGAAACAGCACATAAATTCATCTATTAGTTTGGCACCTATTAGGACATCAATCAGCTGAGGTAGTATTGTGAAAGTGTCAACTCCATCAATCTCAACAATTGAGAGAACATTTCTTTCCTTAAGAGATTCCTTCTAAGTCATGGTTTAAAATCACAACTGATATTTTTTGTGTCTAAGGATATGAATATGTCCTGGTGACTGATTACTTTACCAGATTCCCTTTTGAGAGTCAAATCAGATTCACTATTATTGTAATAGTTGATCCTTTAACCACCAAATTCAATACGTTTGGCATTCCTAAACAAACTGTGTTCAACAACAGTTCACAATCCACTGGTGTGTCCTTCGAATACATGCAGGAGGTGGGGTATTCAAAACATTACCTCTTCTTTCCACTGTCCTCAATCTAATGATCTTGCAGAATAAACTATTCATTCCAGAAAAGTCTATGACCATTCGGTATGCAAAACTACTTGATTTGAGTGAGTTGATTTTCAGATATCCCTGTTAAATCCACATGCTACTTCACAGGCCATTAGTTTACCCTCGCCAGCACTTCTCATGTTTGGATGATAGATCCACACAATTCTTTCCTATCGCACTTTTACCATACAACATGTGTATATGATTCGTTGTTAGAAAGAAGGAAGAAAGTGAAACAAGAGCATGATCAATGTGCATGTCTCAACTTGAACCAGAACAAAGCATCAGAGCTGTGGATCTTCATATGAATTGTGGAAAGTTACTGCAATGTTATTTCCCATCCACGTCATCAGGCATTGTCACAAACAATGGTCAAATCCTAAAGTGAAGCAGACAACCAAGCCAGGTTGACTACTATCCATCATATAAGATGATGACCCTGATACTGAAATTATCATATCAAATAGAAACCACTCATCTATAGCATAAGATACATAGCCATCCACATCAGCAACACACCACAGAGTAAAGCAATACAGCCAAGTTGTGATAACTGTGTAAGGATTAGGTCCAGTTGTGTTGTGCATTCACCAAAACATTATATAGATATTTAATTTTTTATGAATATTTGGATATAATTATCAGGATAGGTTTCCTATTCTTTTAATGGAGAAAGAGCGGTGTTATATTAAATCTTAGAAAGGCATTCTACCTCAAAAACAGCTGGAGGACATCACCATAGACGATGCTCTCAATTAAGAGATCTCCATCTTACTCCCTGTGCTGTTAATCTGTTGGTTCCACTGTCAGCAAATAGTCAACCAGTCTGCTAGTGAATCAACTATATTTTATATAGCCAGCCTGTATATTTGACTTAGAGGTATCATACAGTATTTGAGTATCAGTTATTTGTTAATAAACATCCAGAGGTCTGTCTCAATAAGAACCTGATATTCTATGGTATATGTTACACAGGAAATTACATCACATCAGACAGGAATAAACATATTCCTCCCAAGGCCTTGGAAGTTCTTCAGGTTGAAAGTAATCTAACACTTCATTGCTAATTTGTGATCAAAACCACTTCATGTTAGTAAATTGGCAAGAAAAATATATATTGTTTTGTAACAGCTGTCATGCAGTTGTAGTTAAAAATACTTAAGTAGCGCGTCTTGTTTTGTTTTAAATTTATAAAAACCGTATGTCTTATCCCCTGGAGTTGACCTACAGTATTTTTTATATTTGCCCAAAATTTCATCCATAATAATTCTTGACTGAAAACACATGGTAAACAGATTCTGTTATTCAGCTGACACTATCCTTATTTCAGATTTGGCATCTTCCAACTGTCTTGAATGACAACTGCGGTAGAAATCACCTCCTGAAATATCTCCTCAGTGTCTCTCCTGGCTCCTGGCATCCTTTCCTTTTAAATTTCTATCAGATGATCATACTTTTTTTTTGGCATGCATTGTCGAATCTTTTCACATTAGTTTATCGCTTCAGTAAGAAACCTTTGCCCTGCACTGCTATTTATTTTGTTTGCCACAATTTCTCTTTTTCAAATTTATGTAGAACATAGCACAGATCTGATGAATTCTTTTTATTGCTTTGTCAGATGCACATGAGATAGACTTCAATCTCTTCCAGAAATGGGGAATAGGTGATACTGACAAGGACATGTGTATTGAACACATATACAATCAGTAACATTGTGAGAGCAGGAAAGCCACAAACTTTGCAAAGTAGACAACCTCACCACTGGCCTTTTGACCGGGATAATGAATAAACTGTTGCTGAAACTTTGAGATTTTTTGTAATAAATTTAAAACATTTATTCCAAACAAGAAGATAGTTAAAAATGACTCTGACATTTTATATTGTTCATTATTCCTTATTTCTGCATATTTGCAGATGTGTAATTATTATAAAGTTATTGGAACAGTAGAAATTAGGAGGAATAAAGCATGAGCTATATCTGGCCTAAACGTACTAAATCTGAGCATAATCCTCGAGGCTTCATCATTTGAGGGGCAAAGTCTTTTTCCTGAGGTTGGGAAGTCAAGAACTAGAGGGCATAGGTTTAGGGCGAGAGGGTAAAGATATAAAAAAGACCTATGGGGCAACTTTTTCACACAGAGGGTGGTACGGGTATGGAATGAACTGCCAGAGAAAGTGGTGGAGGCTGGTACAGTTGCAACATTTAAGAAGCATTTGGATGGGTATATGAATAGGAAGGGTTTGGAGGGATATGGGCCGGGTGGGACTAGATCGTTGGGATATCTGGTCGGCATGGACGGGTTGGACCAAAGGGTCTGTTTCCATGCTGGACATCTCTATGACTCTATGACTGCTTACCTCCAATTACCTTGCCTGGCCAAACAATATTTTCCTCATTGCCCCTTGTATTATTACTGAATAAATGCAAGCATTTAATAGAATAGCATAGAATATCCTTTACTGTCACGTGTACTCAAGAACGCCAGTATAGGAGTACAGTGAAAAGTTTACAGTGTTGTCTGCAATGGAGCCATCTTAGGTACAGAATACCTTGGTACAGATCTTAGATTTAAAAAAAATTTAAAAAAAGAAGTTGCATTTCTTTCGAGTAATTCATAGAACAAGACATCGTTAAAAGGACAAACATTACAGTCAGATAAACAGATTATAGGTACACATTACATTGCAGTAGCTTATCGCAGGGATATCCACACATGGTCTGACTATCCTCACAAACCTCTGACTGCCTGTGCCAGACCCCAGTCGAACAACCGTCTCTGCTCTGTTCTGCTCCACTCTCGCTCTCAGCTGTTCCTGGCCTCCAGCCTACTCTACACCACTCCAGACTTGCAGCCTACTCCACACCGCTCCAAGCCTCCAGCCCACTCCACACCGCTCCAGGCCTCCTTTCCGCTCCAGGCCTCCAGCCCTCTCCACACTGCTCCAGACCACCAGCTCTCTCCACACCGCTCCAGGCATCCAGCCCACTCCACACCGCTCCAGGCCTCCAGCCCGCTCCGCTCCACTCTAGGCCTCCAGCCCACTCTGCTCCACTTGAGGCCTCTAGCCCACTCTGCTCCACACCACTCCAGGCCTCCAGCCTACTCCGCTCTGCTCTGCTCCAGGCCTCTAGCCCATTCTGCTTCAGACATGCAGACCGCTCCAGGTCTCCAGGCATGCAGACTGCTCTAGGCCTCCAAGCCACTCTGCTCCATCCAGGCCTTCAGCCTGTTCTGCTCTGCACCAGGCCTGCAGCCCCTATCACTCTGCTCTGGGTCTCAGCTGCTTCAAGGTAAGAGAGGGAGGAAGATAAGTGGTGGTGGTGGGAGAGAGAGAGAGAGAGAGAGAGAGATGTAAAAACGTGAATTGATTGAGGAGCACTGGGCTGAGGAGGCCAAGCATTGCCTATGCTGCAACAAAATAAAAGTAAGTCAAATTTAATTTTATGCCCTTACGACTTGTTTCCCCAGTTTGTTCACATCACATCAGAGTAATTTTTAATTCCTAATGACTCCATGGCACTCCTTAAACTCACCTTAAATTTCTTGTCAGGTTTTGAAACAGGTGTGTTAAACTAACATCCATTTCTCTTGTTGTGATATATCACTCTAAACAAGGAATTTCCCCTACCTACCCTTGCTCATTAACATTCTCCATGCATGTTTTAGATTACAATATTAAATGTTTGATAGTTTCAAATATCATGATTTTGATCCTTTTTGCATTTTTAAGTTAGATGTAAATTTTCCAGAGAAAAATATTTTGTTTTTGTTCTACCCAAAATTCTAAAACTCCTGTTTTGAGAAAGATGGAGCCTATCAGAATTGTATAAAGTTTGACATCAATGTCACTCTAATATCCTGATACTTCTGAGATCCAAATGACAATATAATGAATGTAGAGTGCTTTAATTCAGTATTTAAAGTGCAACATTGTACTGTATTTACCTGTATCAATTGTTGTGTTTGTTGATTATTTATGAACCTGGCAATTGCAGAGAAGTTGACAATTTGTTATTTGTACTAATGGTAATGGACTACTGATGTACATGGAGAAGGAGATATTTTAAATTGTAGTGATTTGTTATTTCCCCCGTGTTTCGAATCATCCTTGGCTAAGATCTCAGTCAGGCTCCTATCCGGCTTAAGCTGAAAGTTGGATTGGAGTGATGTTTATTTTTCCTGCACTTTTTTTTAAAAAAAGATACCTTGCCTCTTTAAAATCTCTCCAGTAACTCCAGCAGTTGTAGACCTTCTCTTAATATGTGCAAAACCCATAAGCCATGTTTTGAACTTCTCACTACTGTAAGTTGGATTTGTTTGAAAGCAATTGCACTTTAATATGTGCAACTATATCCATAAACCTTGGAAGTGCAGAGTACAACACACTCCGTTACTGCAGTTACGGAAATGATGGATGTGGGGTTTGGATGTGGTATATCTGAAATTAGGGTTGCAGCAGTATTTAGTCTCTCCATCATTATGAAAAATCAGGCCTTAGACTGTACTGTGGTGTGGACACTATACTGCATGGAACCATATTGCAATTCATGGGCCAATTACAGTCATCTGGTACAGAGATGGAGTTGGTATATGTTATGGAAAAGGTTGGGGAATGCAGCTTAAAACAGTTCAGGCAGGGTTTGCCTTGACCAGTAACATCAGTAAGATGTTCTTAATCTGACAGTTTGATTTTGCGCATCCTTACTTGGTCCAAGTACCAGATGTTGTGAAAAATTATCTTCTTCTAATGCTATTACACATCTGGTGACCTCTGAACTGCAGTTCCACAGTGAGTAACCAAATCAATTTACAATGCTCTAAACATAGTTTTGGTCCAAAAGGTATTTGGTTATCTCATGAATGTTGTAGACTATAATTCTTTTGAAAACAAATACTTTTCAGTACGTTGCCAACAGAAAATAGATAATGTACATTTCAACGACTGGCTTTAACTCAGAACGTACATATCTTCTTTTTAACTCTGTTTTCGAAAGCTTTGGGACTCTGCAAGGGGTTGATAGTGAGTATTGCTGAATCCTTCCCATGGATATTTTTAAATATGTAATACATTGTTTCCCTTGCTCCACTGTTGAGCCAGGAAACTGAAACCATGTGGATCAGAACATAATTTATGCTAAATTTAAATCTGACAGCAATAGCTATCCTATTTAATGAAGAAAACAAAATAAACAAATACTTATGTTTATATAGTGTCTTTCACAACTCGAGGGCATACAACAATGCCTTAAAACCTATAGAATACTTTTGAAATCTACTCACTGTTGTGGTATAGCAGTTAACCTGTGACCACACGCAGCAGCAGCTGAACAATATTCTGATTTGTTGTATTTTTAGTGATGTTGATTGGAGGATGAATTTTATCCAGGTCACTCGGGATAATGCTTCTGCTGTTCTTCAAAGTAATGCACAGGATATGTTGAAAGAGCAGAGGGACTTTTGGCTTAGCATCTCCTCCAAAAGACAATTCCTCTGAGTGTACCACTCCCTCAGGACTGCTTTGAAGTACGAGACTAAATTTCTGTGCTCAGGTCTAGGGAAGGATGTTTATGTTTATTTCATAGGGTAGTATTTATTTTTTTAACAGTCTCACCTTGATCCATACTTCACCTCTCCACTTGGTTTTAAAAGGTCTGGTCTTTCCCAAACACCTTCCCTCAACAGTCATTTACAACTGAGAGAATTGCATGATTCCACTGGAAGCACCAAAGATGGCTTTTGTTGTTTTGTGTAACAAACAATCTATCCAAGATTTTCAGTAGTATTATTAGCTTATTTTTTTAAAAACTGCTCATGTTTATTTTGATTCCTGTTGAGTGATACATTTGGGGATAATCTCATACATGATGTCTTTTGTTTTACATTTTCATTGTGAGTTCATTGAGACAGCACTTACTCTACAAAGCAATGTACCTCACCCACCCACCCCCACTATTTGTTCACCATGGACATGGTGTGAATTTTATACATTTCAATGGGATATGGGGATGCCAGCCCAGCATTATGTAGCCTGCCAAACTATTTGGAATTATGCATTTTGCAAGCAGATAACAGCCAGCTGGTATTTGACTGTGTAGGAAGTTTGTTTCCCAACTACAAACCCTTGCCCTTTTTTATGCTCAGTCATGGGATGTAGTCTTCTCTCACTGGCCCAATGTTTATTTGCATGTCACTAATTGTGCTTGAGAAGCTGATGGTGAGCTGCCTCTTTACTGTGGTTACCCATTTGGTGTAGATAACTCCACAATGGAGTTAGGGAGTGAGTTCCAGGATTCTGACCTAGCAACAATGAAGGAAAGGTGATATATTTCCAAATCAGGAAGTCAGACGCAATGGTGTTCCCATGTATCTCTTTCTGTTATCATTCTGGATGATGGTGGCCATGGATTTGTAAATTGCTACCTAAGGGGGCTTAGTGAATATCTGCAGAGCTTCTTAGACCGTTGATACTGGATGTAAGTGGTGGGGGGAATGAATATTTGTGGATATGATGCCCATCAAGCAGACTGTTTTGTCATGGATGGTGACACACTCCTTGTATTGTTGGAGCTGCCCGCATCCAGGCAAATAGGGAGTATTCTATCACACTCCTGACTTGTGATTTGGAGATGGGGGACAGGCATTGGGAAGTCAGGAGGGGAGTTACTCACTGTAAGATTCCTAATCCCTGACCTGCTCTTGTAGCCACAGTACATATGTGGTTTGAACAGTTCAGTTTTTGATCAGTGGAAAACCTCAGATGTTGATAGTGGGGGATTCAGAGATGATAATGCTAATGAATGTGAAGGGACAATGGTTAGATACTCTTTCATTGGAGATAGTCATTGTCTGGTCCTTGTATGATGGAATAATTATTTGCCACTTGTCAGCCCAAGCTTTGATACTATCCAGGTCTTGCTGTGTTTGGGCATACACTGTTTCAGTATCTGAAGAATTGTAAATACTGCTGAACGTTGTGCAGTCATTGGTGAACATCTCACTTCTCACCACATGATGGAGGGGAGGCCATTGATGAAGCAGCTGGAGATGGTTGAGCTTAGGACTCCACCCTGAGCAACTCGTGCAGAATGTTCCAGAGCTGAGATGACTGATCTTCAAAACCTGCAACCATCTTCCTTTATGCCCAGTACGACTCAATTCAGTCGAGAGTCCCACTGACTCTAGTTTTGCTGGCTTGTCAATTAGATAGTTTAAAAATAGTGGACATTAGTAAAGCCCAAACTTTATTTTATCAGAGACCAACATGATGACTTCACGACTTGGCATTACCATATCAAATTTTGCCTGAGTGCGGAGGTTCAATGCACCCAAGTTTGGAAACTTGAATCCATGTCGTGATTTCGTTCTGTCCTCCAGTAGAAGCATTTTGAAGGTGCCATGGCAAATATATCAGAAAAGAGAACATATTTCATCTGATGGAATTTTGAAATTATAATTAATCTTGCAATAGTTAAAAAATTAATGGATTGGATATATTATTTCAAAAGAGAGTTTGAAGATACATATATTTCAGAGATATTAGCTCTCTAATGACCAAGATATCCAGCATCTATCAATGCTTTGTGACCATCTGATGGACTGGCCGAGTTCATTGCAGAGCACACCAGGAACAAGCAACAAAAGGCTGTAGTGAGGACACTTTGTGCACAGGCGTGCAGCTCCGTGACTGGATTAGGCCACAACTTAGCTTTGCTTGCTCTCTGAGCACCTACCAGCAAGCCTGCAGCATCCGTTCCTTGGCTTGTCATGTCCTGCTGTACCAATAAGCAGAGTCACAAAAACAGACAGCTTGTCTTGTGGCTGAGCAATCCTCAGTCTAGTGGATGTACGTCTTGTAGAATGGCAGTGAGCTACATCAATCTCACTCCTGCAGCTTACCCAGCACGCGCAGACAGTTAGCTATGCATCCAACTCTTCAATAAGAGGTGCCCATTAGTCAAGATTCAAGATACAGTAAGTTAAGGGCGGCCTCCCAAACCAATCAAGGGCATTTGGTGCAGTCAGGTGTTTGGTCAATGTTTTGTCGATCGGGGCTCTGTACTTCTGTTGTACAGGGAATGGTCATAGGCAGTAAGCTGGGCAGTGAATGACTGCATTTAACACAGTCACATCTTCGGCCACGCTCTGGGTAGTAAAGTTGGATGGGTTTTGCACCATGGACTGGTTGGGTGAGCACTTAGGGAAGTGTGAAGTCTGTGGAGTTAAAGGGATGCGCTACTAGTATGGCAATACTACGGCTCTAAGAGGTGAAGTTTGTTTTATTTCATGAAGAAAGGTTTAGACAGAGGTAGCGAGCAATCTGTTCGAAGCCAATTAAGTAAACAGCTCGTGAGGCCTTAGGTTTTTTTCTAAAGTTGAAACAATGGAAGCAGCCTGAATGAGTGGGGTCAAGCTCCCACTGAACAAGGATTTTCAGTTTTAGCTTTCAGCAGTTGCTGGGATCTTTAGGCTAGATTTGGAGGCTCTTATTCCATTCTCTGTTACAGTGAAAATCTTGGGTTCTCTTCCTACTGCCAGAATTACATGTGAGATAATCTATTTTATTGAATTTGCCTATACCAAGGGTGTGTTTATGGGATGTTTGTACATTGGAACAGTTAATTAGTAGTAGTTAATATCTATATTATTTTGTTGAGCATTTCGGTAGGGTTACAATTAAGCTTACACTTTTTTTTAATTTTTGTCTGCATTGTAACTGTTTTGAAAAGGTTAAGTGTGTTTTGCTTAAAGACAAGTAGTTAAACCAATCAAATTGCATCTGTGCTGCAACACCTTACACTTACCTTTAAAATAAGAAAACTTAGGATTGAGATCATCTTCATAATATATTTAAAGGGTTCTTGGTCTGGTCCATAACACTAGGAAGTGGGTTTGGGTATCTGGGGTTTTCCTGGCATGTTCACACTGTAGCTAGAAACCACTGGCAATGGAGCACTCAGTCATGTCTTCCATTGAGATCCAAATCAAAAGTATTTAATGTGGAAGAAAGTGGGTGGGGTACAGGGTTCAATCTGAGAGGGAGGGAGCTCAAACAAACACTGATCATGGGTTTTTAATAGGAAGGAGCCATTAACATTGGCCTGGACCCATTCAGTGTACAGTTGGTTCTGACATAACGAGATAGTTCCATTCCCATGTGATCTCAGTGTCATAAGAAAACCATGCAATAGCTGTGCCATTTAAACACATTGGGGTCAGAGTTGCATTATAACAAACAGAGGTAAGGAAAGTTTGCATTCTACAAATAATGGTCTAAATTCTTCGATTGCATTATAGCCAATTCATGTTGAAGAAACATGCATTATAGCAGAATCGACAGTAGTGCACAGGCTGGCAGAGTGCCTTATCATGGCCATTCCACCGCGCTGTGTGTGTGTGTGTGTGTACAACTGATTAATAGCTGCCCCTTAGTGCACACAGGGACCTAAACATTAGGGACGTTGAGCAAGAGGGTATAAAGGTGACAGCATGATCCAATGCAGTTATTCCTCTGTGGAGAATGACCGAGTGCTGTGTGTACACATTATTGCCCAATGGGGAAACGACCCAACATTGTGTGTATACGTTATTCCCCAGTGGGGAATGACCCAATGCTGTGTGTACATGTTATTCCCCAATATGGAATGACCCAACACTGTGTGTGCATGTTATTCCCCAGTGGAGAATGATCTAATGCTGTGTGTACACGTTATTCCCCAGTGGGGAACTACCCAGTGCTGTGTGTACACATTATTCCCCAGTGGGGAATGACCCAATGCTGTGTGTACACGTTATTCCCCAATATGGAATGACCCAACACTGTGTGTGCATGTTATTCCCCAGTGGAGAATGATCTAATGCTGTGTGTACACGTTATTCCCCAGTGGGGAACTACCCAGTGCTGTGTGTACACATTATTCCCCAGTGGGGAATGACCCAATGCTGTGTGTACATGTTATTCCCCAATATGGAATGACCCAACACTGTGTGTGCATGTTATTCCCCAGTGGGGAGTGATTCAATGCTGTGTGTACACGTTATTCCCCAGTGGGGAATGAGACAATGCTGTGTGTACACGTTATTCCCCAATGGGGAATGACCAAGTGCTGTGTGTACATGTTATTCCCCAGTTTCTTGAAGGTGCAGTGGGTGTCAGTGCAGAACCCCCATCCATGGAGCCTTGTCTGTGGTTATGAAACGCTGTCAAATGATGTGGAACTGCATTTAGGGCCTACATAGAGTGACTTACATTCACATATGCATAAACAGACAGTAATGTACAAATCACTTTCACCCATGCCAAGAAAAGTGCCCTCAGTATGTTTTAGTTTTTCTCTCCTTCCCACTATATCCTGGTATATTTGCTGGTACTGCAGCTGGGGTGGAGGGAGCCTGCCAAACTGTTGAGCACATTGGTACCTGGAGGTTTGGTGCAGTGACCCCTGGAGGGAACTTGTGTTTAGATGGGCCAGACATACTGAGGGTCATCTTGCCAGAGACTTCAGCTCCCAAGGGTCTTAGGCATTCAGACAGGATGTTAAGGAAATGGAGAGTCCAGTGATCTCTGCAGAGGAGCCTGTCCGTGTTGTTCCACCATTGTCTTCATGCCTCCTGGCCTCACTCTGCCTCCTTGTGAGGATGGGGAACCTGGACTGAGGTCAAAATCCCCTGGCTGTTTGTCACAAGACCTTCAATTCTGAGGGCTGGGCCAGTGGAGAGGTGAATGCATTTCTCTAGCAACCCCTGGGGGTACTTGACCTGACTGTCCAGGACGTCCACCAACCTGAACGTGGAGATAGCCAGACAGTTGCAGGAGTCACTGCACTGCTTCAGCCTCTGAGTAATGAGGTCCATGTGTCCTACATATCCGTCTGCTGCTCCTGCTCCTCCCTGAGCATATGGATGAAATTCCTCATTACTGGATTAGTAGTGCTGGAAGAGCACAGCAGTTCAGGCAGCATCCAACGAGCAGCGAAATTGACATTTCGGGCAAAAGCCCTTCATCAGGAATAAAGGCAGTGAGCCTGAAGCGTGGAGAGATAAACTAGAGGAGGGTGGGGGTGGGGAGAGAGTAGCATAGAGTACAATGGGTGAGTGGGGGAGGAGATGAAGGTGATAGGTCAAGGTGAGTTTGTTTCACGACATAGTTGAAGAGCTTCAGAGCAGAGGAAATGACCTGGGAGTTGCAGTGGGAGAGGGACTCCCTGAGATTCTTGTAGAGAGAGGAGGAAAACTTCTTCAAGGCAGGCATCCTTGCAAGAGGATTCGCAGTCGGGTTAAAATCAATGAGGTAAAAACAATGACTGCAGATGCTGGAAAGCAAATACTGGATTAGTAGTGCTGGAAGAGCACAGCAGTTCAGGCAGCATCCAATGAGCAGCGAAATCGACGTTTCGGGGATGCTGCCTGAACTGCTGTGCTCTTCCAGCACCACTAATCCAGTATTTGCTTTCCAGCATCTGCAGTCATTGTTTTTACCTCATTGAAATTCCTCATTGCCAACATCCTGCCCAATCTCCAGCAGTATCAGTGGCCTGGGCTATTTTTTCTTTGTCTGGTTGCAGGGCTGTTACTGAGAGGCGTTCACCAGATTATGGGTATTCATTCTGCACACCAAAGGCTCCCCCCAAGGTGTTAGTATCGGGGCTGGTTATGGCTGGGGGGGTAGGGTGGGATGCAAGGGCCAGCAGATGAAGTCTCAGTCTCCTTGTCCTCAGGGGTCCGGGTACTTCTGGAGGAGAAGTTGTGTGGAGGTGAAAGGAACCTGGAGACCGGAGAGAGAGAAGGTTTAGAGAGGTGGTTCGAAAGGCTCTGCAATGATTGACAGTGGCAGCAGGGTTCGTGTGGGAGTTGCAATGGAATGAAGAGTGGTACCTGCTCATAGTTACTCAAAGAGTATTTGAGAGAGGAGCATTACTTCTGACCTTTTAGTTTGTAATCTCGTAAACAGTCATAAACATTTGAATGAAGGTCACTCTTTTAAAAGGATTTCTGCCTCCAGACCGATCACTTTCCGAACCAAATCAACCCCAATCTTCCAAGATTACCCAGAAAACACTGGGTTGTGAGCAGTCATGGCTCCAACAATAGACAAACTTCCTTTGCAGGATATTAGAAAAATGCCTTCTTCCAAATGTCTGAACCTTAACAGCTGCCCACCCCCCCACCCCCCCCCCCCCACCCCCCACTGCTATGCAGTATTTGTTTCTAGTTGAGTGCGTGGTACTGGAAAAGTACAGCCAGTCAGGCAGCTTCCTCATGAAGGGTTTCTGCCCGAAATGTGGATTCTCATGCATCTCAGGTGCTGCCTGACCTGCTGCACGTTTCCAACGCCACACTGTTGACTCTGGTCTCCAACATTTGCAGTCCTCACTTTCTCTAGAGGATTTGTTTCCAGTCTGACGTCCATATCTTCACCTTGAACAACAAAATTCCGTGCAGATCCATTCAAACAGGAAAGAGGACAGGTTAATTCAAAGCAATGAATAGATACTGAAGCAGCAACCAATTCCATCCCTGCATATCTTTTCAGAAACGATAAATTGAGTTACAATAATGCATTGACCATTAAAAATAAAATGAAAATGGTCATCCGCATGCTACATTACAGATTTTCGATGCACAAGTATTGACATCTGGCCCATATTTATTTTATTTTCAGTTTATCTAATAGATTGAGAGCTGGCTATAATGTGAAATTGGAGGGGAGTTGGTGTGGGGGAAACACCACAACCCTTCAAGTAATTACAGACTACTTTTAGACAGTGACACTGCTGTGGTCATTCAAAGTCCAGAGGCCACTGACTGTAATGAAAAATATGTCACTATTAGTGTTGCAGATTCATGATAGGATGTCAAACAGCCACTATATTCAGTAATTAATGGGTCTAAAGTGTACAACCATTACAGATTTTTGTGAAGAAATTGTAACTCAATATTGATTTTTGTTATTGATTAACCACCATTTCTTAGACATTTTATGATGCAAATGACACAATCTCACTAGCTGTGTAATAATAGATTGCATAATGTGTCAGGATTTCATTTGACCTGCATTCTTACTATGGTATTTCTGTATTTATGATACCATCCTACTATACTAAATTGCACGATACTATATTTGTTTCCATCTCTGTGAATACTTGAATAATTTAGTACTCAAAACAGAACTGGTTTCAACACAGTTATTTATTTGTCAAATTCTAGTTAATTTTTGGTTTAAGATTAAGAATATTTGCTTTAATATAATATTTTCAAAACACAATAGGTACATAGTGTAAGAACAGGAATTTAATTCAAATACACTCAACCCATGTTGATAACATATAAAGAAATCTGAAGTTAGTGTTATATTGCTTGTAACAGCTTTATTTGTTGATGCAAATAATATCAATGAATACTTGACAAACAGGCCCAACATATTCGTTTCCAAAGTGATGTTGATCACATTTTTACAACACCCATGGTGTAAACTAAAACTACTGTATAAACAAACGTGTTTGCTAGTACAGTGGCCATTATTTGCAGAATATAACCTGCACACTTAAACATTGCAAGGACAATTAATTTTAGGCTTTGATCAGTAACTTAGTTGCAACAAATATTAAATGTGTTTTGCCTCATTGCTACTGTTTATCTAACAAAAACAAATCAGTGCTTTAAGTAAAATAAGCAGACTGTCCAAGACTTTCTTTGTGAGACTGAGCACGTGTTACTGATTAATATCATGGTGCTTCTAAAATAATTTTTATATGAGGGCACCCATTTACATTGTAGATTAATTGGTTACCTCAGCTGCAAAAATCCTTAAATTGTTCGGCTCCCAGTAACAAGCAATTTATGTTGCTGTTTATTGCATATTATAGGAAGTGAATGCTGTTTCACATTTTTGTGTATGTACTGCTCATTTAATTAGTTGCTCTTTGGCAATGTATAATACTGCACTGTAAGTGGACAGGCCCCTGTGTCCTAATTTTATGCAGTGGAACTGCCAAGATTTGCTTCCAAGCATTTGCTACAGTGAAAAATGGCATGCATTTTCTTGATAGTCCATGTGGTTGTAGAGTATAAATGGCTAATGAATTACAGATGAACATTGACGCAAATTAATCTTTTTGATGTCCCTAGGTTATATGGCAGGCATTTAAAAGTTTAATCAATACACTAAAGTTGAAAACATGCAGGCACTGCAGTTGTTTGGATGTAATAAACATTAGAGGAAAACTGGAGACTTGTACTCAGTACATGTATCATAATGACAGGTATTTATGTTTAATGGACTAAATATTTTTTACTGGAAGAGAACAAATGTCAGTTTAACTTTGAAGGTTCTGGATTTAAGTTAGCAATACATGTCTCGGGGAGATGGCTGCCATATCAAATAGTCAGTAAGGAAGCAAGAATCTAAACAATATAACGACTAATTGGTTCTGCCTTCAGTTAGTTAACCTAATGAAGCAAAATTGTCTACATTTTTGTTGGTGCGTATTAGCATTTTCTCCTTTCTATACCCTATGCAGCCTGAACTGATTATTTCATTTTGGTAACCTAAATTTAACCTTTACTGCACTTTGGTATGACATATTGTTAAATTTGCCATAGATTTCTGAAGTAACTGCAGGGTGAATGGTAACTATGAAACCTAATGTAGACTGATAAACAGTGTGTATGAGCTATGTCCAGTCTAAAATAGCACCATTGCTCCACGCCTATCTCTGCTTAACTCCATAATTCAGTCTTACGTGTGGTTATGGATGTCTGCACTCTGCGAGTCTATCTTTTTCCTACAGGTATTATTTCAGCCCTTTCAGATAATAAGGAATGTTTAATTGCATTGTTAATTGATTTTTTTTTGCACTGCATTATTACCGTGATTGATTGCCATGTTGATGAAAATGTTAAATGCAACCCATGTAAAAGTACTGGGGCAGTAAGGAAGGAGAGTCTTGCGGAGAACAGATAACCTTGATGTTAAGAGCTACATCCTTTGGATATGTCTTTCCTTGACATATTGATGGCTCGGGAATGGGAAAAGCTGATTGTATGCAGAATACAATCATTAAACCTACTTCAGTGCACTGTTGATTAATTTGTTTTTTCCTGAAGGTTCTAGTTAAACAGAAGGCCTCAGTAACCTCAAGAGCAGCAATATTTCACCAGTAGAAATTGTGTCTTAACTGATTTTCTCTTCTTCCTTTCCCTCCTCCCACTACCGTCCCCTGCAAAACTGTTTCCATCATCACTGCAGCAGAATAATCATTCGCCACCAGTAGCAAATCTGAAGACAGCACATGCCCACATCAAAGCTGAGCATGTCAATGTCATTCAAGGATGTGGAGATACACTCCCTTTTTTTTAAACAAAGTATGACATATGAGGAACAAAGTGTTGATTGTTCCACTGCCAAATTGTACATAATGGAAACATTAGCTTCAAGATAACTTTTAATCTGTCAGACTAATGGGTTCTTAATGTGTATAGGGGTTTAAATATATGTCAGCCATGTCTGTATAAGGTAATATACTTGCGGCCAAGAGGATCTCGATGACTGTACGCTTGACACAATATGGTTTATTATTGTGTGTCAGCTCATCGTTCTGTTCCCACGGACTTTGAGTGCTTCTCAATTTTCTAGCAACAGATTTTAAGAAGAGGAGGCCTGAGATTTCCAGTTATGAGGCACTGCTGCCTCTCGTGTGTATTTTGGATAAAGCTGGACGTCATCATAATGAATAAGTTACATTGAAAGCTTGGGATGCAAACTTTTTTTTTAGAGCACACATGCGTGCCTATAATTCACAGTCTGCCCTTGTACTGATCTGTGCTGTTTCTGTTGTGCTGCGTTGGACATGTGGAAAAGAAAATGTGAATGTCAACTTTTCCAGATCAGATTGCAGCCGATTAAATCTCCTCAGTGAACATTAAGGGCTGGAAATAGAAACTGACAGTCTTTACATTTATAATAGGCATCATCTGTACCTAATTTTGGTTTGTTAAGTTGCAAGTTATCAAAGTTAACAAAAATAAATACAATAAAAGCATAAAGGTTTCATATTAAGAAAATGCATTTATAGCACATTTCTCTTAGTGTCATTTTCAATTTATCCACTCAAGACATGTAACTAAACAAGTTGGCACTGGCAGTGAATACGTCTTTGGTCTCTATCAATTATTGGTTATGACAGTTGGTGAAGCAACAGTTTATGGAGACAGTATGCCTTTTGTTGGAGTTGACTTTTTTTAAAAATAATCCGAACCTACAAAAGCCTGTTCATATTATTTCAGATTTTTAAAATTGCTGTTCTGAATCATGAGACTCGTTGCAGTTTTAAAAAGCTAATGGAACAAACCTCTGAGCGGTGTGTTAGTGAGAGGCTCCCACCTGTGAAAAAGCTTGTCATAACTTGCTAACACAACTGGGACTATGGGTCAATCTATGAATGTAACACAATCTTGGATCTCTGTCTGTCTTGAATTTGATATGAACAAGAGGGTTAGTCTTGGTCAAGGTACCTCAGGTTAAGAAGAGGCAAATGGACCAGGGCTCCCCACTCTCACTAGTATTCAAGTTGCCCACTGGGAATGCTGTGGATTGATGCCTTCCACAGTCAAATACTCTGCTGGCATGGACCATCAAAGCACATGATAACAAATACAAGTCATGTGGGCAAGGTGTCAAAGGTTGGTTGGTACCCACAGAGTTACTACCAAAGAGACAGAATCAGAGTCGGCCCCTTCAGGAGAGGACTTTTCTTTCACCAGTGAGTGAACATTGGTAGGAAAGACAGGATAACATGTGATTCCAAATGAGCAGTGTGCCAAACTAGTAGTGTATGTAAACTGCATTTTATTGGCAGACTCAAAAACTATTATATCTCACACATTTATAAAGCATTTTAGGTTTCAATGTAATTTTATTTTGCAAACTGTACAATGAAATGTCATTCCTGCGTTGTTGTGTGCTTTGACTGCACGCTGCCTTGCTTCAGATGGGCTGTTTTTGTTAGTTTTATTAGTTATGTTGTTCTTTTGGGGAAATGAAGCATAGACTGGGTGACCACTTCACAGAACATGTATGTTCTGCCAGCAAAAAGGATCCTGAGTTTTCAGTTGCTTGTCACTCTACACCCCACTGTGTTCCCTGGCCAACATCTCTGTCTCAGGCTTGCTGCGGTGCTCCAGTGAACCTCAGCACAGACTGGAGGAACAGCATCTCATTTTCTGTTTGTGAACTCTCCAGCTTCTGGACTCCATATCAGTTCAACAATGTTAAGGCTTGAGGCACCTTCTTCCATGTCCTTACCCCAACCTCCACACACCAGGCCTTCTTATTGCATGGTCTGCTATTACACACAACCCATTGCCTGCCACTAATGGTTCCCATTTGCATCTGTTCATCCTCCTCAGCTGACCGTTATTCACTCCTTTGTCTGTCCAACTGTTCTTCTCTGTCTTTAGGCTCTATCTTCATCTATCATTTACTCCTTAGACCTTCCCCTCTTATGCTTTAAAAAAAAAGTTTTCATAGTTACAATAAATTCTGAGTTACTGCCAGACCTGCTGAGATTTTCCAGCAATTTCAGTTTTTGTTTCTGATTTCTAGCATCCACAGTTCTTTTGCTTTTTTTTTACTTTTGTTAGCTCCCCTCATACGTACTATCTTTTCATAGAATACAGGTCGAGAATTGAAGAGCCAGGCTTGCATTGAGTAAGGCTGAAGCAAGGGAACACAGATCACCCAGCATTCACTCCAGGCATAAATTAAGACAATAAATTGCACTTTCCAAATTGCATATATCCCATAGTGAGGACATGCTTCTTCTTACAACTGACAAAGTTGTGCCAATCTGCCGAGGACTCGTATTAACCTGTGACAAGGAATGGAACATGTGTAATAGAAAATAGGTTTGGTAGTCCTCCAGGATTGTCTGAAGGTCTCCAGGAAACAAAAAATAATTTCTAGGCCTCTGGTTTTCTCCAGACTTCCCAGTAAGCAGAGGGCATTTGAAAAATTCTGAATTTTTTTTCCCCATTTTCTTTGAAAATTGATTAGTTCTAAAAGTATTGCAGCGGGGATAGGAACGCCCTTTGACCGACAGGCATCATCAATTGTAAGTCTGTTTGCTTTCCAATTGCAGTTGGAAAGCAGAGACTGATAAGCTGGGAGACCAATAGCAGGATCATATGTACAGAGCATTGGAGACACCATGTCATGTGATTAAACCTCTGGGGCTTCATCGAACCAGAGCTGGCAAACCTAATAGTGAGAGAAGTTGTGATGGTCAATTTGGATTATAACCCAGAATGGCTGGATGTTGGGGAATAACCAAAACATGTGTGATGCACATGTTGTATTACATTGTCCAAATGCATAACTCACCATTTAACTAATTTTTTTTTCTATTCCAAGATTACTTCAATACTGAGTTGAACTCTGAAAATTGAATATGAGAAGCCTGGGAGTAAATTAGCATCTTTGGCCTAATGATCCTTTTCATTCTCTGGAATTATAATCAATCATACTTGTAAACGATTTCCCATCACAAACGCTCAAACAACCAATGCAGCAACATCAAATGATTCATTGCTGAGATTAAAATGTTTGCCAATGCCTTTCATTTCCATCCAAAACGCATTTTTGCATCACTAATTTGAAAAGGATTTTAGACAAAATGCAACCATATGTACAATATCAAACTGTGCAAACCTGCCAGAGCGACGCATGGTGAGGAACGTACAAGTAAATGGATGGGCATGTTATCATAACTTGAATCAAGAATGACAGGGTTCAGTTGTTGCAGCACAATATTGCAGAAAATTACTTTTACATTTTGGAAATGGACAACTGAAAGGTGAAAAAAAGAAGATTCAGGTACCAAAAAAATGTTGCTTTGAATACAAAAAGACTGGTTCTTATATAAATTTCCTAACATTCAGTTCTTGCAAGTTTTCCAGCTTAGAGAAGCCATTTTCTAATGCAGAGATCATTTCATACCATATGGATCTGCCATAAATACTTTAAATATTGGCTGAGGCAGCCTTTCCAAGGTTTCTTTGGAAGTCTAACTGATGTAATAGATTCATTGTGGAATAACACTACCTGCTTTGACAATGAGAAATAGATTCGGAAGGTATGTTCTGAATTCTGCAAAAACAAAGGTGCGACTTTTGGAGGAAGGAAGAAACTCCAGAGGCTCCCAACCTGGTTGTGATCTGATAATTGTGAAAATGTCAAGAGCAGGGTTAGTTAGTTGATATGGTGCCCATGTTGAATTGGCCTGTTGATCCAACTCGAAGAAGCTGGAATAGCACAGCAGGTTAGGCAGCATCCAAGGAGCAGGAGAATCAATGCTTCAGGCATAAGCCCTTCATCAGGAATGGATTTTGCCTGAAATATTGATTCTCCTGCTCCTCAGATGCTGCATCTCCTGCTGTGCTTTTTCAGCACCACACTTTTCAACTCTGATCTCCAATCCTCACTTTTTGCTGTTGATCCATCTGTCGAGGGACCTTTTAAAAAGTGCTAGGTGTCTGGTGCGTTATGAATCTTTGATGGATAAACTAAGTCCAGGAGGAAAGGGGCAAGATTTCAAGGAAGCTAGAAAGGAACTGTTGTATTACTGCTGAAATGAAAAAGACAACTTCTCATTGTTGATTATTATCTTGCAAGCATTTCCAGGAAGGGAACAGAAACATAAAATGCTGATAACCCCAGAGTATCTTGTATACCACACACTGTGATGTCATCATCTAGTGATAATGAGACTCTTGAATGTAATTAACCATTCTTCCTGGATGGAACTCACCCTGGAAAGTGTTTTCAGAAAACAATATCTGGCAATGATAAAGACGTAGATTTGGCATGAGTTAGAATATTGGGATATATTAACCATTTGAATATTTTACACATTTTCTAGGGCCATTATACTTTGCCTCTCTTTATTGTTCAAGTCACAGGGTGAAGCCTTTTGCAGTTCAGAAGGAGGACATTTACCCATCACGTCCCTACTGTTGCTCCTCAGAACAATCTAGTCAGTCCCACCTCCCTGCTCATTCCTCATATCCCTGCAGGTTAATTTCCTTTATGTGCCCATTCAATTTCCTTTTTGAAAATGTGATTGTTTTTGCTTCCACCACCCTTGTAGGCAGTGTGTTCCAGCTCATTACCACTTGCTGAATAAACAGTCTTCCTCATGCTCCCCACCCCCCCCCCCCCCCCGCCAAATCTCTTACCCTTTCGAACAATTTCTCTGGCACTTTGTATAGTTAAAATTTAACTATTAAGTTGCAACACTTCCTTTCATAAAGCAAATTGTTCCTTTATTTGAATGATGCCTGAACTTCCTATTTTAAATGAGTATTTCTTTTTACTGCCCCTTTGAAATGCAGTTTTATCAGGTACACATGAAAGCTGTAAAATATGATTTGCTGTCAAAACGCAGCTGCATTGCTGACTGTGGTTTCTCTGCAAAGCCAACCCTTTTAAAAAAAAATTAAACAGTTTCAGACCCCAGGAGTTCAGAAATTTCAGCTGACTTTTACTGTCACTAGTTTGAGCACCTTTATCCCCAGGCGAACAGCAGCAGCTGGAATTTATTTCCTGCTGCCAGACAGTTCGACTGCTTTATGATACATCCAGAAATTCACTTTCTTTAATATTCGAACCTTTTATTCAAGGTGACAGCTGCTCACACGTTGCTGTACAGAGCACCTCAAGTAGCAAGAGTTTTCAGAAAAAATGAGTGTCCCATTGTTACAAGCTCACAATGTAGAATGACTGAGGTTATCCTTAGGCCTCTGAGCCCCAACCTCCCTGACAGAACAACCGCTGGTAGCATAAAACTTGACTACAGTTTGTAATGATGTCTGGGGAAAACTAGGCGGAGGAGCAGCAGAGAATACTGCAAGTGATAGGCGATGATGTCAGATTCAGTTAGGAGTGCCGACAGTGTTCAAATAGGGTTGGCACTAATATGGTACCAGTATCTTTCTCCTCATCTCTGTTTTCTGTCACTGCTCACAATTCTGGGCCTGTCTCCACAACTGACAATGTCTTTTCAGATCACGTTATTGCCAGCGCAGAGTGCACTCAGCACATCATCACTCAGCTCCTTTGTTTGAAGCCTGGTCTTTTGTCATTAATGCACTTGATATCTATTTAAAACTGACGGAGAATATGGGATCTGTTTTCCTGTCTTGAGATCATTGACAATATTAATACCACATGTCCTTGCTTCATATTCTAAGCGCTGACACCTAGCTGCAGTCTCTTGCATTCATCAAGTGGCTCTTTCACCAGGATGTCTGCTAACAGTCCTGTTTCTAATCCATCAGTAACACCAGCAGATTGCAATCACTGACTGTTAACATAGCCTCCAAAAACATGTTCTTAACAAGTCACTTCATTTATTTTATTTTGATGATGGGGTGAGAAGGTTGGTGGGCTGGAGAAGAGCATGATAAATCTAGCGTGTAAAGGGCAGAAGCCAAAATTGTTTCTGGGAAGAACCGATGGAGTAGCCTGAAGGCATGAAGTGTTAACATTGGCCGGATATTCCTGCAGTTGTGAGTGTGAGTCCCATTCAAATCATGTACCCTCTGTCAGTATCTGTGCTCCAGCTGAAACTGCCTGTCTGGCTGACATTCTGGGTCATAGTTCAAATGGCAAGGGCCCACTCTGTTGATTACTATCATTCTATGAGTTTGGCCAGCGACTTTGTTGGTTGCAATGGCCGTTATCAGTACAATTGGGGATCTCGATGCATTTTCTTGCCAACGATTCTACATGCTGCGGAAGGAGCAAAGAGTAAGATCAAACCTATCACCAAATCGTTAACAAAAGCCTACCTTACAATTTCTTTATGTAATGAATCAATAAATGTTACCAAGGTGGGGCTAAACTAATGAAACAATCATTACATTGCACAAAATTATCCTATTTCATGTGTTACATTTGGGTGCCAAATAAAATCACTTTTTTGTGCAGTTGACATATTGTGTCACATTGGTTCTGTTTCCTCTTGAGATCACCGTGATAGTGCCAAACATCTCTCGAAACGTTATTTTCCCCATATATTCCTCTTTCAAAGATGCCAGCTCCATCCTTAGTGCTGTTTAATTATCCATAAGGCTATCAGTCTCTTCTGGAAATCTTCATGAGTGAGGATATTGGCCAAGTGCTGGCAAATGGGACTAGATTAGGTTGGAATATCTGGTTGGCATGGACGAGTTGGACCAAAGGGTCTGTTTCCGTGCTGTACGTCTCTATGAGTCTGTGATGATCTTCTCCTGAGATCAGCTTTTCCCAGCATCTAAGGGGCAAAGGACTTAATCCAATACTGCTAAAAAAAAAATTCAAAGTGATCAGCAATGAAAAGTAAATCAAGTTTTATGAAACATGACAATATATCCTAATTAAAGATCAAGATTCCACTTAAAATCTTTAAGGGCCCTGAGTGCCTCCCTCATGTTAACGATCATTTGTTAAGAGGTTATTTGTTCTTCTCTCATCGTTAATGAATTATTCTGCACCTTCTTATCATGATGTCAAAATGTATGCATCCCAATATGAAAAGAGGATGTACTGTGGCACTTGGTTTGGAGCTAAGATAACCATAAGTAATGTCAGAAGTATGATTGGTGAGCCATAACACTGCCGTTCTTGTCCATTAGCCAGTAGCCCCCAACGCAGTTTGCATTTATACTACACAATGAGCTAATTGTGCAAGTTGAATTAAATTATGCTTTTTAAGATGAAAACATTGCGATTGCTTCTCCTTGTGTCGGAGTTGTGGCTGCACGCGCTTTTTAAAATCGCGTTGCTGTAGTATGCTATCAAGATAAGTTGGTTCAAAATAAAGATTTTATGCGCATCATGAATTGCTTTCCACAGCCGAAAAGAATTGGCCTGTAGCACACTTAATTGGCCTTAGGTGAGGTGTTACAATTGGCCTCACAACTGCTGAATACAGAAAAGGAAAATCAGTCAAAGTTCTTTCTGTGGAGATGTTGAATGGGGCCAGGATAGGCCTTGACTATGTCACTTCCGCAGTCAAGAAGGCCAATTAGCACAGTATTGAGGTTCAGCTGAACAATGGTCACACTGGTGAGGTACCAAACTAAAACAGAGAGCTGTATTTTATATCTGAGCTCTTTGACATCATACTTTACTTAGTGCTTATTATAATAATGATATACTGATGCTTTTTTTTCTTCCTGATTAAGGGCACCTTCATCCCCCTGCTTCTCCATGCCCCCCCCACACACATTTGGATGAAATTCAAAGTTGCAGCTGGGTGCCCCATATCAGTCAGTAAACCTGAAATTGAAAGTGAATTTTCCAAAGCCCATCAGTGTATCCATTTTATCTTTCTGATTGCTTAATCTTTGTTGCATTTATCCCATATAAACTTGCTTCCAGGAAGATTAATTGAGGCTCCTCAACTGATTTGCACTTTGTAAATGAAATAGGCATCAACAAAATGCCTTTTTATCTCATCTGAGTTGAAAAGGAATGTTCAAAGCCTCAGTGTCGCCCAGTTGCCTGACCATCAGATTTTATCTACTCGCACTGTTCCTTCAGATAACCTTATCTAAAGGCGTTGTGTCTTTCCATGGTGTGGTGTGACAGGCCAGCTAATTGAAGTGCTTAGTGTGTCAGAGGGAACAACTTTATTCTCAGCTTAACTATAAAATGATAAAATCTGCTTTGGGAAGATGTTTTTCACCTTCAAAGGAGTTCCTTCACCTGCCTCCATGATTATCTTTATTCCTGTTTCATCGATAGTACTGATTTTGGGTTTTTATAAATATATGTACAGTTAAATGGACATCCTAGAAATGAAAAATGTTTGCTTTCCTTGAAAAAAAACGAATAGACGATTTATTAATGTAATTTTCCTTATCTGTTTGTAGGTGTTTTTGCAAAATGTCGCTACGTATATCATGGAAGGCACTCAGAGGGGAACAGATTCATCCGTGATGACCAGCTTTAAGAATAGTTCTGCCACAGTGCCTGCTTTCACTGCTATACAAGATATATACATGCATTGTGTTTAAAGCCAAAGACTTATCCAAATACAAAGAAACACAGAATACATCCTCAGCCTGCTAGTGTCTTCTGCTGACTTTGCCATGCCTGTCAAGATCAACCTTTCAGTCTAGTCTGAGCAGGCACATAGAGATTGACATGATTGCCTTTAAGCAGGTCCCTTCTATCGCCATGACAGACAGCTGCACTGAGGCTGTATGCCTGACAGGATGAGCCTCATGATGGATTGCCTGGTACAACTGCTGCTCATGGGAGGGCAGAGGTCACACCTGAGGTTGAACTGAGCATGCTTATTGCATCACACCAAGTTCCAGAAAGTCACATTAAGCCCTTCCTGCACTCATTACAATGACTTGTTGTTGAGTAATGAGAAAATTCTGTTCCATTTTATAGGTGGCCATGGACAAGATGAAATGAATAGTCATATTAAACCGTAAATCCCATTGACTGACCAACATTATTTCAGGGACGTAATCTTGATTTATCTTTTGCCTTATGGGTCTTATTTTGAGGTTGGGAAGATTAAATATCAGCTCCATTAGATGAGATTCTCTTTTTAACTTTGATCAGTGATGGTTCACGAACAAAATTGACAACTCTAGCAGGCTGAATAGATTGTACTTGTATTTCTGTGTGGCTTTGACTTTTGATGTATTGAAAATCAGTCTACCTTTCCCACAACTTTTTTCTTAGCAGATCATTTCTGAACCATGTTTTTTTAATATTACAGTTGCTGTCTCCTACTGAATTTGAGTGGGATAAGCAATTTACTGCCGTTGTCAATGATAGAGAATTTTTTTTTGGTAGAGAGAGGTCATCCTTTTCTGTGTTAAAACCCAGTTTGGATTAGACTTTTTTGCAAGAGACTTTAGTTTTGGTGCAAACAATGAAGCAACTAGATAATCTGACAACATTAAATTCTCATGTTTTTGACAAAATATGCCATTATATTTGGATACTCTTGTTCAGCACTGAATTTAATTGTTTGACTGTGCAATGTTTGGCTTTTCTACAATGGACAATTTTTAAATATTTTACACTGACCAAACATTTACTGTACACGTTTTTCTGCACGGTGCAACATTGTAGTATTGTCAAATTTGTTGTCGTAACTAAACAGATTTTCTGTGTTCTTATTTAAATACTGATGATGTTCCAAGAATCTCGAGTTTGCAGTTTTTCAGTGGATCTATTGGAAACATTGAACAGTGATGAGTAAAATTTACTGTAAAGCAGATAGCCTGTCTAAACAGTGTGCAATTATTACAAGTATTATTTACACATACTAAGAATATTATGTTACATTGTTTGGATTTAAAAGCTAACAAAGTAAAATTCTTAGCTTTATTAATCTGTGCCTGACGTACATTGCAGTAAGTTACATTCGCATACTTAAAGCAGTTTGTTATTTAGCTCTAATAATTGTTTGATTCCTTATCAAAATAAAAGCATTCTCTGAATTGTTGGATTTTCCTTGGTCTGGTGAAGGCAGTTTCTTAGCTCTGCGTCAAGCCTCCCATAGAGTGTATGTACAAACTTCACTGTGGTTACAGGATTGTAAATACATGGACAGTACATGAAGTAGAATATTGCTTTTCCCCTACAAACTCTTGGATTACTGTTCTCAAAGAAAAGTCCCCATCTGTTTTAAATACACAAACTGAAGAAATCATTCATGGTGACTTACATTTTATAGAGTCATAGAGATGTACAGCATGGAAACAGACCCTTCGGTCCAACCTGTCCATGCCGACCAGATATCCCAACTCAATCTAGTCCCATCTGCCAGCACCCGGCCCATATCCCTCCAAACCCTTCCTATTCATATACCCATCCAAATGCCTCTTAAATGTTGCAATTGTACCAGCTTCCACCACTTCCTTTGGCAGCTCATTCCATACCCGTACCACCCTCTGTGTGAAAAAGTTGCCGCTTAGGTCTCTTTTATATTTTTCCCCTCTCACCCTAAGCCTATGCCCTCTAGTTCTGGACTCCCCGACCCCAGGGAAAAGACTTTGCCTATTTACCCTATTCTATGCCCCTCATAATTTTGTAAACCTTTATAAGGTCACCCCTCAGCCTCCGATGCTCCAGGGAAAATAGCCCCAGCCTGTTCAGCTTCTCCCTATAGCCTTGCCTTTCCAAATACATGTACATCCTGTCGCTCAGGATTCCCTCCAACAACTTACCCTTCCACAGTATTTGGTAATAGCTCTAAGAAGTTCAGTTTTAAGTCTGAGCCCAGATTGATTCAAGTTGATTGTGAATATTTTTGATGTTGGTTTCATTTAGATTATGTCAGCCTTTGAACTATGCCCCTTCCCAGTACCTCAGAACTTACTTTCTGTTGGTGCATTCTCCAACCAATATGAGTTGTTCAGTTTTGAAAATGAGGTAACTGAGACTCAGCATTTTCCTACAGAGACATGGTAACAATGTCTCCCATTCTATTCCATGTGCAATTCTTAGAACTCAACAGATAATACAGATCCGGGTACCAGTTGGTTCTTCAGGTATTTCCTTGCAAGGATGAATGGGGAAAGGAAAAACTAGTTACTTCTGAAAGAACTGCTTCACACAGGGTATGATTAGCAGATGTAATTCACATATCTGTTGAAGTTGCAATTTAATGATGTGAGGGGGGTGTTGACGGAGGGAAATTGCAATTCATCTTGTACAAAGATTTCATTGGGAAGAGTGGCGTCTGTGAATCACCTCAAATTACAATCACAAATTCACTAGAATTCCTACAGTGAGGAAGGAGGCCAAGTCTGCACCAAGCCTCTGAACAGCACCCCACCCAGACCCAATTCCTATAAAGCATTTCCTCTTGCTAGCCCACCCAGCCTGCACACCCCCGGAATGGCAATTCAGCATGACCAATCCACCAAACCTGCACACCTTTGGACCGTGGGAGGAAACTGGAGTACCCGAAGGAAACCCACGCAGACACTGGGAGAACATGCAAACTCCACACACAGTCGTCCAAGGTTGAAATTGAACCCAAGTCACTGGTGCTGTAAGGCAGCAGTGTTTACCACTGAGCCACCATGCCATCCAACTAACAGTAAGCATTTACATAGAGGCATTGACTGAAGTCTAACAGTTTGGTTAGCTCCACATCTTGGTAAATTTTAAAGCAAAGGTTAAGAATGAGAGAAGAGGACCAGTAAAAAACCTTCCAGCTTAAAACCGTTTTGTGGAGCAAAGGTTTTGGATCCATCACCTAATTGAGACTAACAGCCTTTTATTCTGTGGATTAAAAAGAAAGCATTGTTCAGGGTGGAGGCACAACTGTGGGACTACTCTGGTACTATGCAAGGACTTGATGATGAAGATGATGCAAAAAATCATTAAAGTTCTTCTTTCACTATCCTGGTGCATTTCCTCTGCAATTGTCAGGCCCAGAAATTACAGAATCATTCTAAAGGATTGGGACCAACGTATCACCGAATCATTAACCTTTATTATGCACAACTGCTATTGGCTTGTGCACAGTTCATTTTTTTGAAGAATCTGCTTACAAAAAAAAACATTGTTTGCTTGCATGTTTTGAGAAATCTCCTAGCAATAGCGAACAGGAATGTTTCCATTTATTTTCCATCCATTTATTGTATTAGCATGCCAGGCCTAATTTTACCTTGAGGCAATGCATCTAAGTAACAGTATTGCCATTGAGTTGAGTATGTTTGGTGAACAAAATAGTACAGGAAATGTGCAATTAGATTTTCCTTTCATATGGATTTAGGTTTCTTAAACAATGCAATGCAGGCACTCACTCCCTCCCACCAATGGCTAAATATGGGATGGCATTCAGCCATGCAGATAAGAAAGATATCAGGATTTTGATGCCTGGCCTGTGTTCAGTTAGTGAATTCAGCTCAAGGCAGTTACATGGCTTCCATTTTCTTGGAGTAAGAAGTGGTAAAGTTGGCCAAGTGCTGCTCATGATCATTATCCAACAATGTCTACAGGCAGTGTACTCTCATCGACTTCAGGTGAAACAGGATTGGCCTCTGGTGGGGGTTTCCACAACTGTCTCGGTCTGCCCAGTTCAATATGTGTCAATGCTTGACATGCAGACAGGCAATTACCACCTGGGCCAGGATGGAGACTGCTGGTACATCCATACAGCTGTGGACAATCTGCATCAGGCTTGAGCAGAAAAAAAACATGAGGGAAGAAAATCAAAGGAAAAATTAAAAGAGGGAGAGAAAAAGTCACAACTGGATCTAATAAATTATGAAGTGGCTCCATAACAAGACACAGAGGGATACATATCCATTGCAATTAAGTGATGTTAACAATTGGCTCCGGATAAATAAGATGCCATTTTGTTGTCATTTCTTGAGTTCATAATTGTTCATGAAGATATTAATTTGGCTGAATATTTCCATTGCTGTTGAGATCAAAATGACCTTCTCCGATTTTTTTGCTTCCTAATGTCTATATGGCAAGTAGTCCACTGAAATGGAAATAGGACAGGGGAATTAAGGAAATCATGTGTATATGAGTTGTGCTCATCAATCTTTGGAAGCGGCACATCACAAAGGTCAAAGATAGCCTGCCGCTAAATTTTGTAGCGTTGTTCCCTATGAGAAAATGTGCACATTTTGCTTTGACATGTTAAAAAAAAACTTGGTCATTACTGCATAGATTTCCAAATGACCATGTTTATTTGTCGATGGTTTGATATGTGTATAGGATACTTGGAATGACAGTTGGATGAGGGAGCTACAACAAGTTTCTCCCCCTACAAAATGTCATCTTTCCCCTGGCCGGGATACAGAATCATCCTAATGAAAAGAGCAGACATTTAAAAGTTTCTGACAGATGTCAGGGACGCTGTCATTGAGCCAGTGCTCCTGATGTAGCTCGAGATGACAGTATCAGAGGGGATGGAGCTGGCTGCAGGACATTCCGAGTTTGGTATGTGTCACATTCGATCCTTGTCCACTGAAAGTAAGAAGGAGGGAGAAGGAGAAGGGGGCATATTGGTGGTGGTGGTGGGGGTTGGTGTGTGGCGGGGGTGGGCATAGTGGATGGTGATGGCCGAGAAAGGCGCTTTTCTGATATTTTATTTTCATCAGACTGAGAGCTGCGGGCTTCACAGTTGAGTGACAGATATGAACCAGTAGAAAATCCGCTGAAAGCAAGGAATGTATCATGGACTGACACTCAGATTGATAGCACAAGGTGTTTGGGTATTTGGATCGAGTGAGATGTTCTAACTAATCATCATGTGTGCAGAGTTAGCTGCATTCTGTACCTGTAGATATCAGCAAAGACTGGCTCAGGATGAACTCACTCGAAGGAAAGAAAAAAGCGCCTATTTCTGGAAAGGTTTCAGATGAGCAGCATTTGTCATTGAGGGGGAGATGAGTGTAATTAGCTTGTCAGTCTAGTTTGGGCTGAGTTGGCTTGCAGTGGTAAGAAAGATGGACTGACTGCCAGAAGAGCTGACAGCCAGTCGATAATGCAGCAATTAATGTCATAAATAATTCTGGAACCAATTATATCAAAATGGACTCCATGCTTTGAAAAGGAACAGTATTCCCTTATCATTTCTCCTAACAGCAGGAACAGCTTTCATTTTTCTCCGTAATTACTTCTTATTCTACACCATAATACAACTATTCTGTACTTGCTACATTTGGATTTTTTCCCCTCACAAATACATTTTTTAAAAACAAAATGATAAAACATAGTACAGCGTAATCCAGTGTAATGAAATCAGTTAACTCCCTGCTACATCCAATCAGGAAACAATTGAGGGGAATAAGAACTTTGGTGAAATCCCTTTTGGCATAAGCTTAGCTAGGTTTAAAAAAAATCACTTAGCAGTGACATTTGGAAATGAAGACATTTATGAAAGAAATGGATTTGTCTTGATATTTTAGAGGTTGCCGTAGCATTACTAACATGCCTGCTAACACTGCAGCTATTGATTTTTAGTTTCTCATTGTAGGATTCTGAAAGCTAGATAAGACAATTCCCTGTATACCATAGCACAATAAGCAGGAGGTGACTGAAGAAAGTCCCCCTTTTCTCTTAAAGGCTACCTATGATTATTCTGGTCCTTTAGTATTGACAGCTTACAATGCTGAAGGTCATTGGAGGAGACTTGGAATATCTGTGTCACATGATTTTCGTTCATGTTGTCACATAGCATTAATCTTCCAGACTGTGTGTTGCACAGTGTCAGTAATATGGAAGAAAATATTGGTTAAATACATGTAGTATATTTATAAGCTGCTGAAGGTCAAACCTGAAATAATATACTGTTCAAGTAGTCGTGGATCAAGGTCACCGAGGTTTCCTTTTCACAATGTATGAATATTGAAAGTCTCGCAGACTCCAATCAGCCGACCTGAACCTTGGAACAAAAATTTTACTAAGTAAATCAGTACATGTTCTGGCACTTCTATTAACCTTTAATACACTGCTGACAGTAAATGAGTAATGATAAATAATATGACATTGTTGCAAATCACTTTTAGTACCATGGGCAAAGAACTGTAGTGGCATGCCACCATCTGTTAGTACTTAAGCTTTATTTTGTTTTACTAGTAAAATTAAACTACATTTTGAACAAGAAATGGCTAATAACGAATGAAAAGAAAGCTTAATAAATTAGCTTTAATCTCCGAGGGCTGCAGTTACAAATTTGTTTCAGAACTTAGCTCTGTGAACAGGGGAGAATAGTCCTGTTTGGATATCTAATTCAGTCTTTGTCATTGAAATTCAGGAATGCTTCCTTCTTTGCCATTGTGTATGTGACACAATAGAAAATGCTTTTAGAAGAGAGTAGACTTTCATTTTTACTGCATCTTTTATGACCTTGGGACATTGCAAAGTGATTTTCATCCAGTGAAATGTAGGTGCTATTATACTGTAGGCAACACTGTGGTAATGTAGACAATTTGTGCATAGGCATATCCCACAAACAACAAATAAATAATCAGATAAATAAGATACAATAGCTGGAGTATAGTAAGGTGTCACCAAATCCAGATCCAATCATTATATTCTAAAATGCTGTGGATGCTGAGAAACTCAGCAGGTCAGGCAGCCTCTGCGGAGAGAAAAAGCAGAGTTAATGTTTCAAGTACAATCTGACTCTTTGTTGGAACTGAAGTGTGATGGAAATACAATGGGCTGTGAGTTGTAACTAGGAGGGGAAAGTGCAACAAAGGGGAAGGGAAATCAAAAGTATTGTGGAATGAAAGCAAAGGGAGTGGGAATGGGTGTAGAGACAAAACAAAGGGCTGAACATTCCCATTTTCCATTAAAGAATATCATCATGAGGTTCATGATGCTCATGGTTTGTAACAACTTCTCCCAAGCAATTGGCTGCTGCACACCTTGCTGATTATGCGACTGAACTCTTTTGCAGTTGCACAGCCTGATGGGCAGAAGTGCCTTCCATTTTTGACATGCCTGCCACTGGCACCATATTTAAAGCCCAGATGCACACCACTTCAGCTGCTGCATACCAGGAGCTGCCCATCACAGTGTGTTGCTCACTCATTGTCGCTGAGGAAGATGGCCCCCAAAGTTGGTTTCACTCCCCACCTTGCCAAGGCTGGAGATGCTGGTTGATGGGGTGGTGGAGATAAGGTACTGCCCTATATCCTGCCAACTGGCAAACAAGGCCATGCAATCAGATGCAGCAACCCTGCACCTAGATAATGAGCCAGGTCAGTGCTGTAACCCAGCTGGAAAGCAATGCCCAGCAATGTGGGAAGGTCAGTGATCATCTGCAGTCCACAAGTGCTGCCATCTTCTCTCTGCTATTTCATGCTCTCAGGGCCACCAGTTACTCCTCCTTTATCACTGCACCTGCACCTGCATTTCACCAAGTCTCATGGCTGTCGCTATTTCATGCCTCATGTCTACTGAACGGCTGTCACCTACTTGATTCATCCTCAACCTGCTAACCCTTGTATCTGAGTTTCCCACTTTCTCCTGCATCACCACTCCCTGTTCTTCCTGTCCATTTTCATAAAACTCAATCCCTCCCTTTATCTCAATGCTGGAATAATTGGCCTATCCACTCCTCAGACTGATGTTTCACAGAACCTTAACTGACATATCATTTCTTCCACAAACTGGTTGTATTTGATCCATAAGACTGACTCTGCCCCAATCCCTGCACTGCAAAGACATGCATTCCTGTAATCAAGGAAGATCATGGACTGGAATTGGACAAGGCTTCTAATTGAAAGTGATCATACCTCCTGATTGACCCTAGTCTCTCTTGGCGCCATTGAAAACTTTCAGATGTCCATTTGGTCAAAACACACGCCATGTATTTGCCACAGAAGCTGCTGTATGTATGTTATTGATGTATCCCCTTGACTGTTCAGTGCTCCCTTCTGCCTAAAAGCAAAGCAAGCTGCAGCGACAGGCAGCCTCCTGCTAAGCAGCTAACAATACAAGCTGAGAAACCAAAAGAATCATCCTATTGAGATTCATCAGATGCATGTGGATTTCTGCACTGAAAGTGACCTCATAGTCATTGACTCATGGTGTCTGTACCGCACAGAAAGAGATCCTTCAACACATGTCCACGCTAGTCATCAACAACCATCTAATGTCATCCAAATTTCCATCACTTGGCCTGTTGACACATTTGCTAAAGTATTTCATGTGTTCATCTAAGTAGTTCTTAAATGTCTTTAGGGTTCCTAACTTTACCACCATTTTAGACAGTGTGAGTTCCAGATACCCACAATCTCAAGACCCCTCTAAAACTCCTACTCTTTACCTTCAACCTGTGCCTCCTGTGACTGACCCCTCTACAATCAGGGTCTATGTTTCTCTCCTGTCTACTTTCTCCTTTTAATCAGGTTTCCCCTTTGTCTTGGGAAGAAGCAGGAATTTCTGTTTTTATCACAGCCTTTACCTTTTGTTCTAGAACACATTTGATCTCTAATCTCTCCTGCCCTTTAACCATTCTATGCCCTTCCCATTTCATCAATTTGTCTCACTCCCCCTTTTCAATGGCATAAAATCCATCATATTTTTGCTTCTCTTTCACTCCAATGAGGAATATGTTGGGCTTGAAACATTAGCTGCTTCTCTTTCCACAGATGCTGCCAGTTTAACCAACTTCCTCTAGTATTTTCTGTTTTCACTGAAATCATACTCGTTTGAATCTTTTTTAGTTCAGCAAGTGCAAATTGTGAATTTCTTCCCACCTCTCAGAAGAATGCTGCTTATGTCCTTAGACTAACTTTCAAAGTTTTTCCAAGATTAATAGACTACAGTAGTTTCACAGTGCAAGGGTAAGAGTTCAGCTCCCACAAGGGCTAGTTGTGAAATTGAACTCAATAAAGCTATTCACTTGTGAGCTAGTACCAGAAAACAAATGACCATTAAAGCTGCCAGATTGTCATAAAAACCCAACTGGTTCACTAATAACCTTCAAGGAAGGGAACCTGCTGCCCAGTCTGGTGTGGTCTTCATGTAACTCCAGACTCATATTATGTGGTTGATCCTAAGCAACCTTAGGACAAATACAGAGTTGCAATAAAATATATAATGCTGTGCTATTTGTTCCTCAAAATAAAATCCTTTCTTGTAGCTGTGCGATATATGTAGGCAATATCACTTTACTATTTCCCAGAAGCAGAATCAGATAAAAGTACTGGCACACAAACTAAATTGATAACTTGGAAGTTTTGACAGAAAAGCACTGTTCCCCCTTTCAGATCTGGGCTTGTATTAACCCCCAATAGCCCAGCAGGTTGCTGTCAGGAAGGTATCAGAGCACAGTTTTGTCCAAACAAAAGAATGAAAAACTTGCATTGACATAGCACCTTTCATAACCGCAGCATGTACAAACAATGAAGTATCCCAAAAATCAGAGCTAAATTTTCACAATCTTAATGTGTTGTTAAGTGAGATTCATGGTAAGAACATAAGACATAGGAGCAGACATTAGGCCATTCTGCTCCACTAATCAATCATGGCTGATAGATTTCTCAAACCCATTCTCTCACTTCCTCTCTGTAAACCTTAACCCCCTTGATACTCAATAATCTAGTTATCTCAGTTTTAAATATACTCAATGGCCATGCCATCACAGTCTTCTGTGGCAATGAATTCCATCGATTCACTGCTCTCTGGCTGAAGAAGTTTCTCTTTATCTCTGTTTTTAAAGGTTTTTCCTTTACTCCAAAGCTGTGCCCTCAGGTCCTAGTCTCTCCTACCAATGGTGTCTAGTCTGTCATGGCTCACAACAACCGTCCTTGTATAATTGTCTGCTTTTCACCTCATTAATTATTATCTCTGGGCTCTACGGCACCTTTCTTGTGAAATGGAGAGACAGGAGTGCTTGCCACAAGAAGCACCTTCCAGCGTTGATACAGAGAGACCAGATTTAGAGACCAGTTGCACATCTCCTCAGCTGCGGTAGCCAGGAACTGCTCTCCAGACTGTGGTGTTATCAGAGAGGGCATGGCCCAGAGAGGGAGATCAGCTTCTCACATCGCCTGACAGGGATCTGGTCATCATGGTGCGTGGGCTGACAGAGACGAGGTTTTCCTGCTGACCTGAGAAAATGAGGCCATGCCAACAGACTCACCCAGCCAAGACTGAGGTAGTGGCCTGGGTAAGCCTATAAAACATAGAACATTAAAGCGCAGTACAGGCCCTTTGGCCCTCGATGTTGTGCCAACCTGTGGAACCAATCTGAAGCCCAGATTGGGGCAGAATGGTGGCTCAGTGGTTAGCACTGCTGCCTCACAGCACCAGGGTCCCAGGTTCAATTCCAGCCTCAGGTGACTGTCTGTGTGGAGTTTGTACATTCTCCCTGTGTCTGCATGGGTTTCCTCCGGTGCTCCGGTTTCCTCCCACAGTCCAAAGATGTGTAGGTCAGGTGAATTAGCCATGCTAAATTGTCCATGTTAGGTGCACTAGTCAAAGGAGGGTGAGTTGCTCTTTAGATGGTCGGTGTGGACTTGTTGGGCTGAAGGGCCTGTTTCCACACTGTCGGGAATCTAATCTAACTTACACTATTCCATTCTTATCCATATGCTATCCAATGACCATTTAAATGCCCTTAAAGCTGGCTAGTCTACTACTGTTGCAGGCAGTGCGTTCCATGCACCTACTACTCTCAGAATAAAGAAACTACCTCTGACATCTGTCCTAAGTCTATCACCCCTCAATTTAAAGTTATGTCCCCTCATGCTAGCCATTGCCATCCAAGGAAAAAGGCTCTCACTGTCCAACCTATCTACCCTCTGATTATCTTATGTGTCTCAATTAAGTCACCTCCCAATGAAAACAACCTCAAGTCCCTCAGCCTTTCCTCATAAGACCTTCCCTCCATACCAGGCAACATCCTAGTAAATCTCCTCTGAGCCCTTTCCAAAGTTTCCACATTCTTCCTGTAATGCAGTGACCAGAATTGCACACAATACTCCAAGTGCGGCCACACCAGAGTTTTGTACAGCTGCAGCATGATCTCATTGGTTCTACCAATAAAAGCTAAAATATTGTATACCTCCTTAACAACCTGATCAACCTGGTTGGCAACTTTCAAGGATCTATGTACCTGGACACAGAGATCTCTCTGCTCATCTACGCTAGCAAGAATCTTACCATTAGCCCAGTACTCTGCAGTCCTGTTACTCCTTCCAAAGTGAATCACCTCACACTTTTCAAAACTCCTTTTGCCACCTCACAGCCCAGCTCTGCAGCTTATCTGTGTCTCTCTGTAACCTACAACATCCTTCGTCACTATTCACAACTCTACCGACCTTAGTGTCATCCGCAGATTTACTAATCTATTCTTCTACGCCCTCATCAGGTCATTTATAAAAATGACAAGCAACAGTGGACCCAAAACAGATCCTTGCAGTACCGCACTAGTAACTGAACTCCAGGATGAATATTTCCCATCAACCACCACCTTTCAGGTAGCTAATTTCTAAATTACCCTCAATCCCATGTCTCTGTATTTTGTGCAATAATCTACCGTGGGGAATATTATCAAATGCCTGACTGAAATCCATATATGCCACATTAACCACTTTACCCTCATCCACATGTTTGGTCACCTTCTCAAAGGATTCACAGGGAAAGAAGTTAGGAAGGGACCAGGACATTTGGAGTATCGTTGACTTGAGCAGATGGAAACTACTGGCTGAAGTGAACTCACTGTCATCTTCCAAAGTGCTGGAAATTGAAATGATGGAATAGGGAAGATAATGGCTGAGACACATCACCACTATGAGGTCCTTTAGAGGGCACGCACATTACATACAGACGCATTCAGAGGACAGGACACAGACCTGCAGAGTCACTAACATTTTGTCACCTGAATGCATTGGCTCCCTGTGTCCCACGCATCACTGAACACCTCATTCACACCAACACTTTTGCACAGAGGCCAGGGAGAGAATTGAGGTATTTGAACAGGATGGGCAGTGGTGCCAGTAAAACACATTGCCCCCCCTATCTGTTTTGTTCATTTTGCTTCAACATAGACATGAATCTATGGGATATCTATGGGTTAATGTTACATTTAAATCTGAGACAGACAAACTTCTATTCAGCAAAGGGATATGGGCCTAAGGTAGGCATATGAAGTTAGGCCACAAGTCACCCATGGTCTAGAGGAGCAAGCTCAAGGGGCCTGATGGTCTATGAGTTAAGTATCATGCTGCCACAGTTACATTTGGGGCTACATTGAGACTTTACGCACAGTGCAGTGTGGTCCCATGCCATAAAAAGGAACCTTTTTCTCTTCACCTCCTGTAACACCATCAGGGCCCTCCGAGGTTTTGGAGCTGGACTGGGCGGATCGTGCTTGATAGTGGAAAGGGGGGGACCTTTGTGGTAACCTCAGCCAATATAGGAATTGAACTTGTGCTGTACATCTCTCTGACTCTATTGGAATACTCTACGTTGCAAATCGGCCAACAGAGCTAATTGACCCCCTGGTGTGCCTGTGCTCCATGTTCTGGACTGCATCCTGAACCCATAAAAAAACCACACCACCTCCACCCCCCCCTCTTGTCTGAAGTGCTTCCAGCTGAGATTAAGGTATTATATATTAGTCTCTGGTTCATATTAGAGCATCATTGGGTTCCTGAAAGAGCTGAACTATTCTATCATTGTCAAAGACGGAATAGTCATCAGGAAGTTCAGTCTTGCTTATTATGGCCAACTTTTGTGATTGAAGAAACACAAGGTCCTCTGGACAGAATATTTAGCAAATGCTTCTGTTTGAGAGGGCAGAGAAGATGCATAAATAGGAAACAATGTTTGCCAAACATTTCTCTTCTTAATAATGCAATTCAATGCTAATGTCAGACAGTTCAACATATTTCAATGTTATTTTAGAAAAGCCTTTGTAGACATTGACTGTTCTATTATGTTCTGTTGTGTCTGCCATGTTGAATCTATTGGCAGTGGTTTAGGCTGTTGTAACTATTGTAAACTGGTACTACAATCTCTCACCTCCTTTGCCTCCCAGGGGGTGATGAGCCCTCTTAAATCTATCACTATACTTGGATGCTTGCAATCGTGGGCAGCTCGATTTTTATTCCTCGCAAGCTGCCTTGGACATCTGTTATTTTCATAAAGGCAAAACATTTTGTACAGGTTGCATCATCGGCAAGAAAGTGAAATAAAGAGTGGCAAATAAAACCTTTCTGATTTATAGATATTTATGTCATTTCTTTCTTTAGGTATAAACAGGCCTACAAAATTTCATTGCAGTCATGGGCTGCTGGTCTCTCATCTGGAGTGCTGAACCATTGAAAACCTGGGCCAGAATGAACAGTATTCTGTGAACCCAATAAACGTGTGGTTCTGATGCACAGGATATAGTGTTCAAATTATTCCAGCTTTTTTGTAGTTCACAGTTTTGTTTTCAGTTGTTTCATTTTCTCTTATCTTCTGTCAAACTGAGGGGTAAGATAATATAATGATGTCAGTTACCATTTGCTGTGCAGACACAGGCTATTCGGTCTATTTAATCCATGCTTATGTCTATGGTCCACCCACAAATCATCTCTGTGAAGGGTTAATTATACCATTATTCTAAGAATGGTTCCTGAGCATGCTCAAACAGAGCTATGTTACAGTGACATCAGATCACATGAAACTGGATCCTGAATATGTTAGAGTTTCAGAAATTCTCCCCCTTATTGTCCCTTGTATATAATTACATTTCATAAAGTCCCTTAACATTCACTCACCTGAATATAGACTTCATCATATTATGTGGTGGCAGTGGAGGTAGACATACAGTACTAAAAGCAAGTGAACACTCGCTTCCTAAACTCCCAAACAACACACTCTTCACCAAGTCAGGCACAAACAGTGACTCCTGGCAACTTTCCCTAAATAAGGACATCCAACTGCAGATCACACATTTAATGCCCTACCAACATTATTGCTTTAACTGCCTGCCTTTTGGCATCACGTCAACATTTGAGATTTTCTAGCAGAAAATGTTCCATGTCGTGGGATGAATTGAAAGTGATATATGCCCAATGGGTAACATTTTCATCCATGGTCCCTTCAAACCCAATGTAGCAATAGGCCCAGAAAGGCAAGCCAGTAAAACTCATCATGTACATACCATTCTGACTCACCTGGGATAGCTTAAGTTGTAGCTTGAATGTGACCAATATATTCATTTCCAAGTATGACTAGTTTTGTTTTAACTGTGCATTTTTCCCTCTGGAGACTAAGAAGAATCTTGAGTAACTTACAGGACAATGAGTTGACATTTGCGGACAAGTTTGAATTCTCAAAGTCAATGATACAATATTTAGGCCAGGTTAAACAGGCATTAGGGACCCCTGTAGCTTGCAAAGACAGAAGCTATCAGGACATATCTGCAAGCTAGGAACATTACAGAACTCCAACAATTAATGGGAATGGGAAAGTTACACCTCAACTTGTAAATGTTGATGAGCCAATCAGGTAATTTTTGAAGGATGATCAGAGGTGGAATTGGACTGGGTATCAAGAGCACTCAACTGAATCAAAGGCATGCTCATTTTGTCTGATGTCCTTGCACATTGTGATCCTATCCTTCTAACTAGAATAATAATGAATGCATTATCCACAACTGCTCTATATCCGATCTAATATGATGAAATTAGACATCCAATTGACTATGTTTCCAAAAGTCTTACTGATTCAGAACAAGGTTAGACCAACATTGAGTAAGAGGTGCTCGCAGTGACTTGGGAATGTGAGAAATTCTTGGGCCACATCTTAGGCCTACAAGTCAAAATTGAAACTGACCACAAGCCACTGATGAATTTATAAACTAAAAGGAATTCATAAATCCTCTCAGAATCCACAGCTGGTGAGGTATGGCAGGTTTGTGGAATAAGGACTTGGAATCGTTGGATGACTGTTGATACTCTATCAAGGATCTTCATTAACAGTTCAAGCAAAGGTGACAAAAACTTTGTTCAAGGAACTGAAGCCTGTGCAGCTTTAACCACTTAAAACTTACTGAGAAGTTGTTGCAGGAATTTCATAAGGTCTTAGTTACAATGATAAAGAATGTTCTCACAGGGTGGAGTATGTCTGCAGTAACCCTGTCCTGTGGCAGAATTTTCAATAACATCAGTATTGATTGCATTTTTGTTTAAACTGAACGATTGGTCGGTCCCGCAAGTTTTCCCTTTGGACATCCTCCAAAAGATTTAGCAGCAACATCAGGTGCTGGTAAATGGAAACAGGTTGATCAGCCATGATCATACTGATGGACTCAAAGGGTGAATGGCCTACCATTCTCTTTGAGTATAAGTAGATGTTTTTTCTCACCTGGGCTGCCCAGTCTTCTCAATAGAGTGAGGTTCAGCTTAACTGACCACTTCAGAGGCTATGAGCTGTGATCGCTTCTTTGACGACATCCAGAAATTCTGAAATTGGATTCCAACCAAAAGAGAGTCTCTGTAAAATGACCCACTCACCCTGTCAAGATTCTGAGGTTGCCTGTTCCAAATATGTCCATTGGCGGAAACCAGAGAGAAATCCATGCAGTGTACCAGAGCATTGCAGGCCCAGAAAATCCCTTTATTGTACTGAATTTGCTGTCATACATCAAGAGTTAACAGTGCCAAAAGCAGTTTGACAGCAGCTGAGAAAAGGTAGGCATCTAAGGTAAGTGAGGGGGTAAGTGAGCAATGTGGCAGCTGAGTAAGGTGCCAGATAATTGGATGATTTCTTAGGGTAGGATGTGGGAGTTAGTCAGGTCTTGTTGGATGAGTGTTGAGATTGGGCAACCGTGGGCACTTCTGAGGAGTGGTTGAAAGTAGGCAGTGTCCGTTCCAATAGGTTCAACTGAGATAGGGCTGGGGTTTCAGTGGAATATGTTTGGGTTAGTTTGGGAGTTGAGTTTGGAGAGGGGTGAATGCTGGACATCAGTTCAGTAGGTGTGGGATTTGGGTCAGGTCAGGAGGTGAATTGTGTATATTGGGACCCTTTATCAGCACTGTACCATTTCGGTCAGGTTGTTGGTGGAGGGTGAATGTTTGGATGGGGAACAGTGTTGGATGGGCAGAGTTGAGTCAGGGTCTGGGGATTGGGTCTGACTAGAGTGGGTGGGAAGTGGGACTAGGCCTGAGTCAGATTTAGGGCAAAGAGTTTGTTAGACGCCAGCATTGGCGGGATTAGGACAAGTATGGAGATGGGAAGGCGATGGTGTGGGTGGGGACAAAGTCAGGTCAAATTGAGCGACAGTGGAGAGGTGGGGTTTAGGCTGGGGCAGGAATGGTGTTTACTCTGTCCCCAACATGCAATTCCAGACTGTGCTTCTCCAAAGATGATCTGGCCAAACGATGATATAGCCTCATGTTTTCTATGAATGGCATCTCAGACGTAGTCATTGCCGACAGTGGGCCATAACTCGCCAATGAGTATCTCCAATTCCTTGTGGTCTCATATGGACTTTGCCTACAATACAAACTCACTGAGATACCCTCAAGCCCAATTCAGGATGCATACTGTAATAAAACCTCCCAGAAGCATTGCCAGTTTTCATGTACTCAACTACCGCTCCACACTGTTCCATCTTCTGGTTGGCTGAACTTTGATAACCCAACTTCCCTTCCTTACTCAGGCTAAAAGTCATGATGTAAGACCATAAGTAACTACAACAGAAAGAGGAACATTATAGGATGGATCAAGCTCCCACCTTCCACCAGAGGTCCAGGGATCAAGACCTACTTATTGGAAAAGAGCACCCTGTGCAGCTCTGAGACCAGCAAATTGAGGACGCCATGCTAGGGAGGCTTCAAAAACCGAGATCATACCTCGGCCAAACATTAAAATACAAAAATCAGGAGTGCTTTGACTTTGCTGATAAAGAAGCCAATTAATAAATGATTGCACACTCTGATCCACTGAAGACACTGACAACACAGCCATTGACAACTGAGACAAGGCTGAGGCCACTCAGAGAAGCCTGCACTGACTCTCCACAACTTCCAAAAGAATTCCATACACATTCAAAAGATTGTTGATATCATCCCTCAAACTTTCTCCATAGACCATCATGATTTTGTGGGGGATGGTAAGGAGGTGAGGTGTGGAAAATAATACAAATATTGTAATAAAGACTTGAGAGACATGTGGAGTGTTGAGTAAAGTGTTAATTTTACCTTTACACTAGGAGTAGCTACTGACCATGGGAAAACATCAGATCACATGGAACTAGAGCATGAGGTAGTAAGTTCCAGAAATGTTTCTTCCGAAGATGCTTTGTATGTAGTTGTGTTTAGGAAAACATTTTCATGCTTACTCACCCGATTGTAATCCCAGTCATCTGCAACTAATCCTATTGACATATTCCAGTTATGCTTTTCTCTATCATGTGGTTCCCCTTAACTGCATCTACCTCAATTACTGCCTGTAGTAGTGAGTCCCACATTCAAACCTTCGCTGACAAAAGAAGCTTCTCTTGAATTACCCCTGGATCTGTTAGTTACAATCTCATATTTAGGGTACATTTCTATAGACATCAGTAGGTCTTTATTATTTTAATCAGCATCAAATGGCCATGGTTCAGCTCAACTGCAAATGGTGCTGTGCTGATAATTGTACTAGGCTTTCTAAAATGATCTGTGGTTATTTGACCGAAATTGGACCTTGACTGAATCTTGTTTTCCCACGTTACCATCACAAGATTCTGAAGGACTTCTGCCATCTGCACTTCCTAGCTCTCCAGGTGAGCACACCTTAGGTTTAGGCACTGGGCTTATTGTGACTTGAGTGGTACCACGTAACAGAGGGTGGTGCATTCCTCAAGAGAGCAATTGGGAAGCTATTTTTGCCATTGTGACCATAGCTGGAAGTCTTCCTTGGTTTATGCACCGAAACTGTTCTGTCAATGGGTTTCTGTGGAAAGTGGATCTAAAACGTTACCACATGCTTGTACTATGAAAGAATTTTTTATAGCACTTACATGTTATTTTATAACTGTTCAATAAAGTCCGCTTACTTTGAAGAATATATAAATGATATTGGATTTCTACCTTATTTCCTGTCGATGATACTTTCTTCCACACAAAATCCAAAAGGGCATCAAAGTCAGGAATAAGTTGGAAACACAATCTATCATCAGTGCTCACCTCCTGTACACATACATTCTGGATTATGCACATAAAATACTATGGGCAAAGTGACGTGGATGAGGGGCACACAGAGTGTTTTCATGAGTGTGAATGATGAAGTCCATGCACCATTCCCAGCCTGACCTGATGCTTCTTCTGTCTTTTTGCTTACGTTCTCCTTTTTAAGGAGCTAGTTGTTTGTAACGGTGGGCTGTGTGAGGTAAACAGTACCAGTTGCTCCCCCAGCTACAGGGCACTGCTTTGATTGTTATTATCAAGGTCACAGACACCCATGAGTGAGTCTATTATTTTTCAAGGGTGTGTTGTTTCATTTTCAATGCAATTAAATGGTGTTGTGGTGTTCAGAAATTACAAGTGAAATGTTACATTTGGACGGTCTGTTAATTGTGAAAACATATCATTTTGCTTTAAAGCCATGTTAAAAATATTTGCTCCTAGAAAAACACTTAAAATTACAGAATAACTGGACTAAGATGGCACAATTTGCTCATTATGCGGTATAGAGTTAATACATTCCTACATTCTGCCGTAAGATCTTCCATTCAAACAGCTCATGAGGTGAACAAGCACCTTTGCTGATCACCCATTGTGGAAAATTACTAGCAGTTAGGAGTTTTCATTGGCACAAGGCTGAGCTTGCCCCCAGGCAGTGTTCCTTCGCTGATGGAGATGCATCTACTGCAGCACACTGCATGTTGCGCCGTGTTTAACATTAAACTGGCCTGGAGCTCTATTTCAGTTTGTCTTGAGTTTAAATGCGAACAGTGAAAAGCTTGCTGGAAACAATGACATTTATTCACATTATCAGTTGCCACTAGGGTCTTTGAGGGAGACTGTTATTTCTTCTGACTATACAGGAAGCAAATGCCCCCTGGAGGTGAAGGTTGCGTATAATGAAAAGCGTGTGATTGTGCCTGTGCTGTGACAATGTCCAGTTATGGATTATCTGAAGCTGGATTTGTGACAAGCTCAGCACAGTTCAAAACTTGTCTCTCTGCATTGGCAGTTCTATGATGATTTGTTTTAAATGTATGAGTTGGGAGTAAAATAAACTTTGTGTGGTCTTTGTGGGCTGTCTTACATCAATGATTATCTCCTGAAACACAAGATTAAGGTGGATTAGGACATATGAAATGAAAGAGACAAAATGGTCAAACTAAACCAGTGTTGTAACATGGTGATGATTCAGAAACTCATTATAAAATGAGAAAAAAAACACAAGACATATCAATGTAAATGATCCAAAAAATCTGCCAGATTATAAAAACACAGGATAAAGTAAGCACGATTTAATAAGTCACTGTTGCACTATATGTTATGAATAATGTCACTCACAAATCCAGGCTTCAATCTATGTTTTCCCTTACAACCCACACACATCAATTTTGAAAATCCAGGAAATTAATGCTTATTTTACAGACCATTCACATTTCAGCTTGTCCTGCAACACATCCAGATCTAATAAAAACAGTGATAAATAGTCCACTGTGTGTTAGGTTGAAAGTAAACCTTTATTCTTTGCAGGTGGCTCAAACATCTGTTCAGCTCCAGAAGAATTAAACCTGGGGTTTAACACTCTATTTTAGGTAGAATACAATTTCAAATATTTAGACCTGTTTCACTTAAAAGAACGAAAACTTTCTCCATGATTTTCTTTTTAGATTAACAGCACAATTAACAGCTCAGTTATAAATTTTGTAATACTTTCAAACCGTTTCTACTGCCAAACACCTCTTAAATAGCTAATAAAAGTGAGACACTAACAGGATCTAATCTCCAACTGCACCATCCCCCAGAACTCAATAAATGTCCACGCTGTGTTCCACTTTAATGCCCACTATAGTTATAGGCTCAGTACAATTCAAAAATTTCAGTGATTGTGTATAAACATAATTCCCATGTATTCCCATAATTCTAATGTATTTTGATTTTATGTGATGTAGGAAATATGCAAAATTAATATAATTTAACGCTAACTATGAGGCATGTTTTGCTTCAATTAAAGTACAGGTCTTTGCTTCCAAGGTTGAAGAATTGCAGCATTTTTTATTAAAAACGGAGCACTGTATAATACCTGAGAATGCATTGTGAGGGAAGTTCTGGGAAAGTAGGTGATGTGGAAAGATCAAAGGGGTTGAAATATTTGCAATTGTTTTTTGCATGTACATATGTATGCTGAAGCTTTTTAATAGAGTATACACTCCTTTTACAAGAGGGCTATTCCAGCAACACCAAAACATTACAAATTTCAAAGCTCAGTCAAAACTTGGCCTGGTGTGCAAACAGTTGGGTGAGTTCCCACTTTTTTTTTAAATGAAGGAACCATTGTACTGCTCGTGAAAGAAAGATGTGGTTAAGTGGAGCATTTGAAGGTATGAGTTTAAACAATGCAAGCTTAAAAATAAACTGGCATTCCCCCCACCTCCCCCCTCCCACTCCCCTCACCAGAGATTTGCCTATAATGCAATGAGCATTAATTTTTTTCCTTAGAAGAGGGAACTTTACCAGTCTTTACCTCAGCATGGATCTCATCAGTTACAACAGAACAGGCTTTACAAACAACATGTGAGCACAGTCCATGTGAGCTCCTGGTCTGGTTGGATTAGAGGGTTTCTAGGGTTTTTTTGCTTGTTCCACAAGATTCACATGCCTATGGATGAGATGGGGATGGTTTGTGGGGACACGATTGATTATCCAAGACGCTTAAGCCATCATAAGTGAAACAGTGCAATTGGAATTGCACTGTCCGCCATTCCTTTATGTGTTCACATGAGTACGGTTATCTAAAGCAGAGAGATTCTACACTCTACAGGGTGAAAATGCAAGAATTGTTCTTCACCTATGGACCCTAGCTTGCGTTGATATGAGGATTGATCCTCTTGCATGTAATGCCAATGTAGTGTTTGAGAGATATATTTTCAACCAGTGATGTCAGCAAGGTGAGGAAACTAATACGTGATTGATTTGATTGTTAAAACTACAAGCACTTCACTAAAATCATGGTGATAGTGTCGATGACCAGACAGGTCAGGGGTCAGGTGTCAACCCAGTGTCAACACTTCACACTATGAAATGAGCTCTGGTACAGACCTTGCACTAAGACCAGATGAACTGTTGAAATGTTGAGGGTTCATGAGGAGGTGGAGCAGGAAGTTGAGGTATTTTTCTCATTCTTTGTGGGATGGGAGCATCACTGGCAAGGTCATCATTTGTTGCTGTCATAGGCACAGGAATCTAGAAATGGAGGTTGTTGGGAGATGGACTGGTAGGAATGGCTACAGGAAAACCGGAGCAGATTTGGAGACACAACAACTTTTGTTTGCAAAGTGAGCACATTGCAGGAAACTGAAATTGCTTATTATCAGGGAAACTGCGCTTTTCCAGCACCACACTTTTCAACTCTATTATCAGGGAAAGAAATACAAGAATTTCAGGACTATTAATAGCCCTTCTGACTCTTGTTTAACCAGAAACCGGAAAGTTTGGAGTGTGTGGAAAGGAGACATGGAGTTAATATCATGGTGCATTGTCCCCCGGTAATAGTGTTAGCAGATTCCTTACAATGGAGGGATGTAAGTGTAAGTGCAAATTACAAGAAAGACAATGGAAGGTACTTGGTGCTTCCACATATGCGATACCATTAAGATGGTAAGCTATAAAGTAAAACCTAAGGTTGAATTTGTCATAAGTGATGGCAAGTTGGAAGATTAACAGCAGTTAAGCATATTACAGGTAGAACCATTGGGATAGAGAATAGTATTGATGGACTAGAACCATAGAATCCCTGCAATGTGGAAGCAAACTATTCTGCCCATCGAGTCCACACCAACCCTCTGAAGAGCATCACACCCCCGCTCCAACCACTATTTTTATCCCCGTCTTTCCCATGGCTAATCCACTTCGCCAGCATATTTGGACTGTGGGAGGAAACCAGAGCACTCAGAGGAAACCCAAGGCAAACTTGTAGACTCCACACAGATGGTTGCTCAAGGCTGAAATCGAACCGGGGTCCCTGGCACTGTGAGGCAGCAGTACTAACCACTGAGCCACCATGCTACCCTACTGTCAGAGGTTCACTGGAATTGTTAAATTGCAGAACCTCCAGCTAGAGTGAAATATTAACACCATAGAGGAATATGCCAACGATAGATCTTGACACAAGGTGGACACAAATCCAGTTTCAATAAGGTCACCTTTGAGGATATGCCAAACCCTTTTGTTCATAACACCAAAGCCGATGTTTGAGGATACTTTTATTAATACTGTTGCATTAAGAGAACCTCGTCTGTTCCTCATGCTGGTGAAACCATGAAGTGATTTCATGGCAATAAAATGGTTGACAAGTTGGTTTGGAAAGAAGGCTTCCACCAAATTGAGCTGGCACCTTATTGACTGATGTTATCAAATTTAGGATAGTCAGAGGCTTAGAATAGGACAGGGAACACTCATGTCCCTCTATTGCTATAGTTGCCCAATGATATGATCATTGTATGACAAATAGTTGATCAAAAACAGAGCACCAAGGTCTGGTGGCAGACCTTATGAAATCCCTACTAAGTGGCAATGCTTTGCTGGTACACACAGCCCACTACACAGGGCTTGGAAGCTCAATATTTTGAACTGAATTATGGCAGTGAGAACTGTGAAGTCAATGAAGCTAATTTTATTCACTGGAAAATTACAGAGGTAGCCAATTTGTGGCTGAAGAGCTCGAACAATTTGTGGAGGAAATGGCATGGAACATTGAACCAAAACTCTGCAAATAAGCTAATGATTAGGTGGAATGGCCAAACAGGATTCGTAATGAATGTATTGAAGTGGTGCGAGCAGAAAGAAAAGATGGCAAGCAGGAAATAACAAAGCTCCAACAGAAATGGATGTTGCTCCAACTTGATTCATGTTTAGACACAAGTGATGGAAGAAGTTACAAGAGAACAGCACATTGCCAATACCACAATTGAGAGTGACCAAGATATGGAATCTCTACAGTGTAGCAGTAGGCCATTCAACCCTTTGAGTCCACACCAACCCTCCTTAGAGCATCCCAGCCAGACCCACAACTCCTATCCTATTTCTGTAACCCTGCATGTCTAATCCCTGGACACTATGGGCAATTAGACTGTGGGAGGATTCTGGAGCACCTGGAGGAAACTTCACAGTCACCCACGGGTGGAATCGAACCCGGTTCCCTGCTGCAGTGAAGCAGCACTGCTAACTGAGCCATTGTGCCATTCTATGCAGAACAACTTTGGTTATCCGAATGAGATAGGCAGGGAGTATTTTGTTCCGATAACCAAGAGTTTGGATAATGGATTGTTCAGATAATAGATAACATTTTTATAGGGCCTTGAAGTCTTTTTCGGATAATCTGAAATTCGGATAATTGATGTTCAGAAAAAAAGAGGTTGTTCTGAGTATGGCCTGGAACAGTCAAGTGGAGGGAAAGGCACGCAGGAGGCAGAGTGCCAAGCAAGGTTAATGTTGGCAATCAGATTTTGGAAAGGATGCTGAAAACATTTCAACTGGCAAACCTGAACCGGAATCCAAGGGTGTGTGTGTGTGTGTGTGTGTGTGTGTGTGTGTGTGTGTGTGTGTGTGTGTGAGAGAGAGAGAGAGAGAGACAGATTAGACAAAGAAATTATTAGATAAGAAGGAAATTTATGAAGGGAGATCAGGAAGACTGTATAAAGAAAAGGTCCATCTCCCTTTTTGGTCTAAGAGCTTTAATGAATGAGTCCAACAAAAATAAAGGAGGGACTTGGAGCATTTTACAAACTGACCATGTGTGAATAGATTTTAGGAAAGGAAATGGTGACATAAAATGAGAGGCCTTTTAAAAGATTTTCTCATGGGATGTTGGCATCGCTGGCTGGGCCAGGATTTATTGCGTGCACGGTGGCACAGTGGTTAGCACTGCTGCCTCACAGTGCCAGAGACCTGGGTTCAGTTCCCGCCTCAGGCAACTATCTGTGTGAAGTTTGCACATTCTCCCCGTGTCTGCGTGGGTTTCCTCCGGGTGCTCCGGTTTCCTCCCACAATTCAAAAATGTGCAGGTTAGGTGAATTGGCCATGCTAAATTGCCCGTAGTGTTAGGTGAAGGGGTAAATGTATGGGAATGGGTCTGGGTGGGTTGTGCTTCGGCAGGTCAGTGTGGACTTGTTGGGCTGAAGGGCCTGTTTCCACACTGTAAGTAATCTAATCTAATTTAATTGCCCTTGAGAAGGTGGTGGTGAGCTGCCTTCTTCAATGCTGTGGACTATGTGCTATAGGGAGATCCATAATGCCCTTAGGGCGGGAATTCCAGGACTCTGACCCAGTGAAGGAATGGTGAAAGTCACAGGGTTGAGTGCCTTAGAGAGGAACCTGCAGGTACTGGTGTTCGCATACATCTAGATGGAAGTGGTTGTGGGTTCAGAAAGTGCTGTCCAAGGATCTTTTGTGAATTTGTGTCTTGGATCTTGTAGAGAATATACACCGCTGCTGCTGAGCATTGGTCATGGAGAATGTGGATGTTTGTGGATGTACTTCTGTCATATTATTTATGGCTTGCAATTTGTTTTGTCCATTTTGAAACAAACCTTTGCTCCCTTCTGAACACTTTGCCAGTGCCAATATATTACAATCAAACTAAGTTATTGGCCTAGATTTCAGGTTATGTGGCCGACAGACAGCAAAGTTCAAAAAGTCAGACAAAGATTCTGATCTGCATCATCAAATTACAGATAACTGTATAAAAGAAATGGATGTGGCGTCTAAGTGGATTTCTCAAACATTCCACAGGAGTTGCACCTTTTGTGATATTTTCATCACTGATTGCATCTTCTATAGGGGTGAAGGCAATGCATTCCACAAATGTATGAAGTGGGAGCATAGTGATCCCTTTGCCATGTAAAAACATCTCCTGAGCAATTCTCCCAAGTGATTCAACAGCAATATTATACATTTTGACTTTGTCCTTAGTCCACACATGATCCCGATAAGGCACAACTGACAACTTCACAATAAATGTTAGCAACCATTTGTACAAAATATCTAGTTGCAATCAGAATGTTAACACTGTAAAAAATAATCCACAAAATGTCATGCATAAAATTCTGAACAATACTTTTTTTTAAATTTGCCATTTGTTTATCCTGAATCATCTCCACGTTGCTACCTTAACCTCTGTGATGTGGTCTGTGTTCCTGAGTAATATCAAACCTTCAAACCCATTTCTGGTCATGTTTGAATTTTGCTCAGTCACCATCCTAGATAGACTCTAGGAGTGTTCAACAGTGTGAAGCTATGAGAGTGCATAGGACTTTAATGGCTTCTGAGTCTTAACACTCAGCATCCACAAACACTTTGAATTTGTAGATATAGTGTCATCCACCCTACCTTCTGTCTGCTACCACGATTACTTCAAAAGCATGGCCCACTATTTTATAACTTAATTTCTTCTGCTGATTCTTAAAATTCCTTTGTATGATATGGGTGTCACTGGCCGGCCAGCATTTATTACCCGTCCCTAGTTGCCCTTGAGAAGGTGGTGGTGAGCTGCCTTCTTGAACCGCTGCAATCCATCTGTTGTGGGTTGACCCACAATGCCATTAGGGAGGGAATTCCAGAATTTTGACCCGGCGACAAGTCAGGATGGTGAGTGTCTTAGAGGGGAACTTGAAGGTGGTGGAGTTCCAGGGTACCTGCTGCCCTTGTCCTTTTAGATTGAAGTGGTCATGGGTTTGGAAGGTGCCATCTGACGATCTTTGGTGAATTTCTGCAATACATCTTGTAGATAGTACACACTGCTGCTGCTGAGCGTTGATGGTGGAGGGAATGAATGCCTGATTTAACATAAAAGGATGCTTATAGAGTGCAGTCTCATTACTCAACAGGCTAACTTTATATTAGGAACTATCACAACAGCAGAATTCCAAAGGATTCTCAAGGTGTCAAAGAACTCAAACATAACTCAGTTTCTCTCTCCACAGTTGCTGCCAGACCTGCTGTTCCTCCAGCACTTCCTATTTTCTTATCACTACAGCAGTTTATGCTTCTATTTCTATCTGTCACTCTTAAAAAGCTCTGTTTGCCTACCATTAGTCTTCATTTGCTAAACTATTTTATACAGTTAATAATAGTAGCACAATAAAATCACAGAGAATTACAAACTCACAAATAAAAGCATTCTTTAAATTCCTTTCAGTCTCCGCCTCTTTATGAAATGCGATTGGAGGTGCCAGCGTTGGACTGTGGTGGACAAAGTCAGAAGTCAAATGACATGAGGTTATCATCCAACAGGTTTATTTAAACGCTTGTGATTTCAAATTAACCTGCTGGACTATAAACCTGGTGTCATGTTACTTCTGACTTTATAAATTGTGGAGCTTGATTTTAATATCCTTTGCACAGGTATCATTATCATTTGTACAATATCCTGTATACTTAGTTTGGTCATGCAAACTATGGAGAATCTCCAGTGTCCATCAACTGTACTACATAACCAGTTAATTAGAATGTGGATCACTAAAAATTTGATATATTTGTAGGATGGTAAAGTATATGATCCAGGTTTTAAGCTGTGGATGTAAGTAGAAAGGTTAATTCAGCTGGAGGCAAAGAATTGGAAGCAGGCATCATGATCTGGACCAATTCAGAAGTTATTCCTTTTCCTCCCAAAGTATTTTTATAGATTAGTAGCTATTACTGCAGCAATGGATATCTTCAAAAAGGAACTGGGTCTAGATGCAGCTGTAGGTTATGAAGTTAGTATAGGCTGACCTGACCAAAGAATGGGACTTGGTGATTCATGTGATCTCATTGGAGTCATGGGAGTCATAGAGTCAATTGCTGTGGAATGCTGCTGGTTGCAGGCCTCTAGTCTGAAAAACAACCCTCCAGCACCATTCTCTATTTCTTGCAGTTGAGCCAATTTTGTACCCAATTGGCAAACTAACTCTAAATGCCATGTGATCTAACTTTACTAATTAGTCTGCCATGCAGAACCTTGTCAAAGACTTTGCAACATCAGAAAGATGTTTATATTTAAAGCAAAATGGGATGCCTAATATTTCTTCATCTTTGATTATCTAAGGTGAAGATGGAACAATGTTGTGTTGATAAAGATAGGTTCAAATGAAGAACTCTATTCTCTCTGTTCAGAATACCAGAATATGGAATAAGTATTTTGTACATAAATTAAATGAGTAAGGGGCTTTTGATATTTTTTCAATGTCAACTTGAAATTCCAAAGTATTTTTGAAAACAGTTACAAAGGACTCCTTCATTTTCCTTAACAAACTTTAGAGATTTTACCGAAACATTTAGATAACGTTTCTGAATTAAAATACATTCTGAATTGTATAGGCTGTATGTTTTTTTTTAGTAAGGTTTGGTTGTCCTGTTTGAAATGAAATACAAATCAAACTCTTGAGACTCTTTCTTCAGACAACCCTCACTTTGACTGTCAAGTTCCCTGGATGATCTATAGAAATCCCATTGATTCCACTTGGTGGCAACTTTCAGCAATTAACAGCAAAATGTGTTTTATTTAAATCTTTGCTCAGGCTGCAGTATGTTAATTTTGATAACATGGCCTTTAACTTTCCATTCCTGCTTTGATTTAAATAATTTATTGGCTCTAAATTAGTCTGCTCCTTTCATTATTTTAAAAACTCAAGTCACAATCCTTCTTACTCTTTCTTTTTCTGTAAAGACAGTAACTTAGTGCCCTCCAACTAGGAATCATCATTGTCAAGTTCTGAGTTCATCTCACTTATATATTAAAATAGAATCCCTACAGTGTGGATGCAGACTATTCAGCCCAAGTCCACATCAACAGTGAGTTTTGAGAAGATTTGTAGCTCGGGTTGAGGTTCTGGATGTAGGTTTGCTCGCTGAGCTGGAAGGTTCGTTTTCAGACGTTTCATCACCATACCTGGTAACATCTTCAGTGAGCCTCCAAATGAAGCACTGGTGGGTAGCCCACTTTCTATTTATATGTCTGGGTTGCCTTGGGTTGATGAGGTCATTTCCTGTGGTGCTGTCATTTCCTACAATGATGTCATTTCCTGTTCTTTTTCTCAGTGGGTGGTAAATAGGATCCAAGACAATGTGTTTGTTGATAGAGTTCCGACTGGAATACCATGTCTCCAGAAACTCTTGTGCATGACATCACCAATCCAAGGAAACCCAAACATATAAATAGAAAGCAGGCTACACCACCAGTGCTTCATGCAGAGGCTCACTGAAGATGTTACCTCGTATGGAGACGAAACATCTGAAAATGAAACTTCCAGCTTAGTGAGCAAACCTACATCCAGTCCACACCAACACTCTGTGAAGAGAATCCCACCAAGACCCACACCCCCTACCCTATCCCTGTGACCCTGCATTCCTCATGGCTACTCCAACTAGCCTACACATTCCTGGAAACTATGGGCAAGTTAGCATCACCAATCCACTTAACCGTCACATCTTTGGACTGTGGAAGGAAAATGGAGTATCTGAGGAAACCCACACTGACCCACAGAGAGAAAACTCCATACAGATAGCTCTCTGAGGGTGGGATTGAACCTGGGTCCCTGGCATTGTGAGGCAGCAGTGTTAACCACTGAGCCACTGTGCCCACCTGCTGTGTTGTTCCAATGTATTTTTTAAGGAGATGGTACAAAAAAACCATAGCCCACAAACATAACTGTTTGTCTTGAAATGAATATTTTTGGGAGAAAATGCATTTATTTTGTTAATATTCTGTCCCACACACAGCTGCAGAAGACTGTCAATAAACTGATGACTTCCATGGAAAAGAGGATTTGTTCATGGAAACTATAACAAAATGTAACACATTTGTGTTTAAATTCACAGTCAAAGTAACACTTCACTAATAAACTGACTGCAAAAGCTTAGAAGGTCAAACAGCTAGCAGTGTGTGTTCTGTCAGAAGCAAACAGAAAAAATTCAAATATCTTTATTAAAGTGCATTACAAGATCAAAACATACTGGGTAAATGTAGCCTCATCTGCTCACATTGAATTATTCAATTTATAACATTTTAATTAATTTTAAGTGTATGCTGGGTAAAAATAAACACCTAAAATATTTAGTGCTTTTATTCAGTAGTATCAAAAGACTAGAAAGGTTCATACACTAATGAAATACCTTTCCTGTCAAAACTAACAAAGAAGAAGAACATTTGAATGCACCAACATGTTCATTTCTTCATGGGTTCAATGAACTCCAGCAGCAGCCTGGTTGACTATACCTTCTCTACCTGGGACAGATAGTTGAGATTGTGTGATCTATGATGCCTGCCATCACAGGCATATATTGTGAAAATGAATGGTTTGCTATATTTTGCCTATCTATATTATCAACATTCTTAAAGAATTTGTTTTTATCTGCAGCATTCTGAAGCCTCCTGCAGACTGACAACCCTCTGAGCCCTTTGCATTCCTCTCATTCCAGCTTGTGATGTATGCCAGGCTTCGTTCACCTCACTGTTAGCAGTTGTGCTTTCAGATGTCTGAGTTCTAACTCTGGGAAATCTCCCCCTTAAACTTGCTGTCTTTCAACCACACTGTCCTCTTTCACGCCGTCAATTAAAACATACCCCTTCTTGCTAAAATTTGGCCGCTAGTCCTAATAACACATTAAACGGCTCAAGGCCAAATTATGTCTGATAATGTACAAAATGCTTTGGAATGTTTCACAACAAGTTATGTAGACTTTCTTTTTAATATAGAATCCCTACAGTGTGGAAACATGCTCTTCGGCCCAACAAGTCCACACTGATCCTCCACAGAGTAGCCTACCCAGACCCATTCCCCTACTCTACATTTGCCCTGACTAATGCACCTAACCTACACATCCCTGAACACCATGGATAATTCAGCATGACCAATCCACCCTAACCTACACATCTTTGGACTGTGGGAGAAAACCAGAACACCTGGAGGAAACCCATGCAGAAACGGGGAGAATGTGCAAACTTCACACAGTCCTATGTCCCTGGAGCTGTGAGGCAGTAGTACTAACCATTGAGCCACCGTACCGTGGTGTTCTTGTTCACATAGCCATGGGAAGCATAATTCCTCAATCATTTGCCCAGTGATTGAACATTCTCCATGTCCTTTTGAACATCATTTATATCTGATTCACACTTTGTCACCTTGCTGAGTTGTTTCAGTTTCAGACTCCTTCCTTCAGTAGATTGCGATAAATATTTACACGAGCAGTGATACTTAGGAAAGAGCAGGATTCTCTTTCCTCAGTATAAAGGTGTAACTGATATCTATGATATCTATTTTACGATCTATTTCTCAACATTGAAACTAATCCCACAATCATTCATTTTTGCTGCCAATCTCTTCTAAATTAATTTGAGAACCATCTTTTGCAAGTCAAGTTATATACTTATTGGGTTGCTCTCATCCATGGTCTATGTCACATTTCCAAATAAAAATGTACTTTAAGTTTGAATGATTGCATCTTTGCTATCATACATCAGATTTTCTTTTAAGCATTCTTCACGGTACTATGTAGTGAGACTGGAGGCCTGTGACCAGTGGAGTGCCATAAGGATCGGTGTTTGGTCCACTACTTTTCATCATTTATATAAATGATTTGGATGTGAACATAGTAGGTACAGTTAGTAAGTTTGCAGGTGACACCAAAATTGGAGGTGTAGTGGACAGCGAAGAAAATTACCTCAGATTACAACAGGATCTTGATAAGATGAGCCAAATGGGCTGAGGAGTGGCAGATGGTGTTTAATTTAGACAAATGCAAGGTGCTGCATTTTAGGAAAGCAAATCTTAGCAGGACTTATACACCTAATGGTAAGGCCCTAGAGAGTGTTGCTGAACAAATAGACCTTGGAGTGCAGGTGCATAGTTCCTTGAAAGTAGAGTCACAGGTAGAAAGGATAGTAAGAAGGTATTTGGTATGCTTTTCTTTATTAGTCAGAGCATTGAGTATAGGTGTTGGGAGGTCATGATGTGGCTGTACAGGATGTTGGTTAGGCCACTTTTGGAATATTGCATGCAATTCTGGTCTCCTTCCTATCAGAAGGATGTTGTGAAACATGAAAGGGTTCAGGAAAGATTTACAAGGATGTTGCCTGAGTTGGAGAAGTTGAGCTATGGGGAGAGGCTGAATAGGCTGGGGCTGTTTCCCCCGGAGCATTGAAGATTGAGGGGTGACCTCATAGAGGTTTATAAAATCATGAGGGGTATGGATAGGGTAAATAGACAAAGTCTTTTCCCTGGGGTGGAGAGTCCAAATCTAGAGGGGCATGGGTTTAGGGTGAGAGGGGAAAGATATAAAAGGAACATAATGGGGAACTTTTTCACGCAGAGGGTGGTGCGTATATGGAATGAGCTGCTAGAGGAAGTGGTAGAGGCTGGTGCAATTGCAACATTTAAAAGGCATCTGGATGGGTTTATGAATAAGAAGGGTTTAGAGGGATATGGGCCAAGTGCTGGCAAATAGGACTAGATTAGGTTGGGATATCTGGTCGGCATGGACGTGTTGGACCAGAGAGTCTGCATCTGTGCTGTACATCTCTAGGACTCTATGTCAACCAAGTTTCACCAACAGATTTTTTTTTCATTTTAAAAAAACTATTGCTACAATCACTCAGTATAAATGGAATGGTAAGGATTAGTGTGAACCTAACTTTCCAGATTAGTCAGTGGAGCCACACAAAAACGCATTTTGAACATACGTCATTGGGTTTGCTTTGCTGGCTTGAGAGGAATTGTAAAATGGTGCATCTCCACATGTGGGAAATCAATAACAAAACTGATAAAGGTGAGTAGTAAGATTGTTCTCCTCTCTATAAACAAAATGATTGGGAAGTCAGAGATTGCACAGAGAACAGAATTATTAAAGGGAGATCACATTCGTGAACAACATTTGATATTGAGGAACAAATTACTGCAGATGATGGAATCTGTACTGAAAACAAAAAAGGTCAGGCAGCATCCATAGAGGGAGTTAAAAATCACACAACACCCGGTTATAGTCCAACAGGTTTAATTGGAAGCACACTAGCTTTCGGAGTGACACTCCTTCATCAGGTGATTGTCCACACATCGCTCCGAAAGCTCGTGTGCTTCCAATTAAACCTGTTGGACTATAACCTGGTGTTGTATGATTCTTAACTTTGTACACCCCAGTCCAACACCGGCATCTCCAAATTGCTTCCATAGAGGGAGAGAGAGAGAGAGAGAGAGAGAGAGAGAGAAAGAAAGAGACAGTCTAGATGATATTCATCAGAGCTGAAGTGAAGTGTGTGTGGGGCAGCATTTATGCAAGAGTCAGGGAGGGATGAAAGGTGCTAAGGGATAAAGGATGGTGATAACGGATGGCAGATTAAATGAATAGAATGTGAAAATGGCAGAACAATGGTATGTCTAACTGCCAAACTGGAAAGAGCAGATGGTCCCACTAGAGTGGGGAGAGGGAAGAGAGAACAGGGTGTCAGAGAGTGTAACAAGTAAAGCTAAAAGAACAGGGAGAAATGGGAGTGACTTCACCATCTGAAGGCATTGAACTCAATATTAAGTCCAGAAAACTGTAAAGTGCCTCTGAAGGTGAGATGTTATTCCTCCATCCACACTATGAATCATATCCTGTCTCCCCTCTCCCCATTCCAGTGGGACCTTCAGCTCTTTCCAGTCGAGCAGTTAGACACCCTGTTGTTCTGTCATTCTCATGTTCTAATCACTTAATATAAGCCATCAACACCCTTTCTCCCACAGCACTCCAAACCCCCCCTCCCTGCTCCCCCTCTACTCTTGCATTAATGCTTGTCCCCTCCGCACTTCACCTCAGCTCTGATGAAGAGTCATCTCGACTTGAAACGTTGACTTGCTTTCTCTCCACGGATGCTGCCCGCTGTGACTTTCATCATTTTTTATTTTCAGTTCATTTGGTATGGAGATTGTTTTATTCTTTATGTTTATCTCATGGGTTTCCTTCATAATCTATTGGAAAATTATCCCTTATTTGGATCTATGATCAGATTGTCATGCACTTTTTACAGTCATACACCTGTTTCATTCAAAAATATTTCTTTGTACTCTCCCTTAACGTCTGTCAAAATGTAAGTTATGTTTTCTGGTTTTCAGTTCAAAAGAAATGTCATCTTTAGTTGGTATGCCTATTTCATTTTAATTCCTTCACTTGCTTTTATCATCATCCATTACAGTTCCTTTTACTTCTATTCTGGTGTAAGTCTTGTTGACACAGTCTTTTGCTTTCAGTGCCTCGAACATACGTAGGCAATATTTAATTGCACATTTAAAACATTCTGCAATGTCTACTACAGCCCACACTGTTGAAACTATATACCTGTACTTGTTTTCAGAAGAGTTTTTGCAGTCAGATTTGCATTTGGTGTGGAACTATTTGCCTTTTACTGCTGTCTTTGCCAACTACTCAAATTATTTGCTTAGGCGTAATGATACATTCACTTTCTCTCAGTGTCATAGAGATGTACAGCACAGAAACAGACCCTTCAATCCAAATCGTCCATGATGACTAGATATCCTAAATTAATCCAGTTCCATTTGCCAGCTTTGGCCCATATCCCTTTAAAACCTTCCTACTCATGTATCATTCTGCTGTCTTTTAAATGGTGTAATTGTACCAGCCTCCACTACTTCCTCTGGCAGCTCATTCCGTACATGCATCACCGTCTTCATGAAACACGCTCCACCCTCTGCGGCTGCCTTCATGGTCAGTGTGCAAATTAATTTGCTGCTGATTATTTGGGAAAAAAAGCCACTTTGAAATTGCTGCTGCTAACTAACTGCTGTACTAACTGGACTCAGCCTGCAACTTTATGTGGAACACTAACCATTCTTTCTTAGATACTCATGTGATCTGCCATTTCCTGCTTTGGAAATTACCTTCACTGTGTTGAAATCTGAACTGCTTAAAATGACTAGCAACCTAATGATCTGATGCTGTATTCACCTCAACAAATGTTATTCAGAAAGGTTAATATTGTAGGCAACACCAATCTCCACTCAATCTGATTGTGTTGTACTGGCCTTTTGGGAATAAGGCAGAACAGCTTAGGATCTCACGGCATGAAGACCATATCCACAGCTCTCATCATAGTCTTAGTAACAATATTTATCTTATTAATGTAATTTGTATTCGGTTGCTATCATGCAATAACCTACAGCTCAGATTTTCAGATGGCCAGAGAGCGTTGGAGCAGCATAAGCTGGAGTTGCATTTCATAATCATGCGGAATCGCCAATGTGAGATTTGCCTGTGAAATTTAAAGGCTACATCATAGAACATAGAACATAGAACAGTACAGCACAGAACAGGCCCTTCAGCCCACGATGTTGTGCCAACCATTGATCCTCATGTATGCACCCTCAAATTTCTGTGACCACATGCATGTCCAGTAGTCTCTTAAATGTCCCCAATGACCTTGCTTCCACAACTGCTGCTGGCAACGCATTCCATGCTCTCACAACTCTCTGCATAAAGAACCCCTCTATACTTTCCTCCAACCAGCTTAAAACTATGACCCCTCGTGTTAGCCATTTCTGCCCTGGGAAATAGTCCCTGGCTATTGACTCTATCTATGCCTCTCATTATCTTGTATACCTCAATTAGATCCCCTCTCCTCCTCCTTTTCTCCAATGAAAAAAGTCCGAGCTCAGTCAACCTCTCTTCATATGATAAGCCCTCCAGTCCAGGCAGCATCCTGGTAAACCTCCTCTGAACCCTTTCCAAAGCAGCCACACCTTTCCTGTAATAGGGAGACCAGAACTAGACACAGTATTCCAAGTGCGGCCTAACCAAAGTTTTATAGAGCTGCAACAAGATCTCACGACTCTTAAACTCAATCCCTCTGTTAATGAAAGCCAAAACACCATGTGCTTTCTTAACAACCCTGTCCACTTGAGTGGCCATTTTAAGGGATCTATGTACCTGCACACCAAGATCCCTTTGTTCCTCCACACTGCCAAGAATCCTATCCTTAACCCTGTACTCAGCTTTCAAATTCGACCTTCCAAAATGCATCACCTCACATTTATCCAGGTTGAACTCCATCTGCCACCTCTCAGCCCATCTCTGCATCCTGTCAATGTCCCGTTGCAGCCTACAACAGCCCTCTACGACACCTCCAACCTTCGTGTCGTCTGCAAACCTGCTGACCCATCCTTCAATTCCCCTCATCCAAGTCATTAATAAAAATTACAAACAGTACAGGCCCAAGGACAGAGCCCTGTGGAACACCACTCACCACTGACTTCCAGGCAGAATATTTTTCTTCTACTACCACTCGCTGTCTTCTGTTGGCCAGCCAATTCTGTACCCAGACAGCTAAGTTCCCCTGTATCCCATTCCTCCTGACCTTCTGAATAAGCCTACCATGGGGAACCTTATCAAATGCCTTGCTGAAGTCCATATGCACCACATCCACAGCTCATCAACTTTTCTAGTCACATCCTCAAAGAACTCGATAAGGTTTGTGAGGCATGACCTGCCCCTCACAAAGCCGCGTTGACTGCATTTAATCAAGCCGTGCTCTCCCAGATGGTCATAAATCCTATCCCTCAGAATCCTTTCTAACACCTTGCAGACGACAGATGTGAGAGTGACTTGTCTGTAATTGTCAGGGATTTCCCTATTTCCTTTCTTGAAGAGAGGAATTACATTTGCCTCTCTCCAGTCCTCCGGTACGACTCCAGTGGAGAGCGAGGATGCAAAGATCTTCGCAAGTGGTGAAGCAATTGCATTTCTCGTTTCCCAAAGCAGCCGAGGACAAATCTGGTCCCGGCCTGGCGACTTGTCAATCTTAATGTTTGACAAAACTTTCAGCACATCAGCTTCTTCTATCTCTATCCATTCCAGCATGCACACCTGCTCTTCAAAGGATTCATTCACTACAAAGTTTGTTTCTTGCGTAAAGACAGAAGCAAAAAACTCATTTCGGGCTTCCCCTACCTCCTCAGACTCCACACACAAGTTCCCTATTATCTTCAGAAAATACCGAGAGTTTCTCCCTCACTTAAGTTCAATAGTTATCCAGGAAAAATTAGCAGATGAAAGACCGACTCTAACTCCTGCATAAAGATTTCAATTCTCAAAATCTCAGTTTTGGGCCCAACTGATAATAACAAAACATCTCTGTGATGTAGTTCAGTCGGCCAAGTAATCTACACTTTAATCAAGTATGGCAAAAACAAAAGTGATCTCAGACACAATTTCCAGTTGAAAGCTGTCTGTACTATCAAAGGTAAGGGTTAAAGTGGCATTGCTACATCAAGATATTGCTTCCAAATGAGAGTTGTCATTTTCTTTGCTCACTATCCTATCTGCCACACCACGTATGTTCAACTGGTGTCAATAAAGCCACATAATGACCCCCATGAGCTTTGAATGTTCAACCTTCAAACCTCAGCCAACTAAGTCTCATTTATGTTTCTTTCCAGTTTCTCTTATCTGATGTTTGTGAATTCGGTGGTTTGAAAAATGTTGTTCCTCATTAGATAAATCCTTTTCAGAAGAACACCCAGATTTATTAGTAGAAAGTGAGGACTGCAGATGCTGGAGCTCAGAGTTGAGGGTGTGGTGCTGGAAAAGCACAGCAGGTCAGACAGCATCCAAGGAGCAGGAAAATTGACATGAAGGGTTTTGCCCGAAGGGCTCTTTTCCAATGCCACACTCTCAGCCCAGATTATTAACTCAACAACATAAGATATAGAGATTCCTGAAGAAGGGCTTATGCCTGAAACATCGATTCTCCTGCTCCTTGGATGCTGCCTGACCTGCTGCGCTTTTCCAGCAACACATTTTTCAGCTCTGATCTCCAGCATCTGCAGTCCGCACTTTCTCCAACATAAGATATATGCAAGTTATATCTTGAATATATGGGTCCTTACGTTATTTACATACTATGCATCCATACAGTTCAGAAAGGCAAAAGTTTGGAAACACCAGCCACAAGTAATTAAACTAAAGCTCATCTCTTTCACTATCCTGATTTCCCTCACTAACACATAGCACACCAAATTTCCATCACTCATGCACCAGTTTCACTCTCTTCTCAAGACTCTTCAGTTTGTTTCATTTCCTCTTTAATTCTTCCATGATTTTGCTTGTTATCTTCCTGCTGTTTTTCTTCAATCTATTAGTAGAAAACCTTCAACCCTATTACTGAAATCTGGTGCTGATGCTGCTTTCTTCCCACATTGATTTTTGCAGTCTTATTGGTTAGCTCAGTTGGCTGGTTAGCCTTATGACGCAGAATGATGCCAACAGTGAGGGTTCAATTCCTGTTCTGGCTGAGGTTAGTACGATAAGGTCTCCTTCCCAACCTCTTCCCTTCCTGAGGTGTGATGCCCCTAAGGTTAAACCACAATCAGCTGCCTCTCTCTAATGACAGAGTAGCTGTATGGTCTGGAAGGATGCAGTGACTTTACCTTTATCCTGTGATACACTTTGTCATTTCCTCTTTATTTCCCTTAAACAGATTTCCATTCCTCTTCTGTCCAATTGCTTACTTTTCCTTACCTGATCAGACCTCAGTTATGAATTGTCTGTTTACATCCTCACCGGCCTTTCTTCAACAAATCTTTTTGTCCTTACATTAAAACTACAAAGGTCTTTCCTTTTTAGGATATATTTTGTAAAAGTACATTAATCACAAACTGATTTTAGAACTTTATACAAGGATATGAGCTGAATAACCCTTAGTAATAATAATATTAAACTGTCAGTATGTTCTAGAATAGAATAATAGTAAGCACAATTCAATGTTATTTCCTTACTATGCAGCTATATAATGCACCACAGCTTATATACAAATGTCTTAGCTACCTACATTGACAATATTACTTTTAAAAACTTGTGTATATAACAAATAACTGGAGCACTCTTCCTAACTACATATTGTGTGCCAACATCAAATGGATTGGAGCAGTTCAGGAAGGCAATGTGTCACTGTCTTCTCAGGAGCAACTGTGGATAGGTAGTAAATGTTTGACCAGTCTGCGATATCCATATCCAAAGAATGAATTAAAGTAATATATATATAATAGACTTTTCCTTTCTTCCTGATAGTATTGTCATGGTCAGATTTTTGGGTTCTGATTCTACTCTCTACAGTACTTACTGAAAATGTTGTTCCTCTACTTTTCTTCAAGGTGGTAAAAGCGAGGACTTCAATGTATATCTTCAATGTAGAGGTAGCTAAGACATTTGTATACAAGCTGTGGTGCATTACATAGCTGCACTGTAATGAAATAGCATTGAATTGTGCGTACTATTATTATATTCTAAATCGTACTGACAGTTTAATATTACTATTACTTTTCTTCAAGCCTATTCCATATTCTGTTTCCATCCTGTTGTCCGTGGTGGATCACATTGTCCCATCCACTCTTGTTGCGTTATTTTCTATCATTAGCTACTTTGGCACAAAAAGCTTTGTTCAGTCCAATTTTGCCTTCCAATATAACAAACTCATCTTCTGATAAGTTGAGCAAAGCAGAGAGCGATGTAGTATTAAAAAGTAGAAATGATATTACCACAGCCCTACCAAGTCATTGGGCTGCTCTCATTAAAGAGAGATGACTGGTGATGGTATTAACCTGAGGATTACCTCAGGCAAGGAGCCAGTACAGGAACTGAACCCACACCATTGGCATTACCCGGCATCATAAACCAACTATCCAGCTAATTGAGCTTATCAATCTCATCTCTTAAACTCTAACTGTGATTGGTCATTTGTTACAATGGTGCAGCTGATTTTGAATTAAAATATCAATGTAAAAAATCTCATTTAAAGAACCACATTTCAAACAATGGAGAAGAAAAGGATTCAACCAAAGTTGCATTGATATCTTTATTTTTGTAAATTCCAGAACTACACACATACAAACCCATCCATCACTGGCCAGTGTGCGCATCTTGCTGTAATTTGATACTGTCTGACTCATTTCCTGGTTTAACCCAAACTGCAGCTTAAACACTGAGGAGATCAAGTGCAATTCAGATCTTTCGATCTGATCTGAACTGAACTGAATCCCAAGTGTAAACAGGCAACACACTACCTCATCTGCCAGTCTTGTCTTTGTACTTATCCTCTCTGTTCATTTCAGTAACCCTACACTAGACTTGACTCCGACCCTGCCCTCCATTCGTCCCTTAATTAGTCACAGCTTCTGCCTTGAGCCCATTGAAGGTTCCTTGCCTGAAACAGTAAATTACATTTGTACAATTCAAATAATGCAGGCCTTCAGTTCAAAGTAACAGAATAAAAGCTTTTTAATTAGAATCTTGACATTATCATTTTCATTCAGAAATATGATGTGTGAATAATTGGAAAGAAGGATTTTTTTTTCATCTTTTTCTGTCTCAGTTCTATTCAGAACTTGAGGGGGCGATACATGTACAGACAGTACTGATCTCTGTAGTTTTATGATTAACCTTCTGTGCAAAATATTGCTTTTGAAAATGGACAGAAATTATTTCTGCTACAGATTTAAGATTATTGGGCCTGAACTGTAACTTTGAAATTGTTCTCATTATTTTCTGAATGTTATTGAGAGCAGTCTGAAAGCCCAAAGACACAAAAATCATTTTGAAATGAACAGTCTTGATTTATTAGTTAGACATAGTATTACCATCACCGATTCCCCCACTATCAACATCCTGAGGGTTATCATTGATCAGAAACTCAACTAGACTCATCACATGAACACAGTGACTACAAGAGAAGGTTAGGAATGCAGTGAGTAACTCACCTCCTGACTCCCCAGACAGACCCTGTCCACCATCTACAAGGTACAAGTCAGGAGTGTAAGGGAATACTCCCCACTTGCCTGGATAGTGCAGTGGCAAAACTGCTCAAGAATCTCAACACCATCAGGGCAAAGCAGCTCACTTGACTGGCACTACATCCACAAGCAGCCAGTTCCTCCACCACTGACACTCAGTAGCAGCTGTGTGTACTATCTATAAGATGCACTGCAGAAATTCACCAAAGATCCTCAGATAGCACCTTCTAAACCTACGACTACTTCCATCTAGAAGAACAAGGGCAGCAGATATATTGGAACCCAACACCTTCCAAAGGTCCCCTTCAAGCCATTCAACATCTTGACTTGGACATATATCACTGTTGCTTCACTGTAGCTGGGTTAAAATCCTGGAATTCCCTCCCTAAGACATTGTGGGTCGACCCACAGCAAGTGGACTGCAGCAGTGCAAGAAGGCAGCTCACCACCACCTTCTCAAGGGCAACTAGGGACAGGTGATGCTGGCCAGCCAGTGATGCCCAGATCACATAAAAATTAATAAATAAAAATTGGTATTGACAGGCAACAAAGCTAACTTTGACTGTCGTTCATGCTTTAAATCCTGGTGTAGTTTTCTTTTAAATTAATGTGGTACAATTAACTGTTGCAGGTATCTAGTTAAAATTCAGGATTCCCATGTTGTGGAGACTGTAAATTTGGTGACTTTCTTCAACCCATTGTCCATCCAATGCTGGGATCCAGCCTTCTATTCCTACAGCACACGAACATACAGATCGATAGCAAAATAACATTCTCAGCCTCTTGAGCCTGCTCCATCATCCGACAAGATCACAGCTGATCTGACTGTAATCACAAATCTATATTCTTACCCTTGATAACCATTCAACAATTTTCTTAACAACAATCTATCCACTTCAGCTTTACAAATATTCAAGGACTCTGCTTCCATCACCTTTTAGAGAGAGTTCCAATGATACACAACTCTGAGAGTCATAAGAGCCTTATAGTATAGAAACAGACCCTTCGTTCCAACCAGTCTATGCTGATCATAATCCCAAACTAAACTAGTCCAACCTGCCAGTACTCAGCTCATAACCAAACATTTCTCTTTCATGGACTGACCCAAATGTCTTTCAAACATTGTAACTGTACCTGCATCCATCACTTTCTCTGGAAGTTCATTCCACACAATACCCCACTCTGTGTAAAAAAAGTTGCCCCATACATCTTTTTAACATCTTTCTCCACTCACCTTAGTTTTGAAATCCCCCATTCTAGGGAAAAGAAAGAAAACTACATTTTATCTCTATTTTAAATGGCTAACCCCCAATTTTTTAAACAGTGATTCTAGGTCAAAATTCCCCTGGAGAAGGGAATATTGACATTTACCCTGTCAAAAAAACCATAATGGGATTTATGTACAGACCTCCTAACAGTGGTCAGGACCAGGGGTGCAACATGCACCGAGAAATAGAGAAGGCATGTCAGAAAGGAAAGGTCACAGTGATCATGGGAGACTTCAATAGGCAGGTGGACTGGGTAAATAATGTTGCCAATGGATCCAAAGAAAGGGAATTCATGGAATGCTTACAGGATGGCTTTTTGGAACAGCTTGTCATGGAGCCCACAAGGGGGCAGGCTATTCTTGACCTAGTGCTATGTAATGAACCAGACTTTATAAAAAAATCTTAAAGTAAGGCAACACTTAGGAAGCAGCGATCATAATATGGTAGAGTTCAGTCTGCAGTTTGAAAGAGAGAAGGCAAAATCGGATTTAATGGTGTTACAGTTAAATAAAGGTAATTATGAGGGCATGAGAGAGGAACTGACGAAAATAGACTGGAAGCAGAGCCTAGCAGGGAAGACAGTAGAACAAAAATGGCAGGAGTTTGTGGATATAATTGAGGACACTGTACAGACGTTCATCCCCAAGAAAAGAAAGATTATCGGGGAAGGGATTAGACAGGCATGGATGACAAAGGAAGTCAGGAAATGTATTAAAGAAAAAGAGAGATCCTATAAAGTGGCCAAGAGCACTGGGAAATCAGAAGATTGGGAAGGCTACAAAAACAAACAGAGGATAACAAAGAGAGAAATAAGGAAGGAGAGGATCAAATATGAAGGTAGGCTAGCCAGTAATATTAGAAATGATAGTAAACGTTTCTTTCAATACATAAGAAATAAATGACAGACAAAAGTAGACATTGGGCCACTTCAAACTGTTGTTGGAAGCCTAGTGATGGGAGATAAGTAAATAGCTGGAGAACTTAATAAGTACTTTGCGTCAGTCTTCACAGTGGAAGACATGAGTAATATCCCAACAATTAAAGGGAGTCAGGGGGCTGAGTTGAATATGGTTGCCATTACAAAACAGAAAGTGCTAGAAAAACTAAAAGGTTTTAAAATTGATAAATCGCCTGGCCCCGATGGACTACATCCTAGAGTTCTGAGGGAGGTGGCTGAGGAAATAGCAGAGGCGTTGGTTGAGATCTTTCAAAAGTCACTGGAGTCAGGGAAAGTCCCAGATGATTGGAAGAACGCTGTTGTAACACCCTTGTTCAAGAAAGGATCAAGACAAAGATGGAAAATTATAGGCCAATTAGCCTAACCTTGGTTGTTGGTAAGATTCTAGAATCCATCATTAAGGATGAGGTTTCTAAATTCTTGGAAGAACAGGGTCGGATTAGAACAAGTCAACATGGATTTAGTAAGGGGAGGTCATGCCTGACAAACCTGTTGGAATTCTTTGAAGAGGTGACAAGTAAGTTAGACCAGGGAAACCCAGTGGATGTGGTCTATCTAGACTTCCAAAAGGCCTTTGATAAGGTGCCACACGGGAGGCTGCTGAGTAAGATGAGGGCCCATGGTATTCGAGGTGGGCTACTGGTATGGATTGAGGATTGGCTGTCTGACAGAAGGTAGAGAGTTGGGATAAAAGGTTCTTTTTCGGAATGGCAGCCGGTGACAAGTGGTGTCCCGCAGGGTTCAGTGTTGGGGCCACAGCTGTTCACGTTATATATTAATGATCTGGATGAAGGCACTGGGGGCATTCTAGCGAAGTTTGCCGATGATACAAAGTTAGGTGGACAGGCAGGTAGTACTGAGGAAGTGGGGAGGCTGCAGAAGGATCTAGACATTTTGGGAGAGTGGTCCAGGAAATGGCTGATGGAATTCAATGTGAGCAAATGCGAGGCCTTCCACTTTTGAAAAAAGAAATGAAGCATGGACTACTTTCTAAACAGTGAGAAAATTCATAAAGCCAAAGTACAAAGAGATCTGGGAGTGCTAGTTGAGGATTCTCTAAAGGTAAACATGCAGGTTGAGTCCGTGATTAAGAAAGCGAATGCAATGTTGTCATTTACCTCAAGAGGGTTGGAATATAAAAGCACCGTTGTGCTACTGAGACTTTATAAAGCTCTGGTTAGGCCCCATTTGGAGTACTGTGTCCAGTTTTGGTCCCCACACCTCAGGAAGGACATACTGGCACTGGAGCGTGTCCAGAGGAGATTCACACAGATGATCCCTGGAATGGTAGGTCAAACATATGTGGAACGGCTGAGGATCCTGGAATTGTATTCATTGGAGTTTAGAAGATTAAGGGGAGATATAATAGAAACTTACAAGATAATACATGGCTTGGAAAGGGTGGACACTAGGAAATTGCTTCCGTTAGGCGAGGAGACTAGGACCCGTGGACACAGCCTTAGAATTAGAGGGGGTAAATTCAGTACAGAAATGCGGAGACATTTCTTCATCCAGAGAGTGGTGGGCCTGTGGAATTCATTGCCGCAGAGTGCAGTGGAGGCTGGGACGCTAAATGTCTTCAAGGCAGAGATTGATAAATTCTTGATGTCACAAGGAATTAAGGGCTACGGGGAGAATGTGGGTAAGTGAAGTTGAAATGCCTATCATCCATAATTGAATGGCGGAGTGGACTCGATGGGCTGAATGGCCTTATTTCCACTCCCATGTCTTATGGTCTTAAGACCCTTCAGGATATTATGTTTCAAACATTTGCTTCGACTGCTCTAACTTCCAGCAGATACAAGCCTAGCCTGTCAAACTTTTCCTTACAGGACAACCTCCTCACTGCAGGTATTAGGCCGGTAGATCTTCCTTGAACTGTCTGCAACGGCTCTTACTCCAGCAAACAAAGCCAAGCCCTCTTTATTCTCTCAGGTATACAAGTCTTGTGTGAAATGTTTGTGAATGCTGGATGAGAGGGGAGAGGTATCAGCAAGTAAAAAGGCACATATTTGTTCTTTTGAAACTGTGTAGTGAGAATGAATGAGCTCTAACCTTTTCTGTACATTCTGTGGCCTCAATGGGTAATAGCTGACCTTGCTAGGCTAGTCAATTGAAGTCGACTTTCCCGGTCATTGAGTGCCACAAGGATACCATTCATGAAGTGCACTTACAGTAATTACTGGAGAGCAGCGTGGTGCCACTGTTGATTTGTGCAACTGGGGATACGTTTGATGTGCAAGCAATTGATAAATAAATTTGAGCCAGCTATTGGATTACACATTATCCTAACCCACACCACACTTATTAAAGACCACACTCAGGACATCTCAAAGACCTGGCAGTATAGAGAGACCAACATTTCTGTCCAGGGCCTTCCTAAAGGTATCAAAGCAGAAATTGGAAGCAATTCAGCTATTTTGAAGTAAATACCTCTGAACAATTAAGCGGTGAATTGCAGCAGATGATAGTGATCTCAATACTGTAAATCCAGTTTATAGTGGGACATTCTGGTCACTGGCTGGCCAGCATTTATTGCCCATCCCTAATTGCCCTGGAGAAGGTGGCAGTGAGCTGCCTTCTTGACCCGCTGCAGTTCATATGCTGTAGGTAGACCCATAATGCCCTTAGCGAGGGAATTCTTGGATTTTGACGCAGTGACAATGAAGAAACTGTGATGTATTTCTAAGTCAGGATGGTAAGGAGGAGGAGGAGAACTTGCATGGAGGAGGAAAATTTGCAGTATTCATCTGCTGCCCTTGTCATTCTAGATGGAAGTGGTCATGTGTTTAGAAGATGCTGTCCACGAATTTGGGTGAATTCTGCAGTACATCAGTACACACTGCTGTTACTGAGCATCAGTGGTTGAGGAAGTGGATGTGGCGATAATCAAATGTGCTGCATTGTCCTGAGGAATTGTGACTTCTTGACTTGTGCCTTGTAGATGGTGGACATGCTTTAAGGCGTCAGGAGTTGAGTCAGTCGTTGAAGTATTCTTCGTCTCTGACATGCTCTTGTAGACATTATATTTATATGCGGAGTCCAGTTGTGTTTCTCATCATTGGTAACCCCCAAGACTTTGACAATTGGTGATTCAGTGATGGCAATACTAGTGAATATCAAGTAGCAGTTGTTAGATTGTCTCTTATTGGAGACAGTCATGACTTGGCATTTATATTGCATGAATTTTACTTGCCACTTGTTAGCCCAAGCCTGGATATTGTCCAGGTCTTGCTGCATTTGAGCATGGGCTACTTCAGTATCTGAGGAGTTGTGAATGGTGCTGAATATTGTGCAATCATCAGCGAACATCCCCACTTCTGACCTTATGATGAGTAAAGGTCATTGGTGAAGCAGCTGAAGATGGTTGGGCCTAGGACATTACTCTGAGGAACCCCTGCTGTGATGTCCTGGAACTGGGCTGACTGACCAACGACCACAATCATCTTCCTTTGTGCTAGCTATGATTCCAACTAGCGGAGAGATTCCCCCCGATATCTATTGATTCTAGTTTTGCTCAGGCTCCTTGATGCCATACTTGGTCAAACATTGCCTTGATGTCAAGGGCTGTCACTCTAACCTCACCTCTGGAATGCAGCTCTTTGTCCATGTTTGAGCCAAGACAACAATGGGGCGAGGAGCTGAGTGACCTGGCAGAATCCAAACTGAGTGTCATTGAGCTGGTCGCTGCTAATCAGGTGCTGCTTGATAGCATTGTTGATGACACATTCCATCATTTTACTGATGATCAAGAGTAAACTTGTGGGACAGTAATTGGCTGGGTTAGATTTGTACTGCTTTTTGTATGCAGGACATACCTGAGCGATCTTCCACATTGTTATGCACATGCCTATGTTGTAGCTGTACTTGAACAGCTTGGCTATGGGAGCAGCAAGTTCTGGAGCACAAGTCTTCAGTATTGCTGTTGTCAGGGCTCACAGCCTTTGTAGTGTCCAGTGCCTCTAATCATTTCTTCATATCACGTGGAGTAAATTGAATTGGCTGAAGACTGGTATCTGTGATGCTGGGCACCATTGGAGGAAGCCACACGGGATCAGCTACTTGGACTTGTGCCTGAAGATTGCTGCAAAAGCTTTAGCCTTTTCTTTTGCACTGATATGTTGGGCTCTTCCATCATGGAGGGGGATGTTTGTGGAGCCTTTTCCTCCTCCAGTGAGTTGTTTAATTGTCTACTGCCATTCACAACTAGATGTGGCTAGACTATAGAGCTTAGATTGAATCTGTTGGTTGTGGGATTGCTTAGCTGTGTCTATCACTTGCTACTTCTGCTGTTTGGCATGCAAATAGTCCTGTTTGGTAGCTTCACCAGGTTCCCACCTCATTTTGGTCTATTTGGTGCTGCTCCCCACTTCCCATTGAACCAGGGCTAATCACTTGGATCGATGAAAATGGTGGACAGGGGATATACCAAACTTTAATGTTGATGACTCCCAGGGCAACCCCACCCAGACAATACACTGTGTCACTCCCTCTCCTCAGTCTGTCCTGCCTGTGGATAGGACAAACTCTTGGGATGACGATATTGGTACCCGGGATGTTGTCTGTAAAGTATGGTTTTGTGAGCATGACTATGTTAGGATGTTGCTTGACTACTCTGTGAGACAGCTCTCCCAATTTTAGGATGAGACCCCAGATGCTAATTAGGAGGGTTTTGCCCGTGGCAAAAAGGCTTTTATCGCCATTCTGTCTACATCAATGTGAGGTGGGTCATCCAGTTTCATCTCATTGTTGAGACTTTATAGCAATTGATATAACTGAGTGGCTTGCTAAGCCATCTGAGCAGATAGCTAAGAGTTAACCACATTATTGTGGGTCTGGAATCATATGTAGGCCAGACCAGGTAAGGACAGCAGATTTCCTTAGTGAACCAAATGGTTTTTTTTCCCAACAATGTGTCATTAGATTCTTCATGTCAGTTTTATTTTTAAAACAGAATTCAAATTCTACCATCTGCTGAGGTGGAATTCAAGCCTGGGTCGCCAGAACATTAGCGGACTATCTGTATTAATATTCTAGCGATAATACCACGAGGCCATTGTCAATGCGGGCACAATAGTCAGTTAATTTAATATTGGACAGGAGGAGACTGCACACAGCCTTGGTTTGTTATTACTTCAAAGGAGGTGGTAATTACAGTGCCAGAAGATTTTAATCTACTATCACCCATTCCAACTGGTGTGACTTCAAATCAGGCATCAAGGACCATATGATGAAAAACACTACTATAGGCTTCAAAGAGCTTCACGTTTATTTCAGTGTAGTGATGTTCTGCAATTTCATGATTAAATTCTGTCTCCCACAACACTTCACCCATTCCAATTTTACATTAGTGTCTTATCAGTTTGGAAATCAATTTGAGTAGTTGTGTGCACTAACATTATCACAGTCTCAATCACTTGTCCTTTTCTGCCTTTTTTTTTCAACTAAATAAAAACAAGTTCGGTTCTGAACTCATAACTCCTGCATTTCTTCTCACTGGGCTCCTCAACATCCTTTTCAATACATCACTCTTGATGGACAGGTGCCCAAATTGCACTAAGTATTCTATGTCTAGGGATTAAGTAATCTGTTTTTACTTACAATAATACTTTCAAGATGAGCCCTGTAGGTTTTGTTGACAACAAGCTTGGCCATCCAGCCTCATTGGCTGTGAAAATTCCACTCATTGAAACTGTCAGTTTCAGCCTGCAATTCACTTGGCTCATTGCACGCCTTCATAGAAAGTACTTAAACAGGCAGCTAGAAGAAGCGTGATTTTACATGGCAGGTTGTAGCGAAACAGGCATTCCAACAATCTATTCGAAAGACTACAGATGGTTTGAGACTTGGCAAATCGAGTTAAGGAGATGTTGCCATTCTACAAATTGCAAACAAGGAAGTTGACCCTTCATTAGAATATAGAAAAGTATAGAAATTGTTCACAGTGTGCCCATTTTACACCCAAGGGTCTGACCTACTGGACTGAAAGTATCCTATTGGTTAGGACTCCTCGAGACATGTGCCTCAGACAGGTTTTAGGCCGTTTACAAGTGCAAATAATGAAACCTACAGTTTTTGGAGGCCAACTTTTCACGAGATGTGTTTGTGCCATACATAGTGTGGCCAATTTCTTCAACTGCACAGCAGTGAGCCAATGGTCAGAATGGTCCAGGAGCACTCACCCAGCCCCACGTTAGATCTGTGGACTACTACCTATGACTGCTCATGCACATCCACCCAGGCCCATTAAAACGGCCTGCCCTGTACCACCAGAACTCCTCTGGGTATTCTACCTCACACATAATTATGTGGGCTCTAGAGCATGCCTCTCATCACAACTCACTAATGGGATTGGCAGATCAATGGTGCTGTGATCCTCCAGCCATTAGGCGTTTGCAGTTTGCACTGCACTGGTATTGTACCACAGTTCAAGAATGACCCCATTTCTAGGTCAAAGTTTCTAAAATCAAGGGAAGTGACATGGTGTGTGGACAATTTTCTTCTGTTGATTCACAAGAAGGGATTGAGCAAAATAATAAAATATGAAACCTAAAACTAAATGTACTGTAATGACTTTGGGTTCAGCAATGCTTATTTACGGAATAGATAATTACTAGTTGATACTAACCACATTTACCCCAAGATATTATTTACAATAAATACCCAAAATAAAGGTGCACTCTGAATATTTGCTGTGTATGCACCAAGGTAGCAAGGTTACTCAGAAAGCTGATTCTCTTTTTTGTTCCTAATGCTTTTTTCATTTCTTACATTTGGTTTTAAATTATTGGCAGCTCTGTGGACAGTACTCTTGAATTTAAATTATTTATTTTTAATTTTTAGTTTAATGTCATTGTGTTCAAGGAAGAAACGAGATCAAAAAATAAATCACATGTAATGCAATTTCATAAATGGTTAATCAACAGTCCCTAAATGATAAGGTGGCACTTAGTTAAATACTTAGCAACATTTCAGTTTTTTCTCATAAAGAACCATCAGTAATGTTTCTGGCAGAAACAAACTTGGATCTTCTCCAGACATGATTATTGCTACTGGTTATTAATTAAATTCCAGTCAGCTAGATGCAATTAAAATAGATTTAAAATCTACAATGGCAAGGGAATTTAATTTTGCTAAATTAATGATTAGGGCTCCTGTAGTGTAGCATAAGCAAAATATTTGCTCTGAATAATAAAGAATGATTTTGCAACGATGATAATGAAAAATTAGACCAGATGAAAGTATATAAAATACACTTGTCAAAACATGGTTGACATGTCAATCTGACAGTGATAAGTTCTGTTGATGTTTTTATTATAATCTTCATTTAAAGGAAGGTAATCAAAGTAAGTATGTTATTACAGGTCTGCTGTGATAATTAAAACATTCCACTGGCAGTGACAGATTATAAATTGCCATCCTTTTCATCTTGCCGCATATATTTTGCTAACCTAATAGTAATACCAACAATTGACAGAGATCTTGAGCAATTCCTAATCTCAGTTCATCTGAAAGGCCTATCAGCAGAGAGAATAACTGGATCCTGAGTGACTATAGAGTAGGGACACAAGGATTTGGTTCTCTTCATCCTGCTCATCTGCAGGCATCTCACCATAGCAGTTGAGAATGTTGTCCAATGTCATAGTCACTGCTTCAAAAAAGTCACAAGCTATTATAGTATGGAGTGATGGCTGGGTAACAATCATTGGTGGCTTCTGGCTGGAGCAGTGTGCTACCACCAATTGTCTTTCCTCTGCTGGCCTAGTGGCTGTTTAGTAGTCTGTGGTGGAGGATGAACCACAAATATATTACAGAAAATGCTATTGCTCTTCTTAATGGCTCAGTGGAGAGCACTGTTGCTACACAGCACCAGGGACCAGGGTTCGATTCCACCCTCCACTGACTGCTTGTGTGGAATTTGCACATTCTCCCTGTTTCTGCGTGGGCTTGTTGTCGATGCTCTGGTTTCCTCCTACAGTCTAAATGTTGTATAGGTTAGGTGGATTGGCTATGGTAAATTCTCCCGTAGTGTTTAGGGATGTGCACGCTAGGTAGGTTAGCCATGGGAAATGCAGCATTATAGGGATAGGGTGGGTCCTGGTGGAATGTTCTTTTGAGGGTCAGCATAGACTCAATGAGCTGAATGGCCTGATTCCATGCAGTAAAATTCTCTTCTCTAATTAACACAACATAATTTATGTATCATTTTACAGATTCAATGAACTCTTAGGCAGATTAGTTCTTAATAGCTAAGAGGATGTGAAGACATGTGTGGCTCCAACAGGACACTGTGCCTCAGTCCAATTGATTCACCATCCAGAGGTTGTATGATTTCACCAGACTAGGTGTGGAGTTTACCATTGCTTAACGGAAGCTCTCTCAGAACCATGATTTATATAATATCTCCCACGAGGCTTTTTCTCCCCTTTTGCTAAACCATGATACAATCAGTTTCTAACTGACGACAGTCATCACGACCCCTTCACCCTCAGAGTCTGATTTTACAAGGTTAAGAAGTCAGCAGATCTCACAGCTCTTCCAGAATATCTTCATTTTGACTTGAAAGACTGGCTGACTCTTGGCTGGAGGTTTATTGACTTTGATTCTTATGTTCATGTCATTCCTGTTGGAGGAATATTTATTTCATCAATGTACATCACAGAGTTATTGTTTTTTAAAGAAGTTGATTTTGGCCTATTACTTTAATTGGATTTTATGAATATTTATTATGGAAGACAGTTACTCTGTTGAAATAAGTGCTTTCTTCTTATGGCATCCTGGATTTCCTGGGAGAAGCTTTCTCTTTGAGGAATCCTGGATGGTTGAACCTGGCAGTTTCTTCTTTGGACCATATCTAGGAGATGCAGCTGATCTTCCTCGGGCTGTTGATCAGTGTAGATGTTTTCACTTACTCTTCGTAGTTGTTTGACTGCTAAAGCAAAGTTTGTCAGACTCTCCAACATTGAAAGGTGAGTGTTCACTCAGCATCAACTCGGTCAAAAAGTGTGGTGCTAGAAAAGCACAGCCAGCCAGGCAGCATCCGAGGAGGAGAGTTGATGTTTCAAGCATATATTCATCAGGAATTCCTGATGAAAAACTTATACTCAAAACATAGACTCTCCTCCTCGGATGCTGACTGACTGGCTGTGCTTTTCCAGCACCACACGTTTTGACTCTGATCACCAGCATCTGCAGTCCTCACTTTCTCCTAATCAACTCTCTCACTTGCATTGCCCTGCTTTATGCATGAGGGCAGCAGCTTGTTGTGCTGTTTGAAGAATTTTGGCTGGAAGTTGGTCAAGGGGCACAGATGTGTCGCACTGTTCATTCATTAGATTTTGATTTGCTCATCCAAATCTTACAGCTAGTCACCATTTGAATGCTCTCCACCATTCACATCCTTGCACCAACAGCTGTGCCACCCGCACTCAATTCCTTCCTTTCTCTGATTCCTAGCTCATACTAGAGCATAGAGAGCCAAAACTGATGGTGGCCTAACATTCAACTCTTCATCCCAAACAAAGAAAGGACCTTCACCTTGATCACCCCGATCAGCCAAATGATCATGTCTAAGCCCCTGGACCGATAGCGAAGCTGCCATTGACATACCATGTTGGGGCCTGTTGACTGAATCTTCTCTCCCTTGACTTGACTAAGGACTTTAGACTCTGTGACTAAGCCATTTGCTTGAAACACATACAGTGCGTTTGCCACGTACGTCGCTGGCACATGCTGTAGGTGTGATATTGACATAGCATTGTGCATCATTGCAACATGTCCGCCTCTTTGAGTGAAGGCTGCTGACAGCCATATCTTGGCTTTATGTCTGTGCTGAAGGACAAGATAAGACAAAGGAATAGTATCTGTTAGCTCTGGCTGAGAGGACAAAGTGCTAAATGAGAAAGCAGGGATGCTGTGAACTTCAAAGTAGACAGTAAGTGCATCAGCATTAAGAAAGATGGTGATCAGTACTGAGATGCAGTCTGATCCAGTCTATGAGCTGAGTACCTGTCCTCGTGCAGTTGCCTTTGGATGATCATTGCTGATGCACTCCAGTGCAAAAATGTTCTGGAAGTGTGGGATATATGCCAGGATGGTACGGAGAAGCTGGTATGTGTCCGTGGATGTGATATGTTAATGGAGATACTGATGCCGGGTATCCATTATGGAGGTTCAGAGGAGCAGGTGGTGAACCAGGAACCCGAATTAATGCATTTCATGTTGTGAATTTTCATGTATAGGTTCAATCCATAGAGTAGGAGGATGGGAGACTGCATATGAATGTGCTGAGATTATGTAATAATGAGGGTTATAATGATCAATAATCCCCACAACCAACCTTGTGCTGCTCAAGGACGAGAACCCCTTCTTGATGTCCGAAATGTAGAGTCATCGAGTCATAAAGATGTACAGCACAGAAACAGACCCTTCGGTCCAACTTGTCAATGCCGACCAGATATCCTAACCTAATCTAGTCCCATTTGCCCGCACTTGGCCCATATCCACTAAACCCTTCCTATTCATATACCCATCCAGATGCCTTTTAAATGTTGTAATTGTACCAGCCTCCTCCACTTCCTCTGGCGCTCATTTCATATACTATGAACTATAACTCCTCACCTCCACACCTCCTCACCTTCTCACATGGTTCTCCTGACTTTCACACCACCTGAGAAGATTCCACACTATGTCATTTTCTATTTCTTCTTAATCAATTCTTATAAACTTAACACATATTTTAAACCTGTACAATTTAAATATTGTTTTGACTGATTTTCAATACACTTGTCTTCAGGAGTTGTGTGTTGATTTAAATTATTGTAAATCTCACAGCTTTTTCTTTAGTTTCTGGTTTTTGTTAACTCTATATTATTGGTAGACTGCATCAAATTCTTTGAATAAAGCTTTGAAATCTATTTGGTGGTTGTTCTGTAGTGACTTTGCTACTTCCAGAGACTGAAACTTTTCTTTCTTGGTGTTTTTAAACTTGGTGTTTTTAAACGTTTTGAGTTTTAAAATTTTGAACTGTAGCAAAGCAGTTCTTATAAAATGTTTAATGTTCTGTTCAATGTTTCAAAGCTGCTAAATATTCTGAAATACTTCAGAAAATATTTCACTGAAACCTTCATGGTTTTAGGGAACAAAATAGAAGATTCCACCCTTTTTGCTTCTTCTTCGAAGATTTCTGAATTTTGAACAAAATACAGGCTTTTCACATTTTTCTCTTATTCTTGAGATGATTTATTTGTGTCTTTCTTCCTTTACAAAATGGCTGATTCATGCTCTTTTCTGTATTAAAATAGATTCCAGTTTTTTAATTACATTTTTCTTGCCTCTAAAATGCTTTATTGGATTTAATTTTCTAATGTAGTGGACTTACAATATTTAAATTTACTTCTGATATTCTTGACCTCAATATAAATTAGTGTTAAGACTGCTTTGTTAATATTACAGCTAAGCATTATGGCAACCTTTTACCACAAGAAAACTGGTTTTAACAGTTACTCCTGTTTTATTTTCTAGCCTCCTAGTCGGAAGTAAGTCTTTGACCCTTTTCACTTAAAGGTCAAGGTTACTGCTGAAATCCACCATGTCTGTTGGCTGCACCATCAGATCTGCTCCATTTCCACTGTGCCTCGGTACACATAACAATAAATTCAATTCAACCTCTGCCCAAGTATCACCATGCCAGAATCCAAGTTATTCTCCACCCAGAGTATGTATGATATCTTTGACTAGACAGAATTCAGCTTAGCCCAATAATTTTTGGATAGCCAGAGGCTTTTCCCCACAGTGAAAAGGTCAATGACAAGAGGACACAAGTTAAAGATGAGAGGGGGAGTTTAGGGGGAGAAGTTTGGGGAATATTTTTCATGCAGAAGATGATGGGTGCCTGGATCGCACTACCAGTAGAGGTGGGGGAAGCAGGCACATTAGCAATGTTTAAGGCATGTCTTCATAGACACATGAACAAGAGGTGAACAGAGGGATAGAAACCGCAATAAGTAAAGGGTCTAAATAAGGATTAGGAATCGGTACAGGCTTGGAATTGGGGCGGGGAGGTGGAGGTGGGTGAAGGGACTGTTCCTGTGCTGTATTGAATTGAAAAAGAATTGAGTTAACTCTTTCCGATTCATTACCTTAACTAAGACAATCAAGCAAGTTTATTTTCAGGAACAAAGCTGCTTTCTTTGACCTCCCGATCTTACTTTATCAACAAAGTACATTTATAATTCCAAATACCTTCTCGAAAGCAAATCCAAACAAATCAGTCTGGACAGCACAAAGGAGTTCAATTTATAGATACCCAAATTTCTTTAGGGCTTGAGTTAATTATGCATTTTTCAAAATTATATTTTGCAATAAGTAGTGGAGAATGATGGCTGGTGGTAAACTATCCAATTGAAGGGATTAAGTTAGAATGTAGTTTCCCTGGATTTCAAAGGTGCAGAGCTCATTACCTCCCCTCACAGTCTCAGTTGTTTCTCATAGTACCCAGACTTGGTATTACTTTTCTTGATTTGTCTTGACTTCTAGCCTACCTCCTTTAAGCTCTGTTTGTACACTCAGTGTCCTATTTGACCCAATACCCAAGGCAAACCTCAGAATTCTGATTTGCTCTTCCATTTCTTATGTCCTCATAACATTTCTAGCCTCCAAATCTCAGCTGACCTCGCCCTGAAGCCCTTATCCATGTTTTTGTCTGCTCTCGGATAGACCATTCCAATGGTCCATTTACCAATGTGAAATAATCCATTCTTCAAATATAACTCACCCCAAAAGGTTTACCCCTTTTGTTTCATTCACTCACTCACTCACATGTTTTCAATAGTTAAGTCAGCATTTATTGTTCACCTCATATTGTCCAGAGGGTGGTTAAGAGTCAGCCGCATCGTAGTGGACCTGGAGTCATATGCAGGCCAGATTGGGCAAGGATGGAAGTTAACATCCCTAAAAGATGGCATGGTGGCTCAGTCGTTAGCACTGCTGCCTCATATCACCAGGGATCTGGGGTTTGATTTTGGACTGTCTGTGTGGGATTTGTACATTCTCCCTGTGCCTGTGTGGATTTCCTCCAGGTGATCCGATTTCCTCCTATAGACTAAAGATGTGCAGCTTAATGGATTAGCCATGTTAAGTTGCCCATAATGCCCAAGGATGTGCAGGCTAGGTGGGTTAGCCATGGGAAATGCAGGGATGGGGTGGGGGGGGGCTGGGATGCTCTTCAGAGGGTCAGTGCAGTTAAGAGGCCGTGTGGCTTATCCTAATGGTTCTATGATGCTGTGACATAAGTGAACCCGATGGGTTTTTCCAGACAATCAGCAATGGTTATCATTAGACTCTGAATTCCAGATTTTACCCAGTTCAAATTCCACCATCTGCCATGGCAGTTTTTAAACGCAGGTACTCAGAACATTATCTAGATTTCTGAATTGCTAGTCCAGTGACAATATCATTATGCAATCCTCTCCCTTATTACCTTATTCACCCGACTATCCCACAGCACGCCCATCACATCTCATCACTGACCAACATTGATTTCATGCTGATATTGACCAGCTCATATTTAAAATTATTACTTTCCTTTCCCCTCTCCCATTTTCCACCTTTTCTTATAAAACTGAGATCAGGAATGTATTATTTGCTGTGATATACATCACATAACATTAATAACAAAACACTTCCATGATATTATGAAGCATTAGAATTCTTCAAAAATCCATAATTACAAACCTTCCCTTAATTTGTCACTAATTGATGATCTCAGTCACAGATGCCAAAGGATGGCTGTCATGTGAAGTGAGAATTTGTTACAATGGTAAAATAAGAATGTTGTCATGAAGTGGCTGAGCAATTGTCGATGCTGAAACTGGGTACATATAATATTTAAATGTTCCTTTCTCAGTATTAATGTCCTTTTGCCTTAAATAAGCCAAATAAAAAAACAAAAGGAGCTCACATCAAATGTTAAAATGTCCTAATGCAATGCACTCCTCCACTGCCGTCTTGTACTGAGGAGGAAGGTAAAGGTTCAATTTTTCCTGTTACCACTGAAGAGTTTGTAGGATTGTATTCTTCCTCCTTTCATTTTTGTTTTTATACTGAGAAGACCTAATCAATGTACTCGTAAGCCTCTGAGACTTCCATCAGGATCCTTTATGTAGCACAGAATCTCATTCAATACCATGGGATAGTACCATCCATTCACACAATTAGAAAGTTTGATTATCCAAAATGCAATGTCTAATGAAAAACCTATATTTTATTAAACCTAGTTTCAGAAGCCCCTGTTTCAAAATGAGCCCATGTACACAGAGATTACTCGTTGTCTCATTCTGAATTAATGAATATGAGCTCACAGTGAAATGCTGTTGATTCGAAAACAGAGCACTTTGAAATTAAATTAAGGCATGTTTAGTGAGTGCTACTTAACAAGAAAACTGTGTTTGAGAACACAAAAGACCAGCTTCTAAGATCTTATGTTCACTTACCATTGTGCTAAACAGCAGCTATTTAGTGATACAGAAACAATTTCTCTACTGGGAAATGGGATTAGTAGATTGAGTAATTCTCCATTCCAGTTAATCCTATGGTTCAATACAACATTTTATGATATGGGAAGAAGCAATTGCTGCCAATTTGACTGCATTATGATCACATTTTTCCTTTGCCTTATTAGCCTTTGTTACTACATTTATAAAGGGTATTTCAATGAACATGGTTAAAGCAATACTATCCCTAGAATTACAAAAATGGAGCTTCTGTCTGAAATGTAAGAATTCAAGGAGATGAAGTGTGTGCAGTGGGGAAAATTCAATCTTTATGTGTTGGTTTATTGTTCAGAAATGTAACATTTTCCATGTGAATTTGATTAATTGAAATCAGTGCTATTGGTTATAATGCAAGAGACGAGTTAATACTACAGAGCTGAAAATCAAATAATATAGATGTGAAAAGTACTCTACTAGAAATTTCATTTTTTGTGTGCAGTCAGCATGGGTTTTATAAATGTATGCGCATATATCCATTTTCTCAGTCTGCATCATTTCCTTTATATGACAAGCAAAGCCATTTGTGATGTTGGAGTAGACTTTTATCTGTTCAGATTCAATTTTCTTGGATTGTTGCATTTTCAAACTTTTTAAGCAATTCACTATTTAACACTTTCTGAAAGCTCAGCGTGCTCATGTAACAGGGATCAGATTTCATTAAGCACTTCGGGATATATTACCAATGTGTGTTTTAAGACACAGGGAGACATTTTTGTTAGTTGGCAAGCATCAAATTGGGGGCTGGGTTGGGAAGCTACCATGCTCAATCATCCAACTATCTTTGTACTCCTCAGTAGCCATTACATTAAGTGGGGTGATATTTTAGCTTTTTGGCTAATTTGTTCTTTGAACGTTGACAATGTATGGAGGGATCCATATCTATCTGTCCTTTGTGCATTTCATTTACATATGTAAGAACTATCCCTTTGCTGAATTTGGGCACATCTTGCAATGAAAGCAAGTACAGACGAAAGTATTGTCAATCAGAAAAGCACCACGTGCACTTTTAAACAAAAATGCAGTTCATTACATTTCATACATTGCATTTTTTCCTGAATTATTAACAGCATAAAACATGCATTTGATCGGAAGGAAATGCACAATGATAATTCACTCAGGAACATCTCAGAGCACCTTACAGGCAGCAGAGGGAAATGTCTGGAATAAGAAAAAAGAAGAAAATGAATGATCAAAGAGATGACTTCTAAGGAGACTTTGAAAAGCAGTAAGGGAGATGGCATTTACAAGTTCAATGTGGGATTAGTTCTAGGTCTGTCTACCATGCCTTTCAGAGAATTTGCCTTTAAGGACTACATGTGCTGTGTGTATACTATGTTGTGACTCTGCCTGCTAGCTAGTCTGATTTGTGTTTGCAAGCTCCAAAATACATAAGTCACATGGTTACTGTTTCATAATTTGCAACGTGCTCTACTGTTTTACACAAAGTAACGCAGAGAGTTAATCAATCCTTGATGAGCATTTGGTTATTAACCATTATTATTAACATGACCTGGGGTGAACAATGGCAGAAAACATAGTGATGATGAGGCCTATTGTGTTTGAGTAGTCAGTTCACAAAATAAGGTTGAATACAAGGTCAACAGTTTTAAATCATACTGAAGTGTATGAGAAAACCCTCGATGTCTCTTTTTATTATAGCACCGGGGAGTGTTGACAACACAGCTTGAGTTAATAAGCAGACCCTGTTGAGAGACCGGTTTAACTGAATTGAGAAAGGCAAGTGATTGGGGTGAGATCAATAGCGCGTAAGGGAAGGTCAAAGGCATATTGACAGAATGCCCACAAAATTCCTTAATTTGGATTGGGACCTCTCCTAAGAGAATTCTAAATGTCTAAACAATGATTGGAACAATGCTTTCTAGACATGAGTGTGCCTGATGCAGGAAAATGTGCCATTATGGTTTAAAACAATGCATTACGAGACCTTCAGAGTTTCTTTGTTTTTGATTCTTTAAGATTTGTTTAGCAATGGGATTAAAGGTCAACACACATTTAGTTCATCAGGGTTAACAGCCAAAGAGCTAAATAAAACCATAATGATATGAATCACCTGAGAAGATCAGTTCAGAGTCCAACCTTTATGCTCATCAGTTTGAATTTATAACTTTCAGACTGTAACCTGCAGATTCCATGATCACATACTCAGCACATGAGTGTGATTTTTCAGATGGGATGATAGCAAACAGGATTGTTGAGTTGGTGATTACATCTGCGCCTAAAGCTTTCCAAAAAAAGATGCTAAACTAATCAAAATCGTGTTGCATTAAAAAACTACTGAAGGAATGGGTGTGAGTATGAAACAATATCCACAGGTCAAAGCTTCCAGGTCCTAGATACAAATGTAATGTTAATATAAACACTAGAAGACCTAAACAGAGCAAGGTATTGGAAGGTGTGGCTTTCTGCATGTACCAAGAATGCTGTACAAAGCATGTGCGGAAAAGGTCCCACGCAGAGCTAGTGCCCTAGGCCATAGGTTGATGCAACAGCAAAGAACTGTGCACTGAAACTAACCACGCACAAGGAATAGCTTCAGACTACAATAAAGATCATCAAGTATCCTGCAAGAAGTGCATATGTGAAGAGATTGACAAATCAGAATCTGACAATGTACTCAAGGAGACAGAAATGGTGAATACATTGTCAGTCTCATGGAAAACATCAATGTCACCACACAGTCTGAAGTATTTGCAAAAGTCTAAATGATCTATCTTCAGAAAACTGATTATCATTCATTATTCATGAAGATTAACTCAGGGGCAAGTGCTGATTTACTACCTGCATGAATTTAAATAAAGCACATTTCCCTGTTCTGTACTGGACAGTTACTAGGGTCCAGCTACTAGGTCACTGCCATATGCAACAAAAAGACAGGGCTGGCTAAATCACCATGAGTAGGATCATGAAGACTAGAATACACGTGGGCCGGTGCTTCAGGGGCAGATGCAATCACCAACTCAACAATCCTGTTTGCTATCATCCCAGCTGAAAAATCACACACTCGTGCACTGAGTATGTGATCGTGGAATCTGTAGGTTACAGTCTAAAAGTCATGAATTTGAATTGATGAATATAAAGATTGGACTCTGATTTGATCTTCTCAGATGATCCATATCATTATGGGGTTTTTTTTAGCTCTTTGGCTCTAACCAAAATTTGTATCTGAGACCTGGAAGCTTTGACCACTGAACATTTCTTCATATTCACATCCATTCCTTCAGTAGCTTTTTAAAAGATGATTCAAGAGTGGTTGCATAGTCTTACTGCCCATCATCTTGTATGGGACTGGAGGAACTAAATCTCAGCAAGTAAGGGAAGGTCAACAAAATGCAAACACAATACCATTAGCTTTCAGGAATAATTTGGATCGAATGCTCAGGTATTTAACATCAGGTATTATGGTCTAACAGCTTTATTTGAAATCACAAGCTTTCGGAGCGCTGCTCGTTTGTCAGGTGAAACCTGAGCAAGCAAGTAACTATTGTCATGAAACTCAAGTTTATGGATCCAGTCTAGTTAGTACAACATTGGCGTTACAGACCTGATGGGTCTGCGTTGTATGATTCTCTAATTCTATGTTCCATCCACTCTTCACACACTTACCAATACTACCAGTTTCAGAGCCACATCCCACAGGCACCTACTTTCCTCCAGCTATATGACTAGGGTAGGCACACCACCCAGACACAGTCAGTCACTGACATCCTTCACTATCCCTTACAGAATGAGACTGTACAAAACTGAAGGGAGCACTAAAGAACCAACAGGTAACAGGCCTTTAGGCATCTCCTCAGGCATTTGTAGGAGACAGTGTTTTGCATCTGTGTATGACAGTGACTTTAGGTGCTGCATTCTACATCATCACCAACATTCAGGATGATGGTATGTTCCTGTCTTCTGCACCATCTGAAAACCTTCTCAACTCTCACTCTGCTATCTAGCATGAAGTGGAAACTGCGAATGCTGTGACTGTTTCTTACTCTGGTTTCACTCAATCCCAGTGCAGATTGACTGCATTTTTCCTTCTAGATGCATACGTGGAAACTCAACTTTCAAGTATTGAGAACAGCAGCCATTTGATTCAGGTCGTAATGCATGCATCATTCATGCTTTACCGAATATACCATGTTAATTCCTACATAATCCAGTAGTCAGAATTCATGTTGAATATTAAGTAATAAAGAAGCTTCCATGGTGTAGGTATTTCAAGAATTGCCTCTTAGAAAGCAACCAGAAATTGAAATTGTGGACAAATTTCCCATCTTACTTTATGAAGACCAAGGTCACTTGTAGCTGAGCTAACTACCTTGTATAGTTGGGGGTTTGCACAGATTATTTGGCTCCAACATTCAATGAGCCACAGAGGAGATCAAGTACTGACTCTCTTTAAACCAGGAACTTATTCTAATGAACGGGTGGTTAACTTGTTGCTGCTAATTGCAACAGCAACCGTAAGCACTTCTGAAAGAAAAATTGCTTATTTCATCTTTTTATTAAAATACAATTGAGGATAAAAGCAGCAGATCCATTTAACATGTTAAACTAACATACACATACAACAGGAGCAGAATGTAGAGGAGTTAGTAAGAAATGTAATTACCATTTGGTGTATAAATGGATGGGACAACTAGGATCTGTAATAGTATTAAGTGTGGTCTGTACCAGCTGTGAACTTAAAATGAACATTAAAATAAGATCTACTATTAATTAAAATTGTAAATGCTTAATTAATAGTGGATCATCATTTGCCAAAGGATTTTAGCATTATGTTTCTCCTATTCAATGAAGTTTACTTTCAACAGATGCCTTGCTTCAGTAAGGTTCGATCGCACCACAGTATAATTTTATATGTGTCATAAGCCACAATTAGGTAATTTAAACTTTTATTTTGTAAATGTTCTTCTCATAGTTTTAGAGATGCTGTGCTGTATATTTTGCCTTAGCATTAATGGTTCTTTTTCTAAATATTTTATGTGGAATGCCAGCTTCATAATGGGAGTGAACGGTGCTATATGTAAGCTGACTTCACATTCACTTATTTGCCCCACTACTGCATGGAAAACATTTTCAATGGTTCCACCATATCCTGCCTCCTGCTGTGTGTGGCATGTGGTGATATATCAGATTTACTGTGTTGGTAGCTCTTTCATCTCCAAGCCAGAAGATTGATGGTGTCAAGCCTTACTCCATAACTTGGGGCAGTTGATCTGTATTGCAGTATTGAGGAAGTTCTGCCCTGTTGAAAATGCTGCCTATTGGTGTGATTACTGAAAATAAGGTTCAATGAGTGCTGTCTAGCATTTATAAGCAAAATCCTTTGGCTTTATTTCAAAGAGTAAAGTAATTATTCCAATACTTATCCCTCACTGCATGTCATAAAAATGGTCTAATCATATCACATTCTTTTCTGTGAGACCTTTCTGTGAACAATTCGGTTTCCCTGTTTCCAGTGCTGTGCCCAGTTCATATTCACAACTTTTATTCAATGCCTAATTTTTTAATGTTATATTTTACTTTTTTAAAATAGTCTTTAAAGTCTACTGAGATGGTTGCCAATGAACAGATAACTTCTGCTGTATTTACAGACACTCAGAAGAATTAAAAAGCTTTCCAGAAAATTCCGAATATGCTGTTAATGGTTGCAGTTACAAATCACACAATGCCAGGTTATAGTCCAACAGGTTAATTTGGAAACACTAGCTTTCGGAGAGCTGCTCCTTCATCAGGTAATTGTGGAGTCCCTAGAATGGACATATCAAGAGGAAACTTTGGAATTCACACCTCTTCTTGTTTGTGGATTTACCCCAAATACCAAATCTGTGCACCCCTGGACGTTTTAAAGAGACCTGTGGAGATACCAGTCAAATGACAATAAAGTGTGAATGGCCACTATCTGTCTCCCTTGTATAGCAATGGCATCAAATAACAAATCTTTCAGGGAGAACAATAGGAGCATTGATCATGTGGTGACTGGATTTAAAATGTCTTCAGGTAAACATTCTTATTTACTCCAAACATCAGGGAGAAACTATTCTGTCTAAAAACTGCGCAGCAAGAAATAGCAATAGGGTCAACATTTTATTTTAAGTGACCCTTCCTCAGAACTCAAGACCTAAAACTGTCTGGATACAGAATTGTCTGGCCAAAAGAAGACAGCAAGTGGTAGTGGATGGAAAGTATTCTATCTGGAGGTCGGTGACCAATAGTGTCCCACAGGGATCTGTTCTTGGCCCTCTGCTCTTTGGAGTTTCTATAAACAACTTTGATGAAGAAGTGGAAGGCTGGGTTAGTAAGTTTGCCGATGACACAAAGGTCGGTGGTGTCGTAGATAGTGTCGAGGGCTGTTGCAGGCTACAGAATGCAGAGCTGGGCTGAGAAGTGGCAGATGGAGTTCAACCTGGATAAATGTAAAGTGATTCATTTGGAAGATCGAATTTGAATGCAGAATACAGGGTTAAAGATAGAATTCTTGGCAGTGTGGAGAAATAGTGGGGTCTTGGGGTTGACATAGATCCATCAAAGTTGCCACCCAAGTTGATAGGGTTGTTTAAAAGGCATATGGTGTTTTGAATTTCATGAATGGGGGAATTGAGTTTAAGAGCTGTGAGGTTTTGCTGCAGCTCCATAAAACCCTGGTTAGACCACATTTGGAATATTGTGTCTAATTCTGGTCACCTCATTACAGGAAAGATGCAGATGCTTTAGAAAGAGTGCAGAGGAGATTTACCAGGGCGCTGCCTGGATTGGAGGGTTTATCTTATGAAGAGAGGTTGAGTGAGCTAGGATTTCTCACACCGGAGAGAAGAAGGAAGAGAGGTGAATTGGTAGAGATGAACAAGGTAATGAGAGGCATAGAGGAGAAAGTGAGGACCGCAGATGCTGGAGATCATAGCTGAAAATGTGTTGCTGGAAAAGCGCAGCAGGTCTGGCAGCATCCAAGGAGCAGGAGAATTGACATTTCGGGCATGAGCCCTTCTTCAGGAAGGAATGAGAGGCATAGACGGAGTGGATAGCCAGAGACTTTTCCCCAGGGCAGAAATGGCAGTCATGAGGGGTCATAATTTCATGGAGATTAGAGGAAGGTATAGGGGAGATGTCAGTGGTAGGTTCTTTATACGGAGAGGGGAATGCACTGCCAGTGGTGGTAGTAGAGTCAGATACATTAGGGACATTTAAGCGACTGCTTGATAAGCACATGGACGGCAGTAAATTGAGGGGTTTGTAGGTTAGGTTGATCTTAGGTTAAAATAAATGCTTGGCACTACATCATGAGCCAAAGGGCCTGTACTGTGCTGTACTGTTCTATGTTCTATGAAATGCTAACTCTGATTTCTCTTCACGATGCTGCCAGACTTGCTGAACTTTTCCATCAATTTTGAATTTCGTTTTAAAATTGGAGCCTGCAGATCTCCCAGCCAATTCATTTCCAAGTCCACTATTATTGAAACTTGATGTCCTGGAAAAGAGTCTACAAATTATTAATCCCATCACCTTCTGAAAATCCAACTTTTTGAAAGAATCCAACCTTAATCCTGCTGCTATGAGAGTCTGGCAATTGAATATCTATACTATCCTCAGAGTCAAAACGTCCTCTTCATCAGGCCTGCAACACATGATTTTTCTTAAGATCAGTCAAAAACATGAATTACAAACTAATGATTAGTTTATAACTTGTGAAGTGCGCAGTCTTCTTTAACTACCCAAGGGACAAACAAGTACAAAGTCAGGAATGAAATCTTTTTTATCCCTACCCATAATATCCCCATTACATCAATGGCTACCTACAACTTATTTCATTGGTTTTAAAAATGTTTGAGACAGTTTGCATTCATGAAAAGTATTGCTTAAATGTAAATCTTTCTGTCCCTAAAATGCCAGAAATCAAACTTTTGTCTCAAACTACAGAGTCCACACTTTCAAGATAGCATGTTAACTTAAAGCTGGAACAATTTTACCAGCACTTCAGTTCCACTTTATCATGTACCTCTAAATTGTTGCTTCATTAATCCATAATGTTTTCACTGTCTTACATTGCTCCAACTCTGTCATCTTTTGAAATAATATTTGAAGTCACTATCAGGATATATTCAAGATAAACTAAGATGGAGGGAGCAAATTACTGCAGATGCTGGAATCTGCACTGAAAACAACAAATGCTGGTAATCACAGCAGGTCAGACAGCATCCATGGAGAGATAGCAAGTTTCAAGTCCGAAATGCTAGCTTTGTCTCTCTCCATGGATGCTGTCTGACCTGCTGTGATCTCCAGCCTTTATTGTTTTCAGTACACTATGATTGATCTTGTTATACCATGAATAAGGAGGATGCTATCCAATGGCTTTTGTTGGACAATTGGATGCAAAGAGGATGAGGTTCAGGAGTGGTGGGGAGGGGGTGGGGGTAATAGTCTGCCACTATCTAGTTTCACATCTTGGCAGCTTGGATGGGCACATAGTTAATACTGAATCCTTAGATTAGATTAGACTTACAGTGTGGAAACAGGCCCTTCGGCCCAACAAGTCCACACCGACCCGCCGAAGCGTAACCCACCCAGACCCATTCTCCTACATTTACCCCTTCACCTAACACTACGGGCAATTTAGCATGGTCAATTCACCTAACCTGCACATTTTTGGATTGTGAGAGGAAACCCACACAGACACGGGGAGAATGTGCAAACTCCACACAGAGAGTCGCCTGAGGCGGGAATTGAACCCAGCTCTCTGGCGCTGTGAGGCAGCAGTGCTAACCACTGTGTTATGGTGATGTTATAGCAACAGCTCTGACATACATCTTGTCAGTGACACCATTCTATCAAGCATTGCTTGGTCAAAGTAAATCCTTGGCTTTATAGGTGATGTGACTTTGTGAGTGTTCTTCTCTCGTACAAATCTATCAAGTCCCATCAAAAGGGACTATAAAATTCTAACAGGACAACACAGGGTGCATGGAGGATGGAGGCTCTTGCTAAGTCCAAAACAACCTAAGATTGTGGGGTAGTGCCATTTGGGACGGAGATGTGGAGAATCTTTTTCACTCAGAAAGTGGTGAGCCTGTGGAATTATCTGGCACAGAAAGAGGTCGAGGCCAAAACATTGACTGTTTTCAAGAATGAGTTAGATTCAGTTTGAAAAGGGATCAAAAGGTCTGGACAGAAAGTGGGAAGAGAGTTGGATGATCAGTCACGGTCATATTAAATGGTGGAGCAGGTTCAAAAGGGCTGAATGGTCTATTCCTGCTCCTATTTACTATGTTCTATGTTTCTCACCATTTTCCAGTCGCTGCACTGCTGTCCTTCATCACAATTCTTCTGGTGGAAAACAATATGACAGAGCTGCAGTCATTGTTTTTACCTAACACTGGAAACTTGGCGATAATGAAACAGCACAGCTGAAAGAATTGATTCTTTAATAACATCAGTTTTTTTTTTGGTTGTTTGTTGTTGCAATCATTTCTGGCCAGCTTCACATCCAAAATTGACAGTACAGTGCATGCATTTCCTGTGAGTCTCAGCTTACCAATGATTAGCACTGAGCAAAGATTGCTGAATATTTCACATTACCTCAAAATAATTGCTCCTTTCTGTTTGTACATTTCATTTTTTTTTGCAGTTCACTTTAGAAAAACATAAAGACTGGGACAGTGTTTATTTTAAAATTTGACATTAATTTTACCAACAGAAACAAAATGGCGAACTGCATTAAATGGATTTTTAGTGACAGCCCCTGTGTAATGCTGCTTCAATGCTTGCCAGATTTATATTAGCAGGCACCTGTCTTAAGCAGCCAATTTTAGTCATAAGTTTCATTACACAAGGTTTTATGTATACTTCTGGGAGCGGTTAGTGATGTTCTTTTGAGTTTTAAGTATAATGATCTATTGTGTTGTGTGGATGTGATGAAGTTGACAAGCTCTAGGCTACCTGCTTAAACCAAGTTGTTGAAAAAGCCTGTTTATCATCTTTTGTGCAATGGAATGGTATATGAAGTAATGATGTATCACCTAGAGATAGTCTCACAAAATATCAAAACGTGGTTTCTTAAAGGTTACTGCTGTGACCCTATTACCTTGAAATTGAAGAGGGGAAGTTTTTTGTGTGTAATGTGTCCTTAGGATTAAAAGAATAAAAAAATGTTACTTCCTAACAGATCTAATTTTAAAAAAGCACTTCTCTTCATTTAGAAAAATTGCATACACAAAGCCCTTGGAGTCGTTAAAAGATCATGAACTGTTTTATATATTATCATTTCAATACTTGTAAAGAAACATGTCATTTAAACAGATTACACTATAATAAATATTTTAATAACAAATTTATTCTTAAAGTAAAATTTATTTATTGTCCTTGAAGTAATATTATTTATCAGTTATATTGTACATTTCTTCTTTCAAAATGTGCTGTCAGATTTTAACACTGTTCTCTACCAAATCATTGACTTTTTTTTGAGCTTATTAGAGCTCTGTCATTCTGTCAAGCTTCGAGTAAATGAAGATAAGTGAAAGCTGTGTCCTTTATTAGGAGCTGCCAATTACTCGTTCTCTGTTCAGAAAGCACTTATCAGTTTCTAATTCTTGCTTATCAGATGCTATGGATTTTGTACCTATTACATGGACCACCAACAGTGGCATTAAGGCTAGTACAGGCTCTGCATTGTCAACAACCAGCTGGGCACCATGGGATGCCAGTGACAATATGTCTGCTGGAGTATTCACGCTGTCTGCACAGCACACCAAGGTGCTTTGAGGAAGTAAGATCTGGATATAGAAAATGTAAGGTAAGAATTTTGCCATCATGGAAGGTAATAAAATAATGAGCTTCGATTAAGAGGCATAATAAATCAGAAACAATATCTAAAGTTAGAGAGAGATACATAATATATTAAGCAATTGAGGCTCTGTGGTTTTGTACTTAAATTCTGTTAATCGCCCAAGGTAAAGATTAGCTGCTCTTGTCAATTTAATTCAGCTTCAAGTAAAGCAACAAGGTCACTTTTTCCAGCAACTAGGATTGAGTTGTCATGTAGTTCTAATAGGCAGCAGAGGGAATCATTAGTCCACCTCAGCTCAATGACTGATGGGCATTTCACTTCAATCATCTGACCATGCACCAGTGGCCCAGTACTATTGACACCATGTCAGTGCCGAAAGAAGATGCCTTAATCCGCTGAGACACTCGCCGAATTGATTTGACAATCTGCCGTAATGACCTTCTTGTTTTCGTAAAGAATCACTGTTTATCCAGGGCAGTGCTGGTATACTAAATACATTCGATTGTCATGGAAACTCATATCATCACAATCAGAAGCCCTTGAAGTTTCCAGCTGATAATGTAGGTGTCAGACAGTGAATATTGCTGGCATGTTGACAGTTCGCACCAGCAACTAAGTGTGCAAAAGCACTAATAGGCTGCATGATGTCTTTCCAAGGTGAGACATAGAGGCAAAGACAACTCCTGGCACTCAGTAACAATAATATAAAAGACAAAGAAAGTAAGATAAGGCTCCTTACTCAGAACTTTTACCTGCCTTGTGTATCCACGTAACACTCTGTCAAACATGATTTCTCAACTTCCGTATAGCTGGAGATTAAACCGACAATATAGCTCTTCTCAGCCTGTAAAGGCTAGATTGAAATTGTACTGAAAAAATCAAATTGACACACCATTTCCTTTTCCTTGCAAGCCCTGCCTTAAAATTTAAAATGCTCTCGAGAACATTACCCAACTGGAGGGGCAGTCACATTTTCGAAGCCAGCCATGGGGCCATTTGGCTTTCCGGAAAGGAGCAACGACGTTGTGAAATGTTGCAGAGACTAGGGCAGGAACCGGCAGTGTTCAACTGAGACAAGGCTGGCGGCTATGAAGGACAGGAGCGAAACGGAGACCAACCTTGGCTAGCCCGTGATGCAGCTGGGTTAACTCACCGACTGCCACTTTGTGGAATGTTTAGTCATCGGTTCAGAGGTGTATGAAGAGCTTTGTGGCTCTCAGGTAGATTTTTGAAGTGTAAAGGAATTAAGGGATTATGGTGAGCGGGCAGTTAAGTGGAGCCGAGTCTTATTGAATGGTGGAGCAGGCTAGATGGACCAAATGGCCGAGTCCTGCTCCTATTCCTTATGTAACTTTAACTGGGGCCAAAAAAAAGGAGCTTTCATTTGCCTGCACTATCTTTAAAAAGACTGTGCATACCTGCAGAGGGACTGCCAATCCAGAGCTGTCCTGCACATTTGCCCCAATTATGGCAGACGGAAGGGGGAACTGGGGGAACCTGCAGGTCCAGCTGGTTGGGGTGGCGCAGAGGTAGGACGTGCAGTGGAGAGGGTTGGAGGGGGTGGGGGTGTGTGTGTCAGCAGACTGTTCCAGTCTGGTCTGAGGCGGTCACCCTGGTGTCAGCCAGCTGGAGAGATGCCCAACACTGTAGGAACAAAGTCAATGTCCTTCTCCACCCCTCCAAGTGTAAGTGCCACCATCTTGATGTGATACCTCACACTGACCATCCCTGCTGCTGTATCCACCTCCCGCCAAGGCTCATGGAGTCACCGAGATGTACAACATACTCTACTACACATCAGAATATAAGAACTGGGAGCAGGAGGAGGCAAGTGAACCTCTCTAGCCTGCTCCACCATCTGATACAATCATGGCTGGTTTCATTTCAACCTCAACTCCACTTTCCTGCCCACTATCCATAACACGTCCATCCATGACTCATTAAAAAGCTGTCTATCTCCTCCTTACTTTTACTCAATGTTCCAGCATCCACTTCACTCTGGGGTAGTAAATTCCACAGATTTATCCTTTGAGAGAAGTAATTTTTGCCTCTGCCTTAAATCTATCACCCCTTATCTTAAAACCATGACCTCTCATTCTAGAATGCCTCACATGAGGGAACATCAATCCTTTTAGCACTTTATTTACCTCAATTAGATTATCTTTCAGTCTTCTCAACTCCAGAGAGTGTGAGCATTTTAGGCCTAATCTCTCTTCATAAGATATACTCCTCATAGAATCCTATACTGTGGAAGCAGGCCATTGGTCCACTGAATCCACACCAACCCTCTGGAGAGTATCCCATCCAGACCCACCCCTTGCCTTATCCCCACACCCCCACATTTCCCATGGCCAATCCATGTAACCTACACATGCTGGACGCTATCGGGTGGGGTGCAATTTCTCATGGCCAATCCACTTAACCTGCACGTCTTTGGACTGTGAAAGGAAACTGGAGGACCCAGAGGAATCCCAAGCAGAAATGGGGAGAATGTGCAAACTCCACCCATTCAAAGTCGCCTAAGGGTGAAATCGAACTCAGGACCCTGGTGCTATGAGGCAGCAGTGCTAACCACTGAGCCACCGTGCCACCCTCATCTCTAGAATCAATCTAGTGAGCCTCCTCTGAACTGTCTGCATACAATTACATCCCTCAAGTAAAAGGACCAAAACAGTACGTAATACTCTAGGTGCAGTCTCACTAATGCCTTGTACAGTCACAGCAATAGTTCCCTACTTTTATACTCTCACTATTGCCTGCAACATCTTCCCCATTCTGTGACAATATGGGTCATTAAGTGGGATATGTCTGTTCTGGCTCTCTTGAAAGGGTGGGTGTGGGGGGGGTGGTGTTGGTGGGGAGGGTGGTGGTGTTGTAAACTTGGTTCAGAGGTGTCTGCTCCATGGAAAGCAGAGTAAATAGATTTGGTGTTTTGTTTAAAAAAGCACGCATGGCTACAGTCAGGCTCACACAGACTCAGGGGCTTTAGTTTTGCTTTCAGCTGTTATCATTGGGCATTGGGAGTTGAAGCTGCTAGATACAGCTCTCTCCCTGTTGCTGCTGCAAAATCCTGAGCTCTCTCTCTCTCTGCTGCAAGGTTCATTCTGCTGATGTCGCTTTTCCCAGACTGGAGGAGATGGCAGCAAGTGACAGAAATCTGTTTTGCTGAATTTGCCTTTGCCAAAGGTATGTTTATGGGATGCTGCTATACTGGAACAATTGATGATCAGTAGTTAACATACATTATTCTGTTAAATATTTCAATAGAATTCAAGTTATGCCAATTTTTCTGTTTTTTGTTTGCATTTAAAATGTGGTGTAAAAATAAATTATGTTTTGTTTGAAACTTAGTAGTTTTACTCATCAAATCATATCTGGAATACAGTACCTTATACTTCTGTTTAAATCAGGTAAAAGTTAGAGTCTCAGCTTTCTCCTGATTATGGTTTGAGGAGGTTTGGTCTGGCCCATAACAATTCACAAATCATCCACCCTAACCCCTGACACCATTACCTCTGCATGTCCTCTGCTCTGTCTACTCAGTCACTAGGGGCACCTTCCCACCTGCACCAGCATAATTGCACTTTCATCTCCCATAATGCCCGTCTCTCTCCCATTCCATGAGAGAAACAGCTCAAAATGGGGCAGAAAGAGTCAAGGCCGGTGGTGGGTGCTTGCTCCTCACCCCTTATGAGGAGAGGATCCTAACTGGAAGTTGTTAGTGCAGCATTGTGTACGGGGTTCACAAATGATCTATGTGTCTGGATGCCATTGTCCATGGAGGTGAGGTGTGCAATGGCCAGTGCCCATGGACTGTGACATGGTGCCCAGTAGCCAACATGGCAGTTCTTTGGAGGAAGTGATAAGTTGAACTCGCCAAGAATCTGCTCTGGTTTCCACCTTGAATTTTCTGAAGAAAGTTGCAAAGTGAGTTTGGTAAGATCGCAAGCCATGATGAGTTAACAGGATGTTAACAGTTAACAAATAAAAATATTTGTCAATTTGGAATTCATCACTACCTGCAGGAATCTTGCCATAATGCTTCCCGAATGAGTTCAAGGCACAGCAAGAAAGACCTCAGCAAACCTCTCACCTGAATCTGCCACCATGATACTATAGCTCAGGTCACTGACAGCCTAGTAAGATTCCAACCAGGGGATAGAATGACAACTGATATCATCTGACATTTGAAGCAATTGTTCTCCGTTTTCTCAGTGAAACATATACAATGAAATATTTATGCAGATTGGAACTTTGTAGCGTAAGCAAAGAAAAAGTGTGAAGCTTCAGAATCACTGAATTGCGCCCATAAGCTTATACTCAGGTTCTTTCTTAACTTGAGCTGAACTGGGTAACAAGAACATTAAAATCTAAGACGTAGAAGGAGGAGTAAAGTAGGGTCCCTTCACCATCGTCCACCATTCAATAAGACTGATCTAATCATGTCCTTAACTTTATTGTCCTTCCTGTCTACTGCCCCCAATCTTAACTCCCTTGTAGACCAAAAGTCTAATGATTGTTTAATAAAATTCAAGCCAATGTGCATTCATCTCAAACAAGAATCTTGCTCAATTCCTATGGTTTTCCTAAGCCTTGAGCCCATCCACTTCCGCTGGTAGGAGTTCCATTCTTCATGCCAGATGGTGCAACACAAGAGGTCAAATATTACAACCTCTTGTGCTTAAGCTGCCCAGCAACCACAAGCCAAATTGTGACTGAGGGAGTAGCCCATCCTTAGAGACACCAGGACTCAGTCCTTCATTCTCACCACTCTTATTTTTGGCTCGTTACAATAGTTCTCCCTGTTACTAACAACCGGTTTCAAGATACTTTCTCACATCTTTCAGTCCCTCTATAGTTTTGCTGAGTAGTGATCTTCCACAGATGTACACTCCAATGCCACTCTCCAAGCTTCTCAATGCTTACAGCTCACAACCAACCATTAAAGGCTGTTTTTTTTCATTCAATTTGCCCTATTCTCTAGAACTCCCTCTTTAAGTCGATCTTCCTTTCTGTCTTTCTGTCTTTCAAATACCTTTTGTTCAATTATTCTTTCACCTCTATGTTTATGGATACCTACATCTCTACTTTCTGCAAGACATTTATTCCATTCCATGTAAAAATCCTGCAAGTATTTCTTTTCAGAACATTGTTGTTGAATATACTATATTCCCAAAGATTCGAGGGTACTTCTGCAGTTCTAGTGCATTTAAGTATTAAGAACATATTTCCCTAAACAGTTGAGAACATTGAAGCCAAGTGATCTGAGATCGTGCAACAGCATCTGAAAGGCATTGTGGTCAATGTTAGAGAACTGTCATTAGCCAACATGGGATGTGAGATTTGCATCTTGATAATTGAGACTTCCACATCTTATCTGCTGAAAGAGAATTTGAACAATGAGCAATGATAAAGGGGAAAAAAGCTAATGAATATTCAAGTGATAATGAGTGTAGAGTAAATACCCCATTGATATCATTCCAGAAGCCTAGGGTAATATTCTGGTGACACAAATTTGAATCTCATCATCAGAGATGGTGAAATTTATAGGGAATACAAAGTAGGTGACCACTGTCAGAAAGTAAAGTAGCCATATCCCCCCCACTCTCATTGGAGAAAGTAGCTATTTAACCTGAAGGTTGCCATACCTCAGGTGAGGAGACAGATTAGGGATGGACTTTACAGTAAGAATATGGCAGTATCAGATGACACGAGCAATTCTGACCCAGAATGCACACAATTTTGGACCCACTACATCACCATGCTAAATTTCAATGATGTCATATGCAAAGGCCATACTGAACATGTGCAGAGAAGAAATATGATTTTGAAATGGGGTTCAGTGGCTGGGAGTGAGGAGTGAGGAACAGGGTGGAGGGCAATGAGGATGTGGGACGAGACATGGAAGGCCCACATATTTACCGCTCCCCTCTCCTCCAATCTCTGTCCTTTGCCTCTCTGCCCTCCTCCCCTTACCTCTCTCATCTCCCCTTCCTCTTATCCCCCCTAGCCTCTCCCTCTCTTCTCCATCACTTCCCTCCTTCCCTCTTCTCCACCACTCCTACTCTTCATCTCACCACTCCTCCTCTTTCCCTGTCTCTCTTTGTCATTCATTCATTCATTCCCTTTTTTCACCTCTCTTCCTCCTCTGCCTCCCTTCAGTTTCTCTTTATCTCCCTCCGGGCCCCATCCCTCTTCTCCTGAGCCCCATTGACTCCTCCCAGGCCACATATCCCCAAACCCATTGCAAATATGTATGCGCTGGTGTCAACAAACACAATCAAAAAGATAAAATTATTCTGTGTACAGGATCATCCCCGTTTCTGTGGAATCGTTATCTGCGGCCCGAACACATTATAGGGAAACTTGCAGAACTAGGGACCAGGAGGCTGCTGGGAAAGTATGTTTCCCATTTAAATGAATGGGGTTGCTCCTGTCCATGGTTTTGGGATTCCGTGGTAGGTCGAGGAACATATGCCCCACGGATACAGGGACTACTGTATTCTTAAACTTCCTTTTAATTATCTAGGCGGCACGGTGGTTCAGTGGTTAGTACTGCTACCTCACAGCGCTAGGGATCCACATTCGACTCCAGCCTCAAGTGTCTGTCTGTGTGAAGTTTGTACATTCTCCTAGTGTCAGCATGGCTTTCCTCCCATAGTCCAAAGATGTGCAGGTTAGGTGGATTGGCCATGCTATTGTCAATAATGTCCAAGGATGTGTGGGTTAGCCATGGCAAATACAGTATTAAGGGGATAGGGCAGGGGTGTGTGTCTGGGTGGGTTGCTAATTGGAGGGTTGGTATGGACTCACTGAGACAAATGGCGTATGTCCATGCTGTAGGGATTCTATTCTCTAGCCTAATATGCCAATTCACCTTCAGCTAACTTGATTTTCATGTCATGTAATTGCCCTTATTTAGGTTTAACACACTAGTCTTAAACCTAATATTCTCCTTTCAAACCAGCTGTAAAATTCAATCATATTGTGGTTGCTGTTATCTAGGCATACCTCAACTCTGAGGTAATTAATCAATCAATCTTGTCACATTACACAATACTCATAATTGCAATAATTATCCAAATTAATCTGCAACATGATTCACTTACATTTACTGGGAAACCAATATGAGAGACAAACCCAAGTCGGTCAATTGAAGTTGAAACATGTAGTGTGATTTGTTAAGGTACATAATGAAATGGTAACATAGGGGGCCGCCGATTTACAAACATCTAACTTATGAAATCTCATTTATACGAAAATCGGACGCATTAACCCTTTCTCCTACTTACAAATGGTTACTATACATTACCCTGCATTGTATTCTGACTCACGTATAAATCGACTTGCAAACCAATTCAAGAACAGAACCCATTTGCAACTTGGAGACTCAAATCAGTGGTCTGAATTGAACAATTAATTGAAATAATATTCAGAGATTTACAAGCTCAAAGTCTTCTTTCAACAATTTTTAAATCACCATGAATTATTGGAAATCTTCAAAGAAATCCCTTTTGTCTTAGAAAAATGGTAGAAAACCATGCTTTCACAAATGGAGATAACATGATAAAATATCTGATACAAATTAACAACAGCAATCATTCATCCAATGCTATGAGCTGTTATTTTCTACTATATCAAAACTGTAATGACTCAAAAGGTGTGGCCTTATTGACACTACTCTCTGGTTCTACTGCAATAAATTTATTATTTGTGGTATTTAAAGCTTAAAACAAAGCTATTGTGAGCTTTAAAAAAGATAAAGAGAATGAATAGTGTTTAAAAAACACATATTTGTTGTCCATCCAAGGCATTATGTGAAGCTCAAACCAGTCAAAATGCTCGGAAGCATGAACGAATGATGATTTTGTTGCCACTTGTACTCTACAATGAGCAACATGGCAAAATACAGTGAAAAGCTTTAACTGTTGCCACAATCCAGCACCATTCAAATACTTCAAGGATAAAAGGATAAAGCTGAAAGAAAGTCCATCTTCACTTCAGATGCTAATGTGAGGGTTAAACTTAAGGGTCTCAAGTGGCCAAGCACCAGGAAGACCAATCTCAACTTGCCCCATCCTGGGGAATCGGGAAGGAAACTCCTGTGTGCTTTCACGTCCCGTTAAACAACACTACCCTTTCCGCCCAGCACAGCGGCAAAGAGGTATTATTGGTTTACTGGGAAGAATTGCTTTGAATGCAATGGATTAGTGACCAATAATACCTACTAGTTTCTGAAGGCTTTTCCATGACAATACAAGTCCCCAAATATTTTTGATTGTTTGGACTGTTGAAATTGATCGAAACACATTAATTGTAAATTGAATTGTGAATGATTTTATTGTTACAAAGATCTATGGAGATACAGTGAAAAGATTTTTTCATCATAGAACCCCCACAGTGTGGAAGCAGGCAATTCAGCCCATCAAGTCCACACTGACCCTCCAAACAGCATCCCAACCAGACTCTTCCCCTCCCCCCCTACCATATCACTGCATTTCCCACAGCTAATCCACCTAGCCTGCACATCCATGGACACAACAAGCAATTGAGCACAGCCAATCCACCTAAGCTGCACAACTTTGGACTGTGGGAGGAACCGGAGAACCCGGAGGAAACCCATACTAACTCCACCCAGACAGCTGCCCGAGGCTGGTATCGAACCCAGGTCCCTGACGCTGCGAGGCAACAATGCTAACCACTGAGCCACCCCATTGCGACATTTGAGTTACAAAAAGGAGACTTAAGTAGAGTTTGTAGTCATTGGGCAGGGTCCCAGAAGGTTCCAGCAAGGTCTCTGCAAAGTGGGCATCAAGGAGCACCCCCCACTCTGTGTACAGCAACAATAATGCCAATGTCCCAGGAGATCCGTTTTGGATCAATTACAGTATTGAATGAGAATAGCACATTGGACAACAGATCCAAGTTTACTAACTATAGCATGGACAGGCCTCCCACATACATGCCTGCACATATCAAAAGGAGATCTAATGTTACTGATTCGGTTTCTCTTAATCAGCTACAATCAACATGTGCCATCTGCTACACAACGACCAGCAGAGAACATCTGGATCAGCGGGAACACACTCAGCAGAATTTGAAGGTTACCACAACATGAAACTTTCAAGCCCCGGATCATTCAATGCTCAGGAGTCACCTCACACAGACTGTACACCCACACTGAATGTATGATGAATGTTATGTTAATAGACCCCTGCACCTCTCAGAGGACATGTCTTTTCCAATGAAAAATAGGTATCCACTGGACAGGATGCACAATGCTTGCTGGGTGTCAGGGTTATTTAACTACAAGATGTCCATGCGGATACTCACATCAATTTTCTGGTCTCTGTGAACAACCATTATTCAGATAGTGTCTGATGACAGTAATGGCATTATATACACCAGGGGCATTATTCAAGGCAACCATGAGGACCTTAATTGCATGGCATTTTCATGACTTTGAATTCTGGATGTGTTTCTGCAAACACTGGCTTCACTGGTTAATTGCAGCACTGATGGACGGGTCTCTGGTGGCGACACTAAAAATGATAGCAAGACTCAAAAATAGATCATCCTTACACTGCACCAGGTATGTAAAGAGACATTTAAATGGCTAAAACTACTCTTCTGTTGTAACAATCAAGCAAGACGGTTGGGCGGAATATAGGAACTGTATATTCATAAGCAGGCTGTTTGACAGAATCTCAGGTGTGCAAAGGCTGGCAGTTCACATTAAAACCTTCTTACCCAATGTCATCGAAGTGAATAATTGCCCCCTTCATGATCATGTCGCAGTACTGATAATGGGTGAAGCCTTCACTACAAAGCCACTGAATAAATAGTATCTGTCACCACAGCTCTCAGGCATCAGTAGAGTCAACCACCTGAGCAAAGCTGAAAGCTCTTTCAAGCTCATTGTGTATCATATTTACCCTGAGGCCAGTAGTGGAAAAAAATCCGTACTTTAAAATAAATAGGAGATTCTCCGACGACATTGAATCTCTGATAATTACTGAGGTTTCATATTATTGATGTGTACCATAATAGCCACTTCATCAATCTTGAGTTTATGTCTGATCGCCTTTCAGGCTGCACATTTACAAATCTAGGACATTTTGAATAAGGTTCTATTAAATTGGTTCAATTGCAGGGAAGGGCTGGGGGTGGGGGGAGGGTGTGGGTAATGTTGTGGAGGATGGAATAAAATAACATCCTTATTTAGACATAAATGGGATAGAGGTGCTGCTTTTAACCTGTGCAGTGCTATCACATAACTCAATGTCTTAGGCACATGTGTCTTTGAATCCGATCGGGGTGGTTGTTCCAGTTTATCTATTCTGTAACTAATTGTTACGCGCGTGTGAGGCTGGGGAGGGAAGGTGGTCAGTGTTTGATGATAGCACTAAACAAAGCTTTCTATCATCTTGATAAATAACATTTTAGCTGATTTTTCCCTGGAGCTCTTTAGCAGCTGATGCAGTGGCCAAGATACATTCACACTTTTCTTTGTTTCATGTCCTTAAAGAAGAAATGCATTCTATTGAACTGCAAAATAACGATAAATAGTGTAAGAAAGTTATTGTTGCAGCCACAATGAAATCCCTCAGCTATTCCAAATGGCAACGCATTGTTCGAACAAATTTGTAAATTCTGAATTCTGCCTGATGAAGTATTCTAAATTTTCCTTAAATTATATGATCACTAGCAAGTGAAAACATTGAGCAGCTACACTTCCATTCATCCTGCATCAATAACTGTAGCAAAGTTTAATCATGTTACACAATCTGACTTTGATTCACAGAGTCAGGCATTATTGAAATCCACTCTGCATGTTTGCCTCTGAAGCTGAAAATCAGCAAAGGCATAGATTTCTGCTCTCCTTCAGACAGCTCTGATCCTCTCCACTAAAGTCTATTCTTGGGTCCCTGTCCACTAGCTTTACGACATGATTGGATATCAATGCTGGTGAAAAGAGGTGTCAGCGTGGCCAGGCCATGGGAAATACTGGGTGTAGTAACAGTATGGTTTGGGGGAGATGGGGTGAACACTAACATCACTGAGGGCAGGGGTAGGGAGTGTATGGGGAAAACACCAGAGAATACCTTTTTTGGGGAGAAAAGGAAGAGCTTTGGTATGAACTGGTTGAGCGTCAAAATGGAGGGAAGGCGGGGGGAGTGTTAGCATGGACTTGGGAGAGCAGGGTGCGTGTTAGGATCTACTGGGGAAGGCATGGGGAGTATTAGCATGGACTGAGGAGGGCAGGGGGAGTGTTAACATGGACTGAGGAGGGCCGGGGGAGTGTAAGGATCTACTGGGGAAGGCATGGGGAGTCTTAGCATGGACTGAGGAGGGCAAGGGAAGTGTTAGCATGGGCTGGGGAGAATTGGAAGAGTGTTTATGTAGATTCATGAGGACAAGAGGTAGCAGCATAGTGGGAGAATGCAGGGGGAGTGTCAGCACGGAGGGAGGAGTGGGGGTTGGGTGGGTAGTGTCAGCACAGACCAAAGGAAGATCATGCACACAGATCTCAATATTCTCCCTTACACTTTGAAAACAAGTCAGTTTGCCATTTTGTGCATCAAAGTTGCACAGTAGTCTTTTAACATGTTTTCACAGTACAGCCTGTCATGATGCCCCAGTTTTAAAGTCTAAACAGCGGAAAAAAAATAGACAAGTGGGAGATGCAAGTAATGATATCTAGCTAATTCATTTTATGACATTTAACGTGACATTCAAAGCAATATCTTAATAGATCAATAACTCTGTGTTGCTCCTGTCTTTAGAAAAGCAATTTATTCAATGTTATTGACAATTAAAATTTTGCATGCACTTGATTTACCACAACTGAATAGAATCAGTTTTGCAAGTAAAATTACGATGTCGATAACATTGGAATTGAGCATTCAGATTCCTTTCGTCTAGTCTTGAAAAATCTTGATTCCTCAAAAACTCCTGGAAACGTATTCATTACTCCCAGAATACATTTGTGGAACAAAGATTCTAGATTCTTTGCTGATTATTTAAAGAAATATAATAAAACTTCTCTGGAAAACAAATCTGGTTTGCTTATTGGGAGGTCGCACATAATACTTGAGCACTCACAGTGAAAACAAATGCTATGCCTTTAAAAGCATCGAGATTAGATTTGTAGGCTCTTCACAATATCGCTGCTGTTGTAGGAGACAGTGACATGTGCATAGTGCTGTCAATAAACCTGCTGCCAGATTAACCAGCCGATCAATCATCTTCAGCGAAATCGATCAGAATTGGTTCCGCCTGCATGCACATCCTGGGGGCCAGTTTATTTTCAATCAATCATTTTTAAACCACCCCACAAGTAGGTTTTAAGCAAATGATTGATTTGAATTGATAAGGAACTTTTGTGCGAGCACAGCAAAGTGACTCAGTATAATTCTTTAAAAAAAGAACCAATGGTTGAGATTATAGGAATTCTCTCTGTCATAGTCTCTACATCATTGGACACTGACGAGTGCAGCATATTCTGTCTGAAAGGCACAGTTGGAGGATCTCTCTTTCTCAGCCAGATGGTTAGCATCAAGTTCTCAGAGCACAGGACAGGCAATTCTCTATTCGTAGCTCCAGTGATAGACCTCAGACTCTGGAAGAATGCAACCAAAGACTTTTATAGCTATTCCCTGTTTTGCATTATTCTGGATGTGGCATAGCTGTGTTGTGGCTAATCTAGTAATTCATAACCCCAGCCTAGTGTTTGGAGGGTTCAAGTGTCCACCACAGACAGATGGTGAAATTTGAATTCAATAAATAAAGTCTGAAATTATTTTTAAAAAAGCAAACCCAGGGGTACAAAGCTCATAGGGATCACTTCAGGGAAGGGAATCAGCTGTTCTGTCCTACATGAGACTCCAGATCCACAGCAATGTGGTTGAGTCCAAACTGTCCTCTGGACAATGAGGGGTAGGGAATAAATGTTGGCCCAATCAGCAACATCCATATCCTATGAACAAAATTAATCAAAACATAGATTGCTAATCTCCCAACTAAACTGAGAATTGGGCTTAAGGCAATTCAAACTTTTTGGACTCTCAAGATGAATCTGTAAGTGAATAGGTTCACACTATTTTTACTGGTCAGAGGTCTATGGCATTGCATGCCATCCAGTTCCTTCTTTACAGTTGGCCTTGACCAAGAGGGTATAATCAATGTGTTATAACGTAATTTCTGTTTGTAAGATTGATAGCTATAGGAATAATGGCCCTTCCACGCTTTTCAAAGTTCAGGAATTGAAATCTGTAATGATATAACTTTACCTACCCTCACCACAAGTTGAATATGTGCAACACGTAGTCACAGAATGTTACTTCTAAAGGGTTTTGATTTTATTGCACAACTATATTTACAGGTGGTCCAGATGCAGAATCAACCCCAGTGCATTGAGATCAAATGGTTGGCTCATTTTAAAAATTTAAAGAATTGGTTTGAAATGACCAATTATAACATAATATTCACAAAAGAGCATCTGAGTGGCTAAAACCTGTCTAAAGAACCAAGTCTCCACAGAAAACCAAAATATTTTATCAATTTAATATCATTCATAAAACACAAACTTCAGTAACAATTATAACATAATGTCTTTTCACGGAAATGTCCATTTGAATACTGAATTCAGGTTCTGCAAAATAAACTCAAAAAGCTCACAAAGGTGGGTGGCAGTGTGAGCTGTGAGGAGGATGTAGAGATGCTTCAGACTGATTTGGACAAGTTGGGTGAGTGGGCAAATGCATGTCAGATTAAGTATAACGTGGATAAACTGTGAAGTTATTCATTGACAGCAAAATCAGGAAGTGGAAGACAAATTATTATTTGAATAGCAATGGCTTTGAATAGGGGAAAATGCAATAAGACTTGGGGTTGTACACCAGTTGCTGAATGTAAACGTGCAAGTGCATTAGGCAGTGATGACAATGGTATGTTGGCCTTCACAATGAGAGGACTGAGGTATAGGAGCAGGGATATCTTGTGGCCATTGTATAGGGTCTTGGTGAGACCACACCCAGAGTATGGTGTAGAGTTTTGATCTCCTTCTCTGAGGAAGGATATCACAGCTTTGGAGGGAGTGCAAAGGTTTTCCAGACTGATCCCTGTGGTGATAGGACTGGTTACGAAAGGAGACTGGATCAGTTAGGACTACATTCACTGGAGTTTAGAATGAGTGGGTATTCTCATAGAAAGGTATAATATTACAACAGAACTCGACAAGATAAATGCAGGGAAGATGTTCCCAATGACCAGGGAGTCAGGAACCAAGATTCACAATTTAAGGATACAGGGTAGGCCATTTAGGACTGAGAAGAGAAATTTCTTTATTCAGATAGTGGTGAGCCAATGGAATTCTCTGCCACAAAAAGCAGTGGAGGTCAAAACAATGAATGTTTTCCCAGAAAGAGTGAGATATAGCTCTTAGGACAAAAGGATCAAAGCATATGTGGAGAAACCTGGAACAAAGTGTTGAGTTGAATGATTAGCCAAGATACTATTGAATGGCAGAGCAGGCTCAAAGGGCTCAATGGCCTGTTCAATATCCCCCTAGTTTTTATGTTTATATGTGAAGAGGACTTGTAATATTATAACTGGTGTGAGTAAGCTTTTTTGACATTGATGCAAGAAAGGTTGTTGTTCTAAGATTGGGGTTAAAGCATATTATTGAGGCAATGCCACATCTAATGTATGGCCAAGGAAGGAATGTGCTTGATTTACTGTGCAGCATTGCTGAATACCAGAAAAATAAGCCGACAGTTTTGAATTAGAAACTGTGAAAAGCAAATTTGAAATAGTCTTGAATTATGAAGTGATGATATAGCAATACATCCAGCAAAATATGATTTAGTCAACTATTAACATTGGACTTTGCCACTTTAGGTGTTACCAATGAGAACAGTGTTCCTGCAAGATGACGGGATTAATCCAGAGAAACAAAAGTGCACTGAATATGTTACTTCTTACGATAGGTGTTCAGATGAACTTGCCGAATTTCTACATTTGAACACTATTGCCATTCGGAAAGGGAAAAATATATAGGTAACACAATATTACAATAATAGCTGCAATTCATACTAACTACTTCAGGAATTTCAGTAAACTATATGCAGAATAATGGCTAGTTAGGCCATGCAATATAGAGAGTGGGAATCTGATACCAGGCTGTAACATACTCAAAAGCTTTTCAAAGATTATAAACTTTTGCAACATTAAACGTATTTACGTTTCTTTTCTTAACTTGATCTTTATGAAAACAATTCTATGCTTTGAGTACATTTATTTATCAACCATTCTCATTGAATTGAGGTAAAGCTGTGTGTATGAAAGATCAAATGTATTTTATATGATGAGATTCTTGCATTATAACAGTGGGCACAAGACCAATGAGGATGAGATTCTCCTTGTCCTTTTCTCTCATACACGCTCAGTCCTGGAAATTCTCTAGTATGTGAGGTAAGGCACAGGTTCCTTCATTGAAGTTCAGGCTTTTCAAAGGTGGCTGCAGCATTCTGGCATCAATGAAGACCACCTTTTGTTGAGATGAGGAAGGACTTCTTACAAAGGAACCGCTGCACTTCTTCCACCATATCCTTCCTGTTACCTAGTGGGAACCTTGTTTACACACGTCAGTGAGGTTTCTGCCATAATGAGATGGTTGGGAGAAGTTCCAAGGAACTGCTGTCATTGTCTCTCCGTGTGTGGCCTTTCAATGATACTGCATTAGACTACCCAATCATTCTAGGTTTTGTCTGGTAAACATGCTTGAATTTAGAGTCATAGAATCATAGAGATGTACAGCATGGAAACAGACCCTTCGGTCCAACCCGTCCATGCTGACCAGATATCCCAACCCAATGTAGTCCCACCTGCCAGTACCCGGCCCATATACCTCCAAACCCTTCTTATTCATATACACATCCAAATGCCTCTTAAATGTTGCAATTGTACCAGCCTCCACACATCCTCTGGCAGCTCATTCCATACCCGTACCACCCTCTGTGTGAAAACGTTGCCCCTTAGGTCTCTTTTATATCTTTCCACTCTCATCCTAAACCTATGCCCTCTAGTTCTGGACTCCCCGACCCCAGGGAAAAGACTTTGCCTATTTACCCTATCTATGCCCCTCATAATTTTGTAAATCTCTATAAGGTCACCCCTCAGCCTCTGACACTCCAGGGAAAACAGCCCCAACCTGTTCAGCCTCTCCGCTCAGATCCTCCAACCCTGGCAACATCCTTGGAAATCTTTTCTGAATCCTTTCAAGTTTCACAACATCTTTCCGATAGGAAGGAGACCAGAATTGCACGCAATATTCCAACAGTGGCCTAACCAATGTCCTGTACAGCCGCATCATGACCTCCCAACTCCTGTACTGAATACTCTGACCAATAAAGGAAAGCATACCAAACACCACCTTGACTATCCTATCTACCTGCGACTCCACTTTCAAGGAACTATGAACCTGCACTCCAAGGTCTCTTTGTTCAGCAACACTCTCTAGGACCTTGCCATGAAGTGTATAAAGTAAAAACAATAACTGCAGATGCTGGATTCTGGATTAGTGGTGCTAGAAGAGCACAGCAGTTCAGGAAGCATCCAACAAGCAGCGAAATCGACGTTTCGGGCAAGAGCCCTTCATCAGGAATAAAGGCAGTGAGCCTGAAGCGTGGAGAGATAAGCTAGAGGAGGGTGGGGGTGGGGAGAGAGTAGCATAGAGTACAATGGGTGAGTGGGGGAGGAGATGAAGGTGATAGGTCAAGGAGGAGAGGGTGGAGTGGATAGGTGGAAAAGAAGATAGGCAGGTCGGACAAGTCACGGAGACAGTTACTGAGCTGGAAGTTTGAAACTAGGATGAGGTGGGGGAAGGGGAAATGAGGAAGCTGTTGAAGTCCACATTGATGCCCTGGGGTTGAAGTGTTCCGAGGCGGAAGATGAGGCGTTCTTCCTCCAGGCATAGCTGGGGCCCATACGTGTGCCCATGGCTACGCCTTTGGTCTGGAGGAAGTGGGAGGACTTGACACTGACATTTTTTACAAACCCACCGACTCCCATAGCTACCTGGATTACACCTCTTCCCACCCTATCACTTGCAAAAATGCCATCCCGTATTCCCAATTTCTCCGCCTCCGCCGTATCTGCTCCCAGGAGGACCAGTTCCACCATAGAACACACCAGATGGTCTCCTTCTTTAGAGACCGCAACTTCCCTTCCCACGTGGTTAAAGATGCCCTCCAACGCATCTCGTCCACATCCCGCACCTCCGCCCTCAGACCCCACCCCTCCAACCGTAACAAGGACAGAACGCCCCTGGTGCTCACCTTCCACCCTACAAACCTTCGCATCAACCAAATCATCTGCCGACATTTCTGCCACCTCCAAAAAGACCCCACCACCAGGGATATATTTCCCTCCCCACCCCTTTCCGCCTTCCACAAAGACCGTTCCCTCCGTGACTACCTGGTCAGGTCCACACCCCCCCACGACCCACCCTCCCATTCTGGCACTTTCCCCTGCCACCGCAGGAACTGTAAAACCTGTGCCCACACCTCCTCCCTCACCTCTATCCAAGGCCCTAAAGGAGCCTTCCACATCCATCAAAGTTTCACCTGCACATCCACTAATATCATTTATTGTATCCGTTGCTCCCGATGTGGTCTCCTCTACATTGGGGAGACTGGGCGCCTCCTAGCAGAGCGCTTTAGGGAACATCTCCGAGGCACCCGCACCAATCAACCAAACCGCCCCGTGGCCCAACATTTCAACTCCCCCTCCCACTCTGCCGAGGACATGGAGGTCCTGGGCCTCCTTCACCGTCGCTCCCTCACCACCAGACGCCTGGAGGAAGAACACCTCATCTTCTGCCTCGGAACACTTCAACCCCAAGGCATCAATGTGGACTTCAACAGCTTCCTCATTTCCCCTTCCCCCACCTCATCCTAGTTTCAAACTTCCAGCTCAGTAACTGTCTCCTTGACTTGTCCGACCTGCCTATCTTCTTTTCCACCTATCCACTCCACCCTCTCCTCCTTGACCTATCACCTTCATCTCCTCCCCCACTCACCCATTGTACTCTATGCTACTTTCTCCCCACCCCCACCCTCCTCTAGCTTATCTCTCCACGCTTCAAGCTCACTGTCTTTATTCCTGATGAAGGGCTCTTGCCCGAAACATCGATTTCGCTGCTTGTTGGATGCTTCCTGAACTGCTGTGCTCTTCCAGCACCACTAATCCAGCATTAAGTGTATAAGTCCTGCTAAGATTTGCTTTCCCAAAATGCAGCACCTCGCATTTATCTGAATTAAACTCCATTTGCCACTTCTCAGCCCATTGGCCCATCTGGTCAAGATCCTGTTGTAATCTGAGGTAACCCTCTTCATTGTCCACTACACCTCCAATTTTGGTGTCATCTGCAAACTTACTAACTGTACCTCTGATGCTCGCATCCAAATCATTTATGTAAATGACAAAAAGTAGAGGACCCAGGACCAATCCTTGTGGCACTCCACTGGTTACAGGCCTCCAGTCTGAAAAACAACCCTCCACCACCATCCTCTGTCTTCTACCTTTGAGCCAGTTCTGTATCCAAATGGCTAGTTCGCCCTGTATTCCATGAGATCTAACCTTGCTAATCAGTCTCCCATGGGGAAACTTGTCGAACGCCTTACTGAAGTCCAAATAGATCACATCTACTGCTCTGCCCACATCAATCTTCTTTGTCACTTCTTTAAAAAACTCAATCAAGTTTGTGAGACATGATTTCCCACGCACAAAGCCATGCTGACTATCCCGAATGAGTCCTTGCCTTTCCAAATACATGTACATCCTGTCCCTCAGGATTCCCTCCAACAACTTGCCCACCACCAACATCAGGCTCACTGGTCTATAGTTCCCTGGCTGGTCTTTACCTTCCTTCTTAAACAGTGGCACCACGTTTGCCAACCTCCAGTCTTCCGACACCTCACCTGTGACTATTGATGATACAAATATCTCAGCAAGAGGCCCAGCAATCACTTCTCTAGCTTCCCACAGAGTTCTCAGGTACACTTGATCAGGTCCTGGGGATTTATCCACCTTTACCCGTTTCAAGACATCCAGCACTTCCTCCTCTATAATCTGGACATTTTGCAAGATGTCACCATTTATTTCCCTACAGTCTATATCTTCCATATCCTTTTCCACAGTAAATACTGATGCAAACTATTCATTTAGTATCTCCCCCATTTTCTGTGGCTCCACACAAAGGCCGCCTTGCTGATCTTTGAGGGGCCCTATTCTCTCCCTAGTTACCCTTTTGTCCTTAATATATTTGTAAAAATCCTTTAGATTCTCCTTAATTCTATTTGCCAAAGCTATCTCATGTCCCTATTTTGCCCTCCCGATTTCCCTCTTAAGTATACTCCTACTTTCTTTTTACTCTTCTAAGGATTCACTCGATCTATCCTGTCTATACCTGACATATGCTTCCTTCTTTTCCTTAAGCAAACCCTCAATTTCTTATTCATCCAGCATTCCCTATATCTACCAGCCTTCATTTTCATCCTGACAGGAAAATACTTTCTCTGGATTCTTGATATCTCATTTCTGAAGGCTTCCCATTTTCCAGCCGTCCCTTTACCTGCGAACATCTGTCTCCAATCAGCTTTCGATAGTTCTTGCCTAATACCGTCAAAATTGACCTTTCTCCAATTTAGAACTTCAACTTTTAGATCTGGTCTATCCTTTTCCATCACTATTTTAAAACGAATAGAATTATGGTCACTGGCCCCAAAGTGCTCCCCCACTGACACCTCAGTCACCTGCCCTGCCTTATTTCCCAAGAGTAGGTCTAGTTTTGAACCTTCTCTAGTAGGTACATCCACATACTGAATCAGAAAATTGTCTTGTACACACTTATGAAATTCCCCTCCATCTAAACCTTTAACATTATGGCAGTCCTAGTCTATGATTGGAAAGTTAAAATCCCCTACGATAACTACCCTATTATTCTTACAGATAGAACATAGAACATAGAACAATACAGCACAGTACAGGCCCTTTGGCCCTCGATGTTGCACCGATCCAAGCCCACCTAACCTACACTAGCCCACTATCCTCCATATGCCCATCCAATGCCCGTTTAATGCCCATAAAGAGGGAGAGTCCACCACTTCTACTGGCAGGGCATTCTATGAACTCACGACTTGCTGAGTAAAGAATCTATCCCTAACATCTGTCCTATACCTACCACCCCTTAATTTAAAGCTATGCCCCCTCGTAATAGCTGACTCCATACGTGGAAAAAGGTTCTCACAGTCAACCCTATCTAAACCCCTAATCATCTTGTACACCTCTATCAAGTCACCCCTAAACCTTCTTTTCTCCAATGAAAACAGCCCCAAGTGCCTCAGCCTTTCCTCATACGATCTTCCTACCATACCAGGCAACATCCTGGTAAACCTCTTCTGCACCCGTTCCAGTGCCTCCACATCCTTCCTATAGTATGGCGACCAAAACTGCACACAATACTCCAGATGCTGCCGCACCAGAGTCTTATACAACTGCAGCATGACCTCAGGACTCCGGAACTCAATTCCTCTACCAATAAAAGCCAGTACGCCATATGCCTTCTTCACCGCACTATTTACCTGGGTGGCAACTTTCAGAGATCTGTGTACATGGACACCAAGATCCCTCTGCTCATCCACACTACCAAGTATCTGACCATTAGCCCAGCACCCCATCTTTTTGTTACTCATACCAAAGTGAATCACCTCACACTTACCCACATTGAACTCCATTTGCCACCTTTCTACCCAGTCTGCAGCTTTTCTATATCCCGCTGTAACCTGACACATCCTTCCTCACTGTCAACAACTCCAGCGACTTTCGTATCATCCGCAAACTTGCTCACCCAACCTTCTAGCCCCTCCTCCAGGTCATTTATAAAAATGACAAACAGCAATGGTTCCAAAACAGATCCTTGCGGAACACCGCTAGTAACTGCACTCCAAGATGAACCTTTACCATCAACTACTACCCTCTGTCTTCTTCGAGCCAGCCAATTCCTAATCCAAACCTCCAACTCACCCTCAATGCCATACCTCCATATTTTTTGCAGTAGCCTACCATGGGGAACCTTATCAAACGCCTTACTAAAATCCATGTACACCACATCTACCGCTTTACCCTCGTCCACCTCCTTAGTCACCTTCTCAAAGAATTCAATAAGGTTTGTGAGGCACGATCTGCCCTTCACAAAACCATGCTGACTATCCTTGATCACATTATTCCTATCCAGATGTTCATAAATCCTATCCCTTACAATTCTCTCGAAGACTTTGCCCACAACAGAAGTGAGGCTCACCGGCCTATAGTTACTAGGGTTATCCCTACTCCCCATCTTGAACAAGGGAACCACATTTGCTATCCTCCAGTCTTCTGGCACTATTCCTGTAGACAACGAGGACATAAAAATCAAGGCCAATGGCTCTGCAATCGCCTCCCTTGCTTCCCAGAGAATCCTAGGATAAATGCCATCAGGCCCAGGGGACTTATCTATTTTCACCCTTTCCAGAATTTCTCACACCTCTTCCCTACATACCTCAAAGCCGTCCATTCTAATTAATTGTGACTCAGTATTCACATTGGCAACAATGTCCTGTTCCTGAGTGAATACTGACGAAAAGTATTCATTCAGTGTCGCCCCAATCTCTTCAGCCTCCACACGCAACTTCCCACTACTATCCTTGACTGGACTTATTCCTACCCTAGTCATTCTTTTATTCCTTGCAAGTTTGTTTCTCAATTTCCCTCTGACTATTGGGGAGGGTCTATAATACAATCGCAATAAGGTGACCATCCCTTTCTTATTTCTCAGTTCCACCCAAATAACTTCCCTGGATGTATTTCTGCGAATATCTTCCCTCAGCACAGCTATAATGCTATCCTTTATCAAAAATGCCACTCCCCCTGCTCACTTGCCTCCCTTTCTATCCTTCCTGTAGCATTTGTATCCTGGAACATTAAGCTGCCAGTCCTGCCCATCCCTGAGCCATGTTTCCGTAATTGCTATGATATCTCAGTCCCATGTTCCTAACCATACCCTGAGTTCATCTGCCTTCCCTGTTAAGCCCCTTGCATTGAAATAAATGCAGTTTTATTTATTAGTCCTACCTTGTTCCTGCCTGCCCTGACTGTTTGACTCACTTCTGTTCTCAGCTGTACCTGTTTCAGATCGATCTCTTTCCTCACTATCTCCCTGGGTCCCACCTCCACCCGACCCCCCACCACACCCCCACCCCAACAACAACACCTTACTAGTTTAAATCCTCCCAAGCAGTTCTAGCAAATCTCCCTGCCGGTATATTAGTCCCCTTCCAATTTAGGTGCAATCCGTCCTTCTTGTACAGGTCACTTCTACCCCAAAAGAGATTCCAATGATCCAAAAATGTGAATCCTTCTCCCATACACCAGCTCCTCAGCTATGCATTCATCTGCTCTATCCTCCTATTCCTGCCCTCACTAGCTCGTAGCACTGGGAGTAATCCAGATATTACTACCCTTGAGGACTCCTTTTTAAATTTCTGCCTAACTCTCTGTAATCTCCCTTCAGAATCTCAACCTTTTCCCTTCCTATATCGTTGGTTCCAATGTGGACAATGACCTCTTGCTGGCCCCTCTCCCACTTGAGAACATTCTGCACCCTGTCTGAGACATCCTTGATCCTGGCACCAGGGAAACAACACATCATTCTGCTTTTTCTCTGTTGGCCACAGAAACGTCTGTCTGTATCTCTGACTACAGAATCCCCTAACACAATTGATCTCTTGGAAGCCGACGTACCCCTCATTGCATTAGAGCCAGTCTCAATACCAGAAACCTGGCTGTTCATGCTACGTTCCCCTGAGAATCTATCACCCCCTACATTTTCCAAAAAAGCATACCTGTTTAAAATGGGTATATCCACAAAAGACTCCTGCCCTAGGTGCCGATCATCTCTCACCCTTCCTGGAGTTAACCCATCTATATGACTGTATCTGAGACGTTCCCCCCCTTCCTATAACTGCCATCCATCACATTCTGTTGCTGTTGCAAATTCCTCATTGCTTCTATCTGTTTCTCCAACCGATCTACTTGATCTGATAAGATTCGCGTCCAACAGCATTAATGGCAGACATAATCCGCAGTAACCCTTAAACTCCCACATCTGACAAGAAGTACATATCACTGCAAAGGCCACTTTTGCTCCTTCACAATCTACAGACCCAGAAAATAACACCGTCATATTCATCTACAAACACTGCCCCAAGTTAAATTAATAGCTATGGCTTATATTTTAAGTTTAATCAAGAGACTTATCTCCAAAAACATATAATCAAGAAAGAATCCACTATACTCACTTCTGCAGCCTTTCTCTTGGACAGACTTGAAACAACAATTTGATTCTGTGCTGTGAACTTCGCCCAACAGTTCCTCCAAGATTAGTTGTGAATTTCACTGTTTGTTAATTTTCCCAGATGCACTCTGATGTCCAGCGATACACGAATTCAAACAGCAAAGGCAGCAACTGTGCAGGTTTTCTCTCTCTCTTTCTCCTGCACTGTCCTCACCATTTCTTCCAACACATTGACATCTTTCATTAAGAAGGGCTTATGCCTAAAATGTTGATTTTCCTGCTACTCGGATGCTGCTGACCTGCTTTGGGTTTCCAGCACCACATTCTCGACATTATCATCCTTCCTTTAGACCAATGCAATGCACAATACTCCAGATGTGCCCTCACTAATGCCCTGTATCTTTCAATCATTACCTGCCTACTTTAGTATTAACTTCCCCCTGCAATAAACAATAACATTCTATAAGCTTTCCGAATCATTGCTGTATTTGCATGCTAACTTTTTGGGATTCGTGCACCAGCTCACCCCTATCACAGAACTCTGCAATCTCTCACCACTGAGATAATATGCTTTTTTGTTCTTCCAACTAAAATAGACAGTTTTGCATTTCCCACATTATATTTGATTTCCCAGACCTTTTACCTCTCACTGAACCCATCTATAATCTTCTTTTAATCTCCATTTGTCTTATTCTAATCTTATTTTCATACCTATCTTTGTATATTAGTAAATAGACCTTTAGTCCCTTCATCCAAGCCATTTACATAAATTATAAAAGGTTGAGGACCCAACACCGATCCCTATTGCACAACACTCATTACTCTTGCCAATATGCTCCATTTATACCTACTCTATTTTCTGTTAGCTAGCCAATCTTTTCTTCATGGTAAAAACAATGACTGCAGATGCTGAAAATCAAATACTGGATTAGTGGTGCTGGAAGAGCACAGCAGTTCAGGCAGCATCCAACGAGCAGCGATTTTATTTTCCACAGTAACATTTGATATGGTCCCTTGTCAAATGCCTTCTGGAAATCTGAGCGCATCTCTTTTATCTAGAGCTCATTACTTCCTCAAAGAACTCCAATAACTTGGTAAAATGCAATCTCTGTTTCACAAAACCATGTTGACATTTCCTGAACATTTTGAAGTTTCTAGGTGCCCTGACATAGCATCTTTCATAAAAGCTTCTAACATCTTCCCAATGACAGATGTTAAGCTAACTGGCTTGCAACTTCCTGCTTTTCATTGCCCTCCCCTTTTGAATTAGAGACTTACATTCCCTAATTTTCAATCTAATGGAAACTTCCATGAATCAAAGGAATTCTGAAAAATGAAAACCAAGCAACAACAAGCTACCACACCTTTTAAGACCTTAGGATGAAATCCATCAGATCTGAAGACTCAGAACAGAATCCCTACAATGTGGAAGCAGGCCCTTCAGCCCAACTAGTCCACACCAACTCCCCAAAGAGTAACTCACCCCAACCCATTCCCCTCCCTTAAGTTCCTACATTTACCTTGACTAATGCACCTAATTACACATCCCTGAACACTATGGGCAATTTAGCATGGCCAATTCACCTAACCTGCACATCTTTGGATTGTGGGAGAAAACCAGACCACTCGGAGGAAACCCGCGTAGACACAGGAAAATGTGCAAACTCCACACCGACAGGTATCCAAGGCTGGGATCAAACCTGGATCCCTGATACTGTGCAGCAGCAATGCCAACCATTGAGCCATTATGGCACCCAAAACTTGATCGTCAACAGCTACAACAATTTACGCATTTCTACTTCACTGATAACTGTAATTTTTCCTTGACTTCCTTCCCTTCTTTTTCATGATTTCCAGCTATTCCTAAATGTTAATTATGAATCTCCTCTGTTGAGAAGATCAATGCAAAATACCTGTTCAGTTCATCTGCCATTCCTTATTTTCCATTAATTCCACAAACTCTTTCGATTGGACTAATGCACAGCTTAATGTTTTGTTTTATATAGTTATGGAAATTCTTACCATCTATTTTTATATTGCCAGCTAGCTTTCTTTGTAGTCTAAACTTTGCCTCTTATTTATCTCGGAAACTCTTTGATGTTTCTAATCTTTGATATTTTTTACATAATAGTGGGGGAGGGTGGAGAATATTCTCTGTTACTATGTCCTCTCTCCTCCCCTGCTCCCCCCATCCATGGAAGCCTGAAACGGCAGATATCCATTCATTTCAATGGGAAATTTACCTTCCTGGCAGCCCCTGGTCCCTGGTTCTGGAAGATTCCTTATAATATATTCGGGCCACGGTAAACCATTGGTAACTGAAACCTCAGAAAATAATTCCGTGGATTCGAGGTCACCCTGTATACATTTATTTATATGGTAAACTTATATTTGGTACAAATTTGCTCACTGATTTGACAATTCCCATAAACCTCCGCTGATCCATGGTAATTTTGAGTGATGGAATCTCTTTTGATAACTCTGTTTTTTTTTGTGGATCTGTTTTATTCACTGTTGCACAATCAAGATGCCCAAATAACCTGACATTTTGTTTGCAAAGTTAGTCTTGTTTACTGCCAAGATTAGATTCCCTAAAGTGTGGAAACAAGCCCTTCGGCCAAACAAGTCCACACCAACCCTCCGAAGTGCAACCCACCCCCCTTTGACCAATGCACCTAAAACCATGGGCAACTTAACATGGCCAATTCACCTGACCTGCACATCTTTGGACTGTGGGAGGAAACCGGAGCACCCGGAGGAAAACCATGCAGACACGGGGGATAATGTGCAAACTACACACAGACAGTCACCCAAGGCCGGAATTGAACCTGGGACCCTGGTGCTGTGAGGCAGCAGTGCTAACCACTGAGCCACATATCTCTCTCAGGTACAGGGTTGGGGGCGGGGGGGTGGGGGGGGAGGGGAGGCAACTACTGTAATTGTAAAAATCCAGACAGTATTGGGCATGATGTTGCAATGAAAATTTGCGGAAGTCCTTTGAGAAAATAGATACTTATCACATCAAAAATTCTACCTTATTATGACTAACCCACCAGAGGTACAAAGATTCCGATGAAGACCAACGACCTACAATGTTACAGCTAAATAAATTCAGGGAAAATAACAAATCGAAAATACATTCTGAAGAATTACTATGAGTGCAGGACAAAATTATTGAAGCAGTAGGTGTCTTCATCCTCTAGACTATTAATTACCAAGAAAGCTACAAGGAATTACACAGACATAAAAAAAATTGCGATGGAGGGCAAGTTAATTCATACAGTAAACACCCACTGATTGAGGGAGAGGAAGGAAAAAAGTGGTAAGGAACAGGAGTGCCTTAATTTCAAGACAGCCAAATCATTATTACAATAGACCTGTCCAGGTGTCCAGGAAGACAACATGAACAAAGTGCTGACATTTTCGGATGACTCAAACAATGATTCACTGACTCTAAATGAAGAACATAGATCCTCAACCGCTTCTGAGGAAACCACAAACAAGGCCAGTAAGATTGGTAAAGCCATTAAAAAAATGTATCTTTGTGAAACAGAAAACCTGGCGTATACGAAGGCAGATGTAAATATTATATAAAGAGAGCATCTTGGGGGAAGACATAAAGAGATAATGCTCAAATATGCTAATAGTCAGCTACATCCAGTAGTGAAATAAGGGATCACATGATAGAACTCTTTGAGACCGATGTTACTCTGAGAAATTCAAGCTAAGTCTAAGAGTGTAAATAATTCATGGAATGTTAAATAAACGGTAATCTGAAAAAGACCTGAGTCCAGCAATCTCTTTTAGTTGATGTCGACACCCAACTTCTTTCAAGATTATCATAAAAATAACAGAAAAAAAAATCCCTGTATAATGTGTGGCCCTGTAACTCCTGAAAATACTCTTGACATGAATTTTTAAAATATGGAGCTCTGTTATCACAACAGTATCATATGCTATTCACATGTGTGAATTGTCAGTTTTAGCATCAGATCTATTGCAGTAAAATTGCCAATTCCACTCATACAGTAAATATTTTTACTAAATGTAATTTCTTTTCAGGATTTGTCGCTGGACTTCCTGAACTTCCATCTTAGAGATGCAGTAAGTGATGAATGACTAGTGGTTACATAGCAACAAAAATGCCAAATGAAATCGCTCTAATGCTTTCACTATGATTGTGTGTGGTTATCAAATTCAAAGCATTTTCTCAGCCACAGTAATTTGTACAATATTTCGAGGACTGGCTTCAATCTAATATGAATGAATGGATTGTTGTTTAAAAAAAAAGTTACACAAGGAACCAGTCAGTGGCTACAGGAGTCAATAAAACATCAGATGAATGACATTAGAATATTAAGATACAAGTTACTAATGATTTATATCTAGTTCACCAAGTACCCACTCAGCACTGATGAATAAAATAGACACCATCAATGCCATTCTGTAGCTGGGCAGTAGAGGGTGCATTTACCTATTGGTATTCCCAAAGCAGTTCTTTGTCTCTCACAGGAACCTCCCTCAATTACCCCAATAGTAAATAAGAATATCAGTACTCAGGCCAATCCTAAGCAGCCTTATTACTCTTTTGCACATCCTGTTAATCAATTGCTATTACCCTGTTAGTTTTATTTTTGAGTATTTGCAACTGTATGTTCTGTATACACATCAAGTTGAAAAGCCACAAGTTGTCACTTTTGTGGCTATTATTTATTTAGAGATTTACACAATTCACAACTGCTGAAGGTGTATTTATACAATAACCCATGTACAATTAAAAAGGTGGATACAATTTGATTCTACATATTATAAATTGAATTGGATACCTGGGGTACAACAGAGAGCTAAATGGGTTTTCACTAGTTTAGTGCTTATCCCAGTTTATATCTGAAAGGTAACTGATTAAGTTTCTTAGAAATCTCAGATATAGACATGGGGTCTTCTGCCCTCTCCTGTTGAATGTTTGGAGTGGGAAGGCCAATTCACCTGACCTGCACATCTTTGGACTGTGGGAGGAAACCGGAGCACCTGGAGGAGTGTATGAAAGCCCAGGGTCAGGCTTCCCACACCACTGCCAATTGAAGCACTTAAGTTGACAATTAATGACCACTTTTCAGTCTAATTCCACCACTGCTGGCATTAAGCCAGTTGTAATGAGCCTGTTACCCTGCAGTCTGTTTGTTCTTTGCCTCAGGAGATGAGGGTCTCTGTCCGACAAAAAGGCACTCAGTGTATATAAAACTCTAGAGTTTTAAAATCGGAGGAGAGGTAATGGTGGTGAATAGAGATATTCATAGGCATGAGGAGAGGCAGTGGTGGATTGCATTCAACATTAGAATAGCTGGATTTCTGAGTGCCAAACCTCTGCCCTTGAGATAGGCTGTTGTGCAAGTCTTTTCCTGTGACCTTACCCATCTAACATCCTGCAAATCCCTTCTATCCCCCATTATATTACCTGCAGCCTGGATCACTCCACAGTCCTGAGCCCTTGGTGCCTGTTATTCTAGCAGATTGGGCTGTTATGCAAAACATCTGCTACCCTCTAATTTGACAGGAGTTCTTGCTAGGTGTGTCCTTCAGTCCTGACATCCCAATTCCATTGCAAATCTCCTACTACCTTCACCACTGTGAGGTGTTCTGTTTGCTCAGTGGGCCTTCCTTAGAGGCACTCACCAGATCCCCAGCTGGCCATTTGAGACTCCCTAGTACCTCAAGATGATTCCAATCATTGGTGGTGTTATTTTTAATAGAATTTATTCTTAGGAAAGTGGATATTGCTTCACAGGCTGTCATTAACAACTCCGCTTTTGCTGGTGGAGGAAGTGAACTTTCTTCTTGAATCATTGCTAACAGTTTTTATGCAATTGATTTGCTGAGCTTCTACCGAGGGAATTCGGGAATTCCATCTAAGCCAGACCAAGTACGGATAACAGGTTTTATTTCCTAATGAACCTTGGGGAACTGATTGCATTCCAACATTCTTCACACTTTCTCTCCCCCTCCAGCCTCCCATCTTCTCTCTCTCTCTCTCTTTCTCTCTCATCCCACACCCCCCAATGCCTCTCTTCCTCAACCATTGCTCTTTATCTCCATGCTACCTATCCTTAACACCAACCCTGTATCTCTTCACTTCTGCTGTTTCCCAATATTCACTCCAACATCCCCTCTCCACCACTTTTCCTTCATACCACAACTTATTTTTCTTAATGAGCCATCTCTCCCCAATGACTGAACTCTCAACTTCTCCTTGTCTCATGCTCTCCTCTCTATACCCTCCATTATCTCCTACCATTGCTCCTTGCTACAATCACTAGTGCCACCATCTTTATTCATTACTACCACCAGCTATCCTCATCCCAGCCCACCTTGTCTTTTCACCAATCCATCACTGCCTCTCCTCGTGCCTATGAATATCTCTATTCACCACTATTACCTCTCCTCTGATTTTAAAACTCTAGAGTTTAATATACAGCTTTATGAAATAATATTGTGGGTTAATAGTTCTAGTGTCTGTGAGAAAATCTGGTAAAGGAAGTTTATCTAATCTACATAACTAAAGAATGTGAATCTGTAACAATCTGAATTGACTTCATCATTTTGAAATTGGAGCTCAATTGAATGTTCAAGTCTTTCACTGGAGAGGTCCTGGGAGTCATTTACCAGAAAGCTTGCTGTGGACATCTTATTCATGATCCTTACTGTTACAATCTTCGAAACAAATGTCTTCTCAATTTCCATTATTAATTAATATCCCTGTTTTGTTTTAACTATCCCCATCTCTGTAATCTCTCCAGCATTTCACTGCTTCATCAAGCAGTCAAACTACTTAACCTGTTCCAATCTCAAAGTTCATCTAGGAGAAACAATCTCCTAGATATTTAACTACAATAAAACTTGCAAATTACAGGGAATCCTTCACTTTATAAGACTCTCAATTCAACTTTAAATAGTCAAACCCATTCAGAAAACCACAGGCTTGATTGGAAACTGAATTAATTGTAATCTGGACAGGTGCACTATTTTTAATCTGTATCCAATCTTTGTGTATATGAGACTAATAGATCAGTTCAGTAACTGAGAATAAATAACCTTATTTTAAACTCATAAAAGCTTGCTGCTTAATTTTTAAATTAGAATACACACACCTATCATCAGAAAATATTCACCTCTTTGCATATAAAATAATATTTAATTATGAGTAAGAGTTATGTGATAGTAGATAATGCTATTAAATGCAGTCAATTAGTTGACCAATTTTCCACCCCTATTTCACTGTAATTACACTGGCTGTCCTTTGGAAATTCTGACATGAATTGAAATAAAACATGACACCAGCTCAATTGATTTGGTTCGAGACTGTAATGTTTCAAAGTTGCTTCTTCATTTTGCATATCTCCTCCTCTATGGAGACCATTCAATCAGCTATTTTAAAGATCGAGTGGTTCTCTCTATCAACACTCCAAGTGTATAAATAACAACAAAACCATTGACATTTAATGGATATTGTATTGATGGAAAGGTGCTTGACAGTCTTATTTTGTGAGGGTGAAATAGTGATAGGAATTGTGAATGACCCATCGACTGCATTTTGACAGGAATTGTGTAATTATGTTACGTTTGTCAAACAATTCTTTGAAAACTCTGTAACCCCTTTAATGTCATTCTGTTAAATCTTCTTGCTGTAAGTGGTAATATTGGCAGTGTTTTGCTAATGGAGAAAATTGAAATGTTACTTGTCTTTTGGTTGATAGCACTGACAACAGACAATTTTGTTGAAAACAAAGAATCCCATATTGCCTTTGTATAAGAACCATTCAGGATTTTTGTAGAATTTGTCACTTGATATATACTGTCTGAGTTTGAAAAGAATAATGGCAAACACTTTATTTTCAACACACCATCATGTTCCCTGGCCAACATCTGCCTCAGGCTTGTTGCAGTGCTCCAAAGGTTTGTTCTAAAGTTTCAGAATTGTGGCACAGTGGCTCAGTGATTGGCACTGCTGCCTCTCAGTACCAGAGACCCAGGTTCGATTCCAACCTCGGGTGACTGTCTGTGTGGAGTTTGCACAATCACCCTGTGTCTGCGTGGGTTTCCTCCGGGTGTTCCGGTTTCCTCCCACATTCCAAAGATGTGTAGGTCAGGTGAATTGGCCATTGCTAAATTGCCCGTAGTGCTAGGTGCATTAGTCAGAGGGAAATGGTTCTGGGTTGGTTACTCTTCGGAGGGTCGGTGTGGACTTGTTGGGCCGGAGGGCCTGTTTCCATACTGTAAGGAATCTAATCTAATCTAAGAAGCTCAGCACAAGCTGGAAGAACAGCACCTTATTTTCACTTGGAAACCTTGCAGCCTTCCAGACTCAATATCAAGTTCAATAACTTTAGAGCCTCAGCTCACCCATGTCCTTACCCCTACCCTTGGCTTTGTTATTACTTAGTCTACTATTGCACACCACTCATTATTAGCCATTAACAGCTATTCACCCTTCCAGCCAAATTGTTAGCCATTCCTTTGTCTGTCTAACTTATCTTTTCTCTTTTTGGGCTCTATTCTCAACTATCATTTACTCCTTACCCCCTGTGCCCACCCTATCTTCTGCATATAAACCAACATTTTCCTAGCTACCATCAGTTCTGAGGAAAGGTCACTGCACCTGAAAGTTAACTCTGATTTTTCTCAGACCTGTTGAGCTTTTTCAGCAATTTCTATTTTTGTCCAACATTTTATTTATGGTTGGTTTGTTCTAGAGCTTCAGAATTGTGGCTAAAACCTGGACTTGGGGGACAATGTCTAAGGTGCAAGGGTTACTTCTAACCTCACAAAAAAAAACTACTTTCAAGAATTTACTAAGGTTAGGTTTTCTCAATTCTGACATTCCTTTGAATTTGGACCATCTTAAGGGAAACAGCAACATCTACAAGATCATAAGACATAGGAGTGGAAGCAAGGCCATTCAGCCCATTGAGTCCACTCCGACAATAAATCATGGCTGATGGGTGTTTCAATTTCACTTACCCGCACTCTCCCCGTAGCCCTTAATTCCTTGTGAGATCGAGAATTTATCAGTCACTGCCTTGAAGACCCCAACGTCCCGGCCTCCACTGTGCTCCGTGGCAATGAATTCCACAGGCCCACCACTCTTGAGCTTAAGAAATGTCTCCTCATTTCCATTCTAAATTAACTCCTTCTAATTTTAAGGCTATGCTCATGGGTCCGAATCTTCCTGCCTAACGGAAACACTTCCCAGAGTCCACCCTTTCTAAGCCATGCATTGTCTTGTAAGTTTCTATTTTGCATCAGTATTTACCGTGGAAAAGGATATGGAAGATATAGGCTGTAGGGAAATAGATGTGACATCTTGCAAAATGTCCATATTACAGAGGAGGAAGTGCTGGATGTCTTGAAACGGGTAAAGGTGGATAAATCCCCAGGACCTGATCAGGTGTACCTGCAAACTCTGTAGGAAGCTAAAGAAGTGATTGCTGGGCCTCTTGCTGAGATATTTGTATCATTGATAGTCACAGGTGAGGTGCTGGAAGATTGGAAGTTGACTAACATGGTGCCACTGTTTAAGAAGGGTGGTAAGGACAAACCAGAGAACTATAGACCAGTGAACCTGACGGTGGTGGGCAAGTTGTTGGAGGGAATCCTGAGGGACAGGATGAACATGTATTTGGAAAGGCAAGGACTGCTTAGAGATAGTCAACATGGCTTTGTGTGTGAGAAATCATATCTCTCAAACTTGATTGAGTTTTTTGAGGAAGTAACAAAGAGGATTGATGAGGGCAGAGCGGTAGATGTGATCTATATGGACTTCAGTAAGGCCTTCGACACAGTTCCCCATGGGAGACTGATTAGCAAGGTTGGATCTCATGGAATACAGGGAGAACTAGCCATTTGGATACAGAACTGGCTCAAAGGTAAAAGACAGAGGGTGGTGGTGGAGCTTTGTTTTTCAGACTGGAGACCTGTGACCACTGGAGTGACACAAGGATCAGTGCTGGGTCCTCTACCTTTGGTAGTTTACAGAAATGATTTGGATGCGAGCATCAGAGGTACAGTTAGTAAGTTTGCAGATGACACCAAAATTGGAGGTGTAGTGGACAGCGAAGAGGGTTACCTCAGATTTCAACAGGATCTGGACCAGATTGGTCAATGGGCTGAGAAGTGGTAGATGGGATTTAATTCAGATAAATGTGAGGTGCTGCATTTTGGGAAAGCACATCTTAGCAGGACTTATACACTTAATGGCAAGGTCCTAGAGAGTGTTGCTGAACAAAGAGACTTTGGAGTGCAGGTTCATAGTTCCTTGAAAGTGGAGTCGCAGGTAGATAGGATAGTGAAGGTGGTGTTTGGTATGCTTTCCTTTATTGGTCAGAGTATTTAGTACAGGAGTTGGGAGGTCATGTTGAGGCTGTACAAGACATTGGTTAGGCCACTGTTGGAATATTGCATGCAGTTCCAGTCTCCTTCCTATCGGAAAGATGTTGTGAAACTTGAAAGGGTTCAGAAAAGATTTACAAGGAATTTGCCAGTGTTGGAGGATTTGAGCTATAGTGAGAGCCTAAATAGGCTGGGGCTGTTTTCCCTTGAGTGTGGGAGGCTGAGGGGTGCCCTTATAGAGATTTACAAAATTATGAGGGGCATAGATAGGGTAAATAGGCAAAGTCTTTTCCCTGGGTTTGGAGAGTCCAGAACTCGAGGGCGTAGGTGTAGGGTGAGAGGGGAAAGATATAAAAGCGACCTAAAGGGCAATGTTGTCACACAGAGGGTGGTACGTGTATGGGATGAGCTGCCAGAGGAAGTGGTAGAGGCTGGTATAATTGCAACATTTAAGAGGCATTTGGATGGGTATATGAATAGGAAGGGTTTGGAGGGATATGAGCCGGGAGCTGGCAGGTGGGACTAGGTTGGGTTGGGATATCTGGTCGGCATGTACACGTTGGACTGAAGGGTCTGTTTCCATGCTGTACATCTCTATGACTCTGACTGTGACTCTATCTTTCCTCAACCTTCTAAACTCTGATAAATACAATCCAAGGATCCTCAGCCAATCATCGTATGTTACGCCTACCATTCCAAGGATCATCCATGTGAATATCCGCTGGACATGCTCCAGTGCCAGTATGTCTTTCCTGAGGTGTGGGGCCCAAAATTGGACACAGTATTCTAAATGGGGCCTAACTAGAGCTTTATAAAGTCTCAGAAGCACATCGCTGGTTTTATATTGCAACCCTCTTGAGATAAATGACAACATTACCTTTGCTTTCTTGATCATGGACTCAACCTAGACTAGAAGTCCCAGATCCCTTTGTACTTTGACTTTATGAACTTTCTCACTGTTTAAAAAATAGTTTATGCCTGTATTCTTTTATTCAAAAATGCAAGGCCTTGCATTTGCTCACGTTGAATTTCATCAGCCATTTCCTGGACCACTCTCCTAAACTGTCTAAATCTTTCTGCAGCATCCCCACCTCCTCAGTACTACCTGCCTGTCCGCCTAACTTTGTATCATCGGCGAACTTTGCCAGAATGCCTCCATTCCTTCATCCCGATCATTGATATATAAAGTAAACAGCTGTGGTCCCAACACTGAATTCTGTGGGACCCCAATTGTTACCAGCCGCCACTCTGAAAATGGCAACTCTCTGCTTTCTGTCAGACAGTCAATCCCCAATCCATGCTAGTAGCTCACCTCAAACACCATGGGCCCTCACCTTGCTCAGCAGCCTCCCGTGAGGCACCTTATCAAAGGCCTTAATCTAGCAGCAGATCAGCCAATTAAATTGCAAAATTCTCATAGACAGCAAAATAGATAATAAGCATTCTGAATAATTCACATTGAAGTCAGTGTAGAGAGAATAAAATGAATTGTGCACATTGCTAATAACAGCAAAGTTTAAATATAAAACAATCTTAGAAAATTATGTTTTAAATGTTTGCAATGTTTAAATGTTTCTCTAAGGCAATGAGACTTCATACTTATAGCATTGTTTTCAGGATCAGTGTGCTTATTCAGTATTAATTGTGACTTACCTTTCATTTTAGAGCAGTTATTCCTGATGTAAGTGGCTACTGAACTCAAGCAAGCTGTCAGGGCGTTGAAACCTGTTTTCAGTGCAGGTCCCAGTCTACTGCTGTGAGGTTACCCATAGGTAGTGAAACTATCCTCTATTGTCTGTCCCAACCAGCCCTGGTAAATCCTTTTGACAGCAGGCCTCATTAGGCTTTTAACAAAATGAAAGGTGGAGGCCTGGTGCTACTATCACTGGCTTATTAATCCAGAGACCTAGGTAATGTTCTGGGAGCTGGGTCTGATTCCAGACATGGCAGATAGTGGATTTTGAATTCAGTGGAAAAAAAATATGGAATTGAGTTAAATGGTGATTATGAAACTGTTGTTGATTGTTAGCAAATTCCATCTATCCCTTTAAGAAAGGAAAACTGCTGGCCTACGTATGTTTCCAGACCCACACAATTAGTTGACTCTTAAGTGCCCTCTGGACAATTAAGGATGGGCCTAGCCAGCAATGCTCACATCCTCTGAATGATTTAGAGTCATAGAGATGTACAGCACAGAAACAGACCCTTCGATCCACCCCGTCCATGCCGACCAGTGATCCCAACCCAATCTAGTCCTACCTGCCAGCACCCGTCCCATATCCCTCCAAACCCTTCCTATTCATATACCCACCCAGGTGCCTCTTAAATGTTGTAATTGTACCAGCCTCCACCACCTCCTCTGGCAGCTCATTCCATACACGTACCACCCTCTGCGTGAAAAAGTTGCCCCTTATATCCCTTTTATATCTTTCCCCTCTCACCCTAAACCTTTGCCCTCTAGTTCTGAACTCCTCCAACCCAGGGATCTTTTATTAAAAGCTGTGTTGTCATGTTGCCACCTCTTGTCCCTTCTCTCCAAAACACCTCAAATAAAAATAGTCCAAGATGCGATGGAAATGAATATCAGCGAGTAGGCTCCAAAGAGCAAAATTGTAAACCTTCCCAGCTTTGTGCCCAACCATGGTTAAGAGCTACAAATTGTGTTTGCAGCTATTGCCAAGTAAATCCAGGCGAGCATCTTTTGATATGTGCAAAGATTATCTGCACATGCACAAGTACATATTATGAAAAGCCAACACAATGAGACTGAAAGACTTAAATTGGGCTGCCACATCAATGCAGTGCCACACTGAGGTTATAACACCAAATATTTGACTCAGACAGGCGTGGTGCTGCAGAACCAAGGTAACACCTGGCTAAGCAAAATTTGCATCATTCAATTTGTAAAGTTCTGGCCAAGTACTTCAGAAGACAAAAGATGCATTGTTTTGGTCTGAGCTTCCTTGATTAAAACTCAAGTGAGAAACTGCATCTTTCCAATATCTTAGTATTTATGAACAGCATAAATTCAGTAATATTCCCCTTGTGGTTAAAGTTTAGTGCATCTGGCTGCACTCTGCTCAATGTGAGTCAGCTGAAGTTGGTTTAATGATTCCCTAAAGCCCACAAGTTACCATAACTGTTAGAAAAGAACATTAAAACAACATTTTTTTTTAGATGAAATAACCTCAGCAGTTCAAAGTAGTACAATATCTTTAGAATTTCCAATCAGGCATGTTAAAAACTTTCACGGGAAAGAAATGTTCCAACTTTAATTTTGAGATTGTTTATCTACACAATTATAGGCTTAAAGATAAAATATCTGCCACATTTTCGTGCTTTACCACTGACACTTCAAACATCTATTTCATACTTTTTTTATACAGTTCCATCATAATCTGACAGCAACTGCTGGTGAAAGAGACATTCAATATGATAAAACTGAGTATCATGCATGTATGAATGAACAAACTAATGAATGGATAAAATAGTGAAAGCTTTACAGCTTGGAAGGCATTTAACCATGCTACTGTTCCATTTATCATCTTAATTTTTTTTAGTGCTGTTCATTTTATCTGACTGGTTAACATCACACTGACACACACAGATATTGGAACATTTGTTGGAGCATCTGAAGCCTATAGTTGACAGTACAGTGAAAGAGTTGTATGCTTTCTTCTGCTGATAGATTGAGCGCAACCGGGCCTTGATTGTGTAGCAACATTGTGGAATCTAAAGCATTGGTGAAACCGTGATACTCTATGTCAGTTCCTGGAATTAGATGTGAGACATTAGCAATCCTGAGTTTACATGATTCAAAATCTGCCCAGATTCAAAGAGAGCCCATCGCAATGTGTTCGCATTCATTCATCAGTCAACTGTCAGATTTCCAAAGGACTTTTATTTTTATCTTTTTAAAGGCACTGTTCATATAACTTTTCTTACTACACACACAAATGTGAAAACAACGTTTCAAAGTCATTCTGGTTATTTCTTGCCCTATTAAAGGAAAGATATTATTAAATTGGAGAGGGTTTAGAAAAAGATTTACCAGGATGATGCTGGAAATGGAGGGTTTGAGTTATAAAAATAGGCTGGGTATTTTTTTTTACATTGGAGTGTAGGAGTTTGAAAGGTGACCTTTATAGAGATTTATAAAATCATGAGGAGCATAGAATAGCAAGGGCCTTTTCCCAAGGATGGGGGAGTTCTAAACTAAGCGGCATATTTTAAGGTGGCAGGCATAAGTTTTGAAATGGACATTAAGGCCAGCCTTTTTACAGTGGTCGTGTGTGGAAGGAACTGCTAAAAGAAGTGGTGGATGCAAGCACAGTTATGAAATTTTAAAAGACATTTGGATAAGGACATGAATAGGAAATATTTGGAGGGATATGGGTCAAACACAGGCAGGTGGGACTAGTTTAGTTTGGGAACACAATTGGCATGGACTAGTTGGACCGAAGGGTCTGTTTCCATACTGTGTGGCTCTATGACTGTCTTCAAGACACTTTTCTTTGAGCGAAGTCTCTTGGCTATCTCCTCCAAGCAGTCATTGGTCAAGGATTCATTGTTCATTCTTTAATCAGGACAGCAAATGTTTTGAAGACTATTTGTGAGGACAGCAGAGCTGAGCTTAATCCAATCCAAATGATCATGCACACAATCTTGAGATGAAAGTTCTTTGGCTAACACATTAATGTTCTGTTGTTATGTTGTTTACACTTCATTAAATTTATTTCTTCTTACAAAATGACAAGTAACTTTGAATGTAAGAATGCACAAATGAGAAAAGAAGAAACTGATTAAAATACCAGATGACAGTAGTTTTCCAAAATTATTTCTTTCAGTACTTGTTTATTATGAACGTATAGTTCTAGTTAGCCACAATATTCATTTTTTTACTACCTTTAAAATAGTAAAATATTTCTACACATTTTCAAGAAAGCATTAACAGAAAATTTGACACTGAGCCACACATGGGGATTCGAGGAAAGTGGTCAAATAGCAAGGTTTTAAAGAGTGTCTTAAAGGAGCAAAAGTAGAACAGTTTTGGGAAAGAAACCCAGAGTTTACAATGTTGGCAGCTGAAGGTACTGCCAGTAATGGTGAGGCAAAGGAAATTAGAAATCCACAAGAGGCCAGAATTAGACCAATACAGATCTATTAACAAGTTGTACACTAGAAGAGGCAGCATATTAAAATCTATGTCACTTTAATTGCACAACACCGGGTTATAGTCCAACAGGTTTATTTGGAAGCGCTAGGCTTTGGAGTGCTGCTCCTTCATCAGGTAGCTGTCAGGTCTGAAAGCTAGTGTTTCCAAATTAACCTGTTGGACTATAACCTGGTGTTGTGTAATTTTTAACTTTGTCCATTCCAGTCCAACACTGGCTCCACATCATGTTCTGCACTAATTGGTTTGACTTACTAAGATATTTGAAGTTCTGGTCATTTTAGTATGGTTTCAGACAAATTCGAAATAAATTTCAGTTCGGTGCCAGACTGGAGTTATGTAATTAGATGGACATCAAATAACAACAACTCTGTCTGAACCAAAATTTCCTGTAACCCCAATTGTTACTTAAGCTACATTAAACTTTCTTTAACCAAAGAATTGTAAGAAATTATTAGAAGTAAGATTGTTTGAAATCACCTTTCAAACCCATAATCTGCAACATCTAAAAGGATAAGGGCAGCAGATACATGGTACACCACCTGCAAATTCCCCTCAAAGTCACACACCATCCTAACTTGGAAATATTGCTGTTCTTTCACTGTCACTGGGCCAAAATCCTGGAATTCCCTTCCAAAGGGCAGAGTGGGTCTACCTATAGCACATGGTCTGCAGCGGTTCAAGAAGGCAACTCACCACGACCCTCTCAAGGGCAATTATGGATGAGCAATAAATAAATGAATTATCAATGCCCACATCCCAAAATAATTTTAAATTATCAAAAAATTTCCTTGTATAAATAATAGTAGATGAGTGTTTAATAATAACTTTATTATCCATTAAATTGGAGGGTAACCAGACATAAGTCATTGTCCGTGTTGGCACAAATGATATAGGAAGAGTGACAAGGCCTTGCAATGACAATTCAGTGAGTTAGGGAGTAAACTAAAAAAAAGACCTTGAGGATAGTAATCTCAGGATTATTCCCCATGCCATATGTTACTGAGGCTAGGAACAGAGACATAGTATGATTTTAAAACATGGAGCTGGTATAGTGGGGGGTGGGCTGTAGATATGTGGATCATTGGAGTCTCTTACAGGGAAGGTGGGACCTGTACAAGAAGGATGGGTTGCACGTAAACTGCAGGGGTGCCAATATCCTGGCAGGGAGATTTGTTAGTGCCACCCAGGAGGGTTTCAACTAGTATGGCAGGGGTATGGGAACTGGATAGCAGGTCAGTTATGGATAGAGACTGGGAAGAGCTTGAGTGTATGGCAAATATAGTTAAAAGGAAATTCAGTCATGGAGAGATTGCTGAGCTCATTGAAACTGGAGGCTTGCACTATATTTGCTTCAATGCAAAAAGTATAACAGGTAAGACGAATGAACCTAGAGTCTGGATTAATGCGTGCAATTATGATGTTGCTATCACAGACTCATGGTTGATAAAAGGGACAGGAGTGGCAGCTTTGCATTCCAGGATATTGATGTTTTAGACAAGAAGAGAGAGTGCAAAAGAGGTGGGGGGAGGAGCAAGCTGCATTACTGGTTAGGAAGCATATCACAGCTATGTTGAGGGAGGACTCTGGTGGGGGGGAGGGGGGGTTCTAGCAGCAAGGCATTATGGGTAGAGCTCAGGAATAGGAAGGGTGCGATCAGAATGTTGGGATTGTACTACAGACCTCCCAGCTGCCAGAGGGAAGTAGAGGAAGAAACTTCCACCCCAGTTCCCATATTGACTGGGACTCCCTTAATGCCAGGGCTTTGGATGGGGAGCTGTTTGTTAGGTGTGTCCAGGAGGGCTTTTTGAAACAGTAAGTGGATAATCTAATGAGGGAGGGGGCCATCCTGAACTTGGTATTTGAAAATGAACCTGGTCAGGTGATCAAAGTTTCAGTGGGGGAGCATTTTGGGAATAATGACCATATTTCTGTACATTTTTGGATACTTATGAGGGAAAGCCAACTATAATTGAATTAAGCAAGAATTGGAGAACGTGGATTGGGAGCAGCTGTATGAAGGTAAAAACAATGACTGCAGATGCTGGAAATCAGATTCTGAATTAGTGGTGCTGGAAAAGCACAGCAGTTCAGGCAGCATCTGAGGAACAGTAAAAACAACATTTCGGGCAAAAGCACTTCATCAGGAATACAGGCAGAGTGCCTGAAGGGTGGAGAGATAAATAAGAGGAGGGTGGGGATGGGGAGAAGTAGCATAGAGTACAATAGGTGAGTGGGGGTCGGGATGAAAGTGATAGGTCAGGGAGGAGGGTGGAGGAAGGTAGCAAAGAGTACAATGGGTGGATGGGGGTGGGGATGAAGGTGATAGGTCAGAGAGGAGGATGGAGTACATAGGTGGAAAGGAAGATAGGCAGGTAGGACAAGTCATGGGGAGAGTGCTGAGCTGGAAGTTTGGAACTGGGGTGAGGTGGGGGAAGGGGAAATGAGGAAACTGTTGAAGTCCACATTGATGCCCTGGGGTTGAAGTGTTCCGAGGTGGAAGATGAGGCGTTCTTCCTCTAGGTGTCGGGTGGTGAGGGAGCGGCGGTGAAGGAGGCCCAGGACCTCCATGTCCTCGGCAGAGTGGGAGGGGGAGTTGAAATGTTGGGCCACAGGGCGGTGTGGTTGATTGGTGCGGGTGTCCCGGAGATGTTCCCTAAAGTGCTCTGCTAGGAGGTGTCCTGTCTCCCCAATGTAGAGGAGACCACATCGGGAGCAACAGATACAATAAATGATATTGGTGGATGTGCAGGTAAAACTTTGAATGTGGAAGGCTCCTTTAGGGCCTTAGATGGAGGCGAGGGAGGAGGTGTGGGCGCAGGTTTTGCAATTCCTGCGGTGGCAGGGGAGGGTGCCAGGATGGGAGGGTGTGGACCTGACCAGATAGTCATGGAGGGAACAGTCTTTGCGGAAGGCGGAAAGGGGTGGGGAAGGAAATATATCCCTGGTGGTGGGGTCCAGTTGGAGGTGGCAGAAATGTCGGCAGATGATTTGGGTTATGCGAAGGTTGGTAGGCTGGAAGGTGTGCACTGGGTGATTCTGTCCTTGTTACGGTTGGAGGGGTGGGGTCTGAGGGCAGAGGTGCAGGATGTGGACGAGATGCGTTGGAGGGTATCTTCAACCATGTGGGAAGGGAAATTGCGGTCTCTAAAGAAGGAGGCCATCTGGTGTGGTGGAACTGGTCCTCCTAGGAGCAGATAGGGTGGAGGCGGAGGAGTTGGGAATATGTTGTCTCTTTGTTTAAGAAGGGAAAGAGAGGTAATTCAGGCCGGTGAGCCTGATGTCAATGATGGGGAAGCTGCTGGAGAAGATACTGAGACTCAGGATTTATTCGCATTTGCAAGTGAATGGACTTGTTAGTGATAGGTAATATGGGTTTGTACAGGTAAGGTCATGTCTCACCAACCTGATTGAGTTTTTTGAAGATATTAGTAAGGCTTTTGATAAAGTACCTCATTGCAGACAAGTACAAAATATGGAGTCTAATAGGATCCAGGGTGTGCTGGCTAGATGGATACAGAACTGGCTTGGTCATAGAAGTCACACAGTAGTGGTGGAAAGGTGCGATTTGGAATGGAGATCAATAACTAGTGGTGTTCCACAGGGATCAGTGCTTGGACCTTTGACACCAAAGTTGGTGGAGTTGGAGTTGGTGAGGAGAATTGTCAAAGGATAGATGGATTACAGATTTGGGCAGAGAAATGGCAGATGGAGTTTAATCTGGACAGATGCGAGGTGATGATCAAATTCAGGTGCAAATTATATAATAAAAAGCAGAACCCCTAGGAGCATTGACATATCAAGGGATCAAGGCATACAGGTCCATAGGCCCCTGAAAGTGGCGACACAGGTGGATATGGTGCTTAAGAAGGCATAGAGCAGGCTTGCTTTCATTGGCTGGGGCATGGAATATAAAAATTGACAAGTTATGTTACAGCTGTGTAAAACTTTAATGAGACAACATCTGGAATATTGCATGCAGCTTTGGTCACCACGCTACCAAAGAACGTGGATGCTTTGGAGAGGGTGCAGAGAAGGGTTACCAGGATGTTGCCTGGTCTGGGATGTGATAGTTATGAGGAGAGGTTGGATAAACACATTTATTTTCACTGGAAATTTGGAGGCTGAGGGGTGACCAGATAGAGCTCAACAAAATTATGAGAGCCAGGGATCATCGGAGGCTTTTCTTTTCCCCCAGGGTGGAAAGAGGCCACAGGTTCAGGGTGAGAGGGGGATATTGAGGGAGAAGTGTGAGGAAAATATTTCACACAGAAGTGGTGGGTGCCTGAAAGACCCTGTCAGTGGAGGTGTGGAAGCAGGCATGTTAGCAACGTTTAAGGTGTATCTTGATGAATACATGAATGGGAGGCAAACAGAGGGATAGAAACCACATGGGCTATAAGTAGCAAGTCTAAATAAGGAATAGGATTCTGCGCAGACGTGGTGGGCCAAAGGGCCTGTTGCTTTGCTATTTTGTCTTTTGCTCTAAATCACAGAGAATACTTTAGCACGTGGAACAATGACAGAATTGTAAAAAATAGTAAAACCTACTTAAAATATTTCAATAATAAAAATTAGTTATAAATATCCAATTTCAATCACAATTATATACATATCATGAAAATATTTGAAAAACCAAAGAAAATTAAACAACTAATAATCTCAAGAAAAGACATTGTTTAATGAGGGTAAATTACATGGAATACAGGGAGAACTAGCTATTTGGATACAGAACTGGCTCGAAGGTGGGTGGATGGTGGACAGAGGGTGGTGGTAGAGGGTTGCCTTTCAAACTGGAGGCCTGTGACCAGTGGAGTGTCATAAAGAACGGTGCTGGGTCCACTGCTTTTTGTCATTTAAATGTGGATTTGGATGTGAACATAGGAGGTATAGTTAGTAAATTTGCAGATGATACCAAAATTGGAGGTATAGTGGATAATGGAGAAGGCTATCTCAGAGTACAACAGGATCTTGATCAGATGGGCCAATGGACTGAGGATTGGCAGGTGGAGTTTAATTTAGATAAATGTGAGGTGCTGCATTTTGGAAAGGTAAATAAGGAGAGGACTTATACACTTAATGGTAAGGTCCTGGGAAGGGTTACTGAGCAAGGAGACCTTGGAGTGCAGGTTCATAGCTCCTTGAAAGTGGAGTATCAGGTAGATAGGGTAGTGAAGATGATGTTTGATATGCTATCAGTTATCAGTCAGAGCATTGAATATAGGAGTTAGGAAGACATGTTGCAGCTGTAAGGGCATGGTTATGCCACTTTTGGAATATTGGAAGGATTGACAAGGCTGTTGCCAGAGTTGGAGGATTTGAGCTATAGGGAGAGGCTGAATAGGCTGGGCGTCAGAGGTTGAGGGTTGACCTTCTAGAGATTTATATAATCATGAGGCGTATGGGTAGGATAAATCGACAAGGTGAGGGTCCTTGGGGTGAGGGAGTCCAGAACTAGAGGGCATAGGTTTAGGGTGAGATGGGATAAATTTAAAAGGGAGCTAAGGGGCAGCTTTTTCATGCAGAGGGTGGGTACGTGTATGGAATGAGCTGTCAGAGGAGGTGGTGGAGGCTGGTACAATTACAACATTTAAAAGGCACCTGGGTGGGTATATGAATAGGAAGGGTTTAGAGGAATATGACCCAAGTGCTGACAAGTGGGACTAAATTAGGGTAGGGTATATGATCAGCATGGACGAGTTGGGCTGAATGGTCTGCTTCCGTGTTGTATATCTTGACTAGATTACTTAGTGTGGAAGCAGGTCCTTCTGCCCGACAAATCCACACCGACCCTCCGAAGAGCAACCCACCCAGACCCATTCCCCTACACCTAACACTACGGGCAATTTAGCATGGCCAATTCACTTAACCTGCACATCTTCTGGACTGTGGGAGGAAACCCACACAGACACAGGGAGAATGTGCACACTCCACGCAGACAGTCGCTCAAGATGGGAATTGAACCCAAGTCTCTGGCGCTGTGAGGCAGCAGTGCTAACCACTGTGCCACCGTGCCGCCCTCTATGACTCTAATTGGTTAACACAAGTACAAAAGCAAAATACTGTGGATGCAAGAAAACGGATATAAAACAGAAACTGCTGAAAATTTTCAGAATTCTGACAAGACGTTTGATCAGAGAAGCAAAATTACAGGGTGATATTCTGTGTGATATAGGGCTCACAGGCTTAGGTATGCACCTTACTCTTTCATGCAAAGGCAGCATCACTGACAAGGCCAGTATTTATTTCCTATCCTGAATTACCTCAATTGAGTAGTTTACAAGGCCATTTCAGAAGGAAATTAAGAGCCAGCCATGTTGCTGAGAGTCCGAAGTCACATATAGGCCAGGCCAGTTAACGACAGCAGATTTCCTGCCCTAGTGGCCATTGGTGAACCAGACAGGTTCTTGTGAAAATCACTGTTACATTCATAGTCACTATCACTGAGACTAGCTTTCAATTCCAGATGTATTCACTGAATTCCACCCACTGTTGCGTTGGTAATTAAACAGTATCCTTAGTGGATTAGCCTGGGCCTCCCAATTACTGATCCAGTGAATTAGATTACACCTCCAGCCCAGCTACCCACGATGTGACCAGCATGGCAATCCTCCAGCAGGCAGTCTCATGAATGGCTATCCCCCTGCTCACATGCGCCTAAAGGTGGCAGCCTGACTCCTGACATTACTGGGTGAAAGTGAGGACTGGAGATCAGAGTCAAGATTAGACTGGTGCTGGAAAAGTACAGCAGGTCAGGCAGCATCCGAGGAGCAGGGAAATCGATGATGAATTCCTGATGATAGGCTTTTGCCCAAAATGTCGATTTTTCTGCTCCTTGGATGCTGCCTGACCTGTTGTGCTTTTCCAGCACCACTCTAATCCTGACATTACTGACCCAAACAAAGCCCTAGCAATTCTAGAGGCCTCACAACCCTATTGAAAGAGGCAGGGACTAATGAGACATATCAGACTACAAGGGCATCTCAACATGACGTGCAGAAAGAACAAAATAAAGACTTTCAAAGTTGATCCAGCATTCCGAGGTTTCTCCTCCTTAGACTCAAATGAGACCGTGAGTGCAGCCTTCCATCCATTTGGCCTTTTCATTGTGTTTGGAACTTCTTGCTTCAATTATCACCCCGTCACCATTCCACAACCTGCCATCGAGAGACTCCCTGGATATGTGGCACAGAGCCACTCCGTTCCTGTGACAGTACATCACTGCCCCTAACTGAGACAGTAACCATCGTCATCAGCTATCTTTCTCTGTTGGATGGGCAGTGTTCATGTTACCAGCCAAATTTTGGGAAAGTCCCCAAGGCAAGAGCGTGTTTCAATTTCTTCAGAACAAGCATGCGATCAAGACTGATTCTCTCTGTGCTGTTCATACTAAATTGGCTCTTTTGGTGGTTGGGTGGATGTTAAAGATCTCATCACACTGTTAGCATGTGGAATTCCCTACCACAGGGTGAGCAGCTCAGATGCGCTAAAGGGGAAACTAGATAAGCACATGAGAAAGAGAGAAATAGAAGGATATGTTCTGAAAAAGGATCACTGGAACTGAAATGTTAACTCTGCTTTCTTGGCACAGATGCTGCCAGAGGGTTTCGAGCAATTTGTATTCTTGTTGTTGACGTGTTAATGAGCTTCAGAGAAGAGAGTTAGCAGGAGGTTGGTGTGGAGCATGGTCCTGTTGGACTGAATGGTCCGTTTCTTGTGCTGTAAATACTTGGTCATTAATGAGAGGCAATTAGAGGTTTGCTGTAGTGTTTTGAACAACATTTCACTCTCAACAAAAACCACAAAGACCTGATTAACTGACCATTGTTCTTGAAACTATATACATATTTGCACAGATCATAGCACATTTACTGTAGGTCAAAGCAGTTCACTGCAATGTGAAAAGCTGTTTGTGATTTTTGAAAGAACATGATTCATAGAGGGAAGTCAGTCACTCCAATCAACAAAACATCTTAAATCTAATGCTTTTTGTCAAATTTGATAGTTTGGGCAACCTTTACAACTGGTCTGTTTGAAATTACTGTTTCGTAAACTCTTATTTGTTCCCGTCAAAAACAGAAAAATGTTTTGGCAGAAATTGTGAAATTAAACTCTGGTATGATGTTGATTCACACTTTTTATAAATGCAATTTAAATGAAAAAGAAGTGAAAATCTTCTGTTGCAAAAATGTCTATCTTAATGATTTATTTGCTTTAGGTGAATAACTTTTAGTGAGGATTGATGTTTTTAAGCCTAAGATAATGGAAGCACCTGGTAGGTGCCATTCAAAGGATGGTCTAAATTTATTAAAAGAGGTCAGAGGTGGAATTGTTTCCTAAACAATGAGCTCACTCTCTGAGAGGCTTGGTGGAGATTAGATGTCTCCATACAATGTTTAAATTATTTGTATGGGTTCAGGTCAAAGAAATTACTATTTTAAAGACATTATTCATCTGAATGCAATGGATAAACAAGGGAAGATCTGAAGGTGGTCTTAAATTTTTCCAATCAAATGGTAGGTTTAAGTTGGACATAATTGGTTAAAATTTCTAGTTGGAACAACCTAGTTATGAAAAGTTGCCTGTGGAAACAGATTAGGCAAGGTGTTTTCCTGCTTAGGATTTAACTGCTTCCTTGCAGAGGCTATTATTTGGTGTAAAGAAATAGCTCTGAGAAAGGGAAAGAGAAAATGCCAGAAATTAGAGATCAGTAACAAGGAAATTGACCGCAATCAGAGTGAGTTTCAGTCATTTAGTAAGAGTGCATTGACTTTCATGCTTGAGGTTGTGCCTCAAGGTGCTTAAGGAGAGTTGGATGATCAATTATCTGGCTCCTAGAGTGAAAGCAGCCTCATTCATTGGGCAATAACTGGTGCGCTGAGCAGAATCAAAATGGATTCCTGAAAGGTGTGCCACTTTGGTTTGATCCCAGGAATGGGGAAGGATTCTCAGGATCTTGTAATATAAAAGGAAACACTTGTGTAGAAAAACAGAACAGGGAATATCCCATTGAATCTTTTACACTTAATGTTTAAGTGTTAACAAAATATTGTTAAGTTAGTACAGAGGAACCTCAAGTAGCCGGCGTTCGATTATCCGAATATCGGATTATCCGGCAAAATTGCTAGGTCCTGATGCTTGTCTAAACTATGTTATCCAGCATTCGATTAACCGAGCGAAATACTCCTCGCCCGTGTTCTTCAAGATTCCTCTGTACTTACTTTGTTTCACTCCTGAACAGTCATGGAGTTGTACAGTACAGGAATAGGTCCTTCAGTCCAACTCATCCATGCTGACCAGATATTCTAAATAAATCTAGTCCCATTTGCCAGCATTTGGACCATATCCCTCTAAACCCTTCCTATTCATATACCCATCCAGGTGTCTTTTAAATGTTGTAATTGTACCAGCCTCCACCACTTCCTCTGACAGCTCATTCCATGTGCATGCAATCCTCTGCGTAAAAAAAGTTACTCTTTAGATCTCTTTTAAATCATTCCCCTCTCACCTTAAACCTATGCCCTCCAGTTTTGGACTCCCTTACCCTGGGGAGAAGACCTTGGCTATTTATGCTGTCCATGCCCCTCATGATTTTATAAAAGCTTTATGTAAAATGTGAAATATTAGAATGGAACTGGGGCGCCTGAATTGAGAACAGATGTTCTCAGGGAAATGCAAGACAGAAATGTTGAGGTTGTTTCGGAAGCACTTACTGATCATGCTGGACAGGTTTGTCCCACTGAGGCAAGGAAGAGATGGTAGGTTGGGTGACAAGGGATGTGGACTATCTAGTCAAGAGGAAGAAGGAGGTTTACTTAAGGTTGAGGAGGCAAGGATCACACAGGACTTTAGTTGGTTACAAGGTAGCCAGGAAGGAACTGAAGAATGGATTTAGGAGATTTGGAAGGGGGCATGAAAAAGCTTTGGTGGGTAGGATTAAGGAAAACCTCTAAGATGTTCATCTACATTTAAGTGAGAAACAAGAGGATGGCCAGTGTGAGGGTAGGGCCAATCAGGGCTGGTAGAGATAACTTGCGCCTGGCGTCCAAGGAAGTAAGGGAGGTCTTTAATGAGTACTTTGCTTCAGTATTCATATAGGAGACAGGAGGACTGCAGATGCTGGAGATCAGAGTTGAGAATGTGTTGCCAGAAAAGCACAGCAAGTCTGGCAGCATCCAGGAGCAGGAAAATCGACGTTTCTGGCCAACTCCCTTCATTCTCATTTCTGATAATTAATTTTCGATTTTCCTGCTCCTCGGATGCTGCCTGACCTGCTGTGCTTTTCCAGCAACACACTCTCAATTTCAGTATTCATATACTAAGAGGGACCTTCACATTTGAGGACAGAGTGAAATAGACTATTATGCTAGAACAGGTTGAGGTTAGGAAAGGAAGATGTGCTGAAGATTTTGAAAAACATTAAAGATGGATAAATTCAGACGGGATATACCCAAGGTCACTACAGGAAACAAGGGTTGCATCTTTGGTGAAGATGATAGCATCCTCACTGTCCACTGGGGTAGTGCCAGATGATTGCAGGGTGCCAAATGCTATTCCCTTGTTCAAGAAAGGGAATAGGGAGAATCCTGTGAATTACAGACCAGTTAGTCTTATGTCTGTGATGGGCAAAGTGTTGGAGAGGATTCTGAGAGAAAGGAATTTTGATTACTTGGAAAACCATGGTTTGATTAGAGATAATTAACATGCCTTTTTGAGGGCCAGGCCATGCCTCACAAACTTTATTGAATTCTTTGAGGATTTGACAAGACGCATTGAAGGTAGAGCAGTGGAAGTGATGTGCAAGGGTTTTAGAAAGGTGTTTGATAAGATTGCCCATGGTAGGCTCATTCAGAAAGTAAGGATGCATGCGATACTAGGTAGTATGGCTGGCTGGATACAGAATTGGCTGACCCATAGATGGTAGTTGATGGAAAGTATTCAGCCTGGAGCTTGGTGACCAATGGTGTTCTGCAGGGGTTGGTTCTGAGACCGCTGCTCTTTGTAATTTTGATAAAGGACTAAGGGTGGGTTAGTAAGTTTGCTGATGACATGAAGGTTGATTGAGTTGTGGATAGTGTGGAGGGCTGTTGTAGGTTGCAACAGGACATTGATAGGATGCAGAACTGGGCTAAGTGACAGATGGAAAATGTGACATTGTTCACTTTGGAGATTGTATTCTGTATTTAATTTCTATGTTAAAGGCAGGATTCTTGGCAGTGTGAAGGAACAAAGGGACCTTGGGGTCCATGTCTATAGATTCCTCAACGTTGCTGCCCAGGTTGATAGGGTTGTTAAGAAGGCATATGGTGTGTTGGCTTTCATTAGCAGGGGGATTGACTTTAAGAGCCGCGAGGTTATGCTACAGCTCTACAGAGCTCTGGTTAGACCACAATTAGGACATTGTGTTCAGTTCTAGTCACCTCATTATGGGAAGGATGTAGAAGCTTTAGAGAGGGTGCAGAGGAGATTTACCAGGGTGCTGCTTGGACTGGGGGGATGTCTTATGAAGAAAGGTTGAGGGAGCTAGTGCTTTTCTCATTGGAACAAAGAAGGATAAGAGGTGACTTGATAGAGATGTACAAAATGATGAGAGGCATAGATAGAGTGAATATCAGAGACTTTTTTCCAGGGTAGAAATTGGTATCACAAAGCAGCATAACTTTAATGTGAATGAAGGAAGGTTTAGGGGTGATGTCAGGGGTTGGTTATTTGCACAGAGATTGGTGGGTGCGTGGAATGGACTGCCAGCGGTGGTGGTGGGGTCAGATACATTAGGGACATTTAAGTGACTCTTGGATCGGCCACATGAATGATACTGCAATGAAGGGTATGTAGGTTAGTCTGATCTTAGGCTAGGATAAAAGGCCAGCACAACATCAGGGGCTGAAGGGCCTGTACTGTGCTGTATTGTTCTATGTTCTATGTCATTTAGTTCATTTAACAACTAGGAGTTTGGATTTCTTTTTAAAAGTTAATGGTCTCCTTCAAGATCTTAACATTTTTTGATCAGGATTCCTACTTGATGTGGCACAGTGGCTCAGTGGTTAGCACTGCTGCCTCTCAGCGCCAGTGACCCGGGTTTGATTCCATCCTTGGGAAACTGTCTGTGTGGAGTTTGCACATTCTCCCCGAGTCTGTGTGGGTTTCCTCCGGGTGCTCTGGTTTCTTCCCACAGTCCAAAGATGTGCAGGTCAGGTGAATTGGCCATGCTGAACTGCCCACAGTGTTCAGGGATATGTTGGTTGGGTGCATTCGCTTCAGTGCATTGGGGTTAAATGTAGGGGAATGGGTCTGGGTGCGTTACTCTTTGGAGGGTCGGTGTGGACTTGTTGGGCCGAAGGGCCTGTTTCCACACAGTAGGGATTCTGTCTTCTATTCTATAAATGATATTCCTGAGTTGTTTGATGTGACTCTCTAAGCATTACCTTTTATGAGACTGTTCAGAAACTCGAAAAGTAAAAGCAGAAGATAACCAATTAGTTAAAAAGCAAATGGTTGGTTTGCACACAATTCAGCTGTTTGACTTTCAATGAAGGGATTTAAGTTCAATTTAGTATTGGCAGAAGTGGAGAAAGCAGTAAAAATGGTTAACAGATGTGTTGTAATTTAAGGCAGAGTTGTGCAGGCAATCTAGTCAATCAGTTATTTGAGATCATTGGTTTAAAAAAAAGTCATTGCATATTTTCAGTTGTAATTTGTTCACAAAATATCCTCCAGTATTTCTTAAATTGATAATTTAACATGACTTCTCTTCTGTAGGATAAGAAAAATTCCACAATAATTAAAATTCACGGGGGTATTTTTAATATTGTAGTGAAAATTGTGGAATTTGTATATAATAATTTTTAAGACTTTGGATTTTAAAGTAGTGGCATATGGGTATTGGTCTATTTTGAGAGGGGTTTAAACATCAACTAGATCAAATTTCCTGGAACCATGACTTGGAACCAGCATGTGTCATGCAACAGGGGACCAAAGGCCTCCTGGAGTGTAAATGAAAGTTTGCGGAGTTTACAACCAGAAAGAAAAAATATTGACAGACATAAGCTTGTTCTTGAATTTAGAATAATCAAAGATTGGTTTTACCTTGGAAAACCTCAGAGACTGGAAAAATTCTGAGCAGTTTGAAAGAGACCTGACTGAAGTCAAATGCTTCTACCATGTCTTACAGAAGAAGGAGATTGGGGATCGTGACCACAGTTCGGTGACTTTTACTTTAGTGATGGAGAGGGATAAGTGTGCACTGCAGGGCAAGAGTTATAGCTGGGGGCAGGGAAATTATGATGCGGTGAGTCACGACTTAGGATGTGTGGCTTAGAAACGTAGGCTTCAAGGCAAGGGCACAATTGATATGTGGAGCTTGTTCAAGGAGCAACTATTGAGTGTCCTTGATAAGTATGTACCTGTCAGGCAGGGAGGAAAGGGTCATGTGAGGGAGCCATGGTTTAATAAAGAATTGGAATGCCTTGTTAAAGGGGAGAGGGCGGCCTATGTAAAGATTAGGCGTGAAGGTTCAATTGAGGCGATTGAGAGTTATAAGGTAGCCAGGAAGGATCTGAAGAGAGAGCTAAGAGCAGCAAGGAGGGGACATGAAAAGTCCTTAGTTGGTAGGATTAGGGAAAACCCAAAGGCTTACTATAGGTATGTCAGGAATAAAAGAATGACTAGGGTAGGAATAGGTCCAGTCAAGGATAGTTGTGGGAAGCTGCGTGTGGAGGTTGAAGAGATTGGGGAGACACTGAATGAATACTTTTCATCAGTATTCACTCAGGAACAGGACATTGTTGCCAATGTGAATACTGAGTCACAATTAATTAGAATGGACGGCTTTGAGGTATGTAGGGAAGAGGTGTTGGAAATTCTAGAAAGGGTGAAAATAGATAAGTCCCCTGGGCCTGATGGCATTTATCCTAGGATTCTCTGGGAAGCAAAGGAGGAGATTGCAGAGCCATTGGCCTTGATGTTTATGTCCTCGTTGTCTACAGGAATAGTGCCAGAAGACAGGAGGATAGCAAATGTGGTTCCCTTGTTCAAGAAGGGGAGTAGGGATAACCCTAGTAACTATAGGCCGGTGAGCCTCACTTCTGTTGTGGGCAAAGTCTTCGAGAGAATTGTAAGGGATAGGATTTATGAACATCTGGATAGGAATAATGTGATCAAGGATAGTCAGCATGGTTTTGTGAAGGGCAGATCGTGCCTCACAAACCTTACTGAATTCTTTGAGAAGGTGACTAAGGAGGTGGATGAGGGTAAAGTGGTAGATGTGATGTATATGGATTTTAGTAAGGCGTTTTATAAGGTTCCCCATGGTAGGCTACTGCAAAAAATACGGAGGTATGGCATTGAGGGTGAGTTGGAGGTTTTGGATTAGGAATTGGCTGGCTGGAAGAAGACAGAGGGTAGTAGTTGATGGTAAAGGTTCATCTTGGAGAGCAGTTACTAGCGGTGTTCCGCAAGGATCTGTTTTGGGACCATTGCTGTTTGTCATTTTTATAAATGACCTGGAGGAGGGGCTAGAAGGTTAGGTGAGCAAGTTTGCAGATGATACAAAAGTCGGTGGAGTTGTTGACAGTGAGGAAGGATGTGTCAGGTTACAGCGGGATATAGATAAGCTGCAGAGTTGGGCAGAAAGGTGGCAAATGGAGTTCAATGTGGGTAAGTGTGAGGTGATTCACTTTGGTATGAGTAACAAAAAGATGGGGTACTGGGCTAATGGTCGGATACTTGGTAGTGTGGATGAGCAGAGGGATCTTGGTGTCCATGTACACAGATCTCTGAAAGTTGCCACCCAGGTAAATAGTGCGGTGAAGAAGGCATATGGCATACTGGCTTTTATTGGTAGAGGAATTGAGTTCCGGAGTCCTGAGGTCATGTTGCAGTTGTATAAGACTCTGGTGCGGCTGCATCTGGAGTATTGTGTGCAGTTTTGGTCGCCATACTATAGGAAGGATGTGGAGGCACTGGAACGGGTGCAGAAGAGGTTTACCAGGATGTTGCCTGGTATGGTAGGAAGATCGTATGAGGAAAGGCTGAGGCACTTGGGGCTGTTTTCATTGGAGAAAAGAAGGTTTAGGGGTGACTTGATCGAGGTGTACAAGATGATTAGGGGTTTAGATAGGGTTGACCATGAGAACCTTTTTCCACGTATGGAGTCAGCTATTACGAGGGGGCATAGCTTTAAATTAAGGGGTGGTAGGTATAGGACAGATGTTAGGGGTAGATTCTTTACTCAGCGAGTCGTGAGTTCATGGAATGCCTTGCCCGTAGCAGTGGTGGACTCTCCCTCTTTATGGGCATTTAAACGGGCATTGGATAGGCATATGGAGGATAGTGGGCTAGTGTAGGTTAGGTGGGCTTGGATCGGCACAACATCAAGGGCCAAAGGGCCTGTACTGTGCTGTATTTCTCTATGTTCTATGTTCTATTGTTCAGATCAGTGAAGGAAATGAAAGAACAAACTTTGTGTAACTTCCAGATCAAGAGTGGTTGTTTTAAAACTCTGCAGATCATTCAGGATTGAGAAAATCAAAGCTCTCAGTTGTGTGAATATTCAATGAAAAGGCTAGAACTGAGAAAAGACAATGAAGTCAAACCCTCAGATTTGATAAGGAAAAATTTGCTCTTGATTATTTCTCAAGTGACAGTGCAATAGTTAGGGTTATGTTTTGTCTTCTATGTTGGAATCTTTCAAGCTGCATTATGTTTAGGTTTGGTTTGATGTATTTTATTTTTAATTATTTTGTGCAAAAACCTCTTTTATTGATAAATCTGCAGCTTGGTGTGCTTGTATTTCAGTGACAGATCAACAAGTTTAATACATGATCTATCAAGCTAGATTTTAATCTGGAATCTGAATTTTCTGTAGTAATATCAGCTGGGATCATAAATATGTACATGTTCGTACATATAATAATATATACATGTATCTCACCTTTGAAGGTGATATCACTTTGGTTTGGAACATTGCATTGGTGTGAACACAAGGACACTAACACTGGAACAGCCATATGTTTTTAATAGGTAGAGTCAGAGAGATATACAGCATGGAAACAAACCCTTCAGTCCAACTTTTCCATGCTGACCAGATATCCCAACCCAATGTAGTCCCACCTGCCAGCACCTGGCCCATACCCCTTCAAACCCTTCCTATTCATATACCTATCCAAATGCCTCTTAAATGTTGCAATTGTACCAGCCTCCACCACTTCCTCTGCAGCTCATTCTATACATGTACCACCCTCTGTATGAAAAAGTTGCCCCTTAGGTCTCTTTTATATCTTTCCCCTCTCACACTAAACCTATGCCCTAAAGTTCTGGTCCCCCACCCCAAGGAAAAGACTTTGTCTATTTATCCTATCCATGCCCCTCATAATTTTGTAAACCTCTATAAGGTCACCCCTCAGCCTCCAACGCTTCAGGGAAAACAGCCCCAGCCTGTTCAACATCTCCCTATAGCTCAAATCTTCCAACCCTGGCAACATCCTTGTAAATCTTTTCTGAACCCTTTCAAATTTCACAGCATCTTCCTGATGGGAAGGAGACCAGAATTGCAGGCAATATTCCAACAGTGGTCTAACCAATGTCCTGTACAGCCGCAACTCCTGTACTCAATACTCTAACCAATAAAGGAAAGCATACCAACATCATCTTCACTATCCTATCTACCTGCGACTCCACTTTCAAGGAGCTATGAACCTGCACTCCAAGGTATCTTTGTTCAGCAACACTCCCTAGGACCTTACCATTAAGTGTATAGGTCCTGCTAAGATTTGCTTTCCCAAAATGCAGCACTTCACATTTATCTGAATTAAACTCCATCTGCCGCTTCTCAGCCCATTGGCCCATCTGGTCCAGATCCTGTTGTAATCTGAGGTAACCTTCTTTGCTGTCCACTACACCTCCAATTTGGGTGTCATCTGCAAACTTACTAACTGTATCTCTTACGCTCACATCCAAATCATTTATATAAATGAGGAAAAGTAATAGACCCAGGACCGATCCTTGTGGCACTCCAGTGGTCACAGGCCTCCAGTCTGAAAAACAACCCTCCACCACCATCCTCTCTTCTACCTTTGAGCCAGTTATGTGCTCAGATGGCTAGTTCTCCCTGTATTCCATGAGATCTAACCTTGCTAACCAGTCTCCGATAGGGAACCTTGTCAAATGCCTTACTGAAGTCCATATCGATCACATCTACTGCTCTGCCATCTTCAATCCTCTTTATTACGTCTTAAAAAAGCTCAATCAAGATTGTGAGGCATGATTTCCCACGCACAATGCCATGTTGACTATCCCTAATCAGTCCTTGCCTTTCCAAATACATGTACATCCTGTCAACAACTTGCCCACCACTATCGTTCCCTGGCTTGTCCTTACCGATCTTCTTAAACAGCGGCACCACGTTAGCCAATCTCCAGTCTTCCGGCACCTCATTTGTAACTATCGATGATACAAATATCTCAGTAAGAGGCCCAACAATCACTTCCCTAGCTTCCCACAGCGTTCTAGGGTTAACCTGATCAGGTCCTGGGGATTTATCCACTTTTATGTGTTTCAGACATCCAGCACTTCCTCTTCTGTAATACAGACATTTTTCAAGATGTGACCATCTATTTCCCTAAATTCTTTCTTTTCCATGTCCTTTTCCACAGTAAATACTGATGCAAAATACTCGCTTAGTATCTCCCCCATTTTCTGCTGCTCCATGCAAAGACTGCCTTGCTGATTTTTGAGGATCCCTATTCTCTCCCTAGTTACCCCGTTGTCCTTAGTGTTTGTAAAAACCCTTTGGATTTTCCTTAATTCTATTTGCCAAAGCTATCTCATGTCTCCTTTTTGACCTCCTAATTTCCCTCTTAAGTATACTCTTACTGCCTTTATACACTTCTAAGGATTTACTCGATCTATCCTGTCTATGCCTGACATATGCTTCCTTCTTTTTCTTAACCAAACCCTCAGTTTCTCTAGTCATCCAGCATTTCCCTACACTACCAGCCTTTCCTTTCACCCTCACAGGAATATACTTTCTCTGGACTCTCATTATCTCATTTCTGAAGGCTTCCCATTTTCCAGCCGTCCCTTTGCTTGTGAACATCTGCCTCCAATCAGCTTTTGAAAGATCTTGCCTAATACTGCCTTAGTTGGAGTCAACTGTCTTGTTAACTCACAGTTGACATAAAACAGATTAAAAATGACATTCAGAAAGTTGCAAGGCCTGTTCTGTAACTTTTAAAACTGGCTTCCTAGATGTAATCTTGGGTTTCTTGCCTGAATCTGGAGCTAATGATTTCATTTCGGATTACAACGCACTGTATTGACAAGAAGCTAAAACTGTGTCACAACTCTCAAACTGTGTCAGATGTGACCTAGATGCAGCCTAATGATTTGATTTACTCCATGTAGTTTCTGTATAAATTCTTATATTTCTATTTTTAGATTAGATTAGATTACTTAAAGTGTGGACACAGGCCCTTTGGCCCAACAAGTCCACACTGACCAGCTGAAGCGCAACCCACCCAGACCCCTACATTTACCCCTTCACCTAACACTACGGGCAATTTAGCTTGGCCAAGTCACCTAACCTGCACATTTTTGGACTGTGGGAGGAAACCGGGGCACCCGGAGGAAACCCACACAGACACAAGGAGAATGTAGAAACTCCACTCAGTCAGTCGCCTGAGGTGGGAATTGAACGCGAGTCTCTGGAGCTGTGAGGCAGCAGTGCTAACCACTGTGCCAACATGCTGCCTATAGTAGAGAGACCAGAACTGAATGCAGTATTCCAAAAGTGGCCTTCTGTACAGCCTCAAAATGACCTCCTAATTCCTATACTCAATCCACTGATCAATAAAGGAAAGCATATCAAACGCTTTCTTCACTATCATCTTCACTTGTGACTCCAAAGAACTATGAACCTACACTTCCTGGTCTCTTAGTTCAGGAACACTCCCCAGGACCTGATCATTAAGTGTATAAGTCCTGCCCTAATTTGCCTTTCCAAAATGCAATACCTCACATTTCTCTAAATTAAACTCCATCTGCCAATCCTCGGCCCATTGGCCCATCAAATCAATTCTAATTCATAGCGAGCTCTTTCCTCTCTCATTCCAGAGAAGCTGAAAATCTCCATCCCACACATACCCCCTCCACTTTCACTGTGCTGAACCACACCCCTGCTGTACCTCATCCTGAAGGGTCTGGATCATGCAGATGGACAGGCCCACACTTCAGGGGAGATCTAATTGAAACATACAGAATACTGAACAGCCTGGTCTGAGTGGATATTGGGAAAATGTTTCCATTGGTAGGAGAGACTAGGACCAGAGGACACAGCCTTAGAATAAAGGGAAAACCTTTCAGAATGGAGGTAAGGAGAAACTTCTTCAGCCAGAGAGTGGTGAATCTGTGGAATTCACTGCCTCAGAAGGCTGTGGAGGCCAGGGCATTGATTACATTTAAGAGTGAGACAGATAGGTTCTTGGGTAACAAGGGTATTGACGGTTAGGGGGAGAATGCAGGAGAATGGGGTTGAGAAACTTATCAGCCATGCTTGAATGGCGGAGCAGACCCCGTGGGCTGAATGGCCAAATTTCTGCTCCTCTGTCTTATGGTCTCTTGCTGCCCTGGACACAGAGGGTGAGAATTAGGAGCAGGAGTCGGCCATTTGGTCTTTCGAACCTGCACCAGCATTGAACACATCACTCTCTCCCCTCCCCTCTGTTCTCACTCTGCTCTAACTAATTCTCCTGAAGGTGTGGATTCAGGATCTTACAGGGGCAGAAAAGCAAAAATGTCAAGTCTGACATCTCACTGAATTTTGGATAACTTCACCTGAAAGTTAATATGTTTCATAACACTGGGATACTGCTGAGAGCAAGCAGGTCTGATTTTGGGAAGCAAAAAAAATGTTAATTCAGGGTGAACCTGCCATGCAGCTTCTTGAGGAACAACCAGACATGAAATGGTTAACATCCTCAGGAAGGGGGGAGCAAAATGATCAAGGCATTAACACTGACACACTTCAGTCAAACTCTTCTGCTCCCAGTAAGGGCAAAACATCCTTGAAAGCTACTTTGAAAGTCCTGTCTTCACAACCACACTTTTGCTTTCACCGAAGACGATTAGGGTCATACAGCACGGAAACAGACCCTTCAGCTCAACCCGTCCGTGCCTACCAGATATCCTAAATTAATCTTGTCTCATTTGCCTCCATGTGGCCCTCCCTCTAAACCCTTCCTATTCATATACCTATACAGATACCTTTTAAACTTTGAGCCTCCACCTCAAACATATGCCCCCTAGTTTTGGACTCCCGTATCTTGGGGCAAAGGCCTTGGGTATTCACCCAATCCATGCCCCTTATGAACATCCATCGGGTTACCCCTCAACCTCTGATGATCCATCAGGTCACCCTTCAGCCCCTTATGCTCCAAGGAAAACATCCCTGTTGCTCAAACCCTCCAACTCTGGATACAGCCTCGTAAATCATTTCCAACTCCTTTCAAAGTTTCACAACATCTTTCCTATAGCAAGGAGACCAGAACTGAATGCAGTATTCCAAAAGCGGCCTAACCAATGTCCTGTACAGCTGCAACATAAGCTCTCAACTCCTATACTCAATGCTCTGACCAATAAAGGAAACCATACCAAACGCTGCCTTCACTATCCTATCTACCTGCGACACTGCTTTCAAGGAACTGTGAACCTGCACTCCAATGTCTCTTTGTTCAACAACACTCCCCTTTAATGTGTCAGTCCTGCCTGGATTGCTTAACCAAAATGCAACTCATCACATTTCTCTAACTTGAACCCATCTCCCACTCCTCGGCACTTCAGCACATCCGACCAATTCTTTTTTATACCAAACTCTCTTTCCTCACTCATTCCCAAACAGCTGCAAATCTCCATCTCACATACTCTCCCACCATTCTCACTTTGCTGAACCTCACCCCTGCTGTACCTCATCCTAAAGGGTCTGGTTCATGCTGATTAACAGGCCCACACTCAGGGGAAATCTAATTGAAACGTACAGAATACTATACATCTAATTGAAACGTACTAGAGAGTGTGGGCGTTGGGAAGATGTTTCCATTGGTAGGAGAGACTAGGACCAGAGGACACAGCCTTAGAGTAAAGGGAAAACCTTTAGAATGGATTTGAAGAGAAATGTCTACAGCCAGAGAGTGGTGAATCTATGGAATTCATTGCTACAAAAGGCTGTGGAGGACAAGTCACTGAGGATATTTAAGACTGAGATAGATCGGTTCTTGATATCAAAGGGATTGAGGGTTCCGGCGAGAAAGTGGAAGAATGGGGGGATTGAGAAACTGTTCAGTCATAATTAAATGGTGGAGCATAGCTGATGGGCAGAATGGCATAATTGCTGCTCCTATGTCCTATGGTTTGTTGATGTCCTGGACACAGAGTGTGAGAATTGGGAGGAGTAGGCCATTTGGTCTTTCGAGCCTGGACCAGCAGTGAACAGATCATAACTGGATATGAATCTGCCTCCATCCAGGTGGAAAGGCTGAGACATTTTCACTGGAAGAAAGTGAGGGCTGCAGATGCTGGAGAACAGAGAACAGAGAACAGAAGTGTGGTGCTTATCCCCAAGGTTTTCCTGCTGCTCGGATGCTGCCTGACCTGTTGTGCTTTTCCAACACCACACTTATTTTCACTGGAGCACAGGAGATTGAGAGGTGACCTGATAGACATTTATAAAATCATGACGGGGATAGATGAGTTGAAAGGCAGGTGTCCTTTCCCTTGGGTGGGCGTTTCAAGATTAGGGAGCAAATTTTGAAGGTGAGAGAAGAAAGGCTTAAAAAGACATGAGGGGCATGATTTTTATTTTTACAGAGAGTGGTTTGTGTGTAGAATGAATGTCCAGAGGAAGTGGTGGATGCAGGTACAGTTACAATGTTTAAAAGACATTTGGATAAGTACATGAATAGGAAAGATTCGGAGGGATATAAGCCAATCTAGGTGGGACTCGTTTAGCTGTCAGTCTCATAGACAGTTCAACAACATGGACTAGCTGGAATGAAGGGTCTGGTTCTGTGCTGTATGACTCTGTAACTGTTCTATACTGGTCTTAAAACCATTTTCTTGCCTTCCCACTTTTTTGTTGTTCAAAAATGAGATGAACTCAGTATTTTGCAAGCATCATACTGGAATAACTGTTCCCAGTTTTAAAATTGATCCCCATGGTACTTGCTATTGTTTTATATTAACCAGAATTGCATTATAAACTCAAAAATTATACCCTCCACTTACTGATAAAGAAAACCTACAGAAGTATTGCTCAACACAGTTTATAAGACTTTTTTGTTATGTCATGATTTTGGGCACTTTGAAATGCATTGTATTATGTTTAATGATGTTTTCTAAAGGTGGACTGACAGTTCAACAATGTGCAGTAATTCAAGTGAGAAAATGCATTAAGTGTGCAGTTGGTCAGAAGGTTTTGGCGAACAGATTTCTGTACGTTGGAAAAATGACTTTGGTCAGGGGTTAATACTACTTAGAGTTTTGTCGAAAGGGTTCACTCCATTGCATCAAAAATAGTTCCCTTTGATTGACAGCCTGTCAGGCATAATGCGATAGGAGAGTAAAAATGTGTCATGCAACCATGTGTCAAAAGTAGTGTGCTTGTGATGATGGTGATCAGTCTAATAGTCCCCTGTGGTGCATGCATCCTACACATATCCACAGATCCTACATCTGTGGCTGCAAGTCATGTTCAGTGTTTACATCAACTATGCCTCCAGTGCTTTAGATACATTCCTAACTCTTGGCCAGTGAAGCTAAATTTCAGTGTCACTGAAAAATGTGTCAGTGCAGCTTAGATTTAAATTCAATGTCGATTTTCTATTAAAGGTTTTATGGTCTTTTTGTCATTTCAATTCAAATGCAGGCAGCAATTTGAACAACCTTAGTGAGATGGTGCTTACTTTGTCTGCGTTTTCATGGCATTTTTGTAAGCTCCACTTCCTCTTGTCCTACAGCAGTGATGTTGTTTGGTCAAAGGCCTGGTGCTATTCTAATAGGACCAAAGGAATGATTCACACAAGTGAGAAAATTTCAGATGAAACATTTCTCTTCTACAGTTTCATCAGCACAGCCACAAAATGATGAAACTCAATTTACTGAGACAGGATTTTCCAATTCTCTTTTTTTTCATGTGAACTTTGGTGAGGCGGCTGTGATAAAGAGAGTCAAAGGTTGTAATGGCTACATTTCAGGGAACTTCTTTCCATAAGTTATGTTCTTGTGATAAGATGTGTCTGCAAACCACCCTGAGAATCGCATACTCATAAAGACTTTTTAAAATTTGACTTATAATGTTTTTAGCAAGTGATTTAAAAAAAAATTAGCATGCCGAACAAAAGGAAAATTGTTTTCTTTCACTGAAAGTACATTGACCCCAAAATCTTTAGGATATGTTTCTAGCATTTAGTGCAATTGCCCTGGGGCTCAATCTGCAAGAGTTAGCAAGATCACTGGGAGAGCATTTAATCTGCTTGAGGCAAATGGACACAAACACCACACCTGCTCTCCTGTTACAACAACCTCTTCCCCGGCCCCCCACCTCACCCCCTCAATTAATCCTGAAAATCAGGTATCTGCCTGCTATCAGGCATTCTGGAAAGTGGTGGATAGAACTCACTCACAGAATAAATTTTAAAATTTGTTTATAGGATGTGTTCACTGGCTAGGCCAGCGTTTATTGCACACGGGGCAGTTAGGAGTTGACAACATTTGCTGACAGTCTGCAGTCATACGTAGACCAGACCAGACCAGGAAAGGATGGCAGATTTCCTTCCCTACAGGACACTAATGAAACAGATTTTAAAACCTATCAACAGTTAATAGGTTAGTCAGTATATCATTCCACAATTTTATTGAATTCAAATTTCACTATCTGCCATGGTGAGTTTCAAATGTATGTCCCCAGTCTGGGGTGCTGGTCCACTAGTCCATTAACACTGGTACTATCAAACCACCTCTCCCACTTTGATCAGTCAGAAAGGCAGATGGAGTCTATGAAATTTTATTCCATGATATGGAGGTGTTGGTTTTTGACGGGGGTGGATAAAGTCAGGAGTCACATGGCACCAGGTCCAACAGGTTTATTTGAAATCACAAGCTTTCACAGCGCTGCTCCTTTGTCTGCTGCTCCTTATTGTATGAAGCTGCATGTGTCAGGAAAGGGGCCCTGATGTCTTCTGATAGATTCTATCAATCTGCCTTTTGAATTGTGACCAGATTTGCAAAGTCTCTGTATCCAAAGAGTAATGGCATTGGATAATGTTACAGCAAGAATGGGATCTTTGGCAGGCAAGAGGTAAATTGCAATGCAAATGAAATGATTTAAAGGCAGCATAACAATGTAGGAAGGACTATTCATGGTGAAGACAGTATCTGGAATTAAGTCTTCTCCAACAGAACTTCAGTCGCACTGAAGAACTACTTCAGAAGAAGCTTTTTCATCTTGCTCTGTTATTGCCTCTCTCTCTGTGGGTGCTTCATGTTGCAGCAGTGAAATTATGAGTGGCTAAGCCAGATTGAACAATGTCCTCAATCTCCCTCAATGGCTGACTATCTTTTTCCAAATTGGGGTATTTGATGGCTCTTTCATTCTGATCATTTTACTGTGTTTACACAACTGCACTAAGGGTTAAAATAAGACAAAGAACTATGGGTGTGGTGAATTTGAATCAAAAGTCAAAAGTGCTAGAGAAACTCAGTAGGTCTAGCAGCATCTGCAGAGAGAAAAACAGAATTGACATTTTGAGTCCAGTGACCCATCATGACTTAACTGTTTCTCTCTCTACACATGCTACTTTTCTCCATCAATTTCTGTTTTTATTGCAGTAAATGTTATCTTGAACTTTTCTGTTCAGCTAGTTAATCTTGGGTTTCTGTTTCTTTGCCCGAGGTGTGATATTTCCTTTTTACTCTTTCATGGGATGTGGACATTACTGGCTAACCCACTATTTGTTGCCCATCCCGAATTGCGATGGTGCGTTACTTTCTTGAATTTCCACAGTATGTGTGATATTGTATATATTATTCGAAAGGGAGTCCCAGGATTTTGAACCAGCAACAATGAAGGAACAATGACTTTGTTTCTCGTCAGGTTAGTGAGTGGTTTTGAAGAGAACATGTGCTGTTCTCCTGGAGGTTGTGAGTTTAGATATCCCTGTCAAAAGAACCTTGACTGCTGTTCATCTTGTGTGTGGTGATACTATGATTTCAAAAAGTGTATTTTGCGCAAAGCCAGCTATTTGAATCCATTGGAGTAAACAGCTTGTGAGGCCTGGATTTTTATTTAAGTTGAAACAATAGAAGCAGCCTGAATAGGTGGAGTCAAGCTCCCCCAGAGCCAGGGCATTTAGTTTTAGATTATCAGTAGCAGTTGCTGGGATTGTGAAGCTGTAGTCCATCTCTCCTTGTTACTCTCTTTCCCAGAATTTTCTTTTGTTTTCCCTCCTGGAATAGAGAATTGAATGATTCACAATCTATTTTACTGAATTTGCCTTTGCCAAGGGTGTGTTTATGGGATGCTACTATATTGAAACAGTTGATGTTTAGTTGTTAACCTTTGTTAAGTTTTCCAATAGAGTTAAGCTATTCCAATTCGTCTTTCTTTTGTTGTATTTTATTTATAGTGTTTTAAATAAAATGTGTTATGTTTCAAGACAAGGTAGTTTGATCAAGCAAGTTGCATCCGCAATGCAACTCCTGGCACTTGCCTTTAAAATAAGAAATGGTTAGGGTCTTGGCTATCTTCTTAATATATTTTGGGTGGGGGCGATGGGGCGGTGGGGGTGTTAGTTTGGATCACAAGACTGGGATTGCTTGAATCTAAAGGCCTCATGCTAAGAAACTGACATTTACCTGTACCATCTGTGAAAGTCATCAGAGCAATGGAGTGACTTTTTTTTGTGATTCAGGAACCTACAATTATTGTGTCCAGGACAATACAGGAAATATGGGCACAATTGAAGGCTCAATTAAAGCAGTGTAGAAATCTCAGGTCAATGCTGGTTGTCTCCAAGGAAAATATATTAGCTTCAGCAGCCATCAATAGATTGATCTCTGCACTACAGATTGATCCATGCTGCCGATGTTGGCTGCAGTATTCTGGAGTGAGCTTCAACCCTTCAGGTTTGCGTGTTATGATGACCTTGACATTGTTGTTTCTGCTCTTGGGGTTGTCAGTAGGCCATGGAATGTGGTACTAAACTGTTCCCGGTGAATCATGTTCTGTGCAAGCCACTTTTACCTAGAAATGAGTGACTCCAATTGCTTCCCCCATTTTCTATCCAGCCACTAAAATTACCAAAAAGGAAAATACCATCACTCAAATCTTCCAGTATCTGTGATATCTGAGATTGGATGCAAGTCTCCCTTATCTGACCAACCCCTGACACGATCTCACTACCTGACCAGAATGAGCAGCCTCCCTCCCTGATCTGACTGACTATGCCCTGACCTAATAGCCCCCTCAACTTGACCTGAATAACCCTGCACCCTACTAACCTGGCTTAGCCCAACTACCTTTTCTCCTATCCAATTGCCACTCTCACTGCCACCCATCCACTGACTGAGAAAGACTTGAAACCTTCACATGAGCAGTTGGGAGAGAACGCATCCTGAGTAAGACACAGCCAGAGGGAATGTGTGCTTCTGGGAATTCGGACCGCAATGGGAATTTGGTGCAGAGATGAACAGGTATTTTTGTGGTTCATAGTTTGTAAGGAATCTATTTACAATAATGAGAACCAGGGAATAAGGGCCAAAGAGTAATTGAAGGTTTAATTCAAAGGGATAAGTCATGGCAGGGAAGCTCAAAGTATTGGTGTGTTCTTCCTGCTCAATGTGACAAGTCAGGCACAGTTCCATTGCCAGCACCAGTAAGTGTGCAGGAAGTGTCTCCAAATGCAGCTCCTGGAAACCCAGGTTTTGGAGCTGGATTGGTGGCTGGGGATTCTATGGAGCATCTGTGAGGTAGAGAGTGTTGTGGATAGTGTGTATAGGAAGAGGCTAAGCTTGCACATGCATAAGGGTGGAGATACTGAGGACTGCAGATGCTGGAAAGTCAGAGTCGATAAAGGATGGACTGGTCCTGATGAAAGGTTCCAACTTGAAACGTCGACTCCCCTGCTCCTTTGATGCTGCTTGACCCGCTTTCAAGGTGACCACTAGGTAGGATTCTTCAGTAGCTATTCCCCTGTAAAACGCATTTACCACTTGGGATATTATGGACGGGAAAAGCAACAACAACCAAGTTTGTTATGCTATGGGGTTGGCTCTACTGCACAGGGGATGAGTAAAAAGTGTGGGAATGTGACAATTACAGAGCATTCGACTGTAAGGGGAATAGACAGGTGATTCTGTGGCCTCAGACAGGACTCCAGGATAGTACATCACCTTCTTGCTGCTCAAGGATGACTTAGAGTGGCTACAGTACATACTGGAGGGTGAGGGTGTCATACACATTGGTAGAAACAACATTGGTTAAAATGGGATGAGGTCCTAAAAGCAAAATATAGGGAGTTAGGATGTAAGGTGAAAAATAGAACATCAAAGGGGGTGATCTTGGGATTCCTGCCAGAGTAGCAAGATATATCAGATGAACACGTGGTTGCAGAGATGGTGCAAAGGGAAGGGTTTCAAATTCCTGGGGCATTAGGGATGATTCTGAGGGAGGTAGGACCAGTACAAACTGGAGAGGTTATACATGGGCAACAGCTGACTCACGTCTGAAGGCAGAGTTTGTTAAAGTGTTTGGGGAGGCTTTAAACTAAAATGGTAATGGTTACCTATGCAAGGCCTCAGAAGAAGGGGAATCAAGGACAAGAACACAAGACAAGAGGGGAATAAGAGGAGTGATAGGCAAAGAAATCAAGGGCCAGGATTAAACAAGGACACAATGAAAAATAGTGGGACAAGTAATGTTAATACGACGAGCCTTAAGGCATTGTGCTTTAGTGCATGAAGTATTCACAATAATGTGGATGAATTAATCTCTCAAATAAATTAAAACAGGCATGACATAATGGGATTATGGAGACATGGCTGCAGGGTGACCAGGGATGGGAACTTAATAGCCAGAGTTATTCAGTATTTAAGCAGGACAGACAAAAAGGAAAAAAGGGGTGGAGTTGCCTTGCTGATTGAAGAGGAAATTAATGCAAAGGGCAAAAATCGCTAAATGGAGATGTATTTAAACTTCCAAACTGTAAGGAGTGAAGTTGGGAATGGCATTGAACAGAAAATTAGAGACACTTACAATAAAGGAACATTAGTAATTATGGGTGAATTTACTAGAGTCATAGCTGTAAATAGATTGGCAAATCAAATTAGTAACAATACCAGAGAGGAGGAATTCCTTGAGTGTACACAGAATGGTTTTCTGGACTAATATGTTGGGGAACCAACTACAGAACAGGCCCCCCCACCATGGACTGCATGTTGTGTAATGAGAAAGGAATAATTGGCAATCTCAATTGGCCAGTGCATGGTTCCTGGGGGATCAGTGACTATAATAAAAGTCCTCATCAAGATGGAGAGTGATGTAGTTGATTCTGAGACTAGGTCCCTGAGTTAAATAAAATAAACTATAATGATGTGAGGCTCGAGTTGACTATGATAAATTGGGAGACGTTACTTAAAGGGTTTATGGTGGAAAGGTAATGGCAAACATTCAAAGAACACATGGGTAAACTGCAACAATCGTTCATTTCCGTCTGGTTCAAAAGTTAAAACTGGAAAGGTCACCAAGTCTAGGCTTACAAGGGAAATTAAAAATAGTATCCTATCCAAGGAGGTGTACAAATTGGCCAGAAAAAAACAGCATACCTGAGAAATAGGAGCAGTTTAGAATTCAGCAAAAGAGAGCAAAAGGTTTGAGTAAGAAAGGGGAAAATAGAGTATGAGAGTAAGTTCGCAGAGAATTTAAAAACTGACTGTAATAGTTTCTATAGACATGTGAAGAGATAATGATCAGTGAAGACAAATGTAGATCTCTCACAGTCAGAAATAGGGGAAATTTATAATGGTGAACAAAGAAATGGCTGACCAATTACTTTGTGTTCACAAAGGAGGACACAAATTACACTCCGAAAATGTTAGTGAGGGTGGACCTGAAGGAAATCAGGATTTGTAAGGAAACGTGTTGGGGAAATTAATGGGATGGATGGTAGATAAATCCCCAGGATCTGATAACCTACATTCCACAGTACTTATGGAAGAAGCCCTAGAAATAATGGATGCATTGTTGTTTATCGTCAAAGATTCTGTAGACTTTGGAACAGTTCCTACAGATTGGATAGTAGCTAGTGAATCTCCTCTATCTCAAAAAGGGAGGCAGAGAGAAAACCAGTCAGCCTAATGTCCTTAGTAGGATAATTGCTAGAGTCCATTAGAAAAGGGTTAATGCCTGAGCATTGAAAATAATGGAAGGATCAGATAGAGTCAGCATGGATTTACAAAAGGGAAATCATGTTTGGCAAATCTCGTGGAATTCTTTGCAGATGTAATTAATAGAGTTGATAAAGGGGAATCCAGTGGATGTATTTTATTTGGACTTTCAAAAGGCTTTCAACAAAATCCCACAGAAGGCATTGGCATGTAAAAGTAACATGGGGGCAAAGATTGGGGGTACATGGATAGAAAACTGGCTGGCAGATTGGAACAAAGAATAAAGGGGTATTTTCCAAATGGTAGGTAGTGATTACTGCAGAGATCAGTGCCAACATGATATATATTAAGATTTAGATGAGGGAACTAAATGAAATATCTCCAAATTTGCAGATGCCACAAAGCTGGGTGGGAGGGTGAGCTGTGAGGAGGATGCAGAGATGCTTCAGTGTAATTTGGACAGACTGAGTATGTTGGCAAATGCAGGAAAATGTGAACAAATGTGAGGTTATTCACTTAGGTAGCAAAAACAGGGATGTGGATTATTATCTGAATGACTAACTATAAATTGAGAAGAGAATGTGAGATGAAACATGGGTGCCAATAATCACTGAAAGTAAGCATACAGGTACAGCAGGCAATAAGGAAGGCAAACTGTACGTTGGCTTTCATAGTGAGAATATTTGAGTATTGGAGCAGGGATATCTTGCTGCAACTGTACAGGGTTTGGTGAGAATGCATCTGGAAGATTGTGTGCAGTTTGGTCTCCTTAACTGACAAAGGATGCTCTTCCTTTGGAAGGAGTATAGTAAAGGTTTCCCAGACTGGAATGCAATGAGGAGATGTTGAAACAGTTAGCTGGGGTTTGCTAGCAACTATACATACATTAGTGTATATGTAGAGCAAAATATGAGGGGATCTCATAGAAACCTATAAAGGTCTAAAACAGGACTAGATAGAACAGATGCAGGGGGAATGGTATTCCTGATAATGGGGGAGTCACCATGTAAGGATATGGGGTAGGCCATTTAGGACAACTAGCACAGGACTTAGAGAGTTAATGGTAGGTCCCTGGGGAGAGTGCCAAAGAGATCTCAAAGGTGCAAGGTATATAGTTCCTTGAAAGTGGAGTCACAGGTAGGCAGGATGATGAAGATGACTTTTGGCACGCTTGCCTTCATTGGTCAGTGCATTGAGTATAGGAGTTGAAATTTCATGTTGCAGTTGTGCAGGTGTGTTTCCATGTGGTATAACTCTGGCTCTATGACATTGATGAGGCCACTTTTGGAACACTTCGTAAAATTCTTGTCACCTATAGGATGGATGTTGTTATATTTGAGAGGGTGCAAGAAAAGATTTACAAGGATATTGCTGGGACTGGAAGATTTTAGGAGAGGTTGAATAGGCCAGCACTACAACTTTGGATCATCAGAGACTGAAGGGTGAACTTATAAAGATTTATAAAATCATGAGGGACATGGATAGGGTAAATAGTTTCCTAAGTTGGGGAGTCCAAAACTAGAGGAAATAGGTTTAAGGTGGGAGGGAGAAGATTTATTAAGGACCTGCGGGTAGAATGAGCTGCTAGAGGAAGTGGTGAGGGTTTAGAGGGATATGGGCCAAGTGCTGGCAAATGGGACCAGGACAAATTGGGATGTCTGGTTGGCAAAGATGAGTTGGACTGAAAGGTCTGTTTCCGTGCTGTATGACTCTATGACTGAGATGAGGAGAAATGTCTTTACCCAGAGAGTGGTGAGCCTGTCGAAGTCACCAGGAGTCTAGGCCCAACATGTTAGGATTTCAAGAAGGAGTTGGATATGGTACTTGGGGCAAAAAGGATCAAAGGATATGGAGAAAAGCAGGAACTGAGTATTGAGTTGCTTGGTTCAATGAAATCCATCTTTTTTTTCTTAAACATATTGTGACTTAGCCACTTAGGAAGGTGGAGGCTACCCTCTGTACACTACCCTCTGAGTGAAGACATTTCTCCTCATATCTATTCTATAGCCAACTTTGAGACCATCATTCCTGGTTTTACCTCCACCCCAGCTCTGCCAGTCTGTCAGAATTTTAATGAGATCTCTCATTTTTCTAAAGTGAATACAGGCCCAGTCAATTCAATTTCTCCTCATATGACAAACCTACTGTTCCGGAGAACACTACGATGAAACTTTGCTGAATTCCCTCTATGGCAAGTGTTCTTAAGTCAGGAGTCCAAAACTGGGCACAATTCTGTGGGTAGAGTCTCACCAAAGACCTTTAGAGTTGCAGCAAGACATCCAAGGCTCCTGTACTCAGATTCCCTTGTAATAAAAAGCCAACAAATCATTTATCTTTCTAACTGCTTGCTGTATCTGCTCACTTGCTTTCAGTCACTAGTGTACAAGAACACCCAGGTGTTTCCTACTGCCTCTGTGATATATTTGCCGAATCACAAAACTTGCCTAATCCATTGAAACCATTTTAGTTCTTCCTCACCCACTCACAATTCTTCCTAAGTTTGTCCTAATTTGTAAATTAGGAAATATAGAAGCTCATATCATGAAAAATGCCTGTATCCTCTCTTCACTTGTTGTTTCTTGATCTCATTGTCTTCCTCTTAAAAGCCTGCACCGACCTCTGCTACATCTCAAAGGTTTTTTTCTGATGGGGGTAAAATCAACCTGCATAAAGATTAGGTTAGATTAGATTCCCTACAGTGTGGAAACAGGCCCTTCGGCCCAACCAGTCCACACCGACCCTCTGAAGAGTATCCCACCCAGACCCATTTCCCTCTGACTAATGCACCTAACACTATAGGCAATTTAGCATGGCCAATTCACCTGACCTACACATCTTTGGACTGTGGGAGGAAACCGGAGCACCCGGAGGAAACCCACGCAGACACAGGGAGAATGTGCAAACTCCACACAGACAGTCACCTGAGGCTGGAATTGAACCTGGGACCCTGGTGCTGTGAGGCAGTAGTGCTAACCACTAGCTTTTCTGGATTTTAGCTGAGAAAAGAAATAGCAAATACCAGTTGTAACAAAGTACTTTGAGTCTCTTGTACCCCATGCTTGAGTACGTGACGATAAAACCTAAACCTAAAATGCAAACATCAAAAGGCCTTTCATCTGTTGACTACGATCTGACACACTTGGTGAAATTAAAGCAGAGACTCTAAAGATCCCACAACATTGCTTCATTGAACACAAATACAACAATTTTAATTTGAGAAAAAATACAAAATGAAACCATGTACAATATATGTACAAACTCTTTTTGTACAAGACAAAATATTATCACCAGATATCATATATGACAGAGCCAGGTAGATCGGGTCTGAGCACCATCATATTATCTCCTCTAATTACTAAGCAGAAAAAAAATGCAAACCGAAAACAAAAGTTAAGAGAAAACGATCACTCCCTGTTAGAATTCTCCATCTTCAAGGTTGATGATGAAGAGGTGACAGCAAAGAGAACTACAGGGAGTGAGGAAACAAAAACTGACAGAAATAAAAGTGCATAAATGCAGAATGGAAAACATGCTAAAATATTGAAAATGTGCATTTTTCAGTAAGAATAGTAAAGTTAGTTTTTTTTTATTGTTGTTACGTAGTCATCCACTGAATTCCCAGACTCTGGCATCATGAAAGAGTCGAACTGAATGGAAGGTGCTGAAGCGCAAATCCTGAAAACAGGCTAGCAAGTTCTCCTTGTTAACAATCCAATTAATATTGATATATTTTATTCACAATTGTTTCACTCTACTTCCTACAAAATTTAACAACAAAGTAATCACAATTCAAAAATCACTCCAGAACATAGTGTTGTTGGGTAGCGATATGGATGTGTTCGGTGCTGCAGCTGGAGAACAGACATTAAAGCTGAGATAGTTTTAGCTAAAGTTAGAGTCTATAACTGATGGAGCTGACACAGCAGGGCATGCAGAAACAATAGGATTGCCTGCCATTGTATCTTTTCTTGACATGAGTTTGCAGTAGGCCCGGTCCAGCTTTCTTCCGGTTTTGCTTGTTTCCATCCCCTCTGACCTCATGATACTGGACAAGATGGCTTTCGATACTACAAGGGAGGTGGGGGTAACACCAGGAACCACAACTGAACTCCTTGAATCAATAAGAGCTGCTTGAAACTGTGTGTGTGTGTGTGTGTGTGCAGGCTTGCTTCAGATAACTCTGCATTAATATTTCCTACCTTGCTGAGTTAACATTGTCTCTTTATCCTCCCAGGATTGACTGCAAAGTAAGATCTACTATCTCTCTGATATGTGTTAACTACTTTGAAGTATATCAAAATTTTTCTTTTAAAACAAGCTTAAGAATGGAGAGGATGAACAGTGTTAGGAAAGAAAAGCTCTTGGCTTGCAGTGTTCTCGGTCCCAGAAGACCTTGTAAGGTTTACTTTCATCTACACAGAGAAAACAAATCAGAACAGAATCATGAAAAGATGGTGATGCTGTAATGTGGAACAATCTTTAATACAGGACTTGGTCTACGCCCTATCTCAATACAAGGATAGATAACAGCATATATTCTGGTAGCGCTAACATGCTAGTTATCAGGCAACATTGGAAGCCTCATTTGCCACAGCTAGAAGTGTACTTTTTTTTAAACTGTTTTTGTTGAGGGATTGGGTGCATTGAACTAATATTTTTGTGACCTTCATCCTCCACAGGGGAAACAAAAGAGGAACGAAATAAGAGTCTGGTCACAAACAGAAGGTAAGCAAAGCTACAAAATTGAAGATGGCAGATATTGCATTTATAAAATAATACATTTTTAAACATAAATGGCCATAATATTCAGTCTGTGTCGATTGTCTTCAAGTCATCAGCAAAATAATCCAATAAAACCTGTGATTCCATGCTGGACAAGCAGATAACTTTCAAGGGCAGACTATTATTTCTTGGTGGTGTAGAGTCCATGATCCTTCACCTGTCTGTGATAGAACACAAAGATCAATGGAGCGTCAAAGCCAGCATCCTGTCAAAGGCGCTTTACAACGTCTCTCCTTCAGACCGAAGTTCACACAGGCATCAACATTCATCTTCTACCTCTCTGATGGGTGGGATCAAACTGCTGGTCGATTTGTACTGATTGATTTGATTAGCCATGTGAGTGCTCATTGGTTTGATCTGAATGTTCCTAGGGAAGGTGTTATCAGGTTCATCTGTAAACCATTTCTTTTCTGGAAACAGCAGGAGGGACCCAGAGAAGAGAGAGAGAGAAAGAGAGAAACAAACATTGTGGTTAGTCTTGTGGGCTGAAAAAAAAATTGTTAATGCTGTTGCATGTTTGACAGATTGTAAAATTGGAATTCATGACATGTTACCTCCTCCACTGTGGTTCTGACTGATTAAGTGGTTTAAATTATTCCATGTGACAGAATGATAAAGTTACAATCTGTTCTGACATGATCTACAGGTTGCCAGCATTCTGCAGTGTCCATCCACATTCATCTTCACGTCAAACAGACATTTTTTTTGTAGTTGTAATTCAATGGAACTTTTAAAGTAATCAGAACACCTGAATTATTGATAGGGTTTTTATGTGGAGGGTTCCCAGTGGACTAGAGTTAGAGAGACAGAGGGAAAAAAAACAGTTTTTTTTCCAGGATTAGAATGCAGTCTCCCCTAAACTGGTTCAATTGCTTTGAAACTACAAGAATATGACTCAGAGGGATTGTAAATGTAAAATAAAATCAAAGCAACAAAAGGATGACTACATTTCATTTTGACAGCTTTTGCAAAAACCAATAAAAGTATGATGTCTTGTTTGATATTGTGAGATCATTCAATTTTACAGGCAAATTTCTTTTCTGCTCATTTTACCCCTTCATGCCTCTACGTGCCCTCTGTTACTAGGCCTAACGTATGGATTTAGATACTTCCCCAGACCCACTGTCAGGGCTGTGCCATATTTTGTTCATCTATTATGCCATCCAGCTAGTGAATGCGACAGTTTTGTCTGAGTGTGGTGCTGGAAATGCACAGCAGTCAGGCAGCATCCGAGGCTGTGCTTTTCTGGCACCACACTCTTTGACTCTGATCTCCAGTATGTGCAGTCTGCACTTTCTCCCAGTTTGTGTCTATGTCAGCTTTTATCCCACCTCAGAGATCGAATACTTAACTATTCCACAATCTGTCATTTGCTACTTGAGTTAATAGCATGGTTGAATTCTAATGAGATTCAATCCATTGAAGCAAGAACGTTGAAGTGACAAGCCACTTGGCTGCATGATATCCTGGCCAAGCATTCAGCCATTTGCGTTCCTAGATGATTGTGCACAGACTTTTGTAAAACATCCAAGCCGTTCACACATTGAGAATGTTATTCTTGCAGCATTAAACCTTCAGACTGGTGTCAACAAACAGCTAGTGGAACTCTGAAACTCCCTAGCTATCTTTAACCTAGTTCACCCAGCAAGAACAAGGCAACTTAGGGTCAGAATTCTGTTCCATTTGTTCCCAGACATTTCACTTCTGATCATTGCTGCATTAACCGGCTGTTGCCAAACTCATTTCAAATCAGTTGAAAATACAAGTTGATAGATGTATAGATATGTTTAGTTGACCTGTGCAGACATGTTGTGATGCAATGTCTGAGGAAGGTGGAATTTATCCCTTCCTCAGAAGATCCGGGTTCACTACCACTGTGCCACGAAAACCCATTTCTCTCATAATTCTTCCATGTCCAGTGATATTATTACACACACTCCACATGATGTGGAGATGCTGATGTTGGATTGGGGTGGATAGAGTCAGAAGTCACATAACACCAAATTATAATCCGACAGGCTTATTTAAGATCACAAGCTTTCAGAGTCCTACTCCTTCATCAGGTGAAGTGAATTTTAACCCAGGCCCCTGTCTCAGAGGTAGGGTCACTACCACAGCATCACAAGAGCGCTCAGAACTTGTTTCATAATAGGACCAAATATATGCTCAATAACCAATGGGGAGAGTTAAATGATGGTGTTAAACCATTACTGGACTTGAATTCAACCTGTTACTTAAAATGACCCCATGCTTATTTAACAACAATGCCGTCAAGCCAACTCTTGAACATCTCTTGCATAAGACACATGATTGTGAAGTAAAAATTAATGTATGATCTTGCGATAGAACTCTCAGCTCTCAGGACTCCTTATCCTATAGGTAATTTGAGAGATAGTTAAAGCCCAAAGGAGGAACTGGGAGGCCATATTCTATGAATGGAATGTGTTAGTTGCACACACAAGATTAGAAGATGATGATCTTGTCTCTTGTGTCATCTCCTTCCCTGATATGATGACAGCAAGGAGAATTTAGAAATTCTTTTGTCACACATTTTCAGATGCAATACTATTGCTCTAACCTGGTGGAAATTAGTTTAAGTTTGAAAAAGGCAGAGCAACTCATGATTTCTGCACCAAACCGCTTAGTTATTTTATAAAAACAAACTTCACTTTTGATGCAGGAGTCAGTCACGCTACTGCACATAGTGAACAGTTTGGCATATATCATCCCATTTCATACAGGTACAGTAGCAAATGTATTTTGTCTTTTAAAGTATATCCTATAACAGCTTGCCATGTTAGAGCCAGAATTAGTTACATTTAAAACTGATGAGTTTATTCATTTAGCACTCAACATTGGATGTTGAGCTAAGCAGGGTTTGGTTGGACTGTGATATTGTGAAAATCTGACAAGTTGTGATCAACCTTCACTTCAACCTGATGTAGACAGCTTCCCTTGAAGCCCTTTATTTTTGCTAGGACAGTTGACGGTAACATGGCCATGTCTATGTGTACTTCTGAGAGAATTAAAGTGATTAAATAAAGCAATTTCTTTCACGAATCCAAATCCTATAAAAGATTACATTTCCCAAAGATAACACTGTCATAAAATGACTTTTTTATTTGTCTTGGAGCAAGACACACTTTCTTGGCTGGTACAGATTGTCAATGGTTGTTGTGGAATTGATGTCAATAGTTACATACAGATTTAATCAATACCCTGTCATTTTCACAAAGTCGGAAAGCACTGGTAGGTTGGTGATGCGATGTAAACTAAAACATTTACCACCACGTTATTTCTCTTTATCGATTATCAGCCTCCGGGGAATCTTAATAGGTGTTTTGTCAGAAGCTTAGAAGATTGAGCAAGCACATGATCTATGTATTTAATATGCTAAGAGGAAAAGTATCCTTAGATGTACACTGTGACCATCTTCATTGAATTTAAGGGATTACAAGGAATTCTTTACTCCACCGCTGACCCCTGCCCTTCACCAGAATGGTGCTATAGGCTTCAGGAAAAAATATCGGCTCAGGCTGAGGCAGCTAATCTCTTTTTAAGAAAAATTTCCTGGATAAGTAACTGTTTGGAGAAGATTAATGGCTGTAGCTATAGGTTGTGAAATGATCTTATCCTCCCTAGGCCACCTCTTTTCTTTATTATATTGTAAAGCACAGTGCAAGTAGACGAAAAACACAGGATTGAAGGTTTATGGATGGAGGTATACTTATCAAAATATAAATTGAAATACAGGTGGAAAACTTCTGCTACCTGACTTGTATGATTTTGTTGTTGTTGTTGTTGTTTCCCCAAATGGCTGTGTTGTTTCAGAGCAATATGGAACTACATCAACATTCTGGGCAAGTACTACTGATGAACGTGACCTGACTGAGCTGTTAAGCCTGTTCCTGTCATTGGTAAAGCGATGGAATCTGTGGAAGTGAGTGGATTTCTATTGCATATGTGGGGCTATCAGGCTTTCAGCCTGTTTTAGTTCAGTGAGGCAACAAAAACAGGCAAAAACGCTGCTCGAATTTTGCTGTTGACATCTGTTTGGAAATCTACTCTTTCGACTTACAGTGGGCCAACAGTGTAGCACTACTGGTGTAAAACACAGGGTACAGAAAGCAGATGGACAGATAGTCTGCCATGAATTGAAATTGCAAATATGGGTTTTATGTGTGTGTAGCTGCTGACAAGCAATTTGAACACCTATTTTTTATGGGCATTTAGGTGCATTTTGTGGAACTTGTAAAAAAAAACCCATTAGTTTAGTTACTTATTTTGTACCACGCACAGACATCAGCAAGTGGGACTAAGAAAGAGATTGGTTCCCAGGACAGGTGGTGAGAGGCTGGAAGCTTAAGACCTGACAGTTCAATAGTTCCGACATTATAACTTCAGAAAATATTTCTAAAGATCTCAAACTACACAACAAGTACTGTGCAAAATTACAGGAATGCTTTTGAGAGTTTCATTTTATTGATTTTACTGTGGGTTACTGTCATTCAACTGAACCCCTTCAGGAAGTAAACCAATGGAAGTGAATCTTCTTAAATGGAAGTGAGTCACAGATCCAGAACGCTGTTCTGATCAGAAAGTTTCTTTACCAATTCTAACAAACTTCCTACGATATTTCCTATGATCTAACTAGAATCAAAACTCCCTTTTTAAAAATGGCAAATTCCTTCAGAATATACAGAAAGTAAGGAACTGGTTAGATTTCAGGAAGACTGTGTACAGTCGTAATGGGCAAAGAAAGCTGGCTTTGTGTCTGTGAAAGCATAACGTTTATTCCCAACTGAATAAGCAGAGCCATTGTCAAACATGCTGCTGAGTGTAGACAAGGAGCCAACAAACAGGAGAGTTGGACTAAAACAGAATGTGCTGGTGAAACTCAGCAGGTCTGGCAGCATCCGAAGAAAGCACAGTTAACATTTTGAATCTAGTGACTTTTCCTGAACTGATGACAGCAAGGAAAAGGTGGTGTTTATGCTGAGATAAGCGTGGGGGGGGGGGAGGGAGAGGTGAATGGATAGGCAGAGTCTGAACCCAGAGATATGTAAGGGGTAAGCAGATGAGGGAAGTATTAACAGTAAGCCAGGACTGAGGGAAGCTGAGTAAGTGATAATGAGAGCTGATAGTAGGACAGAATGAGCTGTGCTGAAAGCAACCCATGTCGTGACAGGACCAAAGTTTGGAGGTGAGAGGAAAAACATGGAAGGACGGAATCAAGCTCTAAAGTTATTGAAGACAAGTTGAGTCCTAGAGGCTGCAGATTCCCAAAGTAGAAAATGAGATGCTGTTCTTCAAGCTTGTGCTGGGGTTCATTGGAACACTGCAGCAGGCCTGAGATAGAGATGGCGGTGTTGAAGTGTGTTGAAGTTAAAGCTCAGGGTCGTATTTATAGCAGAACGTAGGTATCATGCAAAGCAAGCCACCCAACCCCCAGTGTAGAGGACACCATGTTGACGGCAGCAAATACAATAGACTAGAATGAGTGAAGTGCAGGTAAATCACAGCTTCACCTGGAATGTATATATAGGGCCTTGGATGGTGAGGTAAAGGAGCAAGTGTTCCACCTTCTGCGATTGCACAGGAAGGTGCCATAAGGGTGTGGGAAGGTGTTGGGAATGTAAGAGGAGTGGACCAGGGGATTCCCAAGGTAACAGTTGCTGCGGAATGCTGACATAGGAGGGGTGGAGAATGTGTCTGGCTGTGGCATTCTGTTGAAGGTGACTGAAATGGTGGCTTATAATCCTTTTGGATGTGGAGGCTGGTGGGATGGTCAGTGAGAACCAGGGGAATGTATCAGTGTGGGAGGGAAGAGAAGACATGAGAGTAGAAGTGCAGAAGATAGGTCAGATATGGCTGAGGTCCCTGTTAAACTGTTTTAGTTTTATTACAGAAGAGCTGGGCTGATCAGCTGAGCATTATCCACTATGTTACAGACAGAATTGCATTCACAAAGTGCACCAGGCTTTCAAGATTGTTTTCATCAACATGCTACAATAAAGGGATAGCAACCATTGGGTTTGGTCTGCAGGGAGCGCCAGTAAAAGGACTTCTGAGTTGCAGGGTTGAATTTATTCAGAATGTGATGATGGTTTCACATTTCCCCACAGTCCTTCAGCTCAATTACAGACAACACAGGAAACACAAGGCAACTTTCAGGCCTCAGTAATCAAGCAGAAAATTATAAACAGATAAATAGGAACCCACAGGGTTCTTAAATAACCTGAGGATTAATAATTTACCACCAAATCCCTAACATTCCCATTTCTTCGCATCATAGCCATTTGCAGAAGATGACAAAGTAGAAACAAGCAGGAAACAATTTGAGTGATTTGTTTTTTTTTCCCACAACAGTTGTGACAGCAAAATGCTCTTGTAGCGTTGCTTCCAATCAATATAGTACATTGATGTGAAGAATTCCATGTAAAATTGGTTCATTAGAATTATGATTCTGTAATGATTTCTTGACAATGACTCCGTGTGCCTCCTCTTTGCAAAGAATTGTAAACTGTTACTGTTTTTAATGATTGCAGGTTTCAAAGATTGCTGTTATGTTTATAAGTTGCCTGCAAGTGTTTTTCTTTCAGTCCAGATTACCACAATAACCTCAGGGATGATGGTGCTACTGAAAGCCATGGAAGCATGTGTTTGAGATAATGTAATGCTCCAGGCAACACTTACCCATCGTTGTGTTAAATGAGAAGAACAACTGACCAATCTGATGGCCCTATCCACTGAATGTAGCCGATTCATATTGTAAGAGAGTATATATTAAGAGATAGATAAAAAATCCTCCTGAGAAAATTACATATGATTGGAATTCTTTGTTTACAGGTTTAAATATCCTGTTACATTGTGGGTAGAAGAATAAATAGTGCATAAAGCAAAGAGTGGTCGTTCTCTGTGTTCTGTGTTCATGGGGCTGTTGAATCACTAACTAAGTCAGTATTGATTGTCCAGGAGAACATGTTGTGAGCTGCCTTCTCAAACAGCCATGGTCCTTGGGGGGTAAGGTACTGTTAGGAACAGGGTTTCTGGATTTTGACCTGGTGATAGTGAAAGGAATAGTGGTGAGGTTCCAAATCAGGATGGTATGAGCCTTGGAAGGGAACTTGCAATTGGTGGTAACCTGATGCAATCTGTCAGTGTCTTTCAAGTTGGTAAGGGTTTGGAAAGTGCTGTCAAAGGAACCTGGGTGAGTTACTGCAGGGCATCTTGTATACAGTACCAGTGTACCATTTACATCAGCTGGGAAGATAAAGATGGTGAACGGAGTGCCAACCAAGACTAAGTATCCAGGTGAGCAGAAAAGCAGGAATTATTTGTTTGTCGGGAAGGTTGGCTTTCCTGTACCATTACGTTCCTCTCAGCTCTTTATATTTGCATGCATGGGTGATGGGCAGGATGCTCTGGAATTGGCCATAGTTTCTGGATGCCAACATCCAGGCATCATCTCTGAAAGGCACTCCACTCTTTAAAACCCACCAAGTCCTGCTCATCACTGCCACCCATCCCTGGAGCTAGCAGAGACCAGGCAAAACGTGGCACCACACTTGAAAAATGTCTCCCTGAAGATTGTCTCGAAGGATATCCTAGAGTGAAGTTCTCTCTTCCATATGGATAATAAGAAGAGGCCACCTTGTCTGATGAAGACAGCCTGAACAGAGGTGGCAGCAAAGGTCAGCGCCTGTGGGCACCTTGAGAGAATCTGGTTCCATTAGGTGGAAGATCTAAAGCTCTGGCCAAGGTTGAAAAGAGCTGAAGATTGCACAAAATGAATAATGTAGCCATTAATTGAAAGCAAATTTTGATTTTTCTTAGCCCATTGATTTAAGAGAGTACAAATGAAGGTAGAGAGAAATATTCCACAATTCTGAGGTTCTACAAAGCAACAAGATAGTGTAGGTCATGGTGCAAAGATTCTTGATTACAAACAACAAGGAAGCAGTGATTGGTGTCTATGTCAGACTGTATGGAAGATTAAAGAAAAATGCATAAGTACAGTGAAACTATTGATGCTGAAAATAGAGATACAAAAGTTGTATTAGAAAACAAATAGAGAAGAAGATTGCTTATGAACGGACAATATTTTTCGACTTTTCTGTCCAGAAATGTGAAAGAGAACATAAGAGGCCTCTCTGGCGAAATATGACCCATATTCAAATCTTGATGGACTTGTAATTCTAAAAAGACCATTGATTGAAAGCACTCCTGAGAGAGAGGGGAAAATTGCCAGTGAAAAACTAAAAGCCCAAGATTCAGCAAGGGTAATCAAAGGGCACGGAGATCTTTACCAATATAAAGAGAGTGGTGCACGCTGCAGAAATGCAATTAGAAAGAAGTAATTGAATCTAATCTGAACTTTTTATTTTATTCAGTGGTGATCAGCAAGAAGTTGGAGATATGCAGTTTACAAAGCCCTGACTCAATGGGAAAACAACATCTACAGATGATCCATCCAACCACATCACTGAAAGGATTGATTTGAAAGTTGAAAGGTCCAAATCCTGTCAAAGGTATTGGAGGTGATTATGGCAATGAAAGATAACATTGAAATCCAAGAGCAGAGTTTGAGAGGTGTGTTAGAAACAAATGATTATTAGAAAAACTACTACACGCAAATGATAGAAGTTGCCAATGAAAACTCACGTTTAACTACATTGTAGAAAAGAATTAAGGAGAGATGAGAGGAGCTTTATTAAAATTCAAGAGGAGAAAGTCAGCCACTATTTTAAAAGAACAGCTGAGTTAATGTAAAAATGTAAAGTGTGCAATACCTCTGTCCTTGGGTATGTGATTTCAATACCTATATTCAGATACACATATGCATTTTTACATTTTTCTGTATTATGACAAGATATAAAACAATGTGAACAATTATTGCTAAGTCCTTTACATACACATTTACTTAAATATAAATTCTAATGTATATTTAGAGTAGGGTATTTGATTTCCTTTTTACTAACATTACTGCATTTGGCTCCAAAAGTGTCACAACTGCCAAACAACAATTCTAGGAAATATATTCTGCTCCCTTGCCTTCAGTAACTCCCTGGCTACTCTAGATCAGCCAGACTGTTTGGGATTATATTTAACCGTGAGATGAGCTTCTGACTCTGACTATGGTTTAGATTAGATTACTTAGAGTGTGGAAACAGGCCCCTCGGCCCAACAAGTCCACACCGACCCGCCGAAGCGCAACCCACCCATACCCCTACATTTACCCCTTTACCTAACACTACGGGCAATTTAGCATGGCCAATCCACCTGACCTGCACATCTTTGACTGTGGGAGGAAACCCACGCAGACACGGGGAGAATGTGCAAACTCCACACAGTCAGTCTGCCTGAGTCGGGAATTGAACCCGGGTCTCTGGCGCTGTGAGGCAGCAGTGCTAACTACTGTGCCGCCTGGTTATGCTATCTCTATGGGCCCTTATTTTCCCTCTGACTCGGTCCTGCCTCAGCTCAGCTCAGATGAAAATCCTCATGGTTTTATTCTGTGGAGAATTGACTATTCGCACACACTCTTCGCAGACCTCCCACATTCTACCTGTTACCAGTTGGTAGGATAACAGTCCAGCGTATGCCGCATGGTAGAGGTTGCAAACAACTGGAAGCCAGAAGGCAGTGTTGCATGTTTATCCCAAACATCCCCCTTTTCACACAATGAAAGCATCAAAACACTGTATGCATTATCATTTACCCAGTAAGTTATCCAAATTACATATTATGTAGCCAGTTATTCTCATGCATAAGCAGTTCATTATTCTCATCAGTATCTGCAGGTACACTATGCTCGTAGCCAAAACAAACTAAACAGTCAGTCCTAAGACCAAGTCACATCAATTCTGGTGGAATGATTCTCACTGAGAGGCCAAGCAGGGTTCGTCACCGTATCTTATCATATTTGCTGCATTATTTGGCATTTCAGGGGGTATCACGTCCAACTATCAGCCCATCTTACCACACACTGTTCCCAGAATGACTCAGCACTCTCAGGATATGCCTGAATTCATCAGCAGCTCTAGTGGCTGCATTATCTTCAAAAGGCTGTGTATCTGCACAGGGACTGTCAGTCCAGAGTTTGTCCTGGACATGGCAGACAGGGGGAAATCGGGGACCTGCAGGTCTGGCTGGCCAGGGAAATGTGAAGACTGGACTTCTCCTTCCCCAGGACAAGCAGTGAGGGTCATGGCAGTAGACTATGCTACCCTGGTCTGAGGCTGCCACCTGGGTTAATGCACACTCTGCCATCTCGATCAATGCCCAGCATTGTAGCAAGAAGATTAATGTCCTTCTCCACTCTGCCAGCATAAGTGTCAAAGCCTACAAAATTAAATCTTCCACTCACCCAATCTCTGTAGCCACCGACCCACCAACTCATGCTCCCTTAACTCTCATTACTATCCGCAACATCTTCTCTCAACATGCTGTCACCCATCCTAATCTCCAGCACCACTAACCTTACATGCCCTTATTGGCTACTCACTTGCTCCAGACACCTCCCCGCTCCACATACAGTTCTGCGTTCCTCCTGACCTTCACTTTTTGCTAAAACGTAAGAAACTGGACTTAATTTTCTCGAATCATCGCCTTTCGAAGCCCATGAGAAAGAAAGATTTTGCCAAATCTGGTAGGTTTGTAAAGATGCTAATTTTCTTTAAGAATAGTTTAAAGTTGATTGTTCAATGAATTTAGTTTTACAGTTTAAATTTTCTCCATTGCATGACAAAATGAAAGACCTTTTGCTTTCCCCCTTCCCACCATAGAGCAACACGAGAATACCACTAATGGCTTGAGCATAGTAAGGTTCTGTCCACAAAAGGAAATAAAAGTGAATTAGCCAATTCTCTTTCTTATACGGGGAGCATTGTGGTCACTTAGCCACAATACAGCTGCATTGTTCACTGCCCTTTCCTTTAGACACAAAAGAAGAACTTAACACATCATTACTTCAGCAGTATTCACAACTGTGTTACTAAAAAATGCTAGTGGAATCCTGATGGACAGCTCTTGTCATCATTCCCAAACATCACTGTCATTTTGTCTATTTTAAGCAAAGACAGTGGCCAGACAATTTCTCTTACTCTGACCATAGCTTTGTTCCATTTGTGTACCATACTAGTTGAAAAAAAAAACAGGGATAGCACAGTGGCTCCATGGTCAGCACTACTGCCTTATAGCATCAGAGACCCAGGTTCAATTGGATGACAGTTTTGTGGAGTTTGCACATTCTCCCTGTGTCTGCATGGGTTTCCTCTGGATGCTCCAGTTTCCTCGCACAGTATAAGATGTGCAGTTCAGGTAGACTGACCATGCTAAATTGTGCCTAGAGATGTTAGGTTAGTTTGGATTGGCAATGGGAAATGCAGGGTTATGAGGCAAGAAGTGGGGGTGTGCTGGGCCTTGGCGGGATGTTCTTTGGAAGGTTGGCGCAGACTCAATGGGTCAAATGGTGTCTAGTTGGATTGGAGGGATTCTAAGACAGAAAAATGCAACTGTGTTGTCCTTACTGCACTAGGGTTGCCTCCAGGTTCTGTCACACTGCAGCATAGCTTCATCATTTACATGTTAGCATTTCAGCAAGGGCACTGCCAATCATGAGTTGGTTGACTTTAGTGAATGCTATGTGCCAATACCCTTGACAGTGAATTGGCAAAATGCTTCACATTCTGACAACAAACTGGGCAAGAATTTTAAACAGTTGACTAATCCAACAAATTGTTGAACTGCCTTTTCATTTGTTGGTCACCGTGTTACTGTTGCAGCTGTCATCATTTTGGAATCTGAGCAAAGGCCGGTGATACTTGACTTATGTACTTTGGATAACTTTAATTGCCATCATTTCTATTTCTATTTCAGTTTCAGGTTCATCTGGTGAGTTCTGTCAAGCAGCTACATTAGAATTTGATTGTGGTCAGCAAAGGTTTTATTTAGTGTGTCTCCACATCCATAAATGAACAGGTCATCCATGATTGCTTCCACTCTAGGAAACACGCAAACTATTTTGTGTTATCTGCTTCGATACACATCTGGAGCTGCGGAAATTCCTAGCAGTGTGCACAACCATCTGTATCTCTTGACTGACATTCAGAATGTAATTCGAAAACTGTTCTCATTCACCTTCACTTACTAGCAACCATCCTTCACAGCTGGTGTAATAAAGATTTTTGCCTTCTCAAATTGTGGCAAAATTCCTTTAACGATTGGAACTGGACAAGATGATCTCCTCAAGCTTTGTTTAGATCCTTTGAGCTGATCCACACTCTCAGCTTTCCAGGTTGTTTCACTGCTAGTATGATGTGAAACAATTCTCTTGGAGTTGTAACTTTCCTGATTTTTCCCTTCTTTTGGGTACGGTCTGTATCTTGCTTGTTGCAAACAGCTGAAGGGATATGCTATTTAATGTGATCTGCCATTCACTGGGATATGGCCTACATTCTTAAATGTCACACACATTGAAATTCATATCCTGCATTACTCATCTGTGTGAGAGATAGAATGTCTTTCTGGCTTCATGGCAGTATCCAGTTATTGATGAACATCACTCATGTTGCTACTGCAACAGTAGAAGCATGAAACTGGTATCCAGTCACCTGTTGCTTAAACCTTTGAAATACTTTATGCCGCCAGTGAAATCTGTGGTAGGCTGACTACTTTTCAGGACTAAAACTGATGGCTTTAGACCCATTCATGATTTTGCACAATATATATTGAGAAGTCAGGTACTTATTATCTTGAAGGATGGCTTTTATAAGCCCTATTACAGACTCAACCTGCCATATGTAAAAGTTAAACAAAGCAAGGCACTTACAAACCATTAATTGGCACATTCTCCACTTCCAATCAGAGTCTACTTGTCAACCATTCAATCAACACACTTCTTCAATACAGTGCAACTGTTGTTTTCCTTTTCTTTGGCATTTCTTGCAAATTGTCCTGATGAGTGCAAACCATGTCATTTTCCAGCAGTACTCCAGTTCTGTGCTTTGAAATGACGATTTGTAAGGATATCATTCTACTCCTGTAAGATCAGCTTCTTGGTCAATGATTTAACTTGCTGCAATATGCTGCAAATCTCTTTTGAAAGGTTAAGTGTTGCCAGTCGAAACTTTAAACTTGCCCTGGGTCAGATGAATGGCTTTTGCTTACCATCTCTGAGGAGGAACTCCAGATCTTTGTTGCATTAGGCTCGAGAATAAACTGTCCTCGTAGCACAAGTATGGTGTCATCATCTAACCTCAACTTCACTTTTGAGAGCTTTATTTGTGAATCATCATATTGAAATCTCTGAAGGTCATGATTCTGCATGACATGCTGGTGTCTATCTGACACTTCATGTTAAAACAAACTTGACATACTTCTTCTGTAGGCATCACTGTAGCTGTTGGTATCTATTGACCTGATGAACTAATTTGTTTTATGTTGTAGAGTGATTTGTCAAAATCTTTGGCTGATGTCTCTCGTGTTGCCATTTGTCCCTGTTTCCTTCTAGCCAAACACTTGTACACAAAATGATTTAGCTTCGAGCAGTGAGAATACTGCTTTGTGTACTCTAGACATGCTTTTTTTTAACATTGCGTGATGTCCTCTCAAGTATTTGCATTCTGCCTTATTCCATGACCTTTCATTCCTTTTGGTCTGTAATTTCAGTTGACATAGTCATAGAAAAGTAGAACAGATCCTTCGGTCCAACTCGTCCATGCTGATCAGATATCCGAAATTAACCAAGTCCCATTTTCCAGCATTTGGCCCATATCCCTCTTAACCTTTCCTATTCATATACCCATCCAGATGCCTTTTAAAAGCTGTAACTGTACCAGCCTCCACTACTTCCTCTGACAGCTCATTCCATACACACGCCATCCTCTGGGTGAAAATGTTGCCCCTGAGGTCCCTTTTAACTCTTTTCTCTCTCACCTTATGCCCTCTAATTTTGAATTCTCCCACCCAGGGAAAAGAACTTGTATATTCACCCCTCATGATTTTATAAACCTCTATAAGGTCACCCCTCCTGCTCAGATGCTCCAGGGAAAACAGCCCCAGCCTATTCAGCCTCTCCCTCTTATTCAAACCCTCCAACCCTGGCAACATCCTTGTAATTCTTTTCTGAACCCTTTCAAATTTCACAACATCCTTCCTAAAGCAGGGAGATCAGAATTGCACGTGGTATTAAAAAAGTGGTCTAACTGATGTCCTGCATAGCTGCAACATGACCTCCCAACTCCTATTCTCAATCCAATACCAATAAAGGCCAGCATACCAATTGCCTTCTTAGGGAAGGCTTGGTTTGTGCTCTCATGAAGGTGCTCTAGCTGTTGACTTACAACTTCAGCACATAGAGTCACAGAGATGTACAGCATGGGAACAGACCCTTTGGTCCAATTTGTCCATGCCGACCAGATATCCCAACCCAATCTAGTCCCATCTGCCAGCACCTGGCCCATATCCCTCCAAACTTTTCTTATTCATATGCCCATCCAGATGCCTTTTAAATGTTGCAATTGTACCACCCTCCACCGCTTCCTCTGGCAGCTCATTCCATACATATACCACCCTATGTGTGAAAACATTGCCTCTTAGGTCTCTTCCATAGCTTTCCCCTCTTACTCTAAACCTATGCCCTCTAGTTCTGGACTCCCCTACCTTAGGGAAAAGACTTTTTCTATTAACCCTATCCATGCCCCTCATGATTTTACAAACCTCTGTAAGGTCACCCCTCAGCCTCCGACGCTCCAGGGAAAACAGCCCCAGTCTGTTCAGCCTTTCCCTCAATTCCTCCAACCCTGGCAACATCCTCGTAAATCTTTTCTGAACCCTTTCAAGTTTCACAACATCTGCAGTGGCGATCGTTTTCCTGAGAATATGTTTCTACTCTCCCAGAAAAAAATGCTCTCAATGTGGGATCTCTTATACCTTGTCATGGACCAGGCCAGACACCACCCCCCCCTCAAAACATTACAAGAAAGTAGCCCAGACCCTAACTTTGCTCGGTTGCTTTAAGTAGATGCAATGATGCAACTGGTTAAACCACTTATTTTTAACCAAAACAACATTTATTTATAAGATTACCGAATGAAACACAAATAGAAGAGAATGGAATACAGAATAACCTAACCTATCCAAGAACCCAACGGATCATCCCAGTTTAATGATGACCCCCATAAACATCCCTTGGCACAAGAGGTAAAATCAAACATAGGTTTCTCCAGGAGAGAAGGTAGAGACAGAGGAGCAAAAGCCTGGGACCTGCTTTCAATGAATAGCTAGACTGCCAAAAACCAAATCAAGCCAGAGAAAAGCTGAGCTGGGAGATCTAGCCACTTTCCTTTCATTACACGTGTTTTTTAAAACTTGAAAACTTTTTTGAAAACCCTTCCAAGTCCAGATATTTCAGAACCTGAGGTTTTTACAACCTCCTGAGAAAAAACCAAGGGGAACATAACATTTTTAAGGGAGCAGCATCATCATAACCTATTGCAATCTTGTTTGTAATTGGATCATCTTTTTCTTATCCGAATACACAGGATACTGAGAGAAGTGTTAATGTTATCACAGATTGATCAATGAACCTTTTTTTCACCCTTGGCCTGAAAATTGAAAACATACCATTCCTAAGTTATGTTCATTTGAGGTCCAAGATGTGCCTTCAAGGTCTTTAAAATGTCTGCCTTTTGTTTTGTTTGTTCCATAGAGATATTTAGAATAGAAACAGTAACAGTATCTCTGCAACATTGTTAAAAGTGTAGCTATTTGTAGCTGCCATTTTATTAGCTAAATCTGCTCCAATTGACTGGAAAACCAGCCAGTTCTGCTTCATGTCAACTTATATTTTGACTGATGCCAGGACAGGAACTTTCAGCTCTCAGCTCTGGTCTTCTTTGCTTATTTTCTGTGGTCTCTTATGGTGTTTACTTACTTTCAACGATTCTGAACTATATTCCTCTTTTAGTAGCAGTGCTTCTATACAGCTCTTCAACACTCAATATAAGCTTGACCTTGACATTGTGTTATAAGCTCACAGGATAACTGTGTAGCTCATTTATTGTAGTTGCTGTAACATGGATGCCAACAGTGAGTGCCTTAGGGTGGAAGTCACATGATTACAGGAAGCCAGGAGGCACATTAATACAGTATTGCATTTCTATCTCAAACACTACCCTCTGAAACTTGAGATCATCCAAAACTCTACTACAGTATCCTTACTTATGTAAGTCCCAATCACCTACCATTCTTACATTCACTGCCCAATCTAAGTTCTCAGTTAAGCAGCACCTTCATTTATTTTAAAATTCTCTGTTGGATTTCAAATCTCTCCATAACCTTTCTGCATTCTTACTTCAGGTTTATGGCAGTGAGGAAATTATAATCATACTTTCTCTGCTTTCAGTTGCCAAAGACCAAAGGTCTGGAAATATCTCCCCAAACTTCTTTAACTATCTACACCTCTTTCCTCCTTTAAAATGTTCCTTAAAACCTTCCTCTTTGACTGAGCATTTGGCTAGCTACTCTAATATCACCTCACATAGCTTAGCATCAAATATGAAGCTCCCTTGTGATATTTTAAAGTATTAAAGGTCTGATATTTAAGAGGTGGTTTGTGCAGTTGGAGATCTAACAACTGAACCACTGGATAACTCACTTGGGAAGAGTACAAAAGTTGGTAGTTAGCAGTTGGTGTATCTTGTCAACTCAAAAACTTGGACTTGTAGCACTGGTTTTGCAGAGGTTGAGCCTTTGAGAGACTATGGAATGACGACCATAATTCAACTAAGCTGCGGCTTGGGATAACTGAGGTACAAAATATTCCTGCACAATGAGAAATAATATCAACATGTAGATTTTTGCTTCTCTGGTGAAAATAGAGGAGTTAGTCTAAGCAAAAGTGATAGGACAAAACCAATGGAATGGTTACATCACTGAAACATATTCTGCAACAGCAATTGAACTGATTCTGCCTCCCTCTCATATCTTATCGTGCTGCAAATGGTTTCCTTTCAGGTGCTTAACTAAATCCCACTGAAAGCTATGATGCAATGCATTCCAGATCATAACCACGCACCGTATTTTAAACAAAGGTTTTCCTCATGTCACATAGCAGCAAAGATCAGTCCTGTTGGCTGATGAATAGTGACAAATAAGGCTGGCTTCATTTACAGAATGTATTTGGCTGCGAGATATTTTTTAAGAGACTGATATGAGACAGTGATCAGTTTATGAGTTAGAATTGAGAATGAGCAGCCATCGGTTTAATGGGATACTTTTTCTAAAAGAATCAAATAAAGCCATCAGTAACAGGCTACTATTCCCATCGAGTAAGTGTGGGGAAAATATTTAGAAAGAGTTGAGGAGGCAGAGGCAAACTGTAGCACCTTAAGGAAGCATTGCTCATAGATTCTACTTGCATCATGTAGACCAGTAGGTGCTAAGGGTATTTGGATTCAACTTTGTTCAGCAGGGAAACACAGTTGTAGCACTTAGAAAACAAGGGCTTTTTCTTTGTCTGATATTGCACTTTGGTTTGGTTTTGATTTTTCTCAACATGCCTCAATCCTTTTCTCCTACACTAACTGTGGCAAAGTTCACTGATTTATAACTTTGCAGATAGTGGCTGGGCTCCAGAGTAAGTGACAATTTTTTTTAGATTAGATTACCTACAGTACGGAAACAAGCCCTTCGGCCCAATACGTCCACACTGACCCTCTGAAGAATAACCTACCCAGACTCATTCCCCTACCCTATATCTCCCTCTGATGAATGCACCTAACACTATGGACTATTTAGCATAGCCAATTCACCTGACCTGCACATCTTTGGATTGTGGGAGGAAACCAGAGCACCCGGACGAAACCCACGCAGACACAGGGAGAATGTGCAAACAGTTGCCCGAGGTGGGAATTGAACCCAGGTCTCTTGTACTGTGAGGCAGCACTGTTAACCCTGAGCCACCATGCCTCCCATGTCCAAAGTTGGGTAAAGACTCTCAACAAGATATTAAATTGTTTGACAATTGCATTCTTCTTTGATTTGGTCTTACAGAGAGATGTGGGGTTCTTGCAGTGTACTGGTAGTGTTCCTACTTCTGATCTAGGAAGGCCTAGTTCCAGTCCTTCTGCCCCAGATAAGTTCATTAAAATCTCTCCTCTAACTCATTCCAACTGACCTTCTCTAACCCTTTCCCTTAACTTTCTACCCAACTGTCAACCTCCACTCTATCCCTTCTAACAATCTTTATGCCATCATTTCTATTTATCCTATCAAATCTTTCTTTCCCCCTCCTACCCTCACCATCCAAGGTTTTTTCTCCCAAACCTCAAATCCCCCTTCCCTATTAAAATCCATTTCCAATCCCTATAAATGTGATAATGGGCTGAAGAAAGACCAACTTGCAAACAGTGGAGAATTGACAGCACATTCAGCTTGTTACAAAAAAGAAAATGTGTTTTTGTTTAAGAATACATTTTTATAGGTTTCAATCATGCAAACAGACAGTTAAATGAGACTGTTAAAAGTTTTAAAATTTCTCATGCGTGCAAACAGGCTGCTTTTAAAGATTTGTATTATTGATTCGAAAGCCCAATTGACCTGCCAACACTTTGTCAACACGAAAACTATTCCCAGAGGGGTCCCTTCCTTTGGGTCAAAATGCTCAGGTTTAAGCCTCACCTGCCCCAGAGGTGTGTCATACTGTAACAGGTTTGAACATGTTGATTAAAATAAGTTTTGAAAGCAGTCATTCGCATTCAAGTGCACATGTAATGAGTTGTGGGCTGACATACTGGTTTCAAAAACTGAACTCATCCAACAGATGTCTACTTGAGTAATTTTCTTCAGTAAAAATTCAAACATATTAATTGCAATATCCGTTCTCCACGGAGGGAGTAACATACTTGCATTTTCCATCTATCTTTCACATGACCTACTTAACAGAAGCCCTCTCTTTCGGTGGGCTTACAGACATTATTTCAAGGTAGAGAGGACAGTTTCCCTCTCACTCTCCACCCAGAAAACTGGCCAATCTCTAATTAAACATTGATAAACATTGGCATCACCCTATTACTATTCAAGAAAGCTTCTAGGACACAATCAACTATTGCATTGCTACATTGCAGCAGCGACTGCATTTCAAAAGTCTTCCTTGGCTGTAATAGCATTTTGAGACGTCAAATAAATATCAGAGATACTATGACAGCTCAGTTCTAACATAAACAGATGCTTTTGTTGACATGCAAGAGTCTGCTATTTTAAGTGTTGTTCACAGTAATTTTACCCTTTTAAAAAGGGCTTAATTTCCTGCAAAGGAAAGAAAAATCATTGCAATCATTTTCTTTAAAAACTATGATTTTCAGGCATAGGTAGGGAAAGAATTTTACATTGCTGAGCGGACCTGAGTGACAGTCTCTGTTGAGTTGTGTGCTCTCTTACATGCTTGTTGAGCATTAATGTCACTCCTCACATTTCCCTGTGAATGTTGACTGTGCAAACATATCCACTGGGGACCTGCACTCCAGTTACTACATGACGACAAATTGACCACAAGCCGTTAAACAGACTGCAAAGACGTGTTAATGTTACAGTCTATAAATGGGTGCTGCATGCAACCAAGAGGCCACAGACCCCATCACCACGGTACATTCCATTCATGAGAAGAATGATCAAATAAAACCAGGCGATTAATCAATACTCCTGTGGGAATATCTCCAACTATGTCTTTCCTGAACAGTCTGATGTTGAATTTGGTGGGGTGAAACATTGTCCTCTCTAATGGATTTTCAAGGCCAATCTGATGCAATTATGAAGTCGGCCTGCAAACGGATGAGCCACACAATCACACATTGTAGAAGTAATTAAAACTCTGATGTAGAAATGAACCAGGTGCTCCTGACCAATCAGGTGTTAAGAGCTGTCAGTGACAAGTAATTGAACAGTTAGAAATAGAACATAGAACAATACAGCGCAGAACAAGCCCTTCGGCCCTCAACATTGCGCCAACCTGTGAACTAATCTAAGCCCATCCCCCTAAACTATCCCATCATCATCCATGTGCTTATCCAAGGATAGTTTAAATCTCCTTAATGTGACTGAGTTAACTACATTGGTAGGCAGGGCATTCCATGCCCATACCACTCTCTGAGTAAAGAACCTGCCTCTGACATCTGTCTTAAATCTATCATCCATCAATTTGTAGCTATGCCCCTCGTACAAGCGGACATCATATCCTAGGAAAAGAACTTTCACTGTCTCCCCTATCTAATCCTCTGATCATCTTGTGTGTCTCTATTAAATCCCTTCTTAGCCTTCTTCTTTCCAATGAGAACAGACCCAAATCTCTCGGCCTTTCCTCATAAGAACTTCCCTCCAGACCAGTCAATAGCAAAATGTCATCAATCATATTTGTCACAATAGCTTTTACAGACAAACATTATATTCTACCCTGGTTGATTACTTCAAAACTTAAGATGTGTTGATGGCTTCTAAGAGCTAAAGGCATACTTATTATTTGTTCTAAAAAATACTGGGTACTTTGGCGTGAGATTGGGGCCTGGATATTTATGTACAGTGCATAACCTAAGTATCTGTTATGATGTCTACAAGGCTTGCATACGCTGAATGCATTCTACGCTGTAAGTGCATCATACAGTTTTGGTGAAGTTTCTGGTGGTCAGGATTTGTGCCAGAAACAGGTGTTAGGTCATTTGCAAAGTTGGGCTGTCCTGACATATGCCACTATCAAACTACAAGTTCAGAGGAAGCAAGTCTAGATGTTTCAGATTTCCGAAACCTTTGCTTTCTTAAAAAAAATCTTAATGTGGCCTAACAGTTGGTCCTTAAAGGAGGCCACCATCAATGGGTGCATTTCTATTAAATTGAACGTGAAACAGTAATATTTCTCCAAGCTCTGACACAAATCTAAAGACCATGATTGGAGTCACCTTGATCACCCCTCCTTCCCAAGGGTCTACTTTTAGTCTACTTTACTGGTGATCCCTTTGAAACTGAACATGTGACAGTTTCACCTCTTCAATAGCCAGTGCTATCCAAATTCACCCTTATACCTTTGACCTCCTGTGCTCCAGAAATTTGAATCCACGATGAAATGCAACACAATTCAACTTGGTACATGTGATAATTTGAGGACAATAGAAAAAGGTTGGTAGATAGTCATTCGACCTAATTAGTCCTTATCAAATGGAATATCCCATCCTAGAATCTATCAACACTGCCCACATGCTGGCACATGGTAACGTAAAGCTTTCTGAGGTGGCTTGACAAGTCACTTAGTTTCAACAGCCACACCTATAGCCCAAGAATGAATGGAAAGCACTGAAGACTGCAGATTACACATGCACCATCAAGTGTCAGATGCAAGTTCTGGATGATTGGCACACATCTGTAGGTGAGATGGCATCACCGTTGAAGCTGTTCAGGAAAGTGGCAGGGTAAACAGCTGCTGTTTCTGAATGTCTCTGGTCAGGCTTTCACATCGCAAAAAAAAATTAAATTGTCAAGGTCTGTGCACGAATGAGGTTATGGATGCATTTCTTGTTGGCTGCTGGTGCAGCGGAGGCCAGCTTGCAATGTAAACGTGGCAGCATCTGTGGCAGATTCAGTACTGAGCTAAAACACTTCCATTTCATTACTCAGTAACTAAAGTGGAGGTGGGGGGGGTGGAGGTGGGGGGGGTGGGGGGGGGGGGTGGGCACAGCAGCAGTGGCAGCAAACAGTTTCACAAACATTTCCGAAAGAAGTTGAAAAATATCCAAAGAAATAGTGGCGAGCTCAGGGATGTTTTGTCTTAATATACGTGCATTCCACATTCTTTCTTTAAAGACACAGATCCCAATGTTGTTATCCATGATGTCTCCAAATGAATTGACCTAGATCAAATATACAATCCAGTACCCCACTGGAGGCTTTAGTGGCAAAAGAACAAAGAAAACCTGGGAAACAAATTGACCAGAAAGAAGCACAAAGAAGCCACAGCATTTATTTCCTTTGCTTTGATTAAAGCACCACACTTTTGAGTAACTGTTTCCTGTTTTCCTGATGTTGGACAGAGGGAGAGTTATTACCCTGCTGTGATTCTACTGAAGACAGTAAGTACTCCCAGGTCAGCAAAAGCCGAAAGTAATTCTGAATTCCTGTGCAGTGACATGAGAAAGCAGCCACGTGCTCCGTGTCACCCCAACTGGGAATCTGAGCTGTGCCTCACACTTTGATCTCACAGTTGTAAAAATTTCCAAACTTCCACAGATCGTGTTTTTTATCCTGAGGAGGAGCACTAGGCTGAAGACTGACCAACTGGAAACAAGTTGGAGATGGTTAAAGCCACTTCGCTGCTGATTCGAGAGCAAAGTTTGGTGAGAGGAGCCCTCCCTGGATTGAATCATTGTTCAGTTTCCAGGGTAAGGGTCACCAGATAAATGCCAATGACGTATGAGTCAAACTGATTTCCATGACAAAATGAGAATTGTACCAGATGCTGAATGCTAAAATAAACTCATTTTGCTTCGACACAATGATCTAAGAGAACAAAAGTCAGTATTAAATCAGCACTCCAATGTTGCTGTGCATTGTTCTATTGAGCCTCAGGATTATGCTGTCCCTGATGTCTATCTATGAACAACAACACTGTTAAATGCACTTGTTATAGGCACCAGAGAATGTTATCCTGCTCAGTCTGGGAAGAGTTCAATGTTTGGCATGCTCCACACTGAGAATGTGGTCTCAGCTCTGCAAGGATTACACTATAACTGCCTTGGAACATATCAAATTTTACCTTTGATGTTAGCATGGAGCTGACTGTGCCATTCACATAACAATGGTATTGATATTAACTGTGGTGCTCTGCCGAATCAATATATCTGGCACTATCCTGGGTATAGCTGTGAGACTGCTACAATACTCTTCCACAGCTTTGAATAGAGAAAGGAAAGCCTGCATCCCTGACTCTTGTAACTTAAGTACATAGGAGGATAGGATCAGGCCTGGTTGTAATTCCCTGGTAGAATAACTTATTGATTTTCAAGACTCGATTATTAATTATTGCCAATTGGCCACCCAGAGGTGACTAATGTTCTGGAAGCCATAATCCAGTAAGGAGTCAGCGCCTTCAGGAGAGCAAAGGTGGGAAGCAGCGATATATAACAATGATAATGTGACCTTCCCACCCCACCACACACAGGAAATTGGTATATAGAGAAAGCTTAGCAACCTGCATAAGCTACATCAACATTTGTACAATACTCAAATGTATTCAAAACAGATTTTCAGGAAAGATTTCACACTTGCATTTATGTAACACCCTTCACAACCAAAGTTGTTTTATAACCAATAAAATACTTTTGAATTGTTGTAACACAAGGAATGTAGCAGCTAATTTGTACAGAACAGGCTCTGACAGACAACAATGCGATAATTATCAGATAATCTGTTTTGAGATCATAACTGGGGGCTAAATATTGGCCAAGACCCCAAAAATTGCTCAGTTGATGTTCATAACAATAGTGGTGTGAAATCTTTCATATCCACATGACTGAGCAGACTTGCTTTGAGTTAACATTTCATCTGAAACACTTTATCTCCAATGACTAGTTGGGTTTGAACTCTCAAAAGTCTGACTTAAAGCAAGAGAATGTTATCAACTGATTAACTGCTGATATTTAGCAATAAAACAAATTTCTAAATTTCCCTCTGGAGCTGTATTTGAACTTTGCCTCCATATGTTTGCTAACTGTTTGTTCTTGAGGACCAGCACAGTACCTACTTTCTATGCCCAGTCTTGATACTCAGTCTCATAGTGGGTCTGGGTTTTATCTGCGCAGACAAACAGTATCAAGATACCAGTTGTGTCTGATCTTCATCAGTAACTCCGCTGTTAACAATATCCAGAGTACCCTACTGTGCTGGAATGTAAAAATTGCAAGTTCTATTCATTATCTTAGCTGTAAACAATTAATTTTTAACCAAAATCTGGCTCAACACTTCTTACAAATATTTCAGTGTAAACTCAATCTTGTAGTATTCTATTGATTTACACTGTGTAGACAAAGGAATAGTTTATTTTTAGCACTTAATAACTATTGCATTTATATAGTGCCCTCACATGTTGAAATATCTCAATGTATTTCATGACAACTTAAATCAGGTTAAAATGGTGCAAAACTTTAATAGATATTTGGAGAGTTGGCCAAACCTTGTTGAAGGAGGTGAGTTTAAACGAGGTGGGTGATGGAGGGGCAGCATGTTTTGGGGAGGTAAATCCAGACAGTGGCATCTAAATGGTTCAAAACAGTGGGAGGCCATTTTGTGCAGATAGGGTGTGAGGAACTTAGTGTTCTGAGGTGAATTATTAGACCTGAGGGAAGACTGAGGCCATGAAGGGATTTAAACACAAGATGAACATTTTATGTAAAGGGATGTGGGAATCCTAGGGTCAATGTGGTTCAATAAAGTAAGGAGTGACCGGTGAGCTGGACTTGTTGAAGGACAGAACAACAGACTCCGTGGGCTGAAGGGGCTGTTCCTGTGCTGTACTGTTCTATGTTCTAATACTGCATAGTTTCAAATCAGCCGGAGATTACGGGAGTCCACCTTGGGAACATTGCAGTAAGTTTATCTGGAGGTGACAAAGCAAGAGGTAAGAGTCTTAGTACAAGATGAGCAGAGAAAGAATGGAGGCATGCCATGTCAGTATAGGTAATTTTTGTGATTTAAAGGCAACAATTTTTTTAACATTTGTACTTGAATTCCATATTAGGAAGTTTTAACTTAAAGAGGGGAAGTCTAGGGTGGCAATTTCCACTCAGTAGGCCACCAATCTTTACCCAAAAAGTAATGAAAAATGTATTTTTGTTTTAAAATCTAGACCAAAGTAACAGTGAATCAGTTCACCCAAGCTCTGCGTGTTGAAGTCAAAAGGGAACGAGTGATTCAGACTGGCTGGAGCCCAGTCACACTTACCAACTTCTGAAATGTCTCCAGTCACTAACTGATCACACTTTATTTGGTTGTTGGGTTCAGTTCAGATCAGTGACAGGTTTAGTGAAGTAGTATTTCTCCATTTTAAAAATGTTTGACACTATTGTGCTACACATGTTAAAGATCACTACTATTCCATAGCTGAGGCACTTAAGAGTAAGATTTCACACAGTGCATCATCCTTCAACATAAAAACCAATTTTGTCCAATTGCATGTAGTTAAGTTAAACTTTCAAACTCTCATACCCATAATAGTTGGTGGGAAGGGCTTCAGTTGGGTTGGCTAAAGTACATTAACTTCTGGTGTAGATTTCTAGTTTAACTCATTAGCAAAGTATGCAGTAACATGGAATGTCACTGTACCTGGGACTCAAACAAGGAAAGCAAAAGATATGCACACACATACATAAAACACAGGAGTGGTTTGTAAAGGACAAGTGACGTCAGAGCAATAGTGTAGGGAGTAAAGCATCATGGTGACTTGTGTCTGATATTGCAGAACTGATACTCAGCCCTGAGCTGCACTATAATGCTTTTATCCATACAATGCTGCTTATTGTTATGTACCCCACACTGACACTCCTTCTTGACAAATTATGTACAAACGTGTTGAGGGACAGATACACGATACAGAATGACTGATTCACTAAAACATCAATTTCAGCAAACTGAATTTTCAAGAAAAAATGAGAATGAAGGCTCACAAAATCACTGTGTGAACAGGATGATTAATTGCTCAGCTGACATCAACACAAAATCAAATGATCCTGTCGGTCTCAGACCGAACAATGAGCTGAATGATAGAATCTGGATAAAGTGACAGACTCCAATTGGTCACAGGGCAATCACATGAGCAGCAAGACGCCACATGCAAAGAAGCAGGAGAATGATGGACACACAAGGTCACATCTGTCATGGACAAAGGGACAGCGACAGAAGCAGCAGACAGCTCATTTCGGCCAGAAAGCATAAACAAACACAAATTATTTGATTTGTTTAAAAAAAAAGTCTTTTTACTAAATTTTAATTAACAAAGTTTCACAAGGACAAATATGGAAAGAACCCACGGCAATTGTCATATCATGCAAAACCATTGATAGTCATACCTTGGCTCATTCTAGTCATCCTTGTAGCACTTTAGAGAAAAAGTAAGTAAATATTCTAGGTAAGTTTACAATTTTCTTAAACTATCACATTTTGGACTCAGCACTTTCACTGACACTGTCTGATAGAATATTAAAATTTCCTGTAAACAAGAGTGTCAGTGCAAGTCTACTTTGGTTAGTAGTTTTTTTTTAACCATAACACACACCCACTAGCAAGCCCATGCTATGAAATAGTGGCATAGTGTAAACATTCTTTTAGGAAAGTATACCAAACGGGGGAAATAAAAAGTCATCTTACAAATGTTGGCTTCCTAAATAAAAATGCATTCCCACACAGAAAGCAAATGTCCTGCTTCTATGAAAAAAGTCAACAAATCAGCAAATGCCAATCGTGTCTATGACAGTCACACATAGAAGCACGTTTAACTGTCTTTGTGAATACAAACTGGAGTATGTAATGGCTACTATATAAAAGTGCTTGACAGACTATTGTTTTAGTTCTTCCTGCCAAAATTCACATCACTCAACCATCCCATAAAAACATGTCTGACTATTTACCTTAGGAAATATAAAGTTAATTTTTTTTTAAGAAAGTGACATCGATTCTTGGGGGGGAACAAAGAAAAAGTTGACAATTTAATAGTCAAATCAAGGAAATAGAGAATGCTTCACATGTTTGAATAAATTCTATTCATCCCCTCTGTCCCCCACCAACGCTCTTTCAGCTGTGTTTTATTAATATGAATATGCTATTCAATCGGTGACAATGTAAAAATGACATGAATTTAAAATTCTCTGTCCTTACTACTATTAAGAGGACAATAGTAATTTTTCTTAGGAGTTGCCTGTTTGGATGTAAGTAATTTTCAGTTTAAGATAATTATAAGAGTCTTACCCTTTTCTGTATTCTAATACTGTGCATTAAATAATTACTATTATTATGCTCTGTGTAAAGTAACAAACATTAAATAACTATATGATTTAAATATAAGTATGTCAGTAGTTGCTGCTCAGAGTTAACTGGTGTTGGTAATGATTGGTTTTTAGATCCATCTGGTTTGTTGCTGTTGTGCTGCAGGAGATGAACGATGAAATCTGTTGACAAACACATGCATACATACGAACATATGCAGACATATGTGATACAGTCCGTGACAAAGGGAAGCTCTGCACTGGGAAATGGACAGAGGTGAAAATTCACAAACAGTTTTTCATCAGACAGCAGGGTCAAGCACATACTTCTGCTTTTCCCGGGGATCCCGAGTCTTGTTGCGGTTTGGACGGTTGGTGGTGGTTGGGATGGAGTGCACAGACGAGCTTTTCTTACTGGAAGAGTGTGAGGAATGAGACGAGTGCGATAAGCTGCCGCGAGATTGGCCAGCATTATGGTCAAATTGCATCAGACAGAAGATCACATCCGTTGAGACTAGTTCAAATTCGTAATGTGGATTAGCAATCACGTATCTGAAAAAAAGAAATATAAATGAACTATGGAAATTGTCCTACGCACTGGTACGTTATTATGCACATAAGGACCAAGAGTATTGCAAATCCATTTTAAAATTTTGTCTTAAACTGCAAAATGGAGATAAAACTTTCATCAAAATGCAAGGCTCAGAAATGTCATTGCATTAACTGTGTATGATGTCACCTCAACTGCAATTTGCTAATGTGCGCAGGATTGGGTCGGATAGTAGTTTTATATCACAACTGATATTATTCTCCATTGATTTTCTTTATGCAATGTAACTAGCTTCACCATGTTATGAAACCTGTAAGGCAGCTGTAATCCAAAATTACCTAACTCACCTCCTAATGGAATGTATGGTTGGACAGGATTTTTTGAGCTGAGATGGGTTGGTCAAATTAGGTCAGAATTGCTCCATGCTTCCATAAGATGCTTCACCTCGGAAAGTGAGAATGTACACATCCATTTCTCCATGACTATACTTGGAAATGATCACTTAGCTGTTGTGAGAATCTTGGATCCGGGAGCAAGGAAAAGGTGTAATTTCTTTAAAACACCTATGATATTTGTAAAAATTTCTATAGAATGTGTAAATCATTTTCAGATGCTTGAACAGGTCTTTTAAAAACTTGCACTATGGTGGAGCAACCAAATTTAATTTTCTTGAATAATAAGAAACATTCGCCCGCGTAATCTGGTAACCTTTAGTCTGAAAGCAATATCAGCAGAAAGGAAGTGAAGATTTCGAAGCCATGTGCGCCAAGGCAACAAAGAGTTGTAGCAAGGTAAACACTAAAAAAGGCACATTTTTAAGGAACTGTCTGTGCAAATGTGGTTTAAAAAGAACAAAAATCATAGAATCATTGAATCTATACAACGTGGAAGGAGATCACCCTCCCCCAGTGGGTCTGCACCAACCATTCAAAGGGCAACCCACCCAGACCCAAACCCCTATCGCCATAACCCTGCAAAAAGCTGAAGACACAGTTAGAACAGAGATTGGGAGTTGGTAAATAGTATGCATATGCTTTGGCCTTTCAGAGCTGCACAGACTACTTAAAAGGAACTAGGTAAAGGGGTCACTGGGGATTATGTAACATCAAGTCTTGAATCCAGATCTGGAAGAGTGTTTTTTTTTGGGTGGTTACTGGGTGACTTGGGATGGAATAGTTGTGACTCAAAGACCAAATATATTGAATCAGAAAAGTGGAAATTCTATATTCCAGAGACATAATGGGAATGACTGAGAAAATGCTTATGCTGTCACAACTATGCAGTAAGTGATAAAAATATTCATCCTCTGGTACCACAACTGTACAGAGAGTGATAAAGGTTGTAATGTAGTGAATAATCTTTGTGGTGTCCACTATGTCATATGCAATTTATTGTTCACAACTACAGTAAGTATAACTTGCCTGTTAATTTATGCTAAAGTAAAAGCTACAAAAAGTGGAATCTTGTTGGTAAATTCTTCATATGAGGGTCTTTAGGTAAATTTGGTAATTTTGGTTTAGAGGGTTCATAACACCAAGAAGCTGAAGTTATATTTCATAAAAATATTCAATTTAACTCAGAAAATACCATTTAAGCACTATCGCATCATGGTTATATCCTTGCAGTTGAAGAGGATAATAATGAACACTTTGAGGAACACAGAACATGTGGGAAAATTAATAAAAGAAGGAACTGCAAGGCTCTTCAGAGTGCATCCAGTACATAACAAGACACAGGTTGGAACTTTGTTTTGTTAGATTACCTTAAAAGGTAATTTGTGCAGAATGCCTGAAAAGGATAATCAAATCTGAAAAAAAAACCTGCCCTAAATGCTGAGTCATGACATTAGTTAGACCTCATTGAAACTGTCAATACTTGTATTAATACAGAAAGCAACACTTCAAACACCAGGACAATGATGTCTAATTCAGTTCAAACTTTACCCGGGATTAGAAAGTGAGTGAGCTTTGTTGGGAATGTCTCCAATAATTGAAACAGTGTTGACCACAACCTATCTTTTGGTTTTTGATGTCTACAGTACTTTTAGATTCCTAATAACTGTGCTCTAACCTGTTAATCTCCTGGATTGAATATTAACCACCAAGAGAATTGGGGCAGATGGGAAGATAAAAAGGCATTAACTTCTCAATCCTTCCTCAAATCCAACTTGTGGTTTCCATGTTGGCAAGTTGGAGGGTGAACAAACCAGCTTTGAGGAGGCAGAGTACTTACTAAAATCTTGCCCCTTTTAAAAAAATTTTAATGCATTGTAGCCTAGAATTGCTGGCAAGTAAAATGACACAGGAAAGAACCAATCCATGCTATAACCTTCTGTATTGTACCGTTTATGGGCCAGAAAGACCAGGAGTAAATCCACATGTCCAACAAGCTAACAAGTAATTGGAACTCCATAACATTGATCCCTGTATCTCATGATCTTTGAAACCCCTTACAATGTCAGAATTATTCTACAGATGCGCCTTGTTGAATTCCAGTCTGGAATGCAGTCATAGAATCCCTACAGTGTGGAAACAAGCCATTTGACTCAACAAGTAACCACCGACTTTCTGAAGAGTAACCCACCTAGATCCATTCCCCTACTCTATTACTCTACATTTACCCCTAATTAATGCACCTAACCTACACATCCCTGAACACTATGGGTAATTCAGCATGGCCAATTTACGTAACCTGCACATTTTTGGATTGTGGGAGGAAACCGGAGGACGCAGAGGGAAATCCATGCAGGCACAGACAGTCTCCCAAGGCTGGAATCGAACTTGGGTCCCTGGCACTGTGAGGCAGCAGTGTTAACTACTGAGCCACCATGCTGCCCAAATTCACAGTCTGTCAATCCAACTAATGTGCTGGGAAACTAGTTGAGAAAGATGGAAGCAGTTTCTTGCCACTAAAATTAGCTGACCCACAGGAAACCCTTACGCTTAGGTTTTCAGTGGAAAGTTTCACACCCACCCACAGTCATCCCAGCTTTGAGTAAACATCAGACACATATCAAGTAACTATATCCATTACAGTTAGTTCTTTTGTTTAATAACAAATGGCAAAACAAACCAAAGCCTATTGCTTTAGTTTGCACTACCACCACAGCATGAAACTCTCCAGGTTTTACGACTCCAGTGACTGCTTCCACAAACTAACCTTGCTGTTGAATCTGAACAAGCCTGTACAATTCTGGTATTCTTAGTCATTATCGTTTAAATTGGCTTCATTAAACTGACCATGTTTGCTATTAGAGCGTAGAGTACAATTTGTGATCTTGTGTCAACAGAAGATACAGGTAGTCTGACAGGAGCGCCACCAATCGGGTGCTGATTATTGGGCCTGATGAAGACAGTCAGAGCTCAACAAGGAAGGCACCACAAAAGGTTACTGTCCCTACAGTTCCAGCTTGTGTCAACCTCTGTGTGCAAAGCCTTCCTGCTTCGCTGCTCCAGGGTTCAACACACTGCTCGTTTCAGACGACACATACTGTATAATGCATTTTGCTTCTGAGAAACCAGATTTAAATGATCACAAGCCAGTTTTTGTATTTACTGTATTGTCTTTATTACAAGTCATTCCAAAATTACAACTTTAGAGCTGTGAACTTAAATATGGCTTTATTGAGGAGATGCCCATGTGAAAGGCAATGGGTAAAATGGCTTCTGTCCAAAGCTTTGTTTTAGTCAAGATATTCTCACAGGTCACATTACTATAGAGGCCAAACAACACAAAAGTGCCTAGTGACAAAAAGTTGAAGGTTACCCACACATATTGTTTACAAAGAAAACCATCATGCGTGAACTGAAAACTAATTGTTCTGTCTAGTCTGTCTTTTTTTTTGTCTGCCTGGGATGTCTCACAAGTCATGCACAACTCTTTAGATTGCTTATTTTGATATTTACCACAAGCACAGCACTGGTTGGTGTGGTCTTTTGTCTCTCTGCCCATATTGAGCCTGTAAAAGTACTTCACTTACCTTCTTCAGATTAGACATAACTATTTGATAATTCGAATGGATGTGCTTCAACATTTCTTTGCTCATCACTTCAGGGATAGTGTCATTATCACTTTAGGGACAATGACACTAATCTCTTTGAATGAGATCCCATCTTGGGCAATCACTTCATCTCTACAAGCCCAACACACTCTTCTAGTGACAGCTGTGTACTCAATGGTTTCAGGCCATTCCATCATCGCTATGTCTTGCAGTACTCGGAGAGTTACATCTAATTGTATTGTTTGCTTGATTTGAGCCAGATGTTTATCAGATTCAGAAGGTGGAAGCTTATTGGAGCTTTTATACTGGGGAGGGGGTATTCTGACTGCTGTCCCACTACTTTGACAGTGAAGGGCAACTCTGGACTGCCAACACTTGATCAGGTGCATAGCCAGGGTTCCAAAATGGTGCAAGTGACAGGCCTGATGATCTATTTCAGGATATCCCAGTCAGTGGCGAGTTCTCCCAGCTGTGCAGAATGGTGGGATTGAGCTAGCATTGGGTGAGAGTCATTAGTTTCAAAACATTCAGTGCCTTTCTTCCTACCCAAATGCTGCCAGACTTGCTGAGGTTTTCCAGCAGTTTCGGTTTGTAATTTAGATTATAGAGTCATAGAGATGTACAGCACGGAAACAGACCCTTCGGTCCAACTCGTCCATGCCAACCAGATATCCCTACCTAATTTAGTCCCACCTGCCAGCACCCAGCCCATAGCCCTCCAAACTCTTACTATTCATGTTCCCGTCCAGATGCCTTTTAAATGTTGCAATCATACTAGCCTCCACCACATCCTCTGCGTGAAAAAGCTGCCCCTTAGGTTTCTTTTATATTTTTCACTTCTCACCCTAAACCTAAACCCTCTAGTTCTGGATTCCCCCACCCCAGGGACTTTATCTATTTATCCTATTCACTCCCCTCATGATTTTACAAACCTCTATAAGGTCACCCTTCAGCCTCTGATGCTCCAGGGAAAACAGCTCCAGCCTATTCAGTCTCTCCCTATAGCTCAAACCCTCCAACCCTGGTAACATCCTTGTAAATCTTTTCTGAACCCTTAGGAAGGAGACCAGAATTGCACACAATATTCCAATATTCCAATGGGCCTAAACAATGTTCAGTACAGCCGCAACATGATCTCCCAACTCGTGTACACAATGTTCTGACCAATAGAGAAAAGCATACCAAATGCCTTCTTCACTATCCTATCTACCTGCGACTGTACTTTCAAGGAGCTATGAATCTGTACTCCAAGGTCTCTTTGTTCTGTAACACTGCTAAGGACCTCACCATTAAGTGTATAAGTCCTGCTAAGATTTGCTTTCCCAAAATGCATCACCTCGCATTTATATAAATTAAACTCCATCTGCCACTTCTCAGCTCGTTGGCCCATCTAATCAAGATCTTGTTGTAATCTGAGGTAACTTTCTTCACTGTCCACTACACCTCCAATTTTGGTGTCATCTGCAAACTTATTAATTATATCTCTTATGCTCACATCCAGATCATTGATATAAATGACGAAAAGTAGTGGATCCAGCACCAATCCTTCAGCATCTGCAGTGTTTTGCCTTTGGTTGGGTGTATAGCATTCCTTACAGATGCTTTGAAACAGCCAGGAACAGTTTGAGAAAGGTCCTTTGCAGTATCTTGTGACTTTTTCTCTTCCAAGCAGAAACTAACTAAAATGCTCACGAGTAAAGACAATAACCAAACACTCTCTCCCAGTCTGTGTGCAGCGTTCTTTATCGTGCATTAATGTTCTAGTTCCATGTACAACTGCTGCTGCATGAGGGTTGCTCCAAGTCTTATTTCGCTGGCATCACACTGTAGTGACTTCACTGTTGACTTTAGTGATCGTTGTCATCACTAATTATTTGATGTAAATGAAAACTGCTTCTTGTTCGGTGCTCCTGTACCACTCACCATCCTTTGCAGTGAGCGTGCGTAGGGATTTACATACTGATAGCAAATTGATTAAGAATTTGGCCAGATAGTTCACAAATCATCAAACTGCCTTCACATCTGTTGTTACTGTATTGTTGCTCTAGCATATACCTTATAGGGATCAGGATAAATCGCTGTTAGCTTCAGTCACTGACCTAAGTACTTGACATCAATCGATCTCAGTTCCAGTTCTTTCTTGTTCAGCTTGTTACATAAGACAAGCTCTCCCTCGCAGTCTCATCAGATTCTGACCACGATCTGTGATGGCTTCTTCCATTGTATTTCAATATTCACAGATCTGTAGATCATCCCACTCTTGGAAAATCATTGAATATCTCATGTTGTCTAGTAATTTTCTTCTGGAGTCGTGGAAATGCCAAATGGCTGTTGTAACCCCTAGTATATGCAAACCCTAACTCCGAGATTATGCTCTCTGGTCACAGCCTCTCCCACAAGGAGAAACAACTTCCCAGTATTAACACAGTCAATCCCATTAAAAACCTTCTATGTTTCAATAAACTTTCTACTCACTCTTCTGAACTCTAATCAGTACAGGCCCAAACTACTGAACCTCTCCTCATAAGAAATATGCTACACAGTTGCTGATGCAGTCTGTTTTTATGATTACTCCCATATCTTCAAGATCCTTGATCCTGTCTTTCAGGCTGGACTTGAAAACAGCTGGAATTCTCCTTATATGGTCCAGATGTGGACTCTTACTCTCATTTATGTCAAGATGAAGCGGGTGACATGGTGGTTCAGTGGTTAGCACTGCTGACTCGGTTCAATTCCAACCTCAGGCAACTGTCTGTGTGAAATTTGCACACCCTCTCCATTTCTGTGCGGGTTTTGTCTGGGTGTTCCAGTTTCCTCCCACAGTCCAAAGATGTGTAGGTTAGGTGGATTGGCTATGGGAAATGCAGGTTTACAGGGATCAGGGTGTGTCGAGGTGGGATGGTCTTCAGAGGATTGATATGGACTCAATGGGCCAAGTGGCCTGCTTCTACACTGGAAGACTCTCAAGACCTGAGAGAACATGTTTGTAATTTGTTGATGCCTTGGCACCATGAGGAATACTGGAAATTTCCTTTGATTTATGTCATGTTAGCGATCCAAGCTGTTGACCTGTTTTAGCTACAGGAGTGGATTTTGCCGAGGTTCCGTTATCTGGAGTGTAGTTCTTCTTTTTTCCAACTGCATTAGACATTCAGCTCATTTTGTCCTCTTGGGGTAAATATTATTCATCAGATAGCCTCAACTTTACCTTCACAATTTCATTGCCTTGAGCAACTTTACATGCCTGTGAAATGCATGATATTGCCCGTAACACTGCTGTTTGTCTGACACTTTGCATTAACTGAATACTTTCCTGTAGTCATCATAGCAGCAGTCACAAACCATTTTTTTTAAACTTAGAGACTTGTTGGCACCTACCTGTTCTAGTGTGCAGTGTGAATTGTCAGAACCATCATCCGACATCTCGCCAGCAACTAACTTAATAGGCTTTCCTTCTTTCCTGAGGAACACTTGCGTGCAAAGTGATTTCACTTCTTGCTGCTGGAAAACTGTTTTTTTCCAGGCTGGACATGCTTTTTTTCTATCCATTACTTGATCTTTCTGGTGGTCCTTCTGTAAATAGCTCATCCTTTGCTCCATTGTCTTGCACTTGGAAAGCCTGAGCTGCTTCACAGTGCAAAGCTTTGTCGATTCTCCCATCAATGCTCTTCAGCTGACGATTAACCACTTCAGAGCTTCTGTACCTGTCAACAGTTTTCTTGACAGCAAATTTCTTTTCCCTCAGCAGATGAGTAGACACACAGGGATTTCTTATTCCTAGGGCAATCCTATCTCTGATGAAATTTCTTCCTCAAATTCAAGGTTCAGCCACACAACTCAACTCAGTTCCATACAGATCAATATTTTCTGGAGTTGATCATAGCCATTCATATGTCACATTAATAGAGTGTTAAAAGGGGGGTCTTCAAGGCCTCCATAATATTACATGACTGGCTTGTCTACAATGAAGGCGAAAGGGAGGACTGCAGATACTGGAGATCAGAGTCAAGATTAGAGTGGTGCTGGAAAAGCACAGCAGGTCAGGCAGCATCCGAGGAGCAGGAAAATCAACGTTTCAGGCAGGAGCCCTTAATCAGGAATGAGGAATTTTCTACAATGAAGTCTCGGATGGCACTCTTTGCACAGCACCAAAGACAGAACTGCTACTCTTCATTTGTTCTGGTTTCTTGCTGCAATTTGACAGACTGGAGCACTGAAGGTCATACTGCCTCACCCAGTAGCCCATGTCCTAGAGAATTAATTTTAACTGTTTTCTGCAATTAAGGCAATGAAAATTTACTTCATTGCAGCTGTACACTCCTGACACCATTTTTCATGTGATGGATAAAATGTTTTACCAAAGTCGATCTCAAATGCCACAAACCTACAAGCCACAGTTGACAAAAGGTAGCAGTGCACAAAGGCATTTCTCCAAACAGGTAGTTCCAGGCCCTACACTGTTTCAAGTGAAGAAATGCTTTTGGAAGGCCAGAAAGAACATAAGAAGTCCAGTATAGTTTGCCTTGCTACCTGTTGTGCTAATGCTCTACATACCTAGGCTTTGTTCTCATGATAAACTAAACTCAGGTGAAAAAGAAACAAACATTCTGAGCTTTAGAAATGTGAAGAAATACAGCATATAAAAGAACTTTTGGGATAGTTACCATTGTTTTGGCCTAGAATTATCAGGACCGAGTTCTTTGCATTTTAAAAACTATTAAATTAAATGTATAACATTGAATTGTGTTGTGGTATCCTTGGATGCCATTGTCTGTGTTCATGGCATCTGTCACAGCATTTTGTTGTAAACAAGTCAATTTGATTTAATCCAGTTCTCCTACAAGACAGCAACAAGTAAATACCATAGATAAAACTCTCATCTCAAGTACTCCCTGTCTACAGTGAATGACATACTGCCAGCATTGCAATTTATGCCATTTCTCCTTAAAATGTGGTATTGCTCAACTCAAATCCAACCGAACTAATTCTTTCAACACACTCTGACAGCAAAGGTCTTACAGATGGCTTGCACATTTGCAGGAGTATAATATTAATGACACAAATCAGGAGCAAAATAAGTTAAGTCAAAGGGACACAAACATCATCAAGAGGGTGTGAGATGTTTGTGGGACCTACCGCTTTGTACACTGATTATGCGTGCGTAGATGTGCATCTCTCAATCGGTAAATTCCAAAGCAAAGCATGTTGTATGTTTTTAAGGCCTTGCAGAACAGATCTCCATAACAGCCACCATCCTGAGGGCAACAAAGAAAGCAGAAGAGATTATATCAGCAGTTTTAGCTTTCAGAAGCTATTCTTCAGCAATTCCACTGCCACCACCCAACCATATCTTCAATTCAAGATGTAATTTGAAGAAATGAATTGCCGTAAATGAGACACAAAGATGTTTACTTTATAAAATGCATGTTAAGAACTAAAATAAAAAGTTTAAGTGACAAGGCAGTTTCAACAAAGTTCCATCATCGACAAATAACGCAAGTGTGGGTATGTCTGTGTCAGTTGTGTAATGTTACAATCCTACCAGATGTGGAAAGACTAATCACATGCACTATTGAGCAGCATCACCAAGAGAGATGTTTCCTTTATTACTCTGTTAACCACAAAATACACACCACTTCCAAAAGTCACCATTCCTAGCTTCAAGCAAATAACTCACTTCAAGCAATACAGATTGCAAATGCATTTACATTGCACATCACAAACTGTGACGCTGTGCAAGTCAAGTGTTACTTCAAAGCATCCAACAGCTTCAAATTATTTTCATTTTGCAGCATATGCAGTGATTTTCAAAAAATTTGGATGACTTTGGCCAAGAGTTTTGTCATAGCATGAAGGCAAACTGCTCAAAATTCTGCTGATTTAGCAAATAAATTTGTTTTTGCTCAATTTCTGATCAAGCTCATTTGCATAGGTTCAAACTAAAAATCTTCAAAAACAGGTAGCATTTCTGGAAGCATTTGCAATAAAACCTATATTCCAGTAATATTTAAAAATTGTATCCTGATGCTGTTTTATTAGTCCATTGCAGTAAGTATAGTCATCATAAAAATAGTCAGTGTGTCTAGTTCCTGTTAGTGACCAGATTTTAGATTAGATTCCCTATAGTGTGGAAACAGGCCCTTCCGCCCAACCAGTCCACACTGACCCTCCGAATAGTAATCCACCCAGACTCACTTCCCTCTGACTAATGCACCAAACACTATGGGCAATTTAGCATGGCCAATTCACCTGACCTGTACATCTTTGTACTGTGGGGGGAAACCGGAGCATCCACAGGGAGAATGTGCAAACTCCACACAGACAGTCATCTGAGGCTGGAATCGAACCTGGGACCCTGGTGCTGTGAAGCAGCAGTGCTAACCACTGAGCCACTCTGCTTAAGGCGCTGCAGTTAGCGGAAATTAGTCAGGGCCATTAATTCCAGGAGTGGCTGGTTTTGTGGCAAATCAAACTCCTAGTTCACAAAAGCTATCAGAAACCCAACTGGCATTTTGGATATACAAAGACCCAAATGAGCGGTCTTTTTAACTGGCTCTTTGTTACCATTTGAGCTGAAATCCAGGTGCTAGTGACCACTGTCACACCAGTGCCAGCGAGCAAGGTAAAAATGACAACGTATTTTTGAGATTTCACTGCTCCAAGTAGGCACCGGATTCCAACAATATGCGTAAAATCTATTGAACCTCACTAAAAGTATTAATAAATCTTCATACTATCTCGTCAGCTGAAGCATTTCAAGATAATTCCTGAGGTAATCCTTGCTGGAGTACTCCCTTCAAGATTTCTTACATATATTACACAAATCCATTGTTCGGAACAAATCAATTCAGAGAATTAAAGAATATGTTGCCATCTGAGTCTGTCAAGAGTAAACCTGAAAAAGTCAATCTTCTTTTTTCTTCTATTTATTCTCTAAAATATTTTGGTTCCAGTAGCAGGCATTGATGAACATCAGCAGCAAGCGACATGAGAAAAGGAGTTACTACCCATGACACTGAAGGAGCTGAATTAACTCACAGTCAGAATGACATGATTGCTAAAGTACTCTGGGTTAATGACTGTATATCCATTAATGTCAATTCAGAATGCTCCCTTGACTGAAACCTTTGTGAAATTCTTTTTCTATGGGATTGAATGATGATTTGATGGTAGTGAAATTAAAAACAGTAATCCGCTGTGGTGGATTGGCACTTAAAAGGATCAATTCACAAGGAATATTTTAAAGCACATTTGCATTCTAATGGTATCCTTTACAGACTAGAGAAAGTATCAAATAATTGATGACACACTGAACCCCTGTGTTTAGCAAATCTTGTAAACTCCAAAATATTCATTTTTGTTCAAAGCAGTCTTATTTTTAGTTCTTCCAGGTTTACCATTTTCACAGAAAGGACACAAGAAAATCAACTTCTCATGTAGCTTCTGCACATTGTGAACCTTAACATTTATAAATTACACGTTTCACCCTCCAATCTGCCCCCATAATCCTGGAACAAATTGATTAATATTGCATAAATGATTTATAATTCATATAATGCTCAATAGAAACATTGTTTTTGACTCTATTCCATTCTTACGTAGGGCTGCTCCTCACAGAAAAAGATGGACAGATGCCATCTCTATTACTGGTCAAGGCAAGACTGATCATTTCTGGAGAATCGACACATCTTTCTCTGGCACTGAATGATGTGTTCAATGTCAATGTTCCATTCAGCAGCTTAACTATTGGGCTTTAAATGCAGCTCCATCATAAGGTCAGAAGTGGGGATGCTTGCTGATGCTTGAACAATGTTCAGCTCCATTTACGATTCCTCAGATACTGAAGCAGTCCGTGTCCAAAAGCATCAAGACCTGGTCAATATGGACTCGAACCCTAGACCTGATTCCTGGAATCAAATTCCTGGAATTCTGTTCCTAACAACGAACTGAGGTAGTCAAGAAAGTGGCTCACTACCATCTGCTGTCTGGCAATTAGTCTCATAGAATCGCAGGAACTGCATTTTGGGGAGTCAGATTCTCAACCACTTGACTACCTGTGCATTGCAGTAGAGTTTAACACTGCCAAAAAACCCAACTGATCCATTTTCAGCAAAGATAGAGCATACAACACCTTGAGCCAAATTACCATTCAAAAAGATCATGGTTAATTTTTTTACATCAACATAACTTTACTAAACCATTCCATATCCCTTGGTTTCTTTAGTGGCCAAAATCATATTGATCTCAATGAGCATCCAAAACCCTTTGGGTTAAAAAATTCCGAAGATTCATAACCCTCAGGGAAGAAATTTCTCCCCATTTTAATCCCAAATACTGACTTCTTAACCTGAAATTGTGATTCCTGATGCTAGACTTGCCAGTTTCTACCCTGTCATGTGCACTAGGAATTTTATATATTTTAAGATATTCATTTCACATTTTCCTCCTGTAAATTTAGATCAATTTAATTTACTATCTCCTTAAAGGCCAAACCTCTCAACCATGAATCAATCTAGTGAATTTTTGTGTGTTCTCTTTGACGAATATCCTTCCTTGAGATATGGAAATCAAAATGATACACGATGCTCTAAAGGTATGACTTCACTAGAACTTCAGATAATGTAGGAGATTGGACTGAACTGAAAGACTATTAGACAGAAATGGCTTAGTATTTTAGTTACTGTATAGTTGGCATGGTGTATCAGTGGTTAGCACTGCTGCCTCAGGTCGCCAGGGACCCAGGTGTGACCATCTGTGTGGACCTTGCATGTTCTCCCCGTGTCTACGTAGTGCTTCTTCCGGGTGCTCCGGCTTTCTCCCACAATCCAAAGATATGCAGGTTAGGTGGGTTGGCCATGCTAGATCGCCCAAGGTGTTAGGGACTTGCAGGGTAGGTGGATTAGCCATGGGAAATGCAGGGTTATGGGAATGGGGATGGGGTAGGTGCATGGGAGGGCTGTTCTTCGGAGTATTGTCGTGGACTCAATGGGCGAAACAGACTGCTTCCACACTAGCGATTCTATGAGACTAATTGCCAGACAGCAGATGGTAGTGAGCCACTTTCTTGACTACCTGAAGACACATCCTTGAGGAACTCTGGGATTGAGGCTGACGTGACTGACCTCAAACAACCACAAGCATTTTTGTTTGTGCTAGGGATGATTCCAACCCGGGGAGAGTTTGTCTCAATTTCCAGTGGCTTTAGATTTGCTAGAGTGCACTGTTGTTTTGATGACACACTTGAGCAAACACTTCCACGATGTCAAGGACAATAACTTACACATCACCTCAATTTCAGCTTGTGACGATTTGGATTATGTACTTCACCATAAAAATTGTATTAATTGTTGAATAGAATTATAATTTTATGCTCCTGGGATATGAAGAAAGTTCATCATTCAGTGGACTATATTCTTCAAGTGGGGTGCAATGGTAAACGATTTGAAATGTTGGTGTAGCTTTGTGGTTTTGAAAATACAATGCATCAGATACAAACTGGCTGACATGCACTGAAAATTAGCATTTTCCATTAACAATGTATTTTTTTTCAATACATTGGATAATAATACAATAACCTTTTCATATTCTTCACAGAGGAAGCATTAAAATTCATATTTTACCAATATTCCCTCTTCTCTTTAAGCCCTTTTGGACATGACTTTTGACTGTCAGCTACCCATACGTGTAGTCATTAAATATGGGCTCAGTCATGGAGTTTATTCACCTGACATTGGAGCCAACTGTTTCCTGTCCTCATCAATGTCCAGCATGGGCTGAGAAATGGGAATCAGATCACAGAATCATACAGTACAGAAGAAGCCCTTTGGCCCATCGAGTCTGTCCCACCAAAACAATGCCAAATCTACATTAGTCCCACTTTCTAGCACTTGGCTCATGGCCTTGAATATTATGACATTTCAAGTGCTCATCTATGCACTTTTTAAAGATTGTGAGGTTTCCACCTCAACTAGACTCCAAGGCAGTGCATCCCCATCACTCTCTGGGTGAAAAACATCTTCCTCAACTTGTCTCTAAACTTTCCCCATTTCACTTTAAAAGTGTGTCAATGGCCCTTCAACTAAGGAATACCTACTTTCTAACGGTTTTGTGCATGTCCCTCATAATCTTATACAACTCTACACTCAGTTGTACGAATCTTGAATGACTGATTAGTCCACTCTTAATCCAGGACTCCTGGACTGATTGTACTGCCTTTTACAATATAGCTGGTTTCACCTAACTCAGTATGTGCTCAGGATCAAACTTGGGACAAATTAACCCTACAAAAGACAGTAACAATTGAGCCATCAAGGGTGGTATTTCTATGATTTTAATAAAAGTTATTAACTCCAAATTCTAATTCTCTCTGTGCTGTGTGTGACTCCATTCTCGGACCGAGAGGGTGGTGGCCACATGCTGTCTGATCTCCTCAGCCCTGGATTGCTCCTTGTGGCATTCATGGGCATAGCACAGAGAGATCAGTTTGTTAGTTTTCTCTCTCTCACTGGGTGAACTGTCTGGCCATAGCTCTATTTGTCCCTTCCCAGATAAACAGTTGCATTACTAAGTTCCATGACAGAGCATATTTAAGGACTGATGGATCAATGCAGTAAGCATCATATTACAAATCCATTCGCAACAAATTCGAAATTGCTAATTATAATGGGTTAAATTACACAGAATTTACATAAACACAGACCATTCAACCAACAGGTCTGTGTTAGTGCAGATGGTTCCACACAAACTTCATATTTCATTTAACCTGATCAGTTTTCTAATCCTGTTCCCCTCATGTTGTGTTCCAGCTTACACTGAAATAGACAGAAGTACCTGTGCAGAGTAAGAGTGCTAGATACTTTTTTTTTGGAACAGAGTGTGGCAAACTGAGCAAAATAACAGATTCACCTTACCCCAAGGTCTGCAAAGGGGCCATCATACAGAGCCAACTGTGCGACGCGACACCTGTCTCTGTTTGCTAGTGTTTGTGGTGTGCTGTAGCCACCTCTCAAGGCATTTTCTTCAGCCAGCATTGATTCCAGCTCTGGCGTGGCTCCCCCTGTTACTAATGTCCGTATCAGAGTCAGGATATTGTCATTGAAGTATGTCTGTGGAGATAAAACAAACTCTTTAAGCGAACGCTATTAAAGTCATCACCAAAGAAATTCAAATTACGCTTTCCAAGGACTTTGTGCAGTTAAAACTAACGTGCTGTCACTTCACATATTTTATCTGGGAAGTGAAAAGACAGCAGACTCCAATTACTCTGTTTTAGTTGTATGTCCCATTAGGTCCTTTCACTATATATCTTTTCTTCCACACACAAATTCAGGTCAGTTTTCTTCTAGACAGAAATTGTAATGATTAATTCCCTCTATAATTGCTGTTAGTGGCGATGCAAAGTCTCCCTCTCTCAGTGTTAACTTCACAACCAATATGAGGCTGAGAAAGATACAAAAGTAGAAGACTCTGGACAGGTTTTACAGCCTGTACGAGCTAGAGTGCCTTTTTTCCTCATCACTGATTCAGCTGGGAACAGCCTTTATGCTGAGAATGTCGCTGCACATTACCACATGTATACTCTCACAGTCCTCTCCTGCTATCACATCTTGCAGCTTTACGACATGAGCTGACAGAAATCAGACTTAAGGATGTATCAATTAAACATTTTGATTATTTTTTAAATAAATGGATGATGAGGGTAAAGTCCCAGGTGGTCTTGTTTAAAACACTCAAGTGCGCTGGCAAGCACAATTTATTAGGTGCACAGCTACTTCAAGATGACAGCCTGCCAGCATCTATAACCATTCCATCCTGTCAGGTAAACAATCAGTCTTAGAAATATTTACTTAATGTCAATATAATAAATTTAAGCTTCATTAAAGATGATTGTTTTAGTAAAGGAGGCACTGTCCCTTTTATAAGCCTCCATGGACCATATTTAATATTGTATAACATCCTCATTACAAAATGCTCTGGCTTTCTCACAAAATTGAATGGATTTCCAAAACCATACAAGGACATGGGGCACAGTTCCATAGGCACCAGCAACCCTCAGTTGTTTTGTTCAAGTGAAACCTTTTTAAATATTTGTTTAAAGGGAACCTTAGTGAGATATTTCCCCCACTGGTAGCCTCTTAGCTTACTCCGATCCTATTTTAACTATAGGTCTAAGAATACAGACTTCCCAGCAAGAATTGACCATACTAAAGTAGATGTACTGGGTGAAAGACCCCCAGAATTCCCGTCCTTATTAAGAGGCACACAAGGGGTAAGCGGCAGAGTTCAAACAATTGTCCTGATCCATTAGGTAGCAGCCTTGAAAATTAAAATGCAATCCTTTAAAATCTGCTTGCCTGTTTGATCTTTCATACCTCTAATTATTCTGCTGCTAAATTAAAGATGTGCCATGTGAAAGTACAGGGCCCAATTGCTGTCAACTAAAAAGGTCAGACTATAATTACTATTCAGGGTAAGAACTGTGACAAATGCAAAGAAGCAAACCAAGATGAAATTACTTGCTTTTTATCTTTAAGCAAATGTTGTTTTGTACATGTGGAACCAAAGTGTGATGTTTGGTGAGCAAGCACACACATGCATGTTGGCCACGTTAAAATTCATTGAGCTCTGCTTCAGACCAACTTTCTAACTGAGGTTGTCTCATCACATCAAAACCACATTAACTTGGGGAATAACTGTCATGGGTGGGAAGCATGGATTGCCATATGACAGAAAAAAACCCCTAGCAGACAGTTCACTGTAGGTCAAGGTCATTTTAACTCTGGGGATTCACCAGTGGGAAAAAAAATTACAGACAGCAGGTGCGAATGAAAAACCTGGTGGAAAGTTTGCAATCACCTGCAGACCTAAGGGAACAACTCCTGGCCCAAAACTAGCGTTAGGGCTTGAGGTGGGATGGAGCCTCTAAAGCACTGTGGATTATGAGATAGAGTCACAATATTTGATGATGTGTCAGTATCTCAGCTTGCTGCAGTTAAAGTGAAGTTGCAGCATAAATGGAATCATCAGGCCATGCATTTGGAACCTCAAGCTGGCCTTTTCTGCTTAGCAAAGCTGGTGGTGCCTCAGGAATACATTGTTAGTCCTCCACCCAGTTTAAACCTTGATACTAAAAGCTACCTACCCTGTGAACTGCTTGAAATAGAAAAGCCCAAATCCTGCATTATTAGAAAACTTTCCATTTTGGGAAAAAAAATCAATTGTATTAATTTTGAAGATATCACAGTATTGCTCATTTTTGAAAAGGAAACCGTGACAGTAAAATCTGTTCTTTTTATTACCACAAGCAAATCACATCCTGTCAATCACAGTGTTGTCAAGTCTTTCAGCACCAGTTTTTGACTCTGTGATTGACTGAGAAATAGAATATCTAGCCTTGCAACAGAAATGTCACCAAATGTGATAACACTGCCATCTCTTGTAAGGAGAGACAGGACCTGTAGAACATTGATCCCAGCTTCATTCACACACTTTACAACATTGTAAACCAAAAGGCGTTCAGAAAGTGGAGGGATTTTGCTAATCACTTTTTTCAGTAAAGATTTCTCAGAAACAACTGGAGCTAATAAAGGAAAGCAGAAGTTACCAAACAAATAAACACTTTGGCTTTATTGTCGAGCAAAAATGCACTTGTCTGTTCATATCCAGCTTCTATATTCACAGACCCATTTGCGCTAATCAAAGCCTGTTTCTATTCCCATTTCCATCCTTAAGAAAGAGGTAAGATAGAGTTGAAAAACCTAACTGAAAACTACTATCAAAAGTGGCAAGTTCTCAACCATCACAATATTAACACTGCTGATTCAGACCCTGGCTGCCAAGACTACCAAAACGAGTTGGGACCAATTCAAGTGTCATTATATGATGATATAAATTTAATGCCTATGTCTGAGTGGAGGTTCTGACACATGGCAGGAGGATCAGATGTGTGACAAAAGGTACAGGTAAATTGCCTGTCATTGAAATTTTTGTGGTCCCTTCAGGGCCTTGAAAAGAGCCTTCCTAGCACCAATCCTTCCACACCCTCGAGCCTTGGAGATTTCCCTGTGATCAACCTGCCCTGATTGCTGTATTATATAAAAAGAAATCTCCTGTCTCCCTCCCCAATGCCATGGTGCCTCAGTGGTTAGCATTGCTACCTCACAGCTCTCGGGACCCGGGTTTGATTCCACCCTCAGATGACAGTCTGTGGGAGTTTGCACGTTCTCCTGGCATCTGCGTGGGTTTCTTCTGGGTGCTCTGGTTTCCTGCTACAGCCAAAGATGTGCAGGATAGGTGGATTGGCCATGCCAAATTGTCTGAAGTGTCCCACCCATGCAGGCTAGGTGGGTTAGCCTTTATAAAAACTCTATGCGAGGTTACGGGGTTGGCAACGGGGTCTAGGTGGGATGCTTTCAAGAGGGTCGGTGCAGACTCGATGGGCCAAATGGCCTATTTCCACACTGCAGAGATTCTGTGATTCTATGATTTGAAGAAACTCATCCAGTCAAAGCCTCCTTCCCACCTGCCTAGATATGCAGATAATCTGGCTTGTGTCACACATGGTTCCACTCAATCACTTTCAACGTCACCCAGGCATTACATTCTGTAGGACTTCATTGCCAACTTGGCTTTTTTAACACTGATTCATTGCCTTTTCCATTTCCTCCCAGCTCCACAATATTGACTTCTTTGTGTCTGTACAACATTGAAAAGTGTCAAGGAATCAAATCTCCTAGCACCAACAGTAGGGTTAGAAATAAATTCAACTTTTCGCAGTTGTCACTCTTAGTGAATCTAAGGACCGAATCTTTGGGACAAGTGGCCGAGCTCAATAACCTAACATTTAGTCTTTCGCAATGCATGAGGCATTTATACCACAGGACTGCTCCGCCAACAAGAGGGCAGCACGGTGGCTCACAGCACCAGGGTCCCAGGTTCGATTCCAGCCTCGGGCGACTGTCTGTGTGGAGTTTGCACATTCTCTCTGTGTCTGCATGGGTTTCCTCCGGGTGCTCTGGTTTCCTTGCACAGTTACAAAAATGTGCAAGTCAGGTGAATTGGCCATGCTAAATTGCCCATAGTGTTAGGTGCATTAGTCAGAGGAAAAATGGGTCTCGGTGGGTTACTCTTCGGAGGGTCGGTGTGGACTGGTTGGGCCGAAGGGCCTGTTTCCACACTATGGGGAATCTAATCATAAAGAGGAAGACAACCACAGCTGTTGGCAGAGAAGAGAGATGGCTGGTAACATCTGGTTGTGCCTCTGTCACAATGCCAGCTGTCTACAGAACATTACCTTATATGTCGACTGCTAGCAACAAACATAAAAAAAACATGAAAAATGTACAACTGCAAAACAGTTCTCTGCTTCACTTTGAATAGTGGGGGAAGCCACAAACAGTATAGATCCCATGGAAAATATCTAATTGGGTTATACAGCCATCTTTAATAGCCCCTACTAATACAAGGTTGAAATCGTATGGAATGATCTACAATCAAGAGGAACCTTCACAGATGGGAAAGTTGGACCAATTGAAATGCAGCAGAAATTTCTACTATTAAAGGGGCAAAAAAGAACTGATTTACTTTGGAGACATGCAGCGGGAAATTCAGTGCCTGCTACTCAGCCAGTAGAAACAATGAGCAGCTCCAGGGATTGTATGTGATTGTAAGTGAATTATAGACCCACAGCTCTTAGTGAAGCAAGCTCAGCATTAACATGTAGCAGCTATCTGCGATTTGACAATGCTGTCAGCCGGGATGATAGATGAGAGTTGTCTGCTAATCATCAACACCTTTGTTCAATGTGAAATGTTGCTTGAATGATGTTTTGTTCTAACTGTTTTTCAAAACCAAGCAAGAGCCCAAATTGAGACATCAAATCAGCATAGTGTTTCAACACCCAGAAATACCTCCGCGTTGCTGGCAGTTTTTGGACCACACCAGCCAACAAGAAGTATATTATGCCAATGTCCTACCCATGAGCCCACACAGCTTTCAGGGATACTTATTTGGGCAGCTCAGTGCTGCAGTGACCTTGTTAAATCATCTAATGTGCACAATACAGCTCCATTTGATGGCAGTATATGTGAAAAGTGTGTTGACAGAAACTTCACTTGGCTGATACTGCTGCAAGTCAGATTGTCTGATCAATCTGACAGATTCATTTATAAACTTTCGCCTATTAGTGCAACTTGGATTCAACTTAAATTTGCATCTGGTGCCAGCCCTGGATTTATGAATTCTCTATTTTTGTTGTTGTTGTATCATATTTCTTGCAGAGACGGACTCTCAACAGTCACAGAAAAGGCATCCGAAATAATGCAGCAGTTTTTCCAAAAAAAACACAGCTCAATACTCAAGTTCATAAATTAACTATCCCCCTGCATTTTGCTTTAAACTTCACAGGAATTTGCAGCGCCTGTGCTCATACTGTATATATACTAGAGATGCTCTAATGCCAAAATGATGGGGTTATACTTCACTAATTGTCAGCTGCATTTAAATCCATGTTAAATGGAAATGAAATCATATGTGTTCTACTTAGTGGAAAGTTCCAAACATCCTTGATCTGAAGCTGCGTCACATACTGAAGAGTGAAGGAAGATCCCAACCACTATAGCTAGTTCTTTACTGTTCATAATTATGAACCCAACCTTCCCCTTCTCTTGCTGGACTCATGCTAACTCATGATTTCACTCACTACACACTTCCCCATCCTATTGTTAATTAAGCAACATTAAGAGCTTGCATTTACTTAGCACCTTTGACCTAAGGTTTGGGAACGCAACCCTAGAGCTTGTGGCCTTAGCCATCAATGGTACAGCAATATGACTTAGGTACACTCAGGGCTAGAATTAGAGGAACAGAGGTTGTGGGCATAGGGAAGATTACAGAGATAGGAAGAGACAAGGCTTTGGAGGGATCTGAAAACAGAGATGAGTACTTTCAAGATGGAGACATTTATAATCAGGAGTGAATGTAGACTGAGTCTAAGAACAATGGGTTAACAGGGCTCTGAATAAGTAGGAAAGCTTTGGATGCTGTGCAGTTTATGGAGGGTAGAATGTGGTTGGCCAGTCAGAAGTGGATGGCAATAGTACTTCAGAGGTTTCTTTAGCATTTGGGTTCAGGCAGTGACAGAGGGGAAATGCTTTGGTGATGGTGCAAATACAGAGCTGGAAACTCAACACAGAGGGAAGTATTTTGCCAAGACTGTGAACAGTCTAATTCAGTCAACAGACCATTGATGGAGAATCTTAACAAAGATTTTCTTTAGTATTGCATCCTATGCTTACTTTATATTCACCTCTTCAAATTGCTCATTGACTTTTATCCCTCTAAGTCCCTCTCTCTCCTCTCAAGCTGTTCTTTAAGAGCTACTTCTTTCTTCAAGTTTTTGTTTAGCTGCCTTGATAGCTCTGTATGTGATTGAGTATTACATTTTTCTGAAAATACTGGAGATATTTTTAAAGGCACTATATAAATGCAGGTTGTTACTCTTGTTGAGCATCCTGTGTTTGCTGGAATAGCCTGAAATGGCTGCTGAATGAAATATTTAATGTTCAGTAAACTCAGGCCTTGTCCTGACAAATTGAGAGGATAGCTGTCAAAGGTGACTCTTCCAACCATTACATTTCAGCTGCATTGGAGCACTTAGCTAACCGAGTTCCATTATTTCAGAAATCCATTCAGTAAGAATCACCGGCTGACTTAACTGTTGTTCACTCTTATTATTTTGAAGAGATGCTTTGAAAGCTTTTGATCGTTTTCAAAGTAAACCCAGCTTTCTCGACTTAGTGTTTTATTTTGAGAAAACAAGAGGAGCCCTTAAAACCATAGGTTTTGTTACAATCAAGGGCCTCAAAGGATCAATCCTGCGGCGTATTTCTCACAGTTCAACATCATCATAAAACTTTACACTTCAATACTTTTACTACAAATTGTGTTAAACCAACAGGCCAGTTACACTCTACAATTTGCATCAATTGTGAAGAAGCTTTGGCTTCAAGCTGACGTGAACTGCAAACTTCAACACTGGTACAAAGTTGTCCAAATTGGACTGAGACCAGCAGTGTGAGTGGGCCTTGAGGTAGTGTGCTTTCCCACTGCTTCAGCATCCCAGCAGCTGCACTATAATAGCAGTTAGTATGAAGGGAATTCTAAGCACATCCCTAATGGTTGGACTGACTGCTGGGGAACTTCTTAAAAAAAACTTTATTTCCACCTTTTAAAGCAAACAACTATCCCGTTGGCTCTTAGTTACCATTAAAATTTAACTGGTGTTTGAATGCCTGCAAGCAGAGCTCAAGTGCTTCAGCTTTTCTGGCCAAAGAACAGTGTGGAGCCAGCTGCACAACTTGCACTGCTGATCCCTCAACACTTTGACCAGGTAATTAACTCAGACTACTACCTGTAATATCACACTGCACCCATACGGTCAACATCACTGCTGCTGTAATCTGAATGAGAAGGACCAGCTCTTTAAAAATTTGCTTCTTAATTGAAGGGATGCCTTTGTTTCACGTACAATTCTAATGTTGCTATTTGCAGTTTACTTTGGCCACCTTGAATTGTAGCAGCAGACTTATTAAAACACACAGCATGTGAGATCTTCAAACGCCCAAAGGCTTGACCAATCCCTGCTAAGCTTTGGGTTTTAAACGACCAATGGATCTGTCAATGAGTGATTTACAGCGAAGGGTCTATTTTTAAAAACTCCACATCAGATGAGCTTGTGAATTCAACTGCAAGCAATAGAGAGAAAAGACTGGACATGAAGAAGAAAAGCACATCAGCTTGCTTTTACTTACAGCACTCATTAGGGAGTCTAACACACTGACAGCGAATGCTGTCCCGCACGCGAATGGCTGTGTCAAATACAACTCAGTATCTGGGTCATCATCATCATCTTGGTCCAAGAATTGAACATTCGAGTCATTCACTGGAAGGATCAAAAAGCAAGGCAACAAGTTATCAGCAAACACACTGAATGGATCATAAGGCATAATGGAAGTTATTGAACAGTCAGCATTAGCTTTAAGAAACTAGAAATTGTCATCTATTAAGATTTTGCTCTAACGTATTACATATTTCATCGCAAAGTGCAAAGCATAGCAAGCAAGTAGAAGTTATTATTTCTTTTACAATCCCTGAACTCTGTCTTCAGAGTAAATCTAGCAAAAATAAACAGTTTGAAAGAAGGTTTGATCTGAAGTCTTGTTTTGATTTTTCCCCCTCTACTCAGACTTTCTGCGAGAGCTGTGGAAAGAACTGTCAATCAACATGACAGAGGCTGATGAATAGGCTGAAGCTGCAGAAATGAACTGCAAGCAAAATACTATGGAAACAGCTGCAAGGACAGAACAGTGAGGTCAAAGAGCAAGAGATATTCTGTGAAAATAATAATCATTAAAAATAAATTAGAAGGACACAACTAAGGCAGCCAACCTCAATCATAGCCAGCAAAAGAAAGGCACTAATACTGGAGAAATCTCTCTCAGCCAAATGAAAAGAAGTGATGAGCGAAGTGAAACTGTGGACAAAGGAGAAAGGGCTGCTTACCCAACTCAGTTATCATTGGTATGTTGGCTCCAATGTTTTTTTCCTGACTGAATGAAACCAAAGGGAGCAATTTGCCAGGTTTAACTAATAATGAATGAGAAATTGGTAAACAGGAGAGCACAAAGGCACAAAAAGAAACATACAGGTAATAATTTTAAAGAGCACCGAAATAGAGAACCAAGTTCATTAAATATTTACCATCACAAGAAACAGTTTTGAAGCAAAGAATAGCTTTTCATTAAGTAGATATCAAAGACAAAAGGATTGACTATACATTAGAAGAGGCAGTAAAAGTTTTTGTTTGAACTCTTTAAGAACCACCATATATATTTGATAGCCATGAGGAAAGGTTTATTTTTGACAAATCCTTCCAATTTTCTCCAGTCCTTCCTTGAAGGTACTGAATCACAAATTAATGGCACTGTCCATCTTCCCAGGCTTCATCCACATGGGACTTAATTTTGAGGCCAGTGGGTACAGCTGGTTGCTCATTTAGAGGATATCACAGCCAAACTTGACATGGTTTATGTCAATATAAAGTTTTGAAAATTCCAAGGAAGAGTACTGGAGAATGAACAGGAACAGGAATACTGGCTGACAATTTCACTTCTTAGTTTTCTCAGCTGAAATCATTTGCTACAGACAGGAATGTGGTACGAGACCTTTGTGCAGTAGGTAGTAGAACCACCTGGATGAATTTTCCCGTTATCCCCTACACACACCTCAGATCAGGAGGTACAGCACTTTTAAAGAAAGTGCTTGTTGTCCTTGAAAGAAAAACTTCAAAGAAGTCGTTATTATGAAAATTACCATTGTCAGTTAGTTTCTGTCAGCAGAAATCACACATCACACATGTATAAACAACCCCTGCCAAAATGCACAATATTTAATAGTCAGGTGCTTAGTGACTTGCTTTGCTACTGAGAATACAGATTGTGTGTGTCAGTTTATGGGAACTTGAGAAAAATACCAAGCATGTATTCACATAGTGAGAATATTTTAGGTGGCAGTGTGCTATTTATTGTCCACACAATGATGACAGCCAAGGGTTCATGTGGGGGAATGATTAAGTAATGGTGGCCTCATCACAAGGAAAAATGCACAACCAAGGACATTCATCTCTGTTTACTAAAGGAGACTTCTTGTCTCGATAAAGTAGTACTTGGTTCAAATGCGTGACCAGTAATGAATTTTATTTTCTCACATCAGGTGCCTCCTAGCTAGAATTCGGTATGGAATAGAATGCCAACTTGAAATGCATTAATGCCTGTGGCAGCAGCCAGCTGAATGGATCTCTGATGAGACAGTGAAGTTCTTCCTTAAACCAGCATTTTGGAAAACCTCTCCAACAATTGAGATGGGACTTAATTATTTGAGTACAACAGAATGGAAGGTACAGTGCAATTTTCTAATTGTAAGCCAAAACAAAATAATAATTGACAGGTTAGATCATATGTATGTGTATGATTCAGATATGATGGCACTTTTAATTCAATGGTTATGTCGATACCCATTAGAAAATGCAAAACACCTCTTTCTCTTCACACTCAAGAGGTTTCTTTCTTCAGAACTCCTTCAGTAGGGATAAAATATTAAATCAGTGAACATGGTCAAGGATCTTGAGTGAACATGTACTCTCATTACTCTGACTTGAAAATATTTTGTCAAATGTCCAGTTGGCAGCTGTGGGAGAAAGGTTGCTCTGTGGTCTTTATTGCTTTTGTATGTGCACAAGACAGTGCATTCATAAAGCACCCAAACGCAGCAGTGATCGAAATGAAAAACTAGCTTCCCTTCTAGTGTTAGCAAACCAGGTGAGAAACCTTTTGTAGCTCACCGAAGTGTGACAACAGCAATTTGATGTCATTTAATATCACTGCAATTTTTGCAAGGTGACAGGAACTGAGACACCATCTCTATCATGTAAGGCAGAGATGAATGTGCAAGTACTGAAGCAAAGAGTGAATAGATTTTGTATCAGGTTGTTTCGACATTTACAATTACAGAGAACACACACACAGAAGTTTTAGAATTGTGGCAAAACTACTAGGCTTACACAGCATTATGATGTTAGTACACCAGAAAAAAGGGTACTGTATGCTACATGTGTCATGTAATATACCCATATTGGACACGTGGTCAGGTCATCAATACATTACAATGATCTGGATTGTAGATACAAGGAGCAATAAATCAATTGGAAAGGAAAGCATAAGGGGAAAGTTCACATTGATAAAGATTGAAATGGACACGTTTTCTTTGCTGCAGCTAGTCTGTGAGAGGGTGAACATGAAAATATCTGTATTATAAAAAGGGGCACTGTTAATTCTAACATATACATACGATCCAAGTTTTGATTAATAAGACATTATAGAAATGGAGATTCACTGATCAGTTCATTGAAATGTCTTGGCAAATGGCAAGTCAACTCCAGGCTGGCACATGAATCTAAAATCAGATGGAAGGAGGTTAACATGCTCGTCAGAAGTTGTTTTCCCCGGAGCCTGAAGATTAACCAGTCTGTCTCTGTTACGCTGGAAGTCAAAAGGCTATAAAACCACAGTTGACTGTAAAGAAAATGAGTTCTGGATCAAGACTGTAGGACAGGACGCAAAGGAATTATCATGTTAAAATTGATTAAAATGGCTCACAGAAGCCAGAGAGCATTGTGAACTAATTATTTTAATATTTCATTAGACAAAACTAAATTGAATCCGATTTTAACTTGCTACTACATATGTTTACCACACTGTGAAGGAAAGGAACTTAATGATTCCAGCAAATCTATGTTTCAGTTTGTTTGCCTTGGACTTCCTTTCATGAAACCGAAGAAACATTAATGCAAAATAGAATGGTTCCAAACCAATGAATGCTGGGGTTTAGTTGTTATCTTGTGGATTAAGGCCACAAGTGAAAACAGGGCAGTGCAAATCAAATCACTTTGAAAATAGCTAACTCATGGTTCACATCTTTTTGGTATTTAAGTTTCAATTTTAGGAATAAAAGCTGAAAAGTGAAAGAAGAATGCAATAAATGCAACTGAAGCACCTTGAAGTCTATTACATTTAAAGTTTGGGAAATGATGCTTGAAGAGATTAAACAATTTGTAAAATAGAATTAAAATAGACGAGATTGTTTTTGGGATTTTATATTCATTCAGCAGATGTGAACCTCATTGTCTGGACCAATGTTTATTGCCCATCTCTATGGGAAAATGATGGTGAGATTCCTTCTTGAACCACTGCAGTCCATTTGGTGTACATGTAGCTACAATGTTGTTAGGGAGAGAATTCAGGATTTTGAGCCAGTGAAACTGAAGGAACAACAATATACTTCCAAGTCAGAATAGTGAGTGGATTTGAGAGGAACTTGCAGATGGTAGTCTTCCCATGTTCCCGTGGCCCCTGTCCGAGATGATAGTAGTCGTGGGTTTGGAAGCTGTTGTCCAAGAAGTCTTGGTGAATTTCAGCCATGCGTCTTATAGATGGTTCACCCAGCTGCTACTGAATGTTGGTGACAGAGAGAGTGAATATATTTGGATGTGGTGCTAATCAAGCAGGCTGCTTTGTATTGAATGGTGTCAAGCTTCATAAATATTATTGAAGCTGCATTCATTTATGCAAGTGGGGAGTATTCCATCACTTTCTTGACTTTTGCCTTATAAATAGTGAACAAACTTTGGAAAATCCAGAAGGTGAGTTATTTATTGCTGGATTCCTTTGTCCTGCTGTTGTAGCCATTTATATAGCTAGCCCAGTTCAGTTTTTGATCATTGGTAACCTCAAGGGGTCCGTGCTGGGGGATTCAGCAATGGTATTGCCATTGAATGTCAAGGGGTAATGGTTAAATTCCCTCTTGTTGGAGACGGTCATTGTCAGGCACTTGCACAGCACGAATGTTACTTGCCATTTGTCGGCCCAAACCAAGACATAGTCTAGGCCTTGCTACATCAGTTTTGAAGGTTTGATGGGCATCTCACAATTCTGCGCTTGAATTGGATATCAAGTGGGTTTGAATAGGAAAAAAAAGTGAAATCAGGAGCTTCATTCGGTTTTAAAATAATTTTGTGAAAGATTGCACCATTCAGTTCGAGCATTCAAAAGGCTGGGCGGGACTGGTTAATTCAATTGGCCAGGTGGTACAGCATAGTTCAAAATAATGCCAACAGCACAGGCTTAATTCCCATTCAAACTGAGGTAGACCTGGGACCTGTGTTCACTCCTGCTCCATCACTGATGTGGTGCCCCTCCCAAACTATGTAGCCAACTGTTCCTCTCTGATACGTATGCCTACAGTCCCTCATGACCTGTGGCTAATTATCTACCTACCTTCAGTAAGGTGAATTGAATCAACTAATGATTCAGTGAAGAATAGAAAAATGCAGATAGAGGTCTGAAAATGACACAGGAGTTATTGATCACATATAGTCCCAAAATAAAACTAGGGCGATTGGCTGAGTACTGGCTCGTCTAGTTTCTATATTCCTCAGTGATTACTATGTAGACTGACAAAGTCAAACTGCCACAGCAGATGAACACTACCATATGAAGCTTCAGCAGGGTCATTGAATAAAATTGTTTTCTCTCAACGTGTCATATTCCAATAAAAGTAATGTTCATTATTTATTTTGTGCTTGATATACTATTTCCAAATATTATATTTCTGCCTATTGAAAGTAATTAGGAAGAAAAGCTGCAAAACTCTTTAGGGCGGCATGGTGGCACAGTGGTTAGCACTGCTGCCTCACAGCGCCAGAGACCTCGGGTGACTGACTGTGTGGAGTTTGCACATTCTCCCCGTGTCTCCTCCGGGTGCTCCGGTTTCCTCCCACAGTCCAAAGATGTGCAGATGAGGTGAATTGGCCATGCTAAATTGCCCGTAGTGTTAGGTGAGGGGTACATGTATGGGTGGGTTGTGCTTCGGCAGGGCGGTGTGGACTTGTTGGGTCGAAAGGCCTGTTTCCACACTGTAAGTAATCTAATCTAAAAAAAACTCCCTCTCGTTCAACTAACAACAGGAGGCTGACTGCCTCTGTGCACTAGTTCCAGTAAAAGTCATAAAATCTTTCACAACTTCATTGGATTAATCTGTGGAGAGACGTTTTGAGAAAAACTGTATCATGATTGTGTTAGGACAGGATTTCTACTTCCTGATCTAACAATCTCCATTGGGTTGAGTGTTATAGGCACTTTTGAAGCCAAATCCAAATTTATTTCACTCTCATCCTCTCACTCACAACAGGGTGAGACACTCATCTCAGTAAACTTTGATCTAAAGGTGAATATTAGTCCAAAACGTGTAATTTTGAGGCTATGTCTTCATATGCTAGTTTCACCTGCCCACATCATTCACTTTTAACTAGTTTTATGCTGGAAACTATTAATGAATAATTAATGATGAATTCCCCCCAGGTGGTCTAATCTCTATGGGGATGTTGCTAACTCAGCTGGAAGCAGCCTCACAGTCGTTGCATTCTGAACAGATCACCCCAACAGAAAATGCCACATTCACAGTGCTTGCTGCTGGAGACATTACACTTCCAAATGTCTGGGGCCTGCCTGGCACCAGCACTGAAAATAATTTTCAAGCGCCCCTGAGGGGGCACCAATAAATGGACGTTCCGTCACATTATCCTTGCAACCTGAGCATCAACCAGATTCCTCTACTGAGCCACTGACCCATTGATTGGGGTGGCAATGAGATCCACTAGATCAGCATTCTTTACTGGACACATGACCGAGTAGCAGCCAATAAACAACATGTCTGTCAAGGTCCCACTACTTGCTTGAAAGGCTTAAAAACCTCATGTGGTCCAGATGTTGGGATGAACCTGTTTGTAAAATCTCTGTCTACATGTCTATTCACCTAACCAGTAACACTCAAGTCAAAAAGAAATACATTCAATGATGGAGAAGAAAATCAGGTGAATTAGATACCAGATCAAATTAGATAAAGCAAGTGAAATAGTTTTGGTCTCCTGACTTGAGAAAGGATGCACTGGCATTAGGAGGAGTGCAGAGGAGGTTCACTAGGTTAATTCCAGATTTGAGGAGGTTGGATTATGAGGAGAGACTAAATAGACTGGGATTATATTCATTGGAATTTAGAAGAATGGGGGTGGAGGGGATCTGAGAGAAATGTATAAAATTATGGAGGGAATAGATATGATAGAAGTAGAGAGAATGTTTCCACTGGCAGGTGAAACTAAGACAAGAGGGCATAGGCTCAAGATTAGAGGGAGCAGATTTAGGATTGAATTGAGAAGGAACTTTTTCACCCAGAGGGTTGTGAATGTATGGAACTCCCTGACCAGTGAAGTAGTTGAGGCTTCCTCAGTAAATGCTTTTAAAGCTAAGATAGATAGTTGTTTTGAATAATAAAGGAATTAAGGAATACAGTGAAAGGATAGGCAAGTGGAGCTGAGGCCATGAAAAGATCAGCCATGATCTTACTGAGGTGCCAGATGACCTACTCCTGCTCCTAGTTCTTAAGTTTTTATGTTTGTAAAGGGACCATAGGGAAAAAGAAAAGAAAAAATTGGATCAGGAAACATAAAGGATAAAATGTAACATTTAAAATACCTCTAACAACAATTTCCAATCTGCCAGAGTGAGACTGCAGAGATTTATATTGTTCACTTTGTGGGAGCCCATACTTGTGTCAGGACATCAGAGTGCCCTAATAACAGTGCTTGTGCTCTGAAATAGCAGTCCTAACTGTCTGCAGAAAATTTAATTTGTATATATGTGTTGTCGACAAGCTCCCATTTTGTGATGCTAATTGCTCAGCAGTTTGTGACAATTTGCAAATCATTGCGTATCTCCTCTCACCTCAAATTGCTGTCTTATTTACACACTATTAACTGCATGCGCCTTATACTCCCAGTAAAATCTGGGTCAAAGCTATTCACTATGTTGCCCAGGCAACTTTGCTCATTAATGCAAAGACTCTAGAAACTATTGTACCTTTAAAAGAAAGTCAAAAGGTTACTGTATGTTTTCATCATGATAACCATGTCCCACACAAAAAAGGAAGAAGGATTATTACAATTATAGTAGATTTCATATGACATGTTTAATATATCCTATTCAAAGCCTTTATCATAACTAACTACAATTATATCCTAGTGAACTTGCAGTAATCATGTCACAGTTGTTAACCTCTGGTGTAAATACTGACATAAATGACTGCACTTCAGAAAAAAGTAGTTCATTGTGTGAAACACTTCGGAGCTATTTCAATGTGAGAAGGTTTTAAATGTGTGGCTTATTCTTGTAGTGTGGAAATTAATCAAGGATATGAAGCAGATTGCCAGCACCAGCACTGAAATAAAAAGAACAGTATAGAGGTGAAATATTTTGGAATTTCTATTTGTCTATGTACAACTGCAACACAATTTACTTCAAAATAACAATATAAAATTAACAATCTGTTTGTAAGAGGTTAAATCCACTAACTCAAGCAATATTAATTAGATTTAGCTGAACCTGCTGGTTAAGTGTTGCTTCCTGCACACATTTTTATCTTAAAACAAATGAAATTCATTTAAACATACCATATATATTGAGACCTACTTATATTAGCATGGTCTATTTATTCAAGGATTGCAGATGGTTGTTGGAGGGAACCTTTACCTAGGAGAGATATGTCATAAAAGGGTTGATGTCAAATCAGCTACCTCTTCCAAATCTCTCTTCCTGGTGATTTCAATGGATGAGGTTCTAGAGGGGTTTACAATGAATGGTCATTTTGCTCTCACTGAGTTTGCATTACCATTGTTAAGTTACAATGAGACCTGTTAATTAGCAAATAAAGAATCATTTGGTCTGGGCATATCTTGAAGACCTAGGAAGAGAAATAAATTGAAAGAATGACAGCACTTTTCTCAAGCTTGTGCCAATCGTAAAAATGATTGGGCAGAAAAGTTATATTTAGCCCATCAACATGGTCATTTTTTGCACAACTTGTTTTATAAGGAATTCATGAAAAAAACTAATTTAAATTTACAATCAAAGCACAGTTTTGTGCTTGTGATGGGAGAGTCACAAATTGGGTCTCAATTGCACTCGAGCATTTCTTAGATTATTTTTCAGTATATTGAAGAGTTACACATGGTCACAGAGAGCGGATTACAGATTTCAGTTCAGCTATCAATATGCTTTATCATTTTGATTCTTGGATTGTGTCAGCTTAAAACAAATCATTGAGCAGTAAGGTTTCATAGAAGCTTCATAGAATCTCTACAGCATGGGGAATGGAAAGATCAACGTCAGAGTGTAAAAATTCCAAGAGTCCAAGGACTGATAAATTGAACCTGAGAAATTGTGTGATGCAGGCCCAACATTTCTAATATTGCCTTATTACAAATACCAACTTGGCAGAGATTTCACAAAAATATTTTTTTTCCAAAGGCATTTCTTACTCATGCAGACACTATGTGAGTTACTTATGAGTCATCCCAGACTCATCCTTTGCACACCAGGGACAGGTAGAACCTTGGTGCGTAATGACACTCGATGTTTGCATATCGAGAGTCTACACACAGCTTTATGTATCTGTACACAAAGGTGGCCATCAAGTGGAGGGCAGCATTTGGTATGTCATTCCCCCCTCTCAACTTATTCAGAGTTTGTATATGGTGTTCCTGTGGACAGGACCCATATTTGACCTCCAGATGAAGTGGAAGACGGCACGGGTGACTGAAATAACTGATCATTTTGAAATCATGACATAAAGCATAACACATTTCCAAAGCAAAAATATAACGCTAATATTTCCTACTGACCAACATTTTACTGTGGGTACGACAGTTGCATTCACATCATTGGGATATAAAAGGATGCAGCTCCAGAGATAGTGAATGAACTGGTGGTATATCTCCCAAGAAACCTTAAGATTCTGGAAAAGTCCTAGAAGACTGAAAACGATCAATGTAACAACTTTATTTAAAAAGGGAAGCAAACATATAACTGTAGGCCACTTAGGGTAGCCGTCTGTTGATGGAAAAATGATAAGAATCCGATATAAAGGATGAAAGAGTATTTAGAAACACATATTCACGCAGAGTCAGTACAGCTTCCTGAGAGGAACTTGTGCCTGACAACTTTACTAGAATTCTTCAGGGAAATTAGAATGCAAGTTTAGAATTCTTAGGCCATTCAGCCATTCAAGTCTGCTCCACCATTCAATGAGGTCATGGCTGATCTGATAATCTTCAATTCCATTTTCCTGTCTTTTCCCCATAACCTTTGATTCCCTGACTGATTAAAATCTGTCCATCTTGGCCATGAATATACTCAATGTCCAGCTATGAAAGCTATAAGACTATAAGATATAGGAGCAGAATTAGGCCGTTCGGCCCATTGAGTTGCTCACCCATTCGATCATGGCTGATGTGTTTCTCAACCCCATCCTCCTGCCTTCTCCATTGATCCCTTTACTAATTAGCCTATTTATCACTGTCTTAAATATACCCAATAACGTGGCTTGTACAGCCTTCTGCATCAATGAGTTTCACAGATTAACTGCCCTCTGGCTGAAGAAATTCCTCCTCATCTCAGTTCTAAAGGATCATCCATTCACTGTGGCTGTACACTTGGGTCTTAGCCTCTCCTACTACTGGAAACTTCTTCTGCATGTCCACTCTCTCCAGGCTTCTCAGCATTCTGCAAGTTTCAATGAGAGACCCCCTTCACATCTTTCCAAACTCCATTGAATATAGACCCAGAGTTCTCAACCATTCCTCATATGACAAGACCTTCATCCCTGGGATCATTCTTGTCAACCTCCTCTGACCCCCTCCAAGGCGAGCACATTCATCCTAAGATATAGGGCCCAAAACTGCTCACAATATTCCAAATGCAGTCTGACAAGAGGCTGATACAGCCTCAGAATCCATCACAGCTCTCATATTTAAGCCCTCTTGAAGTGAATCACATTTATTTTTAACTGCCAAATGAGACTGCATGTTAATCTTGAGAGAATCCTGAACGAGAAATCCCGAGATTTCAAAGCCTTTCCTTGTTTAGAAAATAGTCTACGCCTCTTCTCCTCCTAAAGCACAAAGCCTCACACTTTCCCGCATTGAAGTCCATCAGTCATTTCTTTGCCCACCATCCTAGCCTGACCATGTTCCTCTGCAGCCTCCCTGCTTCTTCAGCACTATCTGTCACTTCCATCTATTTTTGTTTCATCTGCAAATTTGGCAAAAATTCCCTCAGTTCCTTTGTCCAGATTGTTAATGCATAACATCAATAGCTGCGGTCCCAATACTGACTCCAATGGAACTCCATTAGTCACCAGCTACTACTGAAACAGACCCCTTTATCCCCACTTTCTGCTTTCTGCCAGTCAGCCAACCCTCTATCCATGTCAGCACATTGCTTCTAACACCATGGGCTCTTACCTTATATAGCACCGAAATGCGCAGCAGTGATCTTCTGGCACACCACTAGCTACAGACTGACATCCTGAAAATTCACCCTTTATTCCAACTCTCTAATCTTCTTTTAGTTAGCCAATTCTCTATCCAAACTATAATACTATCTCCAATACCAAGGGCTCTTATCTTATTAAGTAGCCAAATGTGTGATATCTTATCAAACAAGTTCTGCAAATCTAAATATATTACATCCAATGCTTCAGCTATCCTTCTTGTTACCTTCTCAAAAGATTCTAATAAATTTCTCAGGCATGATCTCCCCTTCATGAATCCATTCTGACTCCGCTTGATCATGTTTTTATATCTCGAAATCCTCTGCTTTTCCACCCTTTAAAATAGACTCTAACATGTTCCCATCAACAGTCATGAAGCTAACTAGCCTATAGTTACTTGTTTTAGCTTCCTTTCTGTTTTCCATAAAGGTGTTACATTGGCAGTTTCCAATTCCCGGGGAAGAAAAAGCCGAAAAAAACTGAAGATGCTGAAAATTAAAAGTTAAAAAAAAATGCTGCAACGACTCAGCAGTGTCAGTGGAGAGAAAGCAGAGTTAATATTTCAGGTCCAGTGACACTCTTTCAGAACAGGACCCAAAAAAGTCAACTGCTTTCTCTCCACAGATACTGCCAGACCTGCTGCGTTTCCCAGCAACTTTTGTTTTGTTTCAAATCTTCTGGGGCTTTTCCAGAAACCTAAAGATTGGTGGAGGATTACTGCCAATGCATCTCAGCCAACCTGGGCCATTGTAATAGCTGCAAGCAAGTTATATATGTTGTTGTAACACTGATTGAAGTTAGAAAGATGACTGATATAGATGTTCAACAAAATTCATTTAAATACACTCCAAGGTTTCTTTGTTCAGCAACACTCCTCAGGACCTTACCTTAAGTGTATAAGTCCTGCTAAGATTTGCCTTTCCTAAATGCAGCACCTCGCATTTATATAAATTAAAATCCATCTGCCACTCCTCAGCTCATTGGCCTATCTGTACCCGTTGTACTCTGGGGTAACCTTCTTTGCTGTCCACTATAACTCCAATTTTGGTGTCATCTGCAAACTTACTAACTATACTCCCTATGCTCACGTCCAAATCATTTATATAAAGACAAAAAGCAGTGGATCCAGCACTAATCCTTGTGACACACCGCTGGTCATAGACCTCCAGTCTGAAAGTTATTGCTGAAAGTCCACCATCACCGTTTGTCTTCTACCTTCGAACTGGTTCTGTATTCAAATGGATAGTTCTCCCTGTATTCCAAGAGATCCAACCTTGCTAGCTAGTCTACCATGAGGAACCTTATCAAACACATGACTGAAGTCCATATAGATCATGTTCACCATGCTGCCCTTGTCAATCCTCTTCATTATTACTTCAAAAACTCAATCAAGTTCGTGACACATGATTTCCCATGCACAAAGCCACACTGACTATCCCAAATTAGTCCTTGCCTTTCCAAATACATGTAAATCCTGTCCCTCAGGGTTCCCTCCAAGAACATGCCCAACACTGATGTCAGGCTCAACGGTCTGTAGTTCCTTGGCTTTTCCTTACCACCTTTCTTAAATAGTGGCACAACATTAGCCAACTTCCAGTCTTCCAACACCTCACCTGTGACTATTGATGATACAAATATCTCAGCAAGGGGACCAGCAATCACTTCCCTAGCTTCCCACAGAGTTCTAGGGGCAGCAGGATAATATACACTTAATGGTAAGGTCCTGGGGAGTGTTGCTGAACAAAGAGACCTTGGAGTGCAGGTTCATAGTTCCTTGGTAGTGGAGTCGTAGGTAGATAGGATAATGAAGGCGACATTTGGTATGTTTTCCTTTATTGGTCAGAGGATTGAGTACAGCAGTTGGGAGGTCATGTTGCAGCTATACAGGACATTTGTTAGACTACTTTTGGAATATTGTGTGCAATTCTGGTCTCCTTCCTATCAGAAGAATGTTGTGAAACTTGAAAGGGTTCAGAAAAGATTTACAAGAATATTGCCATGATTGGAGGATTTGAGCTATAGGGAGAGGTTGAATAAGCTGGGGTTGTTTTCCCTGGAGTGTCGGAGACTGAGGGTTGACCATATAGATGTTTATAAAATCGTGAGGGGCATGGATAGGGTAAACAAATAAGGTCTTTTCCCTGGGGTGGGGGAGTGAAGAACTAGAGGGTGTAGGTTTAGGGTGAGAGGAGCAAGATATAAAAGGGACCTAACAGGCAACTTTTTCATGCAGAGGGTGGTGCATGCATGGAATGAGCTGCCAGAGGAAGTGGTCGAGGCTAGTACAATTACAACATTTAAAAGGCATCTGGATGGGTTTATGAATAGGAAGGGTTTGGAGGGATAAAGGCCAAGTGCTGGCAAATGGGACTAAATTTGGTTGGGATATCTGGTCTGCATGGACTAGTTGGACCGAGGGGTCTGTTTCCCTACAGTACATCTCTATGAATCTATGACTCTCCACAATACTATTGACAATAGGATGCCATTTAGTCAGCACTGTACTTTCCAACTTGATTTGTAGAAGATATATACATGACGGAGTATTGAATCTTTATGATTAAGGATTATTTCTAAATTTGAGCTGAATTTGCTGATTTTTGCTAGGGCAGACACAATTGTGTATAATATCTCTGAGCTAGGGGAAAACAGATGTTGAGTTGAACCTGGGACCCCTCGGCCTGAATGACTGGGCTCGTTTCATCGTCAATAACATTCTAACAAATATGGATTTCTTTGAGAAGTGAAGTCATCTTTCAACCATTGATCAGTCGGGTTGCAACAATCTGTATATAAACATTAAAGCAGATGCCCTTGAGCAGACTGAATCTGAATTCTGTCCATATCATTGAACAATTAGCTACAGTAATAGTCGTGGGAATGCCAGTCATTAACCAACAAGTCTGTACTGGAGGCCCCAAAGTTTCAGTCTTGTATTTTTTTCACACTTGGCTCAAGATTCCAGCTCCTGTCTTAACTAGAATAGCATTGTCTAATACATTTTAATGAAATCATTGCTCTTAGGAACATTCTCAAGCATGGAGAATAGTGAGATGTAAGAAGTCACAACACATGATTTCACAGAGCTACATTGCCAAGTTTGGTCATGAGGTAAAACTAAACATTATTGACAGAAAATTGGAATGCCAGAATTTTTAACTTTATGCTCCCAATGAGTGTCAAATTTTTACTCTATGGCCTCAAGTCATTTTTTGATCAGGTAAAAGCAAAAATTCGAGGTACTTCTTTTGAAGCATGAATAGCTTTCTTTTAAATCATTTACAAAATGTTGATGCTGCTGTATATGATAAGGCTGGAATTTATTGCCCATTCTCTAAAGACCCTTCAGAAGCTGATAGTTAACCGCAATATGAAACTGCTGCAGTCCATGTGGAGAAACTACATTACAGTTCTGAAATATAAGGAATTCCAAAATATTGACCAAGTATTGATAAAGGAGTGGCAATATATTTCCAAGTCAAAATGTGAATTGGAGAGAAAGCATATGTTGTTATATTCCCATAGGCCTGGTTGTCCTTATCCAAGGTGGCAAAATTAACGGGTTTGGAAACTGCAGTTGAATGAACCTTAACGAGTTGTTGCGATATATCTGGTAAATGGCCAGATTGCAGGGAGTGAAAATATTTAAGGTAGTGGATAGAGCACCAATTATCTATCGACAGAGTATGTGTGTGGCTTTTCTGGTATACTTCCCTTCAGCAGCATTAAAGTTTGCAAATATCAGTCAAGAAAGCAGTCATTAAGCATGAAACTTAATCTTAAATGCTTTACTTGAGGGGACTGTTGGTGGATTCTGACAAATGGCAAACATGTCAAGTGATTTATATGACTAATACACACCCCATACACGATTAATGGGTTGAAAAAGAAACATAGCCAAGAGGAGGAAATTTGATCATCTTACCTAATTCAGTCATCATTGGGATGTTGGCCCCGGTGGTGACAGATGTTTGTCGGACTAGGCCGTGGACTGGACTGTTGTCAGGAGATGGTCTGTCCATTCCTGGAGGTGTGAATCCTGGGCATTGAAAAAATAATTCAGTCAGAAAATCATAAAACCTTCCTCTGATATCTACCTCATTGAGAAAAGGAAAATCTATGTGTATTCTTGCACAAGTGAGTGATCTACCCATCTAATTTTCTGATAACACAACATTTACCTGCAGTGATTAAGAGCAACTGACCTCGAGTCACACAAGTTTGAATATACAGCAGTAATGAAAATTCCAATTCTTGATTTTTTTCCCCTATGAAACCATAATTAAAGAGTACGTGTATGTTAACGCAGTTGTGAATGTTACTTTATTTGTGCAGCATCTCCAAATAGAACAGTTTGAAATTTGAGGAACTGAAAAGTGCTATAATAAGCTTTCATTATAATACTCTCTGATGTCCACATTTCATAATGCAACATGGATTGTTGATAAATAAAGCATACACAAACTCTCTGAGTTGCTACAATCCCACCACTGAAACATAATATTTGTATGGCTCCCGAAGGGAGTATTATAGTGAAGAGCTACAGTACAAAGGAAGCTGTCAACATCTTAAGTTCAGAGAAATGGAATATGCTTTAAAGCCAAACAACCTCCCCTCACCATAACTTCCCTTCCCCCAAAATGGTTAAGAATTCTAATTGAAGTGGGAACATCAACTGATCAGACATCCCTCAATTTGAAAATGTGTGAAGCACAGGAAAAATGAACTCCTGTAGCTTCTCTTAAACCAAGTTCCTACCACCCACCCCACTCCTTGTTAATGTTGGTAGATCAGGAACTCCATGTAAGCTTTTATTCTAAATTTATTTCTGGTTTGTTACATTAATGTTTCACCAAACAGACAAGCCGACAACCTGAAATAATTTCATCAATAAAAGTCACTTAATACTTATTTAGTATTTACAGCTCCCCATCACATTGCTGATATTAATATTACATGTTCTCCATTTGGGTAAAACATCGTAAACATAAAACCTTTTTTTATCAGAAATGTTAACGTTCAGAGACCTAAAAAAAATCCCCACAAACATGCCATTTCTTTGAAGTCATGGAACTTGACATTTTTCATTTTTCATGTTGACAAGTCAACACCTAAAGCCAGTAATGCTGTATACATAATACATAGACTTCAGGTTTTTTGAGAGGGCTTCAGGCCATTAGTTAATGCTGACACAATAAAACCCAAGCTGCTGGCTTCTGAATTGTTATCTTTTTTCAAAAAAAATCTCCAAGTTTTAAAGAAATCACATTCTTTCAATTGTTTTAAATAAACACTACCTGAAATGTCCTTTTCAAATGGAAATCCTCACCAAATCTGAACTACATATTTGATCTTTCCAAAACGCTTTGACTTAAATGAAGAATAGTATTCAATTGAATGCTGAGAAAGAAGCTTTTTTAAGAGGTCAGGTTCAGTTAAGTCAATCAACATGTTACATTTATTCAAGACTTTGACTTTTTAAATAGCTTGTGTTAACAGTTGTTGTTGAAGAGGATCTGTAACGTATCTTTCAGGATTATAGTAACAAAAAAAAGCAAGGGCCTTTCTTGCTGTCATGCAAATTTGTTAGCTGCTGTTTTGTTCTTTAACATGTTAGAGCTTACTATGGCTTAAAAAGCTCAACTTATACAAATTGCCTGTAACTACAGGAAAATAAAGCCCAAAGGAAGAGTGAGTGAATGAAGAGATCAAAATACCTGGAAACAAAACAATTTAAATCACCAAACCAGAACAAAACAAAATGTGTTTTTAAAAATAAATGAAAAAGGTTTAGCAGATCGAAGCTTGATTTCTATAATCCTTCACCCCTCTGACTTATTTCATACAATTGTTCTGTGCACCATTCCCTTCCTGTCTCAATACAAAGTTACTTTGCGTTTTGAGTGCTGAGAGATTCGTTTTAATAAACAAAGATACTCAAAGTCTCCAAAAAAAACCAAGGCTTAATGGAAAAAAAAACTAATATGCACTAATTATTACACAGCCTTTCTGAATCCTATTCAAACCAACATCTCAAAGTCTGTCTAAAGCAGATTTAATACTTTGGTGCCATTAGAATAATTCAATACAACCACCATGCAGATGGCACACACATCTCCCCACACACACACATATATACACACATACATGTACATATATATATGGCAGATATATACACGGTTGCAAAGTCTAGAAAAGTGTCTTGGCATATACGACTTGTGTTATTATTCTGCTCGAGGAAAGTCTAACCATTTATTGCTTTTAACACTTCGGCCCACAGAGGATTCCTGCAGAAGATGCTGTCTTATTCTATGTATTTCACTGTTCAGACAATACAACTCCCATGTTGTTTGAGACTCTTACTTACTGCAGTTGTGCATGAGAGTTAATATGGAAATAATAAAAAAGAAAGCTGACAGTGTGCCTCTGTAGTATTGGTGACAGACATCCCAAACTATCTGAGGATACTTTTATGGAGGACACAGATCAAGAATCAACCGGCATATTTTAAGATGGTAATTATTTTACACTATCCAGCAGGTAGTGAACACAAACAATTGTTGAATAGAGGAACAATCAGTGATCATGATAAATAAAATTCAGTGACTATATTAAATACTTCTTAATATCACTTTAGTAGCTCCTGCAACATAAATTATGTAAATTTCACACCAAAGCTTATGTGAAAATTATGCAGATTATAACTTGATTAGGATTTTATCATGAGACCCAATTTGGCTTTTTTATCTATTAAGCTTCAATAAACGAGGCATCTGAATAGCTCCCTTGAGCAAGTGCAGTAATAACTACAGCAGCAGTTATTTCAGCTTTTGATGTCAAAGTAATTTGACATGTACAGAGAGTGTAAGGATGGGAGAAGGAATGGAATAGTGGTTGGGGATGGGAAGAAGAGGCAGGGGTAAAGATTGTTCATTTTAATGTACAAGTTTATATTTTGGATACTATAATCCAAAGTGATTCTGAAAAATCAAGAACGTGGAAGCTGATGCCAGTACACCTGAGATACCGCAGAACATAGATAATGTTACTGCAAAATGGTGTTGATTTAAGTTTAGGAGTTGAAATATGGTCAAGAAATGTGCTGCCATAATGGACTCTCAAATGGCAATGCAGTCACTATTCAGGTCAACTCCAAGTTGGACATGAAGCAATTTAGAAACTTGCTTAATCTTTGTTGAATCCTCTCCTGATGAAAGGTTCTTCTACTAAAAAGAAATGTAACAAAATCAAATAACATTTGCATTCACTAAACAACATGTTTCTGAAACTAAAAACTGACTGTTTCATGAGAAGTTTTTGAGAAAGCAAAGGGAAAGATCTACTTGAACCGTGCTCCATTAAAGTGTTGATGATCATCTCTGTGCTAATGCACCTAGCTTGTCGGAAAAATACAAGGTTCAGGTTGATCTCAAGTCCATGTGTGACACAGGCCTTGTTATTTCAAACCTGTCTGTATTATTTTATATGCTTTTGTCTGGTTAATTCAATCGAGGGTCTCAGCTTTTCCTATTACATTCTGGAATTTGTATCTTGGAAATTCTCATGTAATCTTGATGGTATTAATTTGGCAGAAGATGCAGTGGATTTTTGCTGGATTTAACCATTCCAGAACTCCCATTTTGATATGTGTGCAATACATAAGGGATAATGAGTTTTAGATACCCACAAAACACTTCAACAAGTACAAAGAGCTGTTAAAAATAATTTGATATTGCTGACAAATGTACCATATATACTCATCTAAAAGTCGATCTCATGTAAAAGTCGACCCCTTATTTTTGGCCAAAAACTCTTGTATTTTTCATACACCTCGGTGAAAGTCTACCCTATTATAGTGCATTATAAACCTCTTATAAAGGAAACTGCATGTTCCCATTAACCCACTTAAACAAAATTGCATTTATTCATTCATACCAGAAACTCTACTCATTACTCATTACTCATTGCGTCTTCATTCATTCATTACTCTACTTAGCCCACTTGGTTTACTACAGCACATTATGATTAATTAATTCATTCAGACCGACACTAAGTCTATTAGTACTTATCACACTTTGTTCACTATACATCCAAAAGTTAATATCGTTAAAAAGTTAATCATTTTAATTATGGTATTATATCTGGAAAAAAGTGAGCTATATTAGCTACATATATCTTTAATTCTTTGACAAATTTGTTAATGTTGCTGAGGTTCATAAAAAACAAATGGGAGGGAAACGGAAGAATTTTGTGTGAAAGTTCAAGACGCTTACACATTCAGAATTTAATAAATGTTTAATTTTAAGTGTGCTATTATACCACATCATGACAATGCTGAACAGTGTGATTTTGCAGAAATTCATTGAATCTTTGACTTGTTAAAATTTTTGTACTAGTATGTATAAATAAAACTTACTAGTAATTCATTCTTGTTTCTCTTGCTTTTATCTCGTAATTCATTGTGTTTTTCTTCTTTACTCGGGATTAATTGTGCAATCAAATCAACTTCTGCTAAAAAATACAGTATTTCGAACTGCAGCATAAATTTCAGCTCCTCAACACTAGTATCCATGTATTTGTCTAACTCTAAATTGAACCTTTAAAAGTAGTCTTAAAAATTCAACTTTTACATGAGTATATAAGGTAGATTGCATTACACATGCTCAGAAGCCAAAGCAGTCAAGGAGTTTACATATCTCCAGTCATCCCTTTGTATCTTGACACAGATCCATGACCTCAGTGCCTTTGTTTTGAAGGATAAGAGCCTGCGTGGAGATCTGGCATGCTAGAATTTTGACTACTTTCAAGAAAGGAGACAGGTGTGACTCTGGAAATTACAGAAGGATTTCCTTACTGTCCACCAAACGGAAGGACATTGCAAGAATCCTCCTCAACTGCCTCCTCCAGTAGATGAAGAGCTCCCCTCTGAGTCTCAATATGGCTTCTGCCTGTCAAGAGGCACAATGGACTTTCAGTGCATGACAAATCCATGAAAAGTGCAGGGAACAGTACCAACCTCTGAATATGGCCTTCCTCGATCTCACAAAGGTCTTTGACTATGTCAATCATTGAGGGACTGTGGAATATTTTTCTCAACTGCAGCTGCCAACAGAAATTCGGCATCCTTCTCTGTCTGCTTCATGATGACATGCAAGCCAATATCCTCAGCAATGGATCCACCATCCATCCAATGCAAATGCAAACTGGCGTCAAGCCGGGGCTGCGTCACTGCACCAACACTCTTCTCTGTCTTTCTCACCGCAACATTCCAGCCCATCTCTATGAAGCTATCTGCAAAAGTGGAACTAGTGTCCAGGATAAGTGGGAGACTGGTCAACCTTGGTCTCCAGGCCAGAACCAAGACCACTCTAATTTCTGTCGGCGAGCTGCAGTATGCAGACAATATCTGTATATGTGCACACACAGAGGCTCAGGAACTTGAGGAACAGGGTGTTCAAAGTACAAGACCTCAAATTCAGCAAAAAATAAATGATCTACAGAGCAGCCACCACCCCGACTTCCTTGTATGCATCAGAAATATGGATCAGGAACAGCAGACACCTCAAATTCCTGGAGGATTGTCACCAGTGCCACCTTTGCAAAATCCAGTAATTCCATTGGCAGGATGGGATGCCAATGTGAACTCTGTTTCTCAGGCCAACGTCCCCAGTATCGGGTGGGCCACAATGTCTTCACGCCTGACACAAGTTGAGCTAAACAAATGCTTTACTCTGAGCTCCATAGTGGCACGTGGAGGGCAGAGGAAGCTCTACAAGGACTCCCTAAAAGCCTCCTCAAACAAATGCAAATCCCCACTGACATGTGGGATTTGCTTGCCTAGAATGCACAAACTGAAGATGAAGCCTTATCAAAGGCGTCAACCACTTGGAGCATGTGGCGACCAGGTGCAGAGCAGCAAAAAGTGTGCAAAGAATGCAGAGTGTCCCACACACCCAAGCCCCCTGTGCAGAGTCTGCGGCTCCAGGATTGAATTATTCAGTCACCGTAGAGCACAACTTTAGTGTGAAAGCAACTTGTCTTCAAACTTAAGGGACTGTGAGAGAAAAAAAAGATGTATAAGATCCAAACTTGCAGTTCTAAAAACAATTTCACTTGAAAAACTTAACATGGGACTTTTTCTTTTATTTGGATAATTTTAGTGAACACATTTCATCATGGCAACAAGACTTGAAACAGCAGTAATATGGCAGCAAACCACTGCCAGTTTCTTCCCTTTTTCACTTTCAAATCCATTGCACTTTACATTCAGAAGTAATCACTGTTCTGATTGTATACACTCTAATACAAAGTGACAATAAAATTAGGTGATGCAACATAACTCCTTGAATGATGCTAAAGTATTTTCTCTATCTTGACAGAACAGATGGGCCAAATTTCAATGGCATAAATCCTATCCCGCAGACTTCTTTCCAAAATCTTGCTGACCACAGATTAAACAGGCTATTTTAAGTGCTTATGAATTTGTACCAGAAGCATATAGACAGTGGTTTAGAAACACAAAGAAGGAGCCAGGTCAGACTTATGTTGAGTTCGAAAGAATTAAACATAGTCACTTGGATAGATTGGTGCATGCTTTGAAAATAGATAGGACCTTTGAGGCTCTACAAGAGATTATTCTGCTTGAGGAGTTTAAAAACTCACGTCCAGAGATGGTAAGAATTCACGTGGAGGAACAGAAAGTTTAGGAAGTGAGAAGGGCAGCAGAATTAGCAGATGAGAACATGTTGGTTCTTAAGATAAGCTTCCGGCCAGAATTTCGCCCTGTGAGGGATAGAAGTTGGGAGAAGGGGAGATCCTACACTACAAAACCAAGAGTAAAGAGCACTGGTAACAATTTACCACAGGATAAAAAAATAGGCCCAAGGTGGTGCAAAGGAGGTAAAAGGCTTCACTGTGGTAAAGTGGGATGTGTAAAGACACAATGCTGATCGTTAAAGAAAGGCACTGTGGAAAAAGATGTGGTAAAAGACGCTAAGCTAGCGCCATTAGTGAAGGTAGTAAAGGAGACCCCAAGAAGAGCTGAGGATCTGCAAGAGAGTGCACAGCCTAGGCAGGGGCTGGGCATGGAGCTAGTACCTGATCTCGACTCTGTGGGTAAAGTTTACTCAGAAAGAACAGGGGGAGAAGGACAAGAAGTTATAATTTCTTTAGAGATACAGGACATAACCAGTCACTGATAGCAAGGGATGAGCGAATATGCACATTTTCTGATCTGTTGCCCTAGAGTGCGGTACTTTGTGGGATAGATGGATGGAAATTTAGCGTTCTGCTATGTAAGATCAGGTTGGAGTGCCAACTCAAGACTGGGGAAGTTACAGTGGGAGTGATTGACAGAGTATCAGTTCCAGGAATTCAGTTTGTTCTCGGGAATGATTTGGCAGGATCCAAGGTGGGAGTGACCATCCTTGTTGTGGAGAAGCCCAAGGAAGACAAAGAAACTGAGGAGTTAAAACAGAAATATCCTGCTATTTTCCTAGACTGTGTGGTAACCAGATCCCACTATCATAAGTACAGCATGAAGCAAAAAGTAAAGAGAAAGATGAAGGAGTCGAGATTCAGTTAGCAGACACTCTGTTTGATGTAATGGTGCAGGAAAAACCTGAACAGGCAGAGGGTCAGGCTTAGTCCTGAAAGGCTAAGAGACTTGCAACAGCAAGACAAGACAATAAAAGATATATATGTGGATGTGTACTCTGTAAAGGAGGCAGAGAATATTCCGGAGGGCTATTATCTGAAAGATAGAATCCTAAGGTGGAAATGGAGACCATGACAGGTTAGTGCAGAGGAGAAATGGGCCGAAGTGCACTAGATTGTGTTGCTGGTAGCAGACAGATAGGAGATGTGACAGGTAGCACATGAACTACCTGAAAGAGGTCACCTAGGGGTACGAAAGACTCAGGCTAAGGTACAAAAACATTTTTATTGGCCTGGAATACACAAGGATGTAGTTAACGTTTGCCGTATGTGTCATACATGCCAAATGGTAGGTAAGCCACAGGCGGTAATAAAACCAGCACCTTTGTTGCCAATTCCTGCATTTGAAAAACCTTTCACACAGGTTATAATTGATTGTGTTGATCCCCTCCCAGGAACTAAAAGTGGGAACCAGTACTTGTTAACCATAATTTGTTAACAGATTTCTGGAGGCAATTCCATTACAGAGTATCAAGGCAAAAAAGGAGGTGGAGAAGTTAGTAGCTTTCTTAACATGGGATGGGCAACCCAGAGAGAGATTCAGTTGGACCAAGGGTCAAATGTTACTGCTATGCTGCTTAAGGAGGTTTTGGATAGCTTAGGCATTCAGCTCTTTAAATCCAGTGCATAGCATCCTGAATTCTGGGAGCTTTAGAAAGGTGGCATCAGATCGTGAAGACCACGTTGAGAACATACTGTCAGGATTACCCGAATGATTGGGATAAAGGTATCCCATTCGTACTGCTTGCCATTAGAGATGCCCCAAATGAATCTACTCAGTTCACTCCCTTTGAATTAATATTCGGTCATGAAGTGAAAAGCCCTTTGAAATTAATTGAAGAAAAATTGACAGGACCAAAGTCGGAGATCTCACATTTAGATTATGTATCGGAAGTGAGGGAGAGATAAAACTGAGTAGGTGAGTTAGCCAAACAGCACCTAAGGAGGGCACAGTGTAGAATGAAGCAGGTGGCAGATAAAAGCTCTGACGCTTTCCTGAGGGGATAAGTGTTAGCACTGTTACCAATGATAGGAGATCCCTTCAAAGCCAGATTTGGTGGTCCCTATCAAATTGAGAAATAGCTTTAGTAAAGATGCCAGAGAGCAAAAAAGGTATTGAATATGTCATGTGAACATGTTGAAACCATATTATACGAGAAAGAACTGGAGAACCAAGTGTTAGTTACTGTCCTGCAGAGTGAAGAATCAAAATCAGATGATGTGGATTTTGAGGTGCCTCAAAATACATTAAAAATGAAGAAGTCCTTGAGAAGTGGGATAGGTTAGTAAGCTATCTGAAAGATTTGCTACTGCAGTATAAGACCATATGGAAGAATCAGATGGGGAGGACTAATGTTATTGCACATGAAGTAGATGTAGACAGTACTGCTCCGATAAAACAACACTCCTACCGGCATAATCCTTTCAAAGCCAGACAGGTCAAGATGGAGGTGGAAGCCAGGCTCAACGAGAACATCATCGAACCAAGCCAGAGCGAATGAAGTTCGTCAATCATCTTCGTTCCCAAACTGGATGGGACTCAACAATTCTGTGTGGATTATCGGAAGGTCAATGCTGTTACAAAATCAGACTCATCCCCATTTCCTAGATTGGAGGACTGTATCGAGAAAGTCGGACAAGCCAGTTACATCACCAAGCTGGACTTAATGTGTGGTTACTGGCAGGTACCTTTACCAGAGATGGTGAAGGGTATTTCTGGCTTTGTAACTCCAAGTGGGTTATATCAGTTTAAAGTGATCCCCTTTGGAATGAAGAACACACCCGCCACATTCCAAAGACTTAAGAACAGCATTGTGGCTAGTTTAACAAACTGTGCAGTCTGTTTGGATGATGTAGTGATCTTTAGTAAGTCCTGGAAAGATCACATGGTACAGTTGGCAGAGCTCTTTGAATGACTACTAGAAGCAATACTGATGATGAACTTAAATAAAATGGAATTCACGAAAGCAGAGGTGGCATTCTTAGGACACAAGAGTCTAGATTAGAGTGGTGCTGGAAAAGCACAGCAGGTCAGGAAGCATCCGAGGAGCAGGAAAATCGACGTTTTATCAGATTCCTGATGAAGGGCTTTTGCCCAAAACGTTGATTCTCCTGTTCCTCGGATGCTGCCTGACCTGCTGTGCTTTGCCAGCACCACGCTAATCTAGACTCTGATTTCCAGCATCTGCAGTCCTCACTTTTGCCTAATCTTGGGACATAACATCAGTCATGGAAAGCTAACCCCATGGAACGCAAAGACGAAGACCATTGAGGAACTTCCACAACCAACCTCAAAGAAAGAGTTGCTTTGATTCTTAGGACTCAGCAGATTCTATTGGAAGTTTGTTCCAAACTTCAGCAGTGTGGTGGTACCATTAACCGATTTGCTGAAGAACAACAGAAAGTTTCGGTGGACAGAACCATCCAGGAGGCATTCGACCATTTAAAATTGATATTAGCTACACCAAGGTTTTCAAAACCTTTTAAAGTCACAATCAATGCTCGTGACATTGAAGTTGGAGCTGTTCTCCTAAAGGATGATGAGGATGGGATTGAACTGCCAGTTGGTTACTTGTCTAAGAAGATCAACCTCCACTAGAGGAAATACTCCACAATTGAAAAGGAACTGTTGAGTTTGGGACTGGCCTTACAACACTTTAATGTGTATGTCATGAACAATGTGTCAGAGACGGTTGTGTATACTGACCACAATCTGTTTACATTATTAGAACATATTAAAGATAAGAATATGAGATTATTTTGTTGCAGTCTTATGTTACAGAGTTTTAATTTAAAAATTATACATGTTGCAGGTCAGAAGAATGTAATCGCAGATGCGTAATCATGGATTTAACTGATAGAGTTTAGATGAGATTTGTCTTTATTTAATGTTATATATACACACAGATGTATGGGAAGAAGTTAAGGTAAAGTTAAAGTTATCTGCATGTTAGGTAATGTGTTTAAAAAGTAGAGAAAAAAAATGAAGACATCTTTTCATTATGATGGTTTTTTTTCCTAAAGGGGGGGGGGGAAGTGTTATGAAGATATGGGTGAACTATACCTTTTAAGAGAGTAAAAACTAGCAGTGACAGTACCAAGTGTTCTCAGTAAGACACAATGTAACATGTGCTCCAGCTACTGGGCTAGCTGGTTGCCTGGAAATGACGAAAAACAGATTTGAATTAGGCTAATCAATCAGTTTAAATTATACCCTGAAAAATACCAAACTCCAATCCAGTTTGAATTTAGTATACTGACAATCTTAAAAGCCAGTGACACAATCCGATGCTTTGGTGGTATAAGACTGGGGAAATTGAACAGTTGAGAGGAGAACTGCCAAGCCCCAGCATGTAAACAAACTGCCTGAAAAATAGCTCTTCTTAAAAGACCTTTACTGATCAGTACCCTGAGACACAGAATCCCTAAGAAGACAGAGGAAGATCCAAATACAAGAACCGTTTTGAGATATGAAGTTTTGTTCTGTAAATCTTAATTGGGAGTTTTATCGGACTAGTATTATGGAAGGGAAGGTAAAAGATAGGTTAGAGTAAGGACTTGTGAATAGTTATTAGTTATTTATTCTCTATTATTCTTTAAGAAATAAAGTTGTTAAATTTTACTTTAAATAGTTCTTGACCACTCGAATTTTTACAGATTACTGCATGGGATAAATCTTTTCTGTGTTCCTGGTTTTAAATTAAGCAGGAGGATTTACCCCGTGTTGTAACATTCTCCACAGCATTGATACCTTTTGACATGAAATGAAAAAGTGGGAATAGTTTGGAGAGTCTGACTCACTTGGCAACAAACCAACATGTTTTAGAAAAACCTCCTGATGGGATCTAGTGAAACTATCCTTGAAGACAAAAGAAACTTTTTGCAACGCATGCACAACAGGTGCCATATCAACTCTAAACTGGATGAGCAAAGCTCCATTGATTTACTTTCGTCTGTGTTTGTTACAGAAAGACAGATAGAAGGGGGAAAAGAGAGATTGGGACAATGAAAGAAAGTGTACAAAAGCCAAAAGGATTTAGAGTCAGCAGAGACCAAAGTGTACAGAGCTAAATGGAATGTGAGGTTATATGGACACATAGTTGCCATTGTCCCAAAGAATGATAGGACTGCTCTCTCATTAGAGAGAGATAACTTGTGGTTAGTTTAATCAGAGGGTCACCGTGCTTTAGGTGAGGGGTGAGGCTGAGAAAACATGACTTTACATGGGAGACCAAAAGTTATATGTTGAGCATGGCCAAATTCCAACCAAGTAAACAGATACAGCCATCTTAAGAGTTTCCCCCTGATAAATGTGGCAAGTTTTGAAATAAGTACTATTAGAGTATTATTTAAACAGTATATTCAGAAAGCAATTGATGTTTCCATTAAAATGTGGATCTTCAGTTTGAGACTCAGTGCATTAAATCAAAAGAAGAGAAAAAAAGCAATATCCTAAAAAAATGCAGCAATAATAGAAGAGCTGAAGAATTAGTTGCTACAATGAATCCAGGCATGTGAATAGAGGTACTAAATATATTGTCAGTTCAGATGCTTCAAAGTGAGTCATTAGTAGTTCTGATGCAGTATGAAGAGAATATTGATCGGGTTCTAAGTAGAGCCGAGGAGAAATTAGTTAACTCCTTCCCTGAAATGCAGATTAAAATTATATTTATACATGTTATTTATCGCAGTTCTTCTTCAATGATAATGACAGAGTATCAATTGTGTAATTATGCAGGCACATGTTAGGTTAATAATGTGACCAGATAACAATCAAAATGAGCTATCAGTGTTGATGAATGTATTTACTTGATACTTTCTATATGTTGGAAATAAATAAAACATTTTTTCACATAGCTCATTTCATACAGAAACTGGACAGATGAGCAGAGCCCTTAAAGTCCTCCAGTGATGAGTGTTGACAGCTTACGTTATGGAGATCATTTGAAAAGTAATCAAAATGTCATGAGATGAAAGTATATTGAGACTTGCTAAAGTCAACCACTTTTCCAAGATTGATTTTATTTTAAATGGTTCTGTATTTTAAAATATTCTTTCATGAGATGCTATAGTCACTGGCAAGACCAACATTTGTTACTCCTTCCTACCTGTCTTTGAGAGGCCATTTCAGAAAGCATTTCAGGAGCATCGAGATTGCTTTGGGTCTGTAGTCACACATAAGACAGATTTCCTTCTCAAGAAGACATCAATGATTTTTAAGACAACCATGGATAATTTTACAGTCATCATTTCTAAGACTAGCTTTCAATTCCAAATAAGAGTTTATTAATTAGAATTTCATCAACTGCCTTGGTGAAATTTGGACATATGTTTGCAAAGCATTAGCCTGAATCTCTGGATTACTAGTTCAGCAACATTATCATGACACCAGTGAAAATCCAGGAATGTACACAGTCAATTCTGCTAAAAACAAAATGCGTTTCTTCAACCAAGTTGAGTTGAATGTGATTGAATAAATTAGACGGTTATTTGTAGAACACAAACTTCCTTTCCCTGTATTAGCTATAATGCAATTCCAGTTTAATGGCGATGCTATTGAGCGAGTTTCTTATAATGCGAGATTGCACAAGAATGGAACTGTCACATAATATCAGAACTGACTGTATTTAGGGTAGGGGCTTTGACATGAATGTCAAGTACTTTGCCATTTTCTAACCACTGCAGGACAAATGAAGAATGAATTCAAATAGGAATTTAGGCGAAAGCTCTAGACCTGAAATGTAGGAACACACGACCATCAACAGTGGTTGAGATAAGACCATAGTCATGTTTAAGGGGAAACTAGATAAGCATGAGGAATAAAGGGATGGAAAGATATGTTGACAGGATGAGATAAAGAGGGATGAAAGGAGGGTCCTTCAGAGCACAAACATTGATTGGCATGATAGAGTGGAGAAAGGTTGATGTATCAAATAAAACTAAGAAATTTCTTTTTGAAAGAGGGAGCCAGTTATAATGATTTTCATCAAAACCAAAAGAATGGGTTTGGTTATGTCCAATGGTAATTTGTTCTGCTGATTACCGCTGGTTTGAATCCCTCTTATAACAATTTGATTAAGCCTGTGGTGGGCTCGAGAACCTTGTGGTTCTTTAGTATATAAGAAAGGGACACTCAAAGTCCATTTTACAATCCACAAGTTACACAAGACGCCAACTCATAGTCATAGAGTCATAGAGATGTACAGCATGGAAACAGACCCTTTGGTCCAACCCGTCCAGATATCCCAACCCAATCTAGTCCCACCTGCCAACACCTGGCTCATATTCCTCCAAACCCTTCCTATTCATAAACCCATCCAAATGCCTCTTAAATGTTGCAATTATACTAGACTCCCAGAATACACATTGAAAACCAGGGTCCTCTACTGGACCGGCGACCTGGAAATCCTTTAAGACATCTGTCAATTTGAAATGCAAGTAGAGTTCACATTTGAAAGGCCTTGCTTGAAATTGTATTTCTGTTTTTACAGCGTACACATTCTCATTTCTGAGAATGCACTTCAGCCATCATGAATGGAGTTTCATCCTCCAACATTAAACTGTGTCTGCTGATCCCTGGGTGGCACCACATTTAACAGAATCAATGCCTCTATCACCCTTTTCCTCCCAGTAAAAGCATGATTTGCCAGGAGGGTGCGCCTTCCATACAATCTTTAGCAGTCCATACAGTTTCTATGACTGTGTACATATTGAAACCATTGTCTTTGTCAGCCTCATCAAATTCTTTTGTAATTGTGTAGACCTCTATTAGTTCACATTTCTGAAGAAAAGATCAAGTGACAGGGCAAGTCTTTGCAACTGTGACTGATATTACACAGCTAGGCTTTGCTGGTTGTAGGTCGATGCATGAAGACATACATGAGTGTGATCATTAAAGGAGATATGATGGGGCTCTGCATGACAGTCCATGCAATCAGTGTGCGAATACTCAGGCTCACACATGAACAGTAGTCACATTAGGTCTGAAACTGCAAATATCAGGGCCAGTGAACTAGTACAATGTCAAAGGAAAAAGCTGATGGAAAATAAACAGATTAATTCACTCTGAATTTTTCATAGTGGATAAGTAGGCAGATTCATCAAGTTAGGTGGTATAAGACATGCAGAAGATTTCAGTCTGTGTATACCAGTTGCTTTCAGCTGAATAGCTGTAGAACTGTAACAATTATTCCCAAGTATTCAAAATGAGGTGAGGGGACATGGGGGAAAATCCACTATTGTTGGCATTCTCTGTCAGAACAGATCAGAAAAATGCATTTGTGGAGATATCTTGATCAGGTATGATCATGACCTTCCCGAAAACAGATTGCCAAAACTCACTGTTAAACACATGCCTAGAATTTTCATGACCTCGGCATATCTCAAAGCTTTACAGCTAATGAAATATTTTTGATATGAATTCAAGTCATGTATATCATTTCATCACAATAGCAATGAGATAACGGTCACAATTTTTTTTAAGCAAAGAGATGTTGATTGAGGGAAAGTATTGGCCAAGACATCAAACTGAACTCTTCAAAATAGTGTCTATCTAGTTGGGATCTTTTATGCTCACCCATGATAGGGTTTCAGTTTCATCCAAGAAACTAACTTCCAAGTTTGCTCTGTACTTGCTCAGCACCGGGATGGACTGTCACTCTGGAATTTTGTAATTGACTCACTAGAACAGGCCTTAAACCTACAACCTTCTGACTCCCTGGTAAGTGCTACCTGATCGACGTAAGGAAGTCAAAGATGACGTTCTGCAAGGCTGATGGCTGCCTATACCTGACCAAGAAAACCAGAGTGTTAAAAAGAAGTGAAGAAAGTGGAAAGATTGATTAGCGACAACAAAAATTCAACAAATGTAAATTTGATCCTCTTTTCTTTTTTTTTGAATTCACTCATGTAAACCCAAAAAAATCTAAATTAGATGGTAGGAAGTGGCAAATAACTCACAGAAACTAATGAATATGGAACAGCTTTAATCATCCACCCAACAAGTTTCGCTGCAGCACGTGAAATATTTTCATGCTTAGAAAGCTCCTGCATGAAAATAGAATTACTGTCATGTTTGTGAAATTATACCTTATTTATTCATTTAAAAGGTGAAATAGTCAACATTATAAATCATCAACATTCTCTTTATATTCATAGAACAAATATATTACACAGAAATAAGTTAAGTCTGAGTTTCATGTCACACCTGAAAAAAAAATTAGCACATCAATCACGAAGATGAAATATTTTGTATAAATTGCACCATTTCTCAAAACTCACACCAATTTCTTACTATACATCATTTTGTCTCCTTTTGTAAAACCATATAGTCAATTTTCTGATACTTCTGGTTCATGAAATAGGAAATGTACCAGGTACACACTTCATCTTAGTTGTACAACCTTAGCGATCTTCTTTGTACATCACTGCCTTGACATGGTGGAAATGGCTTGTGTGCTCTTAATCAATGTTGTCAGAAGCACCTTGCTCCGACTAGAACTATCCACGGAGGCAAGGTTAGGTTGGTGGGGGGGGGGCTGGTTAGTGGAGGTGCCAAACCAAGTGGAGCGGCATGGTGGCTCCGTGATTAGCACTGCTGCCTCACAGTGGAGATCCCCAGGTTCAATTTTACGTTCCAGTGACTGTCTGTGTAGAGTTTGTACACTCTCCCAATATCTGTGTGGGTTTCCTCCAGGTACTCCAGTTTCCTCCCAAGGTCCAAAAATGTGCATATTCGGTGGATTGCCACCACTAAACCACCCATAGTGTCCAGGGATTTACAATTTAAGTGAATTAGCAATGGGAATGCAAGAGTACAAGGACAGGGTAGGTGTGGGTGGGATGCTGCTCAGAGGGTTGGTGTGGACTTGATGTTTCATTACTGTAGGGATTCTAAAAAAAGTCCTTAAGCAAACAAAGGCTGCTTGTCTCACAAGCTCTGAAGGCAGAAGATGACTGTGAATACATTGTTGTCCCATTCATTTCAGCTCAACATAGTCACCAGCCTGCCAAAATCATGTGATGTGGAGCAATGTCCCAAGGTCCCCATATTAAATGTAATCATGTATAGGTTTCTACCAGGGTGCGTTTGTCAGGTTCGGAGGTGATGGTGGACAGTGATAGTGGTTCTGGGAGAACACAGTCAAGAATCTATCCACAGGCAACAGCTGCATGAAGGTTTGGGAACCTTCCTTTGGTCAATAACGATACTATGCCTTTAAGAACTGCATTTTGACCTGGTTTTATTTTAATGAAGAAAGGTTGAGACAGAGATGCTGAGTGGTCTGCTCAAAGCCAATAAAGTAAACAGCTTGTGAGGCCTTGGGCTTTTTTAAACAAAGTTGGAACAATAGGAGCAGTCTGAATGAGTGGGGTCAATCTCTCACAGAACCAGGATGTCCAGTTTTAGTTTTCAGCAATTCCTGGGATCTTGAAGCTAAACATGGAAGCTCTTATTCCTCTCTCTGTTACAGCTAAAAGCTGGAGTTCTGTTTCTGCTGCTAGAATGGCACGTGAGGCAATCTATTTTACTGAATTTGCCTTTGCCAAGGGTGTGCTTATGGGATGTTGCTATATCCAAACAGTTAATTACTAGTTTATATATCTTACAGAGTTACAGTGAAGCCAATTCTTTTATTCTAATTTGTCTGTTTTTTAGCAGTAGTGTAAAAATAAAATGTTTTTTTAAAGTTGAGTATTTTGACCAATCGAATTGCATCTGCAAAGCAAAGCCTTACAGGTTTGTTTTAAGATTTTAAATCTTTAAAGTGGAAAAAGTTACGGCCTAGGCTATCTTCTTCATATATTTTGAGGGGTTTGGTCTGGTCTATAACTGCCATTTTCAGGAGAGCTCCTGCTCAATCTAGATGGGGAAGAGGCTAGAGAAGATGCCATAAAGATAGGTTTTTCTCTTGCTTGGAAAACACATCCAATGGGATCACCACTTTTGTGGTCAAAGAAAGGGAACATTTCATTTTGCAACTTGAAACTTCAAAACACTCCGCATAATCTCTAAAGGAACCTTCCAGAAAGAAGAAGTGCAACAGTATCAAGTAAATTACTAAGACTCCAAGTGGACATTGTTGCATGGTGAGATCTGCAGCTCAGGGGAGGGGGAACTGAAGGAACAAGTCAGCGAAGAAAACCTATGAGAAAGGTAAGAATGATCGTGACCCTTGTAATAGTTTTGCCATCCACAATAGGATCATGGATACATTGCCAGAGTTATTAAATTGTATAAATAAAACATTCAGGACACTTGCACTCAAACCCTTGACTGGGATCAAGATGCTAAGCAAAAGCTTTGTTCTGACCTTGAAGAAGTTCTCTATGTTAATCTTGAAAAAAAACTCTTCTAAGGATCTTTGATGCCAGGATTGGCCTTGCCTTTGATTCTGGAGAGGAACTAAAGATGGACAGCTAATGTAAATGGTGTCCTCACAGACTGCTTAACATGGCCTCATTAAAACAAAACAAAAAGCCAAAGAACTGCAGTTGCTGGAAGTCTGAGTGATTGCTTTGTCGAACACCTACGTTCTGTATGTAAATATGACCCTGAGCTTCCAGTTGTCTGCCAATATATTCCCTGGCCAATAACTCTGTCTCAGGTTTGCTGCAGTGCTCCTGTGTAGGTCAGTGCAAGTTGGAAGGACAACACCTCATTTTCCACTTGGCTATTGTATAACCTTCAGGACTCAATAAAAAATTCAATAATTTTAGACATTGAGCACCTTCTCCCATGTCCTTACCCCACCCCTCACACAGAAGGCCTTGTCATCACATTGACTGCTACTACATTGACTGTTGTCAGCTGCAAAGGGACTTAGATATGATGCAGAGCTGGGCTGAGGAGTGGCAGATGGAGTTCAACCCTGTCAAGTGTGAGGTTGTCCATTTTGGAAGGACAAATAAGAATGCGGAATACAGGGTTAACGGTAGGGTTCTTAGTAAGGTAGAGGAGCAGAGGGATCTTGGGGTCTATGTTCATAGATCTTTGAAAGTTGCCACTCAGGTAGATAGAGCTTGTAAGAAGGCCAATGGTACATTAGCGTTCATTAGCAGAGGGATTGAATTCAAGAGTCGTGAAGTGATGTTGCAGCTGTATAGGACCTTGGTAAGGCCACATTTGGAGTACTGTGTGCAGTTCTGGTCGCCTCATTTTAGGAAAGATGAGGAAGCTTTGGAGAGGGTGTAGAAGAGATTTACCAGGATGTTGCCTGGAATGGAGAATAGGTCGTACGAGGATAGGTTGAGAGTGCTAGGCCTTTTCTCATTGGAACGGCAAAGGATGAGGGGTGACTTGATAGAGGTTTATAAGATGATCGGGGAATAGATAGAGTAGACAGAGACTTTTTCCCCGGGTACAACAGAGTGTTACAAGGGGACATAAATTTAAGGTGAAGGGTGGAAGGTATAGGGGTGATGTCAGGGGTAGGTTCTTTACCCAGAGAATGGTGGGGGCATGGAATGCGCTGCCTGTGGGAGTGGCAGAGTCAGAGTCATTGGTGACCTTTAAGCGGCAATTGGATAGGTACATGGATAGGTGCTTAAGCTAGGACAAATGTTCGGCACAACATCGTGGCCCGAAGAGCCTGTTCTGTGCTGTATTGTTCTATGTTCTATGTACAAGCAACCCATTGTCAGATTCTAATTGTCCCCATTAGCAGTTATTCCTTGCATCACCTCCCCACCCCATCTTCAGCATATATATGAATCTTTTCCTAGCCACAATCAGTTCTGAAGAAGGGCCACTAGACCTGAAACATTAATTCTGCTTTCTCTCTACAGATACAGACAGACCTACTGAGTTTTTCCAGCAATTTTCTTTTGTTTCTCATTATAACAAAGAGAAGCATGAACACAAAACCACATGGGGGCATTTGAGATCAAAGCATTGACACCTCCTGGATTCTGTCTTTGTTAGAGTCCAACATCGAAATGATTTCTGGGTCACTCTATTCATGCAAGGGCCTGATACCTACTGAACAGGTCCTCGATAGTGAACCTTTCCCTAGCACAAAGGCTCAAGTGTAGATCAGAATTTCAAAAGTAACTCACAACCAATCTGGAAAATATTTGCACATCCAAATCAATTTCAGATCAATGGGATCAAATGAAGCCAGCTGTACGGGATTTCTGTTTCGAACCATTGATTTGGATTAGATTAGATTCCCTACAGTGTGGAAACAGGCCCTTCGGCCCAAACAGTCCACACCGACTCTCCGATGAGTAATCCACCCAGACCCATTTCCCTAACACTATGGGCAACTTAGCATGGCCAATTCACTTGGCCTGCACATCTTTGGATTGTGGGAGGAAACCGGAACACCCAGAGGAAACCCACACAGACACGGGGAGAATGTGAACTCCACACAGACAGGTGCCTGAGGCTGGAATTGAACCTGGGACCCTGGTGCTGTGAGGCAGCAGTGCTAACCGCTGTGCCACTGTGCCATCCGTAACATTTCTAATACCGTTAACAGGCCTGGATTGATAAAAATGATGCAGAAATATGTGACCACCTAGAACAAAACCAAACTGCCTTGTTTCACTGCCTGGCAGGCCAACTAAAGATTGCAAGTCAAGACGACACCATTCCAAGTGCTCAGGATAGATAACCAGCGACAAAATCAAACCATAAACAACCAGTGGTGGGAAGACATCCTGCTATGTCCAAATGTATCCTGACCATTGTGGTTACCAAAGGTTTGTTTTTGAAGGCACCAACACTATATATGGACCAAAATCAAATGGACAAGCACTTCTCTTCCTGAAAATGATTATCCTATTCACCAACTCTGAAAAGAACAACTCCTCTATTGTGAACCCACACTGGCAGCTGTGGCTATGATACAAATAATGGATGAACCACTGTCAATGGAAGAGCTGCAATCAAACAGATGAAAATCCTGTGGTCTTGATAGTATTCCAGCTGAGGTCTTCAAAGCTACTACCTTTTTTGCTCACATCAAGATAGTATGCATGCATCTTAGGAGTGTGGGAGGTTCCTACCCCCAGTGATGGCATACATCTTCAAAAAAGGAGATAAATCAGACCAAGGAAACTATGGAAGCCCTTCAGTGTTGTCCTTGGCAAGAACAATCCTGACACACATTGTCCTGGATTACCTATTGTGTGGCTGAGAAATTGCTGCCTGAGTCACAGTGTGGACCTTCCAAAAAAATCTCTGACACAGTCTTTTTGACCAGGAAAACCCAAGGAAAATGTCAACAAAAAAATCCCGCCACTGCTCAGCGAGGCGCCAACAGGCATAGATTTTAGTCTTGAATGCAATGGGCTTCTGAGTGGCACCTTTGCTGCATGTGCCTACGTTTGCATTGCAGCTAGTGAAACGAGGCCCACAAGATTCCTGACCAGCTGCCCCTTCCCAAAGGGATACGTTGCCGTTCAGTCATGGAAAATCTACACTCAATTTTCCAATTGCAACTGCTCTCGGTGAGACCACCACTGGTGTGGCCTCAGAATCCCTAAATTTAACAAAGTCCTTTCAGCTGCTGAAATTTGCTACTCTGCTTAAAAAGGTAAAAAATAAATTTCCAATCATTCCATAGCAAAAGGAGAGCAAGAGGAATGGGACTCAGTTACAGCCCTGGGCAATCCCACTGCTGGGACAGCACTGGAGTCTCAGAGAGAACTGCCAAGGGCCACAGGTGAGGGTAAGGCACACCCCAATGATACCAGGCTCTACTACACGTACTGCTGATTTGTGGATTAAAATAAATATCACTTGTTGAATAAAAATAAACAGTGCTAAACATGACCAAATCCCCTGAAGGAATCACCAACATTTCTAGCCAAAAGATAATCAACAAATGCTAGATATTAATGCATTCCTTCTCCATTATAATCTTTTTACTTAAAAGTAGTTCTGCTGGGCAGAGGGCAAAGTTTTTAGTAGTTAACACATTTAAATAACCTTTTGCTGCAAGTTTCCAAACAAAGTCACCTCAAAGTGACTTTGCACTCCAAGCATTAACTTTCAAATCAAAACTACTAACTTGTATCTTTCCATCTCCAGTCTACTCTTGACAAAATTATGATTCGCATAGCAAAGCCAAATCCCAAATCTGAACCATGGATACCCTTAAACAGAGGGTCACACGTTGGAGCTGGAATCTTTACTAATCTTTTGCACTCAGCTACCATCACAGGGAGAGATGTGTCAATTCTTGATTATGGGTATTATCAACCAAGCACTCTGTGTTGGGCAGGATGGTTAAAATAACAGCATCTCCTTGTTGTATTTGGTATCAACATCTTTCTGCAGCAAATTATGACATTGTACTGTCAGAAGGTCAGTCTTATCCTGCCATCCAGCCCCATCAGGAAGTATAGAAGAGGAAAAGAAATAAAACAGCTCGCATTTGCAGAGCATCTTTCACAACATCAGGACAACCCAAGGGCCTTACATCCAATTAATTACTTTCAAAATGTTAGAATGTAGAAAAATATAGTAATCCAGTTGTGTAAGACAAGCAACAGGGAGATAAATGACCAGATATTCTGTCTTACAGATATTGGTTGAGATTGAAATATTGGCCAGGAAGAGAGACTGAGAGAACCTTTCTACTCCTCTTCAAATAGTGTTAAAGGATCTTTTATGTCCACAAGAAAGGACAGAGTCTTGACTGAATTACTCATTTGTAAGTCAGCACCCTGGCAGAGCAGCACTCCTTCAATATTGCCTTTCTGTTCTTTCAGCAAGCACAATATCAAATGCAATATCTTTAGGGGCAGAGTGAGGGATTTATGTAAGATTAACATGTTTCCACCACCCCTCTATTTCCCAGTCCAAAAGGAAAACAGAATATGATTTAAGATCTGTTAATGGATGGGAAAAGAAATTTGTAAAAATGCTGCAAATCATTATGTTTGGAAAAGAACATGATCATAAATATATTTAAATATTATAAGATTTATAGTTTCTGTCAACTTTTCCATTCTAAATGCCTGTGTCTGTATGTATAATGGAAACCACCAATGTAAACATGTCACACTGTAATTGCATCACCATTCCTGTCACCCTTCGCTCCCCCCCCTCATCCCCACCCCAAAGAACGTCTGCATCACCCACCAATACAGGGAGAGACTTAACAGTGTGATAGGTTTACCTCGGCTTCTCCCATCAGAAAATGCTGACATGGAATTTATGACATTGATCCCAAACTAGCAGAAGGTGCTACTTGAAGGTGGACTGAATTGCATCACTATGCTCTAGTTCAGTTTCTTACACAATAACACCACTCCAGTTGATAAGTATACTTAACCCTTCAAAGGTTTTAATCCTTTATGAGCAGCATCTCAAGAGATTGTCTTGGACTACACAGTAACTCCAGCCACCAGTGGGAACTGCCCAAGTTATTTACCTGCCTTGGAGTTGCCAGATGTAATATGATTTGATTTGATTTATTATTGTCATATCTACCTAGGTACAATTAAAAGTTTTGTTTTGTGCAGTACAGGCAGATCATAGCGTACAAAGTACATAAGGGTAATAGAACAGAGTGAGGAATACAATGTTACAGTTGTAGAGAAGGTGCACAAAGAGTGAGATCAATATTAAACTTGAAAGTTGAGAGATCCATTCTTAAGTTTAATAACAGTGGGAAAGATGATGTTCTTGAATTGGTTGGTCCATGTGTTGATGTTTTTGTACCCTCTACCTAACAGAACAGGTTGGAAGAGACTATATCCGGGACGGGAGGGGTCTTTGATGATGTCAGTTGCCTTTCCAAGGCAGTGAGAAGTATAGGTGAAGTCAATGGATGGAAGGTCAGCTGGCGTCATGGACTGGGCTGTATTCACAGCTCTCTGTAGCTCCTTATGGTGCTCAGCAGAGCAGTTGCCATACTAAGCTGTGATGCTTCTGGATAGAATGCTTTCTACGGTGCATCAAAAAATATTTGAGAAAGTCTCTAAGAACACATTGAATTTCCTTAGCCTCCTGAAGTTGAGGCACTGTTGTGCCCTCTTGACCATTGTATCAATATGGGTGTACCAGGACATTTGTTTGTGATTGTCATTCCTGGAAACTTGACACTCTCAACCATCTCCACTTCAGCTCCCTAAAAGTAGATAGCAGCATGCCCTCCACCTTGCTTTCTGAAGTCAATAATCAGGTCTTTCATTCTGCTGATGTTGAGGGAGAGATTGTTATCTTTATACCACACCATCAAGCATTCTATCTCTTTCCTGTCTTGTCATTGTCTGAGATCCAGCCTACAACAGAGGTGTCATCAGCAAACTTGTAGATGGACTTAGGATGATATTTGGCTACCCAATCCCAAATGTAGAGAGAGTACAGTAGGGGGCTGAGTACCCAGTCTTGTGTGGTGGTGTTGAGGATTGTCATGGAAGAGGTACCAATCTGTGGGGCAGGAAGTCAAGGAGCCAGTTGCAGAGGGTGGAGCAGAGACTGAGGTCTCAGAGTTTGGAGATTAGCTTCCCACCCTACCTCCTGCAAAAATGCCATCCCGTATTCCCAATTCCTCCGCCTCCGCCATATCTGCTCCCAGGAGGATCAGTTCCACCACAGAACACACCAGATGGCCTCCTTCTTTAGATGCCCTCCAACGCATCTCGTCTACATCCTGCACCTCCGCCCTCAGACCCCACCCCTCCAATCATAACAAGGACAGAACGCTCCTGGTGCTCACCTTCCACCCAACAAACCTTCGCATAAACCAAATCATCTGCCCACATTTCCGCCACCTCCAAATGGGCCCCACCACCAGAGATATATTTCCCTCCCCACCCCTTTCCGCCTTCTGCGAAGACCGTTCCCTCCGTGACTACCTGGTCAGGCCCACGCCCCCCCGACAACCCATCCTCCCATCCTGGCACCTTCACCTGCCACTGCAAGAATTGCAAAACCTGCGCCCACACCTCCTCCCACACCTCCATCCAAGATCCTAAAGAAGCCTTCCACATCCATCAAAGTTTTACCTGCACATCCACCAATATTATTTATTGTATCCGTTGCTCCCGATGCGGTCTCCTCTACATTGGGGAGACTGGACGCCTCCGAGTAGAGCGCTTTAGGGAACATCTCTGGGACACCCGCACCAATCAACCACACTGCCCTGTGGCCCAACATTTCAACTCCCCCTCCCACTCTGCCGAGGACATGGAGGTCCTGGGCCTCCTTCACCACCGCTCCCTCACCACCAGACGCCTGGAGGAAGAACGCCTCATCTTCCGCCTCGGAACACTTCAACCCCAGGGCATCAATGTGGACTTCAACAGTTTCCTCATTTCCCCTTCCCCCACCTCACCCCAGTTCCAAACTTCCAGCTCTGCACTGTCCCATGACTTGTCCTACCTGCCTATCTTCTTTTCCACCTATCCACTCCACCCTCCCCCTGACCTATCACCTTCATCCCCTCCCCCACTCACCCATTGTACTCTATGCTACTTTCTCCCCTCTCCCACCCTCCTCTCATTTATCTCTCCACCTTTCAGGCTCTCTGCCTGTATTCCTGATGAAGGGCTTTTGCCCGAAACGTCAATTTTACTGCTCCTCGGATGCTGCCTGAACTGCTGTGCTTTTCCAGCACCACTCTAATCTAGACTATGGTTGGAATTATAGTGTTGAAGGAAGAGTTGCAGTCAGTGAGTAGGAGTCTGACATAGGTATCCTTCTTATCCAGATGTTCCCTGGATTGGTGTAGGGCTGGGGAGATCAGGTCTGCTATAGACCTGTTAATTGGTAGGCGAATTGCAAGGGATCAAAGCAGGCTAGGAGACTACAGTTGGTATGAGCCATGATTAATTGCTCGAAGCACTTCATGCTTATGGAGATCTGAGCCACTGGGGAGTGGGCATCGAGGCATGCTGCATGAGTTTTCCTTGGTACTGGGATGGTGGTAGTCTTCTTGAAGCAGGTGGAGACCTCAAATTGTAGTAAGATGAGTTTAAAGATGACAGGGAATACTCCCGCCAGCTGGTCCACACAGAATCAGAGTGCGTGGCTGGACAATCCATCCGGGCCAGTGGCTTTCATAGGTTCACTCTCAATAAGGTCAATCTGACATCTGCAGCGGTGACTGAGGGAACAGATACAGCTGGGCCTGTTAGGGCAGGTGACATGGTTTTGCTGACCTTCTGTTTGAAGTAAGCGTATAATGCACTGAGCGCAGAGGGAGGGATGTATTTTTACCTGCTCTGCACTGCTTCCCTTTATAGTGCATTATGTCATGTAAGCCTTGCCACAAATGGCGGGTGTCCATGTTAGTTTGGGTCTCTAGCTAAGTCCAGTATTGCCTCTTGGCATCTCTAATGGCCCGACGCAGGTTGTATCTGGGTTTCTTGTAAAGATCAGGGTTGTCCGACTTGAACACTACTCACCTGGACTTCAGTAGGTCACGGATCTCCCGATTCATCCATGGTTTCCGTACAGGGAATACTCAGATTAACTTCTTTGGCATGCAGTCTTCCACACATACGCTAATGGAGTCTGCAACAGCAGTGGCATACTCATCCAGGTTGATCTTGAAGTTCTTGAATATGGACCAGTCTACCGATTCTAAGCGGTCCCATAGAAGCTCTTCTGCTGCCTCAGAACAGCATTGTACTACTGAGCTGGTGTTAAGGATCTCCTCTCAAGCCTAATACAATTTTTAAAAATTAAATGGGCATGTTGCAGCCTGATGATGTTAAACAAAAATCACATGACACCAGGTTATAGTATAACAGGTTTATTTGGAAGTAGAAGCCTTTGGAGTGCTACAAAAGCTTGTACTTCCAAATTAACCTGCTGGACTATAACCTGGTGTTGTGTGATTTTTAACTTTGTACACCCCAGTCCAACACTGGCTCCTCCATGTCATAGCCTAATGATACCATTGGATCTGCAATTTTAATTTGCTGACCTGATTGGGAAGTCTATTTAATGTTGGGGAAAAGAATCTATAGACAGTAACAGGCCTGAACAGGAGCAGGAATGTTTCCCCATGACCTGGCATGACAACGTTAAGCGTCTCCTGCTGAAGACTCATCCTCCCCTCCCTCTCCCTCACTATCCTCCTGCCCTTACTGCTCCAGGAGAGTCCCAGCAGCCAATCCTGACAGCAACTTGGGTTACCTGGTGTTCGACCAATTTCCACCCAAATTGGACAGAAAATCAATGTTGGGACTCCATTCAGGCCAGCAAGTTAAAAATGGCCTGGAACTGCAGACATGCTTCTAACTGCAAAGAAAATAACTCACAGCTGAAATTGGACCTCTGACCCTCTCAGACACTGTTGTTTGTATGAAAGGACTTGTACTCAGTTCATTCTATTTCTGGAGGTAGCTGACCTGCTCTCCTTCCTGTCAGTCTGCTTACTTTGCACAAAGTAGCAGCACATGCTACTGCAAATCTCCCTCTCACTGCAGGGTCTGGTCAAAGATTGTCTTCGCATTGTTTCATGTTGAACTGCTTTGCACAAGCTCAAGTCATCTGATGTTCACTGCAATCTCGTTTAACCGCATGCTTAGAATCCTAAAACAAAAGAAAATGGACTTTGCTGTCTGTGTTAAACCCGAGGCGATGGAATTTACCACAGAAATAAATCTGAATCTTATGAGGATTTGTAAAGGTCACTTTTATGAGATCTCGTATCTCTAGTTAACATTCTACATTCCCCATGTTGCTGGTTTAACATCATGGTCCAGATGAGTGCCTTTGACTTGTCCTGAGCTTGTTGATGCGATTATTCATTTTGGTCAGGAAATGGACACTGAGGCGATCAAAAACACACATGGGATGTTTACAACTTTTAACAAGCTGCTGACTTCATTAGCAGTCACACGTCAGGCAGCATTACCCCATAACCAGCGGTGTGACTTACACTTAGCCGTCGACCACTCACCGCCAGATTTATGTGGCACAGCCTGGATGGGAATTCAACCCCCCACTGAGGTCATATGCAGAATACATACACTGTAAATTCATGGTCGACATTATATCAGTGAGTGTAATTAGCCTTGTAAATCCCAGAAAGCTGCCTTTGACAGCTATGCTGAATGCTTGCAATGTTTTACGTTAGTGATCTAAGCTTAACATAAAACCGTACCTTGGGCAAACCGCAAGCATTCTGTAGCTACCTCAGAGCTCCTGAATTATGAGAGTTTTTCATTTGCTCCATTTTGATTCACCAACAGGGTGGAAATTTGACTGATGACCACGCATTTTAAACAACCAACAGTTGAAAGCAGCTCAAAGGGCTCTCTGCTGCCGTTTGGTCTTTCCACTACCACTACCAGCCTTCCCCTTACACCCCGCCACTGCCCTGCCCCACCCAGCAATTAGCTCAATACATGGATCAATCCTCTGCTGGTCACTATTTTATGGACTGACATACATAGCTTTAAAGTTTCTCTCTGGCTCAATTTTAGAAGAGCACAACAAGGTCAGCTACATTTGGAGGCACTCCCCGAAGTTTCCAGCTCCTGCTGACCTGATTTCCCTCAGCCAGCCTTTATGCATTCTCTCAATATTTTTATTACCAATAAACAAAATGCTGCCTGGAAGTGGGAAGAAGGCAAACAGTTTTCTTTTTAAGTTGCCCTGACAATTTTCTTCTCATTCTTTCACTCACAGCAATTAATTTTTAATTTGTGGAGACTCTGGGGCAAGTTGGAGGGTTGGTGACAATAGAAAAATGGCCTCTGAGCAGCATGTTCCCCACTTACATTCAGCGCCTGAACTTGTGACTGAAGTGCCTGGGATCCTGAACACAGAACTCAGATTATGCTGCACTACACGCCCAATGGACTACCCCTGTTTCACAGATGGGATGGAATTAATTGTCCTCCCCCAAAGTGGGGTTGATGCTGTGGTAGCAGTAGGTAATTAAGTTGGCCAAGATGGTGCTAGGTTTCACATGTCTGGAAGAGAGGGATTGTGGAAGGCCTTCTCATTCTGCTGCAAATTGAAGACATTAAGTGGGCTATTGATGCAGTGCAGTCTCAGTGCAGCACCACTGGTATCCACCTTGAAGCGGGCTGGGACCTCACAATGTGATTGGTCTAACCAGGTGTTTAAAAGGTTGACAAAATTTGGTAAGGTAGGTACACAGAATGAAAGAACTGAGTACACTAGGGATTTCACACCCTGGAAAGATGGCAGATGAAATGTTAACTGCTGTGCATCATTACTGAATCTTGCAGTGAGAGGTAGAAACTGATGGCTCATGAAGCCACCCACTAACATCAGAAGGTGGCTGTCAGAGATAACGTGAATTCATGATGTGGGTGGGGAAGACTATAGAGGCTTTAACTTTCCTTGAGGACCCAGTAGAACACCACTACTCATCCATGTCTTACGTAAGAAAAGGATTTTTGAAAGTCTTGTCATAGCAATTCCATCAGCTTCCAGCAGGAAAAAACGGGCAACCTACTCAATAGCTAGTTAAAAGACCAAAGGCCTTGTATAAATTGTATAGATTCGTAGTCATCAATGGGACTCCTAGGAGTAGAGGCTACATCAGCTGCCAAAACAAACAGTATTCATATTGCAGATTGTGGAAATAGACAATACCTTTTTGTATCATTGAACGCACACCATTCCTGCTGATCAGTGAAGGGTTAAAACTAGGCTTGACATGCCTGATTACTGGAGTCACAAGGCACAAGTCTGACACAAAACTGGTGAAAAATTCCAGTTAAAAATAAATCTAACTCAAGGATATAATAAATATTGATGGCAGCTCAAGAGGTATAATTAGTCAATTACTGCCTTCAGGATACAGATGTAACCTCAAACCTTCAATAGGACTTTCACCTTTGGTTGCTATAATGAACTCTCATTGACCCTTTGCCAATAGTTCACTATTGTATCTGGCAACTCCGGCTCATATTTCTATACCACACATTTCAGCTCAATAACTGCATCTATTTACATGTAAATCTAATATAGTTAGATTTTAAATAGTTTGGTTCCATAACAACCTTCTGCAGAAATGAGTTTCTCATATCCTAATTCCTCAGTTAGAATAACACATTATAATAAAGCGTTGCAAAGTTCACAGAAGCGTTATAAACTGCAGTTTGACACTAGGCTAAATCACATGACATGAGAACCAATGGCCTAAAAGCTTGGTCAAAAAGCATCTTAAAAGTGGAAAGCCATAGAGAGGTTGAGAGTTTAGTGAAGGAATTCCAGGGCTTAGGGCCATCAATCATGGAGCAATCAAAATGGGGATGTTCAAGAGGTCAGAATGGGAAGAATGCAGATAGCATGGAGAATTGTGGAGCTAATGTTTCCATTAGTAGGAGAGATTAGGACACAAGGTCACAGCCTTAGAATAAAAGGAAGACCTTTTAGAATGGAGATAAGGAGAAACTTCTTCAGCCAGAGAGTGGTGAATCTATGGAATTCAATGTCACAGAAGACTGTGGAGGCCAGGTCTTTGAGTATACTTAAGACAGAGGTGGATAGGTTCTCGATTGTCAAAGGTTATGGGGAGAAAGTGGGAGAATGGTGTCGAGAAACCTATCAGCCATGATTGAATGGCAGAGCAGACTTGATGGGCTGAATGGCTTAATTTCTGCTCCTATGTTTTATGGTCCTATAATATCTCTTCACCTCTTTATACCATTAAAACCTTACATAAAAATACTTCAATTAAATTGCCTATTGAAGTACTCTGCTGAAGTATGACAAGATTTCATCACAACTGTAGCTTTCCACTACTAGCGTCAATCTAGTGTGTATTTGTGCGTGTGCATGTGCATGCACGTGTGAGTGAGAGAGAGAATGTCCCTTCAGTAAACAGTTGCTGAAGAAACAGTGCCCTAACTAGACCCCCCATTACAAAAACAAAAATGCGTGGATGCTGGAAATCTGAAATAAAAATAGAAAATATTGGAGACATTCAGCAGATCTAGTGGCACATGAAGAGAAAGAAACAGAGTTAATGTTTCAAGTCTGCATACTTCCATCAGAACCCTGTTGCGGCCTTATATAATGTATTTACATCTTGGTCTTTCACTCTTCTGCTTCTGCTTATGAAACCCAAAATGCTCCTAGCCTTTTCCTTTGTGGCTTCAGCACTCGTGTGCCCATTTGCAGAAATTCTGTATTGAAACACATAGCTGTCTTTGATTTGCCCATCAGATAACAAGGTAGGGTTCCAAACCTCTACAAAACTACCTGAGTAGCCAGGTATTAAAGGTTAATTTCTCGGGTACTAATGTGATCACTGATAAGCTGCCAAATTCTGGTTGAAAAATGCGGGCTAATCTTTATGTTTCAATTTTTTTATCAAATCATTTTTGTTCATTACTTCTAGAAATAATTGACATAGGAAAAAAAGGCTGTTTGCAAAATGCTGTTAAGAATCATTCAATCAGACAATGATTTTAAATTGGCAAGGGAAGATGGTGTACAATGTGGATGGGCACGCTGGACAAGTGACAGGAGTTGTGGGGGGGGAGGGACAGCAGATGGAGGCAAGTTATAACAGCTTCAGGAATATGTCCAAACAAAGTTAGCCATTTATGCTAAGGGAATATCTTTTATAACGTACACCTTTTATCCACACTGGTTTTAAAAACCAATGGCAGCCTTTAGTTATACAGAGGAACCTCGATTATCTGAAGATCACGGGTGGGGAATATTTCGCTTGGTTAATTGAATTTTGGATAATCAAATGCCGGACAACATAATTTAGCCAAGCATTGGGACTTTGCAATCTTGCTGCATAATCCCATATTCGGATTATCAAATGCCGCATAATTGAGGTTTCTCTGTACTGAGTTAGTTCTGATTCACAGAGTTAGAAATGGAATGTGATGTGAAAATTGGCTTCAGCATCCAGGGGATAGGAAGCTGGAAAGCTAGCTGGGATTTCACCTCCTGATCATTATGTGGACACCCTGTGAGAACCAACTTCAACTGTAATATGCCAGGCAGGTGGCCCAATGAATCCTGACTTTGAAGTTTCTAATACCATGATGTTCACCTATCGCACCATGCCCACTGACTCACACTGGGTTCTAGTCACTAGAAATTCAAGTATACACATGAACAAAAATAAATTAATACTGCTTCACAATGGGGTTGAATTATGCAGCCCACGCCATGACAATAAATAATAACCTTTATGCTACTTAATATAGTCTCTCTGTACAAAATTCCATATTTTAATTTTCTAATATAACCTTTATAGATATAAGATGACGAACAGTGAAATCCCACTCCAAAGGGAGTGCGATGTTTAAAGGGAAGATTAGTAACATATTATTTTCAAGACTAAATGGGTGCACGTTACTATTTTTATTCATGGCGTGTGTAATTGTAGCGTTGAATTGCAGAAAGCAAAATAAAAGTGAAATGTCTCATAAATCAGAATCTGCCACTTTTAACTTGATATAAAGGCTAATTAAAACTTAATTCACTTCGTTGCTTGGGCAAGTTTAATGAAAAGTTGTAGCTCCAGCATTGGAATGTATTAGCGGTAGTTCATGACAAGATCATGGTGCAAGCAGAACATCAAAGGGCAACACTTCTTATCAGCCAAATGTGGGCAGTTCCTATATGCACACCATAGATAGGGAGGCAGTTTGCTTCTGAACTGGCAGCACAGTTTCATCTGGTGTTCTGGCATGATACTTTCTGGGTAGGATTTAATTCTACAGATAAAAATGTAAAAGGAAGAAATCAAATCAGGTAAGCATTCATTAACATTCAACTCTTTGGTTTCTTCATGTCTTCTTTCCTTCTTCACTGACTCCTATTGGGGCATAAATCTAAGCTGCTGACTGGTATCTTGCTCAAGTGGCCAATGTGAGCCCACACTCTGTACTGGTCAGATATTCAATGTTGGACAACTGGTCTGCAGACATAGGTAAAAATAATGACTGCAGATGCTGGAAACCAGATTTTGGATTAGTGGTGCTGGAAGAGCACAGCAGTTCAGGCAGCATCCGAGGAGCAGCAAAATCGACGTTTCGGGCAAAAGCCCTTCATCAGATGAAGGGCTTTTGCCCGAAACTTATTTTTTGCTGCTCCTCGGATGCTGTCTGAACTGCTGGTCTGCAGACATATCAGATTCACAAAACAAAGGGGCAGCTTGAAGCAACTTTCATCTTTTGCTAGGAAGTGCAGCTAGTTTTTTTTTTCCCCTTCAGGAATTTAAACTCTATGGGTAGGAAGTTAGTTATCCATTAGTGCTGTTTCTCAAGTGTAGACAGTGATGTGGCCACAAAGCGTACCCAAACAGAGAGCTTTGAGATGATCACAACTGGGCTTCTGACTCAAAGGACTTACTCTAAATAATTTCCTGAAAGGATTCTAAAACAAGTGTTAAGTCCTTGTCAACATACTTAAGGGACCAAACATCTGTTTTGGGTGGTGGCAGTGATGTCTGAAAAATTGCCCCACCCTGTTGTACTCCAGGTGCAACAATGCATTAAACACAATCTAATTCTTTTGCACTCTCTTATTTAATAAACATCTGGAATAATTTATCGGGGTAATAAAGGCAGTAAAGACAATGCTGATCTGAGAGGGCTGGAGTAAGAGCTTTGGAGAGTTCAATGGGTTTTCTCATACTTTGCATTTTTTCATGTTCTAATTGCAAAGACGATACCACTGCCCAACTGGGATCCAATTTAGATCCTCTTGGGTTTGCAAGGCTCAGTATGTATATAATCTTGAAAAAAACCTGCAAAACATAGTGATTATAAAATTATAGCATTCAACTGGAGAAGTGAGTCCCATATTTCCAAAGACAACGGTGTAGCACAAATAACAAGTTCTGAAGGGAGTTTCATTCAGCAAGAGTAGACTAGAAGGGGTACACACTTTCTGCGGCATGAGTAGGGAAGAGACACAGTCAAACATCTACAATCAAGTTATCTACAGCACTGGCAGATTTTTAATTGGACTTCTGCATAAAATAACAATTAAATACTCTTGCAAATGAAGACAAAAGGCACATTTTAACAGAACTCACTGCAGGTTCAAAGAATTTTTTTAACAACTCATGCAACTGAACAGTAAAAAAATGGTTATCTAGAATTAGTACAGTGAGTAATAAATGTAAATGACAGAAATTTGGAGGTAATGTCTTTTTGAACTATTCCCTTAAGGCCATACTGTGAAAAAAAATCCTAAATGTAGATACCAGGCTAATGTACTTCAACCTGCAATTAGTACATTACTGGAACCATTACCCACTTAAACAATAGCATCAGATGCAGTCCTTGTAGTCTCATTAGAATTTTAAGGGTTATGTGGTTTACTAGCATTGTGTTACTGCTTTGAGTTTGCAATTAGTAAATATAAACCAGCAGGGTGGCTAGTCATGTCATGCTAAAGGTGTGTAAAATATTAAAATTACAAAATTTAATTTTTATTTGCAAGTAGGCAGTTTAAATGCCATTCTTGTAGCCATTGCAGCTTCATTTAATTAAGATTGCTGAACCACTTAAGAAAACATCAAAGGGCCAAAAGTCATTCTAATAAGGCACCAAACACAATTACTGTAATAATGATAGACCTCTAAATCTATTCCAGAGACTTTTAAAATATACTATATTCATGTCAAATGTCTTACTGGCATGAGAGCTTTTCAATCTATTCTGAGGAAAATTAAGAACAGACATGGAACAACCAGTCCAGCATTAAAGACTCAGAACATTTTAAAAGTCTCAAAGGAGGTATAAAGTGCTTTTATAAATATTTCAGAAGTACAATCATTTAAACGGTGTTATTATCTATTGCTCTGTTAGCTCTCTAATACCACTACTTGAAGTTGGTGAGTGTTATTTAGCAATTGTTGCAAATCGATTTCAGTAATTTTATAAACAGCCTTAAGCAATGGTTGATTTTCTACCTGTTGCCAAGCAACTGCTGCAATGCATAGTCATCTATATAAATCATTACATTCGGTTGGAACAAACATTGATCTCCTTGTACATTTTAATTAAATCATAATATTCTTCCCAGATTCAAAAAAGTACTACAGATTGCTGTATACAAACCGAGTAAGAACACTCTTAAAACAATTCAATGTCTTAAGGCAAAGAGAGAGATTAAAATATTTATAACAGGGCCAAAGAAGCAGTAAATAATTGCTTTCTGCACCTATATGTAGATGTTATCGAGCGTATATTTGCTGATTTTACAGGTCCCACGTCATTTCTCATTTTCAAGAAGGTAGTCAGTTTTAAGTCCCATATGAAATGGAAACATATCAACGGTTTCTAATATGTTTATGTCCCCAGATAGTGGTGCATAAAATATTTCCACAAGAGGTACATTACTACATAAACAACTGTACAATCTGACAATGAATAGAACCTAAATCTTTTCCAACAAAACATTTTACGAGGTCAAACAGTTCCCTGCCTCATTCTATCATCAGATAGCTGTGAGTTTGATGTGTGAGATGTTGAGGCCTTAAACAGTGCTAAAAGGTGATTAGTCATAGTTTTGAAAACAAAAAGAACTGTGCATTTCAATGTTTGATTGATAATGCATATTTCTGAGCTAAACAGAGAAAGTATGAAACATTCTCCAACCTCTAGACTCCAGAATTGAAAATGTCCAAGTTAGCCTATGCCTTGACCTTCTGAGCGTCAATGAAATTTTGAGGAAAATGAAAAAAGACAATTGTTGCAAGTAAAATTATCATATATATTAAAGAAAAAGTATCTCTGTCATTTTTTTGTTCTTTTCTCTCAAAACAGTCACAAAAATGGCCACACACAAACTATGCATAAGAAGCTTTTGAAACACTTAAGTTTAATTGTACCCTTGCTATATAAGGCTCAGCCCATTTAAAAATGTCCCCATCAATCCAAAAGCTATTATTTTCCTTTGCTGTTTATCTCCGTCCTGTTTAAAACATCATTGCAGTCAGTTGCCCTTATTGTCAAACATACCAATCTGAGACTGTTTGAATTACTGAGTGAGGGATATTCTTTTTGCCAGCTCCTGTCCCCTCCAGGCATTGCAGGGAAGTATTATAGGGCAGTCCTTACCTTGGGAATTAGCCTGCAAGACCCCTATGCTGTCATCAAACTGCATAGATTTGATGTTGAGTGACGCCAAGATGCATTCTTTGTCCTGCAGCGAACAATCGTCGATATTGTTCTGATTGGCTGATAGAATAACACACATGTCGCAGAGGTTGATGTTGACAGCCCTTAAATCAGCTCGACATAATGGCGTACCCTTCAGCGAATAAAAAATAGAAAAACAAATTAAAGATCAAGACTGCAGCTATGGGACAATACTTAACAAGTAGTCTTTTATACTCCAACATTAAACCAATGTAACTATGTGCTGGGGAATTGGAGATGTGCACTTATCTGAAAGGGTAGATGGTGCTGATGGCAACTCTCCGGTTCATTGTTTATACTCACTGAAGCCATTAAAAGCAAATAAGAGACAGGCACATTGCCAGCTTTCTACATCTGAGTCATTGATGCCAAGTCAATAACTGTAAGCAATCTTTTCTAACTGGCAAACTCTGGCATTCAGAATGCGTGAACGAAATGCCAGGCTGCTCATCATTGCAACAAAATGTCAAATAGCACTTGCGGTATCTGGATATCCATGGAACAAAGGGTGAAGAAAGTAAAGGAGCTGAAACAATGGCAGTTATTTGTGCATATTAGCCCTTGCTAGTACACTGATAAGGTATGTGCACTGCAGGGTAGATTATATATCCTTTTTAAAAACTTGTTCAAAGGATCTGGGCATCACATGCCAACATTTCTTCATAATTCCTAATTGACCTGGAAGAGGTGATGGTGAGCTCACTTCTGACCTACCAACAATTCATGTGGAATAGGGACACCTACAATGCTGTCAGGAAGGACATTCCAGGATTTTGATCCAGTGAATAAAGGAACAGCAATACATTTGCAAGTCAGGATGGATGTGTGGGTTGGAGAGAAACTTGTAGGTGGTGGTGTTACCATATATATGTTGCATAAGGTGTTGTCGAAGGAGCCAGTATTGCAGTGCATCTTGTCAATGGTACATTGCTGCTAATGGGCATTAATAGTGAAGGGAATGGATGTTGAAGGTGGTGGATGGAGTACCAGGTGAGATGCCTCGTCCTTGGTAGCTTCAACCTTTACAGTATTGTTGGAGCTGCACTATGCAGACAAATGGAAAGTGCTCCATCATATATCTGACTTGTGCCTTGCAGATGGTGGACAGGCACTGGAGAGACAGGAGGCAAGCTAGTCACCCAGAATTCCTATCCTCTGACCTGCTTGTGTATCACAGTATTTATACAGCTGGTCCAGTTTAGTGTCTGGTCAATGGTAACCCCCACAATGTTGATTGCAGGTGATTCAACAATGCTATTGCTATTTGAAAATCAAGAGGCAATGATTACATTCTTTCATGTTACAGGTAGTCATTGCCTGGCACTGGTATGGTGTAAATGTTAGTTGCCATTTATCAGTTCATGGACTCCTTTAATATCTGAGGAGACTCAAACTGTACTTATCATGTGCAATCATCAACAAAAAGCCCTACTTCTGACCTTATGAAGGAGGGAAGATGATTGTTGAGACAGCTGGGCACACCCCTGAGGAATGCCTGCAGTGATAAACTGTAGCTGAGATGTTTGACCTCCAACAACTACAACCATTTTCACTTGTGCTAAGGTATAACTCCAACCAGCGAGTTTATTCCCCTTAATGCTCATTGACTGAATTGTCTGTTTCTGTGCTATACATCTCTATTGGCTCTAACTTTGTCAGGGCTCTCTTTGATGCCTGAGTTGGTCAAATTCTGCCTTGCTCTCAAGGGCAGTCACTCTGTTTACACATCTGGAGTTCAGTTCATGTCAATATACGGATGTAATGAGGTCAGGAGTTGTGTGGCCCCGGTGGAACCCAAACTGCGCATCTGTGAACAGGTTATTGCTAAGCAAGTGCTGATTGATAGGACTGTCAATGACCTGCTTTCATCACTTTGCCAAAAATGGAACATAGACTGATAGGGGCAGTAATTGACTCAGTTGGACCTGTCCTGTTTTTTATGGACAGGACATAGTTGGGTAATTTTCCACTTTGTCGGGTGTAGATGCCAGTGTTTCATGCTGTACTGGGACAGCTTGGCTAAGGATGTGACTGATTCTGAAGCACAAGTCTTCAGAATTGCAGAATGTTATCTGGGCTCATTGATAATGCAGCAGCCATTTGCTGATATCACATGAAGTGAATCAAAATCGTTGAAATGTACCACCTGAGAGGCCGCGGACCTCAGTAGGAGGTCATCTGAACCCTCTCTCTGATGGAAGCTACAACTCCATTAACAGTACAATCTCTAATTGAAGAAAATAGTTCTGATATTGTGGAAGATGTTCAAAATTGTATTTTGAAGAAGTTGCACTCATATACATATTTTTGCGGTGTGTATTAGATTATCTGGTTCATGCAGGAGCTTGAGGGTTTTATTTGTGCGTTTGTGTTGAGGGACTGGATTTGAGGGCTGAAGCATTTTGTTGTTGATCCCTTGTGCCCATCGGGATAAGAAGCAAGAGAGACCTGCCTTTTGCTGCCTTTTGGTTGTGGTCTTTGGCCCTTGTTAGTCTTTGCTGACCTTACTTAGATTATATAATTTTGAATGTTTCTGCTGCTGTTTCTTCCTTCTGATGATTCTTTTGAGTATATCGTTAGGAGCAATACACTGAAAGGACCTTGAAAATAATTACTAGATATTGTCTAACTTCAACTGGTAGCCGAATGCCAATTGTTTACTATTCTGTCAGTGCTTCAGACACATATTTGCCATGGAGAGGCACTCAGCACACCAGCGCATAGAAAGACAGAGGGAATCAGAAATGTACAGCACGGAAACTGTCCCTTCAGTCCAACTTGTCCATGCCGACCAGATATCCGAATTAAATCTAGTCCCACCTGCCAGCAACTGGCACATATCCCTCCAAACCCTTCCTATTCATATACCCATCCAAATGCCTCTTAAATGTTGCAATTGTACTAGCCTCCACTACTTCCTCTGGCAGCTCATTCCATACACTTACGACCCTCTGTGTGAAAACGTTGCCCTTTAGGTCTCTTTTATATCTCTCCCCCTCACCCTAAACCTATGCCCTCTAGTTCTGGACTCCCCCACCCCAGGGAAAAGACATTATCTATTTATTCTATCCATGCCGCTCATGATTTTACAAACCTCTATAAGGTCACCCCTCAGCCTCTGACACTCCAGGGAAAACAACCCTAGCCAATTCAACCGAAAGAATGAATCTTTTCTCAGCCTCAATCAAAACCTCTGCTGGCTTGTATGCAATTTGAGAGCTCCTCGCTGTTTAATCAGTAGGATCAGCGATAATTAGGGTGAGCCCTTTGAATTGTGGGATCTTGGGACTAGCATCCACAATGACACTGCAAAGGGTTGACTAGAATTTAAATGAAAGAGGTGACCGAACTAGTCTATAACTTCTTCAGCAACACACTCCCATTGTATTGTGGCACCAGTGTGTACTATATAGAGTATGTATAGCTGCAATTTTAGTTTTGCTGTACCTATCAAGCCTTGTGATCTCTATCAAGAGGAGCATAAGAACAGAAATATCATGGAAATTCTCCGAACTCCTAGATTCATTGCAAGTCACATTCTGACTTTGGCAAATATTGTTGCTTTTTATTTATTGTAAGGTCAAAATCCTGGAAGAGCATACTTAATATCACATACAGATTATTACAAGCTGTAGATGCTCGAAGTCACTATGAACTGAGCAGATGTTTGACTACATTGTCAGGTAAAAGCACATGATATGGAGAAGGGACTAATCTGTGAAGACAGATTGGGCAAAGTGGGACTGTATTTTGTTGAGTTTTGCAGAATGATCTTATCAAAACTTACAAAATACAGACAGCGTGGGTGCAGGTAAGACATTTTTCCTGGTTGGGGGGGGGGTCTAGAACTTGGGGGCACAATTTGAAAATAAGGACGATGTCACTTATTATTATTTACTCAGGCGATTGTGAACCTTTAAAATTCTCTACTCGGTTTTTGGGGATGTTCAAGATAGAGATTAATAGTTGGGTCCAGGGGGTGGCATGGTGGCTTAGTGGTTAGTGCTGCTGCCTCACAGTGCCAGGGATCTGATTTCGATTCCGGCATTGGGTGACTGTCTGTGTGGAGTTTGCACATTCTCCCCGTGTCTGCGTGGGTTTCCTCCGGGTGCTCCGGTTTCTTCCGACAATCCAAGGATGTGCAGGTTAGGTGAACTGGCCATGCTAAATTACCCATAGTGTTCAGGAATGTGGTGGTTAGGTACATTAGTCAGGGGTAAATATGGGAAAATAGGGTAGGGGAATGGGTCTGGGTAGGTTATTCTTCGGAGGGTCGGTGTTGACTTGTTGGTCCGAAGGGCTTGTTTCCACACTGTCAGGATTCTATCCTATTGGCCGGAAGCAGATGTGACTTTTGCGGGCTGTTTTTTGTGACTAGAAACCTGAGTCCAGTGGGGTTCTGTGGTGATGGATCCCATGCTGTCTGTGGTCTATATAAATAATTTAGACTTGAATGTAGGAGGATTAATCAGTAAGTTTGTGGATGATAATGAAATTTGGCGGGGTGGTAAAAAGTGAGGACGACAGTCTTAGGTTACAAAAGGATATAAATGGCTAATCAGTGGCAAATGGAACTCTATCTGTCTAAGTGAGAGGTGATGCACTTGGGCGGGACTTTGGGAAGCACCGAGGAGCAGAGGGATCTTGGTGTGCATGTTCACCAGTCTCTTAAAGTAATGGGACAGATAGATAAAGTGGTTAAGAAAACATATTAGATACATGCTTCTATTAGCCAAGTCTTAGAGTTTAAGAGCAGGGAGGTTATGGAACTGTACAACACCTTGGTTAGGTCACAATTACAGTACTGTGTGCAGTGCTGGAATCCACATTACAGGAGGGATGTGATTACACTACAGTTGAGATTTACCAGATATTGTCTGACTGGAGTGTTTTAGCTTTGAAGCAAGATTGGTTAGTCTGGTGTTCTTATTCTTGCAGCAGAGGAGACTAACTGGAGACAGGATTTAGATGTATAAAATGATAAGGGGCATAGATAAAGTGGATAGGAAGATTTTTTTCCCCTTGGCACAGGGATTAATAACCAGGGGCATAGATTTAATGTAAGGGCAGGAGGTTAAGAGGGAACCGAGGAAAACTTTTTTCACTCAGAGGGTGGTGGGAAACTGGAACTCACTGCCTGTCAGGTGTTAGACACTGAAACCCGCTTAACATTTTAGAAGTATTTAGAGTGCACTTGCAATGCCAAGATATACAAGGCTCTGAACGAAATGCGGGAAAATGGGATGACAATGGTTATGTGTTTGTTTTTGACTGGCACAGACTCACTGGGCCAAAGGGCCTTTTTCTGTGCTGTAGACCTCGATGAGTCCAGGATAGATTTCTGACTCCAGTGGAGGTATAGCTTTATGGGAATGGGTGGATAAAAGACACTAATGTATTCAATCAGCCATAAGCATCTTGAATGGCAGGGCAGGCTCAATGGGCTGAATGGCCTGCTCCCATTCCTGTGTTTCTACATTCCTATCAGACACAAGGAAACTTCTTTTACACATGGCAAAAAGCTACCAAAAACCTGTCACAAAAACACAAGAACCAAATGACTGTGAGGTCTCCTAACATTGTGTTCTGTAACAGGGACTTGTTAGAAAATGTTTTCCTTTCTAAGTGTAACTTCTGATGCTTTCATTCTGATTTACCAAGTAGTGAAATTCATGACTCAGCTAAATAAATGCCTAGATGCTGTACATCTCTATGACTCTATGACTGTATGACAAAAACACATTCTTTCACATAATGGAATTCAAGGGTTAGCATTACCGGTTGTATTCAAGAGTGGCTTTCAATCTTTGCTTTAAGAATGAACCAGAGTGACAAACTGTTTTATTAGGTTCTTCTTTTGCAAGCTCAGTGGAGATTTGTCAGAATCTGAAGTTGATAGAACTCACCGGCAATATCGATACTTTAGGGAAGTTGTGAAGTGTCTCCCATTCTCTTGTTAGATACTCCAGCGTCCCAACAAAAACAATGTGCTTCAGTTCATGATAATGGAAATTGCTGGCTCGCAAAGGCATCACTAAGTTGCGCAAACCAACCAAAGCAGAGTTCATATCCCCAAATATACATACGACCACATGTCCGCTTAAAACCGTCATGGCAGCTTCACTCCGGGTCTAGGGAACAGAGATTTTTATTAATGACAAATATAAAGCTCATCCAGGTATGCAAAAGTAACCACAGGTTAAATGACAGCACATTCACAACAGACTTGGACTTTGTCCCACGCAAATCTACAACACTTGTAGCTTTACCTGTTAACTGCATCTTATTTTTGTAGAAATAATGGGTATAATCAAAAGCAGCTGCCCTACTTTTTTAACTTTTTGTTTTCCCTATTCTGTCTACATGCTTCTAAGACCTTTAATCAAGTTAACAATGAAACACTGTTTTAAACTGATGGGATAGTCAGTAACTTGAGGACGTTTATGGGCAGCACGGTGACTCAGTGGTTAGCACTGCTGCCTCACAGTGCCAGGTACCAGGGTTCAATTCCAGCCTTGGGTGACTGTCTGTGTGGAGTTTGCACATTCTCCCCATGACTGCATGGGTTTCCTCCGGGTGCTCCGGTTTCCTCCCACAATCCAAAGATGTGCAGTTTAGGTGAATTGGCCATGCTAAATTGTCCATAGTGTTCAGGGATGTGTAGGTTAGGTGTGTGAGTCAGGGGAAATGTATAGTAATAGAGTAGGGGATTGGGTCTGGGTGGGTTACCCTTCGGAGGGTCAGTGAGGACTTGTTGGGCCAAGGGGCCTGTTTCCACACTGTAGGGATTCTATGATTTGAAGCAATTAGCAAAAGAACAAGAAGAAGGATGGGGATAATTTTTCTTCCAAGTCATGAAATATTGGAACACGTGGCCTGAAAGTGGAGTGGAAGCATATTAAATACTAATTCACGATAGGGAATATTTAAAAGATGAAAAATATGGCTGTGGAGAACAAGCAGGTAAGTGGAACATTTGGATAGTTCTTTCAAAGAATCATCACAAGCATGTTGGGTCAAATGGTCTCCTTCAGTGCTGTAAAATTATGTAAGCAATAGCCTTTTGCGTAGGTGCCAAGAGGGAGAAATTGATTTGTGTTAAGGAAGTCAGTCATACCTACTGTAAAACAGGACAACAGAATGATGGGTACAGCAAAATCCAGCCATCCTCAATCCTGAACCTCTGTTATCCTGATTATTTTGATTTTCACACTGCTAAGTGTCCTTGCTGCCATTTAGCATCTGCAAAACCAATTGGCTATAAATTTTCAAAGATAGGTGTTATGAAATTGTAGAACTGCATGGAGCTTTACTGCTGTTAATTGCCAGTGCATTTTGAACAGACAGAAATTCTAAATTGAGATAGAAGCAGCAACAGAGCTATCACAGAGTAAGTCGAAGCACACAAACTCGATCTTGCCAAGTCCATTATACCAGAATTTGTCCTAATGAAAATACATCTTTTGATTAATCATCACTTTTATCTTTCTGAAGAATAAAGTTTAATTGTCCAGGGGGAATACTAAAAATGGGTCCAAGACATGAGCTGATCTAATTGGACAGTGTTGTGGAAATGAGGTGCAAACAAGAAAGGCCGAGTTCAAGATCAGCCATTTAAGGAACAGGAGTTTTAAAGAAGTGTTATTAAAAAAAATGTTTCCTGCCTAGTCTGGTTTAATTACTGGATTTAAGGAGCAGATCAGAGACTTCTCCCTCACCAGGTCTTATGTTCATCACAGGCAGTAAGGATCAGGATGAGGAAGAATGTCTTCATGTAGAGGGTTATGAATCTGGAACTCTCAACTTCAACTGTTAATATTGAGATGCTGAGCACATTTTTAACATCACCCTCACAACATCACCGATGGAATCCCTTAGATATCCCAAGGACTCCATGGAGATTTCCTAAGAAGCCTGAATTTCAGATGCACAATTCCCTTGCTCGTGCAGACTCTCTGAAAACGTTTCCATCCCTGGGTTAGAAGTGGGCTTCTGAGGATTCCAAAATACTGACCTGGATAGTTAGCCATGCAATGCCATACAGGAAAAGACTTAGTCAAATTCCGAGATAACTACAGAATTGATATGCATCCCCTCACTCCCCCAGTCACTGATGCTGACAACCACCTCTACTGACCCCTGACAATTCTCCAATCACCTCTTCTGAACTTTTGACTATGCTGCTAAACCCCAACTCTCCCCAGACCCAACCTGACTTTGCCACAGAACTAATGTATCCCGACCCGACAATCCCTTAATCTAAGCTGACCTGACCCCACCCAACAGACTCCAACCTGACTCCCCTTTCCAAGGCCTAGCCCCACTCCCCCGAAACTACTCAAACTGACTGATGACTTGACAGACTCCTATAACATACTTACCCACCTGCAACCTATATAGTTCACACACTTGCCACTCTATTCCCTGAATCACAATGTTAGACAATAGACAATAGACGCAGGAGTAGGCCATTCAGCCCTTCGAGCCTGCACCGCCATTCAATATGATCATGGCTGATCTTTCCCAATCAGTATCCTGTTCCAGCCTTATCTCCATAACCCTTGACTCCACTATCTTTAATATAGTGTTACCCCTCCCCACCTCCCCTTACCCTCTTCTCACCATAGCTCTTTGTGGAACCTTTGGCATATTGAAACTCTTTACAAATTGGAATGCTGCAGCTAATGCCATGAAAAGGTGGCACAGCTTCTGCTCACATTCTCTGTGCTGCTCTGTCCAATATTTGCTGCACTGAGTCACTTCTGAAAGATCCTCCATTTGAAGATCACTCAGAGGAAGGTAAATGTGTGATTCTTGGCTGATCAGGGTCATAAATAAGATTTCTGATCATTGTCAGAAGATGTGAAGAAATGTAAAGGCAATTCATCTAAATGGAGAGAAACTTCAGTGTAATTCAATGCAGAGGGATCTGGGCATCCTCGTGCATTAATCATGGAAAACTAGCATGCAGGCACAGGAAAACAAATGGAATGTTGATATAGTATTGTTTTAAAAATTAAATATAAAAGGTAGGGAAGTATTACTGGAACTATACAAAGGATTCCACCTGGAATATTGCATATAATGATTGTAACCTTAATTGAGGAGGAATGTGGTTGTATTGGAGGCAGTTCAGAAGAGGTTCACTTTATTGATTTCAGAGATGAGGGGTTTGTCTTATGAAGAGAAATTGAGCAGTTTAAGCCTATACTCTGTGGAGTTTAAAAGAAGGAGAGGTCTAATTGAGGCATATAAGATGTGAAAGGGGATTGACCAAGACGTAGAAAGGAGTTTCCTCATGGGGCAATCTAGAGTAAGGCATCATAGTTTTAGGATAAGGGATGGCAGATTTAAAACAGAGATGATCAGAAATTACTTCTCGCTAACAGTCATGAATTTGTGGAATTTATTATTCCAGAGTGTGGTGGATGCTGGGATACCGAGTAAATTTAAAGAGGAGATAGGCAGATTTTTAATAAGTTATGGGTTGAAGGATTATGGAGAGCAGGCAGCAAAGTGGAGTTGAGGCCAAAATGAGATTATGTGAAAGTGAGGACTGCAGATGTTGGAGATCAAGTCAAATGGCAATGGGAAAGCACAGCCGGGTCAGGCAGCATGCAAGGAGCAGGAGAGTCTACATTTCGAGCATAAGCTCTTCATCAGGAATGTGATGAAGAGCTTACGCTTGAAATGTCAACTCTCCCGCTCATCGGATGCTGCCGTCACGGCTGTGCTTTTCCAGCACCACACTTTTTGACGCCAAAATGAAATCAGCCATGATTACATCAAATGGAAGAGCAGTCTTGAGGAGCTGAATGACCTACTTCTGTTCCTAGTTCTTCCATTCTTATGTGGACCCATGGTTTAATTTAGATACAAATTAGACCTACAAAATATCTGCTAAAACATAACTTCATTTAGCAAAACCATTATTTATCCTCTGCGTTCAGCAGCATTTGCGAATAATTGTTTCTGTAACATATTAATAAAGTGACCTGCTACAAGCCCTTGTAGTGCAGTGGCAATGTCCCTACCTCTAAGCTAGGATGCCTGGGTTCAAGTTTCACCTACACCAGAAGTGTGCAATGACATCTCTGAACAACAGAAGGTTTAGAAAATACATCTCCAGAGATGTGTCAGAATATATCTGAACGGGGTGATTTGAAATATCTAAAAAATGATTTGCTCCAACTATTCACTTGTTTTCCCATTACATCTTACAATGTGACAAAGAAAACAATGCCAACAGTAAGACGATAAGACAATAATCCAATCACATCTTTGAATAGCTTAGAAAATATCTACCTCTTGTCTCGGTCAGATAAGCTGATCTCAATTTAGGGAGCACAGGGTAAAATATAAATTTAGTACTGCAACGATGGATCAAGGGGTGAAAAGTTTCAGGTAAATTGCTTTACGTTGCCATTGAAAGAGCAGGGCAAAGAATGTCACGTGAGTACATTAACCATTTCTCCATTGGCCATACTGACAGCCCAGAAAAGGCCCTGATGTTTTTAGTGAAACAAATACAGAGATGGAGATGGCATGAGGCCATGATGAGATTTGTAACAGTCACCATGATCGAACAGCCTAAATTATCCAAGTTCATTATCATTATCCAAGTTCAGTGACATTACAACCTACATCAATTATTGCAACTGCAGTGTAATCCACTGACTGCAGCATAGCAAAAAACAACTGCCTTTAGAAAAGGAGAAATAAGGAGAGAAAAGGAGAAATAAAAACAAGCATTTTGAATGACAAGTAATTGTGATATGAAAAGATTGTAAATAAATACAAATAAAAGACCAGAATTGCAACCCAATTCAATACAAAGCCTTAATTTCTTCCTTACTTTGTCTGATTTGGCAAAGTATCATCAGAAAATCATTTTAAAGACAATTTGTGATACATTACACATTGTGCAGTGAATAAAAGATCAGTGCTCAAAGGGGTAGCAGAAATCCAATAAGGTGATTAATGGTTGGGTGTCAACAATACCATAGCAGTGAACAGTTCGCTACCATTGTTTGGCTCATGGTATCAATGCCATTCTGCTTACATAAAAATATTTTCAGGCAGAATTACCTTCTCTGATGTTAACATCAACTGTATTGGTGGGTATGTCCTCCTGACATTAACACTTTACTGCTGGAAATTTGAGTATTTGAAACCATTTGTCCTTTCAAAACTATTATTCATTTGTTCTTCTGTTTATATTCATGATAATGTTGGTGCACCAGTGAATAGCTGATTACTGAATATGACAAACAGAAACTGCAACATTTCGATCCTCTGTCTATGCTGTAGTGCAGATAAAGAGTCAAGGGCATTTTCTGTTGTGGAACTCACCAAGTGGGTTACAAGTACAAATCTCTGGCCTGAGCTGAGTCAGCTAATCTCAGCCATGTTTGAAGTAAAGAGAAAATCCCCTCTTTGCATTTAGGATACAGAAGAGTAAGTTCAACCAGTGACATCCATTGCTGGAGAACACCTCCATGTGGACATGAAGTGAGAACAGCCATGAATGGTCCTGAGTTCAGAATACGCTGCTAACCCTTGCTAACAAAGAGGCATTTTGGGGGAGGTGTGAATGGGCTCAACAGCCATCACACTGTGCCACAGTAGAAGTCAGAGGATTCAGAGAGGAAGAAATCAATTTAAAAATGAAAGTTCCACACGTATGAAAGCACAATGGACAGCATGATGATTCAGTGGTTAGCACTGCTGCCTAACAGCGCCAGGGACCTGGGTTTGATTCCACCCTTGGGTGTTTGTCTGTGTGGAGTTTGCACATTCTCCCCATGTCTGTGTGGGTTTCCTCCTGGTGCTCTGGTTTCCTGCTTCAATCCAAAGGTGTGGAGATGATGCGAATTGGCCATGTTAAATTCCCCGTAGTGTTCAGTGATGTGTAGGGGAATGAGTCTGGGTGGGACACTCTTCGAAGGGTCGGTGTGGACTTGTTGGGCCAAATGGCCTGTTTCCATACGATAGGGGTTCTATGAAAAGAAATTAACAATGTAACCTGCTGGGGATTTCTAAATTGTTTCAGTTGTGTTTGACTAACTGGGATCTCAGCTATGCCAATTCCAAATGGCCCTGACTGATTGGCAACCTCCAGTGGCAGCCTGCCCTAGTGGGAATACTCAGGGATCACTGTCCTCTACACAGCTGAATTTTCCCAATAATTGCGTGTGCAAATTCCACATCACCAGTGTTAATGTGGATGTTGTCTAAGATGGACAGAAGGTAACTGGCTAGGAGTATGTTCATTATAGTGTTGCAAAGGGACTGGAGTATTAAAAAATGTGCTTCTTGCAAAAACTATACAAGGCACTTGTTAGACCATACCTAGAAAACCGTGAACAGATTTGCTCCTCTTATGTCAGGAAGAATATACTAGTATTGGAGCAGTTCAGAGAAGGGTCACTAGGTATTGGAACTTAGAAGTATGAAATGTTTAAAGATGATAACAAGCCTTGACAGAGTAGTGGAGATGTTGCTTCCTCTTGTGGGACAGTCAAGGATCAGAGGCATAATCTCACAGTAAGGGGGTTGCTCATTTAAAACAGAAATGAGGATGAATATCTTCTCTCAGAGTGTAGTGAATCTGTGAAATTCCTATCTGCAAAGGGTTGTAGAGGTTGGGTTAATAAGTATATCCAAGGCTGGGGTAGATAAATTTTTAAATGAGTAACAGGATCAAGAGTTATGAAAAAAAGAAGGAAATAAAGTTGAGGATAATCAGATCATCCATGATCTTGTCAAATGGCAGACCAGACTTGATGGGATGAATGGCCTTCTCTGCCCCCTACACCTTATAGTCTTGTGGGAAGCGTCCGTGGTGATATTGTTACCCAAATGAACTTTCTGGGGCTTTGATGTGCTGAATCATTGGAACAGAAAGGAGAAGAATGAGTCAAACTGTTTCAGTGGCATTCCTGTATCAATATGATTTCAGAGATTTCAAAGTTACTTTTATGCTTAACAAGTTTCTTTAACAAATTTAATAATTGCAGTAAACAATACTAAAATATTGGCAATAAAGTGGAGATACACAGTGCCTTCTCTCGGCTTTCTCCTATTCAGAAAATCATTTCACTATTCCAAAACAGGGAGGAAGCTATAGGGAGCACTCAGAACAGAGGAGTAATGGAACAGAATGATAACATAACTGCAAGAATTCATTACTTACAGATGAGAACACATCAGTGTTATAAAGTGTGTCATGGCTGACCGTGAGACAGAATAAATATCTCCACTTGTGAGGCCACTCAGTGCTCACTTGTGATTTCACCATTCGTGAGGATTCATTGAGACAGGTGCCACTTCACATGGCTAACCAGGAGTAAACAAACCCACTCAGGTATGCTAGGGGGCGAAAGCATGGAACCAGTGTGACTGCAAATCCTGGTGCGTTGGGTACCTTACAACCCTGTGACTATTGCTGTTTCTCTGGATCAGGCCTGCCTGTCAAACAGGCTCTGAAGCTGGTCTCTGTGAAGAAATCAAATCTCCAGCAGAGACTGCGCAGGTTAGCGTGTACTTCAAAGCAGGACTGCCACATTTCTGCAAATCAGCACAGTGATTTTACAAATGAGAAGTGGCATTTATGTAATCAATGAATGCAGCATCAGTTTGAGGACTGGCTGCTGATAGGCAACCAGGCATTTAAATGCAAAAATACCCACCTTTGATTGTTGATCTGATTGCAATTAAATAGCAAATTTACAGTTCTAATTGTAGTTATATGGGTGAAATATTTTAGGAGCTGTCTAACTAGTTGAACCCTATTAATATTGGAATGAATGACCCATAGCCAATGCATATTATTTCAGTGTCTCAAACTGAGTGTGGTCAACTTCGTTCAAAAAACATGGACTGGTTCCTGCTGACGCAGAGTCTGATTTGTCATACTGCTAAGTCAGTCAAAATCAGCAAACAATGGTTTGATCAGAAGACAGTGGATCTTAATGAGGTTCAGAGCTGTTGATGGCAGTTTGTAAAATAACATGTCACTTTTACTCTTACAAGATACTGAAAGGCACAGCGTATATGCTTGTCAGATTCCACTAAATGAAATGTCGATTACAAGTAATTGGAGAGTCATGTCACCTTGCACTATCCAAGGTCACAACCCTCTCGTGATACCCACCAGAATGACCTTCTCCATTTCTTTAGCTGGACACCAGTGAAACATCCCAGTGGAATCATATTTCTTCACACTGGCGTCCATTTCCTCTATCTGATCATTTCCTGGAATTGACAAGGGGTCATGCCTGCAGAGACAAGAGAATCAAGACAAGAGTTGTCCATCAGCTTGACACCTCACTCAATCTGCTTTGAACAGTTGACAAGTTACTGCTGGCCAGGAACGCACTTGCTTGAATGCGTGTCACTTCATTTACAAGCAATCCCATTACTGCTGTACTTACTCCAGCCACCAACCCACCCCCACCTTCCTTGCACTCCCTCCAAAAAAATGATCAAAAGGCAGACATTAACTGCTGCAATGAGGTGAAATAGATAGAGACAGAGCCTCATGCTGGCTGAGTGGCATGAAGATGAAAAGCCAATTACAGGCTTTTACCGCATACAACTTCCGATGCTGTTCTCTGTGCAATAAAAGCTTTAACAGGGTACACTTGATATATTTTAGCAATTTTACCCCCATCATATTTTGCTTTTTTGAAACTGGAAGCCATTAAAGTTTCAGAGGATGTCAGCTCGGAGCAGATTGATTAATTTACATCTACATTGCGAGCAGATGATTTTTCTTCTGAAGAACACTGAGTATAAAAGTGGTCTTCAGCAGCTGCCACCTGACCATCAAAGCCTGCACTTCTAACATTTCACTGCATTCTGCACATCCATCATTCGCCACCAGCTGTCATCCCAAGTCTCTATCTTGAACAGTCAGCAATAGAGCTTTAAAAACTCCTTTTCATCCCGACCGAGCTGAAACTCTATCAGAATCCCCATTACTTCAAATTCCATCACTTACAGGGTAATTACACCTGCTGCAAATCTTTACTTCAACCTGCATAAGATGCATTCAAGAAATGCTTCCAAAATTTTCAATGCACACAGCAACCTTGCTCAGACACTAAAAAATCTGAATAAATTCTGAGAAATAAATCATTATTTTTGAGGAACATCAATTATTTACTAAGTTTTGTAAATATCAGAATTCCAGTGCAATAATGATCAGTAAATGATGGAATACGTATTTAGTGGTGTGAAAGAAGCCGCTAACAACTCGGTCTCTTCAAGAAAATGAAGGATTCGTTGGACACAAAAGAACTGGCTGTTTAACCCTTTCACCTGGAAAGTCTCACACTGAGTGCCGCTTCCCGACCCTGAAATCGTTGCTTGTAATGTACTGTTTGTACTGCAGGCCCCCTCATGTAGTGCGGTGCTCAGTGCTGATAACTCCCCTGTGTAATGTGATGCTTCAAATAACCCAGTCTGAGGTGGGCACTGCAGACATTTGAGAACATTTAATACACAGAATTAATTAGACAGCAGGTGAAAGCACCTTTCCAGAGGCATGTGGGTGACACTAAACTCAGAACTTCAATGGGTTAAAAACTGAAGCTGCTCAACAAGGATTTAAATTGACTTTCTTTGAATGCATTTAGACAGCATTTTACTAATTCTTTTTATATTTAATTTTTGTATTTTTTTCAACCTATTTTGATCAGTACACCTTATTAAAAATTGTCACCTATTGATAAATATGTCACTGGAAGTGGTGTCCTGTAACAAGTCAAAGACGTGCTGCCAAATTTGCAACTAGCAAGAACCCATTTGGAACATCACATCCAACCATGCAGTTCAGGGACGAGTAAAAATTGTGGGTAATGTACTATGCATGCACACTAACCAAACTGACTCTCGAGCAACAGCCAGAAGGAAAACCACAATCTCATCCAGTAATGTTACTGGGGATAGATTTTCTGCAGATCCGACAAAATATTGCTTCTCGTTTGGCACTTCAGTCATGTCTGCTCGAAACCTCGCATGTTTATTTAATTTCCCCCCTCGTTTTCTGCGTTCCACACTCTCAGTCCTTCACAATCATCATGACAAAACATTTGTCTATTAAAATGTTCGTCGCCTAGATGCATGCAGTCAGTGCAGGTGCTAATAACTGCAAAACCATTTAGCGATTTTACACCATGGCTGAATATTTCATGATGCTCTGTGTGTTTCACGATTTAGTCAATGGACCTCTGTCACTTCAATCTTTGCTGACTGTCTTGACTGGCGCAATAAAGCTCCACCAAGATAGCTATCTTTCACCAACTGTCACTCACTGCAGCCTGTCACTGGCAAACTCTTGTTGAACGCTGCTACTCACAGGGAATAACTACGACATTTGTTACACCGTAATGCTCTGTTCTGATGGATTTGAACAAATGCGTTGTGATTAATAGACCCTGCATTCAGTGACTACAATTAGAAGCAAGTATCCAATGACCCTCTGAAATCCAACAGAATGGTATTAATTTCATGTAAAGAATGTCAGACTGGCACTCGTTAGAACTTGTTATACTGAAGGCTCAAACAGTTTTGTGCTTAGTGTTCAAGCTGCGTTTAGCAATTCCAATGTGATGCTGACTAGACAGCACTAGCAGGGGATGACTATTCTTGCTCAGTCCCACTCCACCAGGCAATGAAAGCAGACTGCTCTTTGAAATTTCCCGTTCCCATCATGCAAACTGACAAAGGCATGCTTTTCAAAACCCACATCCAAACTGTTGATCATTACTTATTTACAAAGGCCTTGAGGCATGTGTGCCTGCAAAAACCATATATGATACGATATATACCAGCTTATTCACCCTTGTGCAATAAGCACCCCTTAGGCTGACTTAAACCAGTACTTAATATTGCCTATAAAACGTATCTTGTAATTTCAAAATATGTAATATTTAAGGTATAATATATCTGCAGGAAAAGGATTTCTGAAGGGTTAGGTGACTCTGCGTTCAGTAATTCTATGTTTTGCTAAGGGCTATGAGTTGAAAAAGCCGCACCAAGCATAGACGACCTGTCATTTCGCTACCCAAGGGCCACTAATATAAAGGAGTACCCTACAGCAGCAAAACTTCGGCACAGCTTTGAAGCATACATGAACAGCAGAACTTGCTCTCTAGAATTATTACTGCATACAGATCAAAAGAGCTGATGCATATTTTACATGGTAAACAGGGACCCTCTGCTCATCTGTGAAATGTCTGGAGTTTTTGTAAACCTGAAGCAATCCTTGTGTAATATTGTTTTATATGCTAAGTGGATGAAGCTGTTTACTTGTCTAACATTGCATGCACTTTAATCCTTGACACAAGAGCGGCACAGTATCCATCACAACCCTCCTTCTACCTTACCCCACCAATTATTAGCTTTTGTTTCCTACCTCTAAGTCAAAATCAATTAATGCCACATTAATGTAAATAGACAAGATAAAAGGAATGTAAAAAATTTGGGTTCATTTTTCATTGCGACGCCACATCTCACATATGGCCTAAAGTACAGAAAACAGGACTCGAAGGGCTTTGCGCAAACAGTGAATAGCCTGAGGCAAAGTAACCGTATGAGCCTCTCTGATTGGTTACTGCTGTCATTAGTGCCATTGCTGTTTAAGAAGTACATGCGGACAGGTTGAGGTGACAGCTGAGACTTTAAAGGCTGCTTTTTCTCTAACAGCTTTTCCTACCCTCTTTCATGACAGAATTTTTTCAGCTCTATCATTAACTGCTGACAGGCTGACAGAATAAATACTTCAGCCTTTAAGCATTTCTCTCTTGCTCGCCCACTCCTCTCTCTCTCTCTCGCTCTCTCTCTCTTTAGACACAAGAGTTCTTTAAACTATCTTACCTCATCAGTTTGGGTGAACTGTTGGGTGAATTTCGCATACCTCCATTTCGCTGCTTCTTTTTGGGAGACAGGGCTGATGGGTTTTCATCTTGAACTGCAAACATATGGGAGATGGGAGATTAGGAGCCATTTTAAGTCTGATGTGAAATGAAAATGAAATATTTAAAAATGTATATTAAACAGAAAGTGACTCATTATGAAAGTTAAAGGTCCCCACTACAAGCAACTAACAAGACTCAAGAATAAAAGTATAGCTTGGAAAAAGCATTAATCAGGATGAGTTTGAAACCCTAAATATCACAACTGGGGTTATGAATTATTCAGTAATATTCAGACTATGGAGCTATAAGTACAGTAAAACAGATAATTAAAGTAAAATTTAAAGTAATACACATAAAAACAAAAAGAAAAGGAAAGTTGAGAGTGGAAATAGTCTAAATTTGGGCGGTTAGGAATGCAAGGCATCACCCACCTCTCCAAAAACACAAGTAAACCACATAATGAATAGATTCAATATATGTAATGCGCTGAAGTAATTTATTAAAAAATAAATCAAACCACTCGGGTTAGAGACGGTGTCATTCCAAGAGTGCAGTTTTCACAAATGGGCTCCTGTGTTCAATCAGCGTGACCAAAGGAACTACAAATGTACCACTTGCAGGACTGGGCAAAGCATGCAGAGTGAGAGAAAATACTGCAAGGTATGTTCCTCTGCCTTTGCCTTTCAAACAACGGCTGTTAAAAAAGGTAGACAAAGTTTAACTGAAGTATTTAATCCATTATGGAAGCACCATTAATTCTGTTAGTCCACTTAAACAGTCTGTGAATGCTGTGAAAATGTTAAAACCCACACAACAGTGTACCTTTATCTATCTTGCCTGTCATTCTGTTCCAGGGGTTTTAAAGGCATTTAGGCAAATAGCATATTTTCAGTCACTCTAACATCATTTGATATCTTATTTAAATATTCATTGAATCCTCGAATTCAATTGGAATCTTTAAAGCAGGTACAGAGTTAAAGTATTGTTGTGCTCCCAGCAAGCTGCAATTTTAGTTTTGTTCAGGTAAGAACTAATGTTTTATGGAAAAATGGGACTATGGTGTGAATTCAGTGATTCATGCACTATAACTAGAATTATCGACAGTCAATGGAAACCAGCTACTAATGAGGAATCTTATAGAATGACAGGTCAGTAAAGGGCGGTTGGATCGAAGGTATGGGAAAAGAAATGAAAGGGTAGGGCAAGGAGAAGAGGTCATTTCCAATGAGTAGAGTCACAGAGCACAGGAAATCAGGTGCTGTGGGAAACCGCAGCTAACACTACAGTTCTGGGGCTCCCCATTTCTGCCTTCCCATTTACTACATACCATTAACCCTTCACTGGACCACTGCATATTTTCAACACGAGCACAAATAAAACCTATCAAAGGAATACTCCCCTGGCCTTCAATACTGAGGCCAATGATGGCAGCAACAATAAAAGAACATAATTTCCTCTAAAGACCACATTGGAATAAATTGAGATATTGCAAATGCTCCAATATTTTTGACACAATGAAAAAGGCTGCCAGAATCTGTGGGAGATCTCGATTTCACTGCGGCTGTCAGACTTTGACGAACAGATCAACCAACATTCGACAACAATGTCTAGAACGCAATTAGCAAGAGATTAGATTCTAGTATAATATGCTTCTTAAAAATAAATCCTTGCCAAGTGTTCTGGAGGGCTCAGCAGTGACGACAGTGTTAGTTGGAAAGAAAATAATTCATGGGCTGTTAAATCAGGTTAGACTGAGATATTGGCTGGTTTGAAACGTTAAAGAGCAGGGTTTTGGCTCAGGAATTTTCAAACATTTTCTGGAACATGTTTAGTCAAACTTCAAACTGTTATTACTGGCAAGCGATAAGATGTCACAGTCCCCCAGATAGTGATCCACAAAATCTGGAAAAGCACATTCTTTACTTTTAAAGTTGTAATATATTACTATGAAATCACATGGTATTTTCATTCCTCATTTGCAATGCAATTTTACTTCTTATTTGAATGTTAATTTCTTTAACATTAAACCAGCATAAACAGGTGGGTTCTGAAAAATCTAGGTAGGCTTCACCCACTCGTGTGAATCCATAAACAATGACGCATATAGTAGTGAATGTATACCAAATGGAACAGTTACTGGATCTTCACTGTTATAGTGTACAGCTATGGATGATTCTGCATGCATGTTGGAAAAAAGACATTGATAAAGAATTTAGGAAGTCCATCCAAAGCGCCATCTGCCAGATTTGTGAATTCTATTCTGATTGTGAGTCAAAAGAATTTTGCTTCTTTCTAACTTAAATAATTTCAACGTATTGTACTCACTCTATCCAAATCGCAGTCTACCAACACATCAAAACACAGGCAGCTTTAAAGTCTCGAACCCTGGAAATGGCTGTATTTATTAAGCGTTCTTATTGTGTGTGTATGTGTACTCTTGCATTTGGAAGTTAATTGTATTTATTTGGATTCGTTTAAAGGTTGCTATGAAATGGAGCCTCAATTCAGATCAGACAATAAAAGGATCACTTCTGGGTGGACCGCACTCCTGTCACCACTTGGCAGATTTGCTGTGTGTGTGTGTGTGTGTGTTTCTTTTAAGTACTGTTTGAAAAGGGAGGGAAAAAAGGCACCCCAAACTACGCTGTCATGCACAGCTGTCAACACTGGCTGCGGAATGTGACCAAGGGCACCTATGGAGGTCACTGAAAGCACAGTGGATGGACTGGTATCTGTATTTCATGAGCGAGCTTAGTGCCCCGTCTAACTTACACTGGACAACACTCCCCTGTTCCCTTGTTTTCAGCAGACATAGACGGCTGAGTGAAGGGTCGCTGAGCAAGTAAAGACCTCCTTTGTGGCTGTTAACAAGCAGCAAGGGTTCAGTCTCTTCTGTAACAGGTGCAGAATTCAGCAAAACCATGTGACCTGGACAACAGTGGGCTTTAAATGGCTTTAATAAAATTGCTTCAGCTTCATTCTTTACTAACAAGTATAAAAACAAAGTGCAACTAAGCATCTGCCTTGTCAGAAGTTATTTTTGGTAACATTTTACAACTTCATTTCCCCTATCCCAAGGAGAAAGAAATTACACAAAATTCACTGGCAAGTTTAGGCTGTCTATTGGAGCCAATAGGAAAGCAGAGTGTATCATCTCCAATGAGGAAACAGTCTAACCAGCTGTACAATGCAACAGTACTTGTAGTTCAACATCTGGGATGCTGGTAAGACAGTCAGAAGCAATTTGCATGAGTACAGATTGCATAGGTAACAACACACTTGCAACATTAGGATTGTGTTTCAGGGTTTTAGTGCTTACAACTGAGTTGATAGCAACAACTTATAAGCTGCTCCTTACGTAATTTTCTAACAACCTGAACAATATGATGTATTCTAAGGAGTTGAATGGTGTCAAACCAGACACTATCCAAAGGGCAGATTTCTCCAATTATGTGATGATAATTAGCTATTAAATGCTTACATAGAAGTCCATTTGATTTAGTCCCTCCCCGCTTTCCCTACTTCTCTTTCACTTTTGACAAGTTGCATTGTCCATAATGGGCTTTGCTTGAATAAATTTAACTTGCTACATGGGTGATTACTGATGGTGGTTAGTACTTTTGAAAAAACACATAAAATTATGGTGATTTGGTGGTGGGCAAGTTGCTCTGTTGTGTGTGATAACACTTCAGGGCAGAAGAGTTAAAAAGGAAATCGATGAATTTCCTCCTTCTCTCACTACTTTGATATTCTCCGATTGTTTGCAATTATTTCAGTTTCAAGAGGATGGGTTCTTCATGGGTCTTATGAGTGGGTGATCTGGATGCCTATACTAAGGGACATCACAAAGCACCTGGACATTTCAGGACTTGTCTGTTTTATTTCTGTAAACCTGTTTGGAAATTGCCTGGCCTCCATTTTCACCACTTGCAACATGGCACCGCTAAGGTAAGGAACACAGTATTTGGAAAAAGCCAAGATGCAGGCCTTTTTCCATCAGATGTGATAACAGCAACTGAAGACTAAAATGTGTTGTTGCCACCAGGAAATCAGACCCCTTTCCTTCATTATTCATCAGTGCAAATGTTTCTCATTAACTTCAACTCCCATCACTGCATTCTTAATACTAAAGAACTAACATTCTTGTTACTGCAGAATAGGCAACAAAGCAGCACCAAAACTTTCCATTGCAAACGAACTTAATCACAATGCCTCTGGGTTGCAAAGCTTTAACTTTGCTAGTTGGAATTACATTTAGCAATAGTATCCTACCAATAGTGGACCCCCTTCTTAGACCATAAGATATAGAAGCAGAATTGGGCCATTCAGTCCTTCAAATCTGCTCTACCATTCGATCATAGCTGGTATGTTTCTCAACCCCTTTCTCCCGCCTTCTCCCCGTAACCCTTGGTCCCATTAGCCTTTAGCAGCAATGAGTCCCATAGATTCACCACCCTCTAGCTGCAGAAATTAATCCTTATTTCAGTTCTAAAGGATCATCCCTTTATTCTGAGACTGGGACCTTGGGTCCTAGTCTCTCCTACTGTTGGAAATATCTCCATGTCCACTCTATCCAGTCCTCTCAGTATACCTTGAAAGTACTAACCAGTACGGAGTCGCATGCTGCTGCCTGTACTTTTTCTCATTACTACAAGGTCATATACTCATCACCACAAACTCAATTTCTACAAGACAGCAATGGAATGCAACGATCACAGTGGGGGAAACTCCATGGAAAATTTTACTAGCTTCCTGTTCTCCTTTAATACTTGGCATCACTGCATATGGATCAAACACGCAAGCTGAGATTTTAGTCACAAAGTGCTTTCTGAAGTCCCAAACCCCACTCCATCCCATCTCCCATTGCACACAAAAGGCTGATGGCATTGGAAATACTGAACAAAAGCACCTTTTGGAAAGAAAATGTGTCCATCCATCAAACAATTTTAGCTAAAATTAATAAATGCTGAACAACAATTACAGTACGGGTGATGCCAATTCATAAGGAGCTTTTCCAGCATTCCCTGGCAGTATAACAACAGGGCTTGAGTGGAAGTAATGTGAGATTCATTCATGCTTCATTAGTGTGCACAGTAATTGTAATGAATATTGCTATGTGAACAATAGCAAATTATTTGGGTGAATGTAATACTTGGAGAAATTATTTGGAGATTGACAATAATACAAATAACTATTTATAGCAAGTATGTTTTGCCAAATTTAATGATGTGCAATCCTTGTGAATGACTTGCTAAAAATTATACTGCATTTTATCGTTTCCCAATAACTATGCAATTTTGATTCATAAAATGTTCAGTACTCAGGAAACCCCGATCAAACGGATCCAAGTCGAGTTTTGTACCAAGCATCTAAACGCCAGGAAATGTAATATTTTCCATTGTTACTGAACAATTAGATTGGGTTAACTCATTTCATCGAGTCATTATTATAAATCTTACTCAACTGATTATCAGGCATAAAAAAAAGATAGAATCACTTATTGTGCTCATTTCACTTTTAGTATAAGCCAATGGCACTTTTGAAAATATTGCTCTTCCACATTAATGAGGGACAGTTCCTGAAATCTTTGGACAACAGCAGCAAAATATCCAAACTAGCTTAGAGCAATCCGTGGAGGTTGATTCTAACGTCAGCTGCTGCTTAGATTTAAACCCCCGCACCGATAACTCCTGGATTCATCTGCATGTTGTCAAACATATACAGCATTAGTTTGAGAATTCGCAGGGTGGCAGTTTCACTGAGGATCCAGAATGATCCAGACGGCTGCTGTCTATTTACGCACGGTGAGGCAAATGACGAGCTTGCCATGCATTTTTTTTCTCTCAGCAATGCAATGACTGGTTAGCAATTGGAAAGATAACAAATCGGGAAATATTCATACTTTCATCAGCAACAATGTTTCTTCAGCCTTGTTATATATATTTCCCATTTTGCCTGATTTTTGAATTTAAAGGTCTTTGTCACGTCACTGGCAAAGGGAAAGATGTAAAACATTGCTAGAGAATGTCCCTCTGAATATGGTCAGCTACCGTCAGTCAAATGTTGGGCTTTGTAGAAGTTGTAGATGAACAGCTACATTTCTACATGTGGGATAGCTATAAAAACAGAGCAGGCCGCACCCTGATGTCCCATTCAAATCAGCCCACCATCTCTCAGTTATATAGCTTTTATCAAATTTAGAGGGTTAGCAATTTTAACATGGAAGTAGTTTAGGTTGGTATTAGAGGAACATATTGAAACCTTTATTACTCTAGTTAGGATCAAATGACATAGAATTTGCTTGTAGTCACTTGTGGAGAATCAGTAGGAGGTGAGGAAATAAATACCCTATTTACTCTAATGCCAAAGAAGGTATGTGTTTGTGTGTGTGTGTGTGTGTGTGTATATATATAATATATAAATGCAGGGGTCTCTGTTACTTCATTCCTTAAGTAGTAGCACCACCTGCTGTTTATTACATTCATTTAATAGTCTGCATTGCCTGCCTCACTCACCATCTATTGTGTTAATTTAGTTTTAAAGGAAAGAAAAACAACTCCAATGTATGATAATCATAGTTGCATTTGACACACTGAGGCAGTGCACAATGTTATTACTAAGGTCAAAAATTCCTTGTGACCAGTTACAATTCTTTAAAAGCTTACTTCTATTCTAAGAAGTAGAATACATGGATTACTTTTAACAACTAATGACTAAAATATTTAACTATTTAATAACAGTTTTCTCCCAACGGCCATTTCTTCAGTACCTAACTAATGCCTCATCCCTGAAACATTGACATGAAATCTGAATGAAACTATCTAAATGATAGATAATGTATATTAAAGACAGTTTTTGAATCTGCTAAGTGGTATTCAATAGCACTATTGTCTGTGACACTGCACTTTTTAATTCAACTACCACATTGTTGTTCCCACACTACAATACTGGACAGTAAGAAACCACACTGAGCTTTTAATATAGCAATAAAGAAGCGCCTGCAATTAAAACAAAAAGCAGAACGGAGTGAGTGAAGACTGCAATCCAAACTTGGGTTCAGGTAATGTTCACCGAAACATCTGAATGCTGTCCTCCTTGGTTTTAATGACACCATTAAAAGCGTTGGCCCCAGCTGCAGGATTGTGGCTTTCTCCCAGGAACCTGTGTAACTGTCTGGAGTCCATTCCAGCTTCACTCAAAGATGATTTTTAGAACCTTTAAGATTATGCTTCTTGTGTAATATGTTCGGAGAATGAGCAGACTGGAAATCAGGATGGAGTAGGGGATGTGACAGAGGATGGCTCAGCAGGCATTTCAAATACGTCCAGCAATTATTTTTGATCAATGGGCAGAACAGCACTTGAAGACTTGCCACAAGCAGCAGCTCAAAAGAGCCAGAGCTTTGCTGACGGTGCTCGCATCTGCACACGAAGATTTGGCGGAACGGAGCTGCTGATATAGAGACTCTCCCTCTCAATATTTCACTTACAGCTTCCCCCCCTCCAACCTCCCCAATGTCTCATTACAATATTCAGGAAGTGGCTGAATCGTAATAACCAAGAAGGTGCTGGGTCTGATCCCCAGTCTGTGTCGTGTTAACTGAATGCAGATCAGTCCAGCCTCTCTATTTTAGAGAGGCACAAATTCGGTTCCCACTGTTGCTTGCTATTCAATCATTCCCATGAGTTTAAATGTTGAGCTGAAACATTTCTATGATTGTTTCCCACTTGCACGTTCACACTCCCTGTCAAGACTTGTACACAAATAATAAATACTAAAATACAACACCAGACCAGCACCTGTGTAACCATACTGTGTTAGGAATCAACACCTGAAAGAAATAGAGAGACAAAAACAATCTAATTTAAAAGCCAATGCTTCAGCTAAAGAGTCCAGATATTTGACCTTATTTGTGTTGACTCAAGCACAAGCCAGTGATATATATGAAATGGCTTAAGATCCCAACGATCAATATCAGCCATTTCAACTGAACAAATCTTGATTATGGCTGGTTCTGATATCACTGAAGTCTAATTTACAAACGGGTTACAAAAAAGCCAATTAAATAGGTAATCACTGCACTCCAACTACAGGAATAAATCTAACGAAATGGAAACAAACCATAGGGAGGAAAAGCAAGTGGGTTAAGAGAAGAACATTAGGGGTAAAAAAATCAAACAGACAAAATGCAAAGGGATAAACTAATTGTTGACAAACCAATGACTTACTTGAGCTGATATATCCGTTATAGCCATATTTAGCTGAAGACAATGCAAAGAAAATGACAGGTTAAAAAAATGCAGGAAAGAAGAATTATGTTTCATGAAAGGTCAATGGAAGCATAGAAGTAAAATCAATACAAAGGACCTTAAATTTTAAAAATTTGGTACTGATAATGCACTCTGCCCAGTGTTCTAGTGTTTGCCTCTATATATGAGTTACTTATAAACCAAGTGATCACCAATGTATATTTGGTGACATTTCCATCAATATATTCAACAACACATCAAAGATATCCTAAAAACAACACATGTTGCATGTCTCATGGTGACCATCAGAGGTCTTTAAGCCATTACAAACATTTTTTTAACTTGTATCTATACCACAGAGGAGAGATGCCATGGTGATGCCCATCTCTGCTAAGCTTGTTACAAAGGTTGGCACACATTTCCACTTCCTATTCCTTGCTCCACAAAACATTAATACCCAACAGGAGGGACAGGTCATTGATTTCGCTGCTCGTTGGATGCTGCCTGAACTGCTGTGCTCTTCCAGCACCACTAATCCAGTATTTGCTTTCCAGCATCTGCAGTCATTGTTTTTACCTCATATGCTGACAGGTGTCACCTTCTGAAGTCAAATCAAAGTGTACAATTTCACCTAGGCGTTCCTGTCACCTACGAACTGAACCAGAAAGCATGCTGGGAAAGTTTACTGGAAGTGGAAATGTCGAGCAAGCAAAGGGCTGAGAAGAAAAGGAAACTATATTTTTCAGCATAGGGGAAATCTCCAATAGTGAAGCATCAGGGCATATTTTGAAAGATCAGCCTCAAAAGAATTCTGATGAAAAATTAGTTTGATGCCAATTATACTTCAGAAACTTAATGATGCAGGACAGCTGTGCTGAACTGAGGAAGTAGAGAGATAACGTAACTGTTTACAAAACAGTGACATACTTGAACAGTTATTTCTGACCAGATTTCCTTGCCAATCTAAGTAACTTTTGCTTTCTGTCTGGGATTCAACTCTGGAGATTATGTTAGCAGAAGAACTGCCTCACTAAAATTACTGAATTCAGTGCTGACATGGGCAATTGATGTCTGCATCGAGATAGCCTGGGTGGAACTTTGCTTGTAATGCAGGCTGACTTGAGGGAAGAGAACAGAAGGTGAAATTCGCTTTGAGCCTGCTCTGGATGAAGGTTTGGGGCTTCTCCGTAAAAGGTTTTGTTTTATTCACAAAAGGTCACTCTTTGGACTGAAGGCAGGACTCTGACAGAAATGTTCCCAGGAAACAGTTCTTGTCCTGGCATCTGTCGCTTGGAATAGTCTGGAGCGAAAGGGCTCTGAAAAATAACTGCCGAGCATCTGTCTTGCACAAAAAATGTTGAGAGGAATCCGCTGCCTGGTGGTAAGAAACTGTCAGGGTGAGTTTCATGACAACCAGCAGCACTCAGAAAATGAAAATGCAAACATAATTTCCATGTCACCACATATAAACCCTCCACTGAATTCACAGCAGAAGATGCAGACAGCATCATTTCCAGCCTGTCCGCATCACAACAAGCCACTCGCTGTTTAGTTTTCAGTGACCTAATAAAAAACACTATCGTAACAAGCCCATGCTAACAAATGCCTTTAGTATTAGAAATTCTTGACCTCTCTTAAGAGTCATAGAGTTATACAGCACAGAAACTGACCCTTCAGTCCAACTTGTCCATGCTGACCAGATATCCTAAACTGACCTAGTCCCATTTGTCAGCATTTGGCCCATATCCCTCTGACCCCTTTGTATTCATGCCTTTTAAATGTTGTAACTCCACCACTCCTCTGGCAGCTCAATCCATACTCGCTTCACCCTCGGAGTGAAAACGTTGCCCCTCAGATCTTTTTCAAATTTTTCCCTCTCACCTTAAACCTAAGCCCTCTGGTTTTGGACTCCCTTACCCTGGCTATTCAGTCTTTATATACCCCTCATGATTTTCTTAAAGCTCCAGTCTCTCTTCCAGTTAGCCGACACAGACTGTCTTTTAAATGCCATTTTGATGCAATGTCCCCTTTAAAATGGCACTAAGAATAGTTTTTCAGCACATATAAAGAAAAAGACACCGCTTCCTGCTGTTTAACTATATTAATACGTCATATCATATGGACTTAACAAAGAGTGCCAACACCTTGAACTTGCATTGTTACACACAAATAGGCGCACACAAACTCATTCAAGGTTCCCCTCTGAGCAACGTTCCATTTTCACTTGGAAATTAAATTCCCTACTAAACACCAATGTTGTAAAGACGAGCTCAACGCAACTACAGAATAGGAAATAAATGCAGCCTCAGAAAAGTCACACACATCCTAAAAATAAACAAATCACAAGATAAGCACAGACAACAAAAAAAAACACTTGGGCAAAGAGACCTCATCTATTCATCTAATTAAAGACAAAAAGCCTGTCTGTCCGAAACCTTAATACTCAGCAAGCTACTTCAACCTACTTCTGGAAAAATGAAGAGCAGAATTCTGTGGATACTGCAAACTGAAATAAAAACAGGGAAGTGCGAGAAATATTCAGCAGACCAGCAACATCTGTGGATAGAGAAATGGAATGAAAAGGTTTTAGGTCTTGACCTTTCATTAGCACTGGGAAAAGTTAGAAATTGAACTGGTTTTGGGACAAGGACGGAAAGAAGGTCTATGAGAGAAGAGATTTTGTGACAGAACAGTTGGTCTTCCAGAACCAAAAGAGAATGATCGACCTCTTACTCAAAACATATTATATTTCTAACTTCTCTCAAGTATAATGAAAGGTCTCAGACCCTGAAGTATTAACTCTCTTTTTCTTTCCACAATGCTGCTTGACCTGCTGAACATTTCCAGCACTTTTTGATTTTTGTATAAGAATGACTTGTTGCCATTCTCTTCTAACATGACCTATTCTAATAGGTCACAATCAATTTCGAAATGCAGTCTTTTGTCCTGATACTTAGATATGTGCATAATATGAAGGCACAGGCACGCAAACCAATCCAACATTCCTTCATGAGAAAAACTAGCATTTGAAGCTGACTTTTTGGAATAATTATAATATGGAACAAACTGAACAAACGAGCAAAGAGAAATTGAGCAGATGCTGGAAATCAGAGTCAAAAAGTGTGGTGCTCGAAAAGTACAGCTAGTCAGGCAGCATCCGAAGAGCAGGAGAGTCGATGTTATTCCTGATGAAGAGCTTATGCTCGAAACATCGACTCGCCTACTTCTCGAATGCTACCTGATCAGCGGTGCTTTTCCGGCACCACATTTTTCAACAATGAGCAGAGCTGCTACACCATTCATTTCCCTCAAATCAATAAGATTTTTCTGTAGGTCATATTGGGCCCCCAGATGTAATAAATACAAGACAATGAGTATAGGTTGCTCATATTTGTGCAGCATATGCATGTCAACTCTAATCTTTTTACATACTTATTGGTAAAATGGTTGGACAGAAAGCAAAATGTGATACTTACATCCTTGATTGCTCAATGTCAGTAGATGTTTAAGTAAACATACACAGTAGGTTCACCTGTATTATGTGAACTATACAAGGTGTCTTCTACTAACATCATGCTGATGAAACTATGTTGCTATAACCACATCTGCGACTAGTCAGAATTTTCAGAGGATCAGACAATGCTGCTTTAAAAGCTTTACTGAGAGATAATCAGGGATCAAGGCATGGATTCTGTAGCTGACACTATTGTTATTCCTGTATCCTGTTGATATGTGCTAACATGTAGGTATATTTGTGTCTTTGCAATATCATATATTCTTCCACCTGCCAAATATTTTGCATGCTTGACAAAATAATGGGTTACTCTCTATGGGCAAATAACAATTCTACAGTTTAACTTACTCAGAGTTCAAAGGCATAATTGTGTTGATGAATGCACCTTTAGCTCGTACTAATGCAAAATTACATCAATCATTCCAATAGGAATTACTATGTTGCTAAAAGATAGAAAGACTGTTCTGGGTGACAATGCTCCCGCTCATCCATTTCCCTGTAGCCTCCCCTCATTTTCATTCTGGCATAAAATAATGAAATGTGAGTCAATTATAAATTTTAATCTACTAATAAACTAATCTATTTTCCTTTGAGGACAAGATTTGTTAATGTTGTGCTGCTGAAGTAACAGTATCATTATGTTATGTCATCCAAATGTCAGTGTCATTAAGAGATTACTGTGGAACTGTGAAGATTGCAAACTATGTTGAACAATTAAATAACAAAGTGGCCTTCCAATTTTCAGTCAAATAATCTAGCCTGACCTAGGCTGCTGGAGTAAAAGATTCATCCCCCGATACTTGTAAAGGCTCTTTGTGAAATTATTTTTGATAACCTCAACCAAATTCTCTTTGCGTCGACCCACAGCTATGAAAATTGATGATAATGTAGGTACCAGTTGGCAACCATACCCATCATGGCTGATGGCAGTCTTAAACTGGACAAGTGGATGATCTTCTGATTAGTTATGGAGGAGGATTTTTTTTTAGAATTGGTCTTTTAGTCTTGAAATGAATGGAAGGGAATCTTCCAGATACTAAGTATTACAAAAAAAAAGGAAATTTGAAAAAAAAAGCTTCCAACTGCACCATGACAGTATGAGATTGGATAGGTTCAAGTTAGGGAAAAAACAAATTTTGGAATGGACTTCTAGGTCAGACAAAGCTCATTTAAGGAATAAAACAGCAAGTGCTGGAGAAACTTAGCAGATCTAGCAGCATCTGCAAGAGAAAGAGAGTCACACTGGACTCAAAACAATAACTCTGCGTGTGTGGGTCTCTCTATCCAGATGCTGCTAGACCTGCTGAGTTTCTCCAGCACTTACTGTTTCTATTTCATGTCTCCAGCATCTTCTTCTCATTTAATGGGATGCTGTGATGGATGACTGTAGACTATTTTCAAAGGTGACTTACAATTCATTGAATAGTTTATTCCTCAGCTTTTTCCACCTCGTGACTGGACCAGTAATACTGTGCATAACTGTTGTACGCATCTTCAGTGCTGGCATCCTTCAATATGATGAGCATAAAGACTCAAGACATTCTCTCACCCTTGCCCCACATACACCCACAACAAAAATGATCATCTGTTAAAAATGTTTCAAAGTCTTGCAGGGGTAACAGTTATTTTGAAGGGGTCAGTTAGGTCAGTCAGCTGATGGCTAGTTTGTGATACAGGGTAATGCCAACAGCATGGGTTCAATTCTCAGACTAGCTGACATTACCATGAAAGACTTGCCTTCTCAATCTCTCCCCTCATCTGAGGTATGGTGACCCTCAGGCTAAACCACCACCAGTCGTCTCTGTCTAACTAGTGAGCAGTCTTATAGTCCTATAGGAGTATGGCAACTATACCTTTATTATACTAAATTTTCAGTAAATTGGTAGATACATAACATTATGCATCTTGTGTCTTATGGTCAGAGGCCAGTTGGGGGGAAAATCAGGTTTGTGCCACGAGCAAGTGGGTGTCTGAAAACAAAGGCCCAAGAATCACACCAAATTGGGTTCCCCTTCCATAATACCAGCGAATTACAGATCTTATTTAGGCTTCATCAATCAAAGAGTTTCTCAAATTATCTGATTCAGACAGCGATAGCCTGCGTGTATGTTCTGGAGGAGGGATGGCAAAGCCAAAAGTACTCTTGTTCCTCTTGGCTCTGCTCAAGAACAATTTTTTTAAAAGCCAACTTGCTTTTCCATCAGTGGACCCCAGTCATCATTTTAAGGACCACTGGTTAGACACTGCAGCAAATGAGAAAATAAACTGAGTGGACTACATATGGTGTGTATTCCACATTATTTCAGGCAAATTATACAGCAAAGCCCAAAATCAGTGATAGGTTTCACGATTAGCAGATTGAAGAAAGGAAAGTCCTCTGGCCTGCTAGATCCATACATTACATACTTTAACTGCTCTCTGAAATGTTATGGAAAGCAATTCAAACTGTTATTGGGCATCCTAGTACAACCATTGCAGGGCAACTAGGGATGGGCACAAAATGGAGTCCTTTCCACATCCCAGTATGAAAAGAAAAGGTGCTTGGTGAATAGTCATCTTGACCAGGGACCACACGTGTTTTGTTCTTCGTAACCCATGGGGACGAGTAATCTCCATATCCTATTCACCACTCTGACTGAAATCCCAAAACAACCAGCAATCAGAGCAAGGCCTGCTTGGCCCACACAGCTCATTGATTCACTTGGTCAACTGGTAAATGATAAAATAACCACCTTGCATGATTTTAAATAGTGGTGCTAAGTTGATGGTGCACGTGAGTAGAAGTTTGTAGAACATGTCATATTATTAAATCTCCATGTGATGTTTATGCTTTTCAGTTCTTCAAATGCTAACAAAAATGGAATAAAAGTCAGATTGAGTAAGATTATAAAGCAGCTTGGGCAGTTAGTCTAACATCAAGACTGGGTCACTCCAGCGACATGCAATTCAATCCCGATAAAGACATAACCAATCTGCCAAATACAGTTCTACTTGGCTCAAGAGTGTGCTTCGATCAGGGATTTTATTTAATAAGAGTGGATAGGAACGGTACTCTGTAATCATCCATTTGGAACAGGATTCTTGAATAATATCAGTGAATAGGAAAGGAAACCTATAACTATAGTGGGTAAAAGTACTTATGCATTGACACATAGTAAGGACATATACACAGTAGCTATAGTTGTTTAATATACACTGAAACTCAGCAGCTGAGCAGGGGTTTGAAGGCAATAATGATTACTGAAAATGCTACACTGCAACTCTGTACTTCAGTCAGTACTCATAAATGATAGGGATAATAGACTCCAGTTCTACACTTCAAACAAGACTTGCACACAACAGGAGTGCTCATTAACGTGTCTTCACTGTTAGTAGCCCATTTTTCTGTGATTAGGTTTTCAATTTAGTATAAATTCCCTTTTTGTGATCCCATCAGAAAGGTGATACAGCTTATCAATCCCTTTGGCAACATATAAATAGGATTTAATATTGTCAATCCACTTCAAGAGTCCTTGAGTTCAACTTTTATTCATGTTATGATTTGGTAAATTGATTTTATTCATTGGTCATGGTTTTACTGTTCTTAAAATTGCTCTTTATTTAATGAGCATTGGTCTTGATCTTGCCCTCTGCATGGACAGAGATAGTGCATGACTAACCTGCTCCCAGGACACTGTGAGGATTGCTCATAACCAACCAGGATGTGCCCAAGTAAACTGGTTGCAAGGTAGGACTATATGTTACTGAATTAAGTCATGCCTGTACTGCCACTCAGTGGGATCATGGTTGGATTTATAGATCAACTCCATTTTTCTGCCTCTTTCATATCCCTGAACACCTTCAGGGATCAAAAAACAGTTTACTTTTTATTCATTCTTAGAATTTGGGTGTTGATGTCTGAGTCAGCATTTATTCCCCATCCCTAGTTGCCCTTAAGATGGCGCTAGTGAGCTGCCTTTTTGAATTGCTGCAGTCAATTTGATGGAGGGAGACTCACAATACTGTTAGGGAGTGTGTTCTGGGCTTTTGACCCAGCGACACTGCATGAACAATATATTTTCAAGTCAGAATGGTGAGTAGCTTGTAGGGAAATTTGCAGGTGATGGTGTTCCCATGTATCTGCTGCCACTGTCCTCTGTGGGTGGTAGCAATGATTGATTTAGAAGCTATTATCTAAGGACCATTCATGAATTTTGGTGGTGCATCTTGTAGATGATATAACCTGCTATTGCGCAGCCTCTGTGTTAGAGACAGAGATTGTTTGTGGATGTGGTGCCAGTCAAATGGTCTGCTTTGTCCTGGATGGTGTCAAGCTTCAGGAGTGTTGTTGGAGCTGTACCCAACCAAACAAGTGGGGAATGTTCCATCACCCTCCTGACTTGTGTCTTGTTGATGGCAGAAAGACTTTGGGGAGCCAGAGGTGAGTTACTCACTGCAGGCTCTTGTAGCCACGGTATTTATATAGCTAGTTCAGGGTGGTGGTTAGGTTATTTCTTGTTGAAGACGGTCAGTGACTAACCCTTGCATAACGCAAACTTTACTTGATACTTATCAACCCAAACGCTGATATTATCAAGATCTTGCTACATTCTGAGATCGATTATCTCAGTCTATCATTACATGTGTTGCTTTCAGTCTTGAAACATCCACTTGTGTCAGCTTCCACAGCCATTTGGAAGAATGAATTTGAGATTTCTGTGACCTTTATCATGGTCTTATTTTCTAACCACTGAGCATGGTGACTCAATGGTTAGCACTGCTGCCTCACAGCGTAAGGGACCCGGGTTTGATTCTAGCCTCAGGCAACTGTCTGTGTGGAGTTTTCACATTCTCCCAGTGTCTGTGTGGGTTTCCTCCGGTTTCCTCCCACAGTCCAAAGATATGCAGGTTAGGTGAATTGGCCATGTTAAATTGCCTATAGTGTTCAGGGATGTGTAGGTTAGGTGCATTAGTCAGGGGTACATTTAGAGTAATAGGGTTAGGGAAATGGGTCTGGGGAGGCTTCTATAAAGCTAGAATGCCACAGGTTAGCCTTCCAGATTAAAGAGCCAGTATCCCCACCCCACACTGCCTCCATGCCGATTAAGGGACCTCTAATGTGGAAATCTCAACTTTTGACTTTTTGCTCAGAAGGCTGGTTTCTCACTATAAATAAAAAATCCCACCTCAACTGCAAAAGTACAGCTTTGCATCTCTCTATCCTGTGCTAATATTTACTAATGCCACTGTTCTCCAGAGTAGATTATTAAACCAACTATGTTCCAGGACAAAGTTCTGCTTAGTTTTGGAAGTATTATTCTTCTTGGGGAAAAGCTGTCTTAGCACAAGAGATGAGAGTGGAAGTTGCAGGCTGCTAACCTAATGCAAACCTTTAGTCAACAGTGTTGCATAATCAAGAGTAAATGAGCAGTCTCAAATGGTCCATTAATCCTCAGCTCTTCGGGAAAGAGGCACCTTGCCACAACTCTGAAGAAAAATTTTAATATAATAATGAAAGGCTGCAAAATGAGACCATTGGGATTATTTATGAGCCATACCAACATGGGTACAATGGGCTGAATTGCCTCCTTCAATGCAGCAATATCCTTTCCACTCTCTGAAAGCTTACCTTAGAACACAAGCTCACTGTGTGCAATATAGAGTCATAGAGATGTACAGCATGGGAACAGACCCTTTGGTCCAACCCATCCATGCTGACCAGATATCCCAACCCAATCTAGTCCCACCTGCCAGCACCCAGCCCAAATCCCTCCAAACCTCCCCCCCTCAAATTCATATACCTATCCAGATGTCTTTTAAACAGTAGGTGTAAGTCCCTGTTCTTACTACCCTAAAGGCAGGTTGTCGTGTCTCAAATCAGGTGGTAGACAGTGAAGGAAGAGGCAGAAGCAGAGAGAGGATTCTTTGCTGTAGCAATGAAGAATTCATGACAAATCTCAACAATTAGAAACAGCCATGGTGTGCAAAAGCATTCAAATCACAATTCCACGTTAAAAAGGATTTTTAACAATTTAGGGAGGGTAGCAGATTGCCACTATCCTTTGTGTCAAGGATACAGAGAGAACGGTGGCAGAAAAAGAGACCCTGAAACAAGAAACAAATGGTATCACTGATCACCCAAATTGTAAATGATAGGGATTGGGTGGAGGGTGAGGTCTTGCAGAGATCTGACAGCAATGGTATAGATCTTAAAATCTAAAAACGCAATTTGCTATGATGTGGAAGACCAGTGGAAACTGCAAAGAAGTTGGACCTTGGGAGAGAAATGGGAGGGAAGGGAGAGCAGTGGGAGCATTGGGATTGTGATTTTTGTGTAGGATTCTGTAGCAGTTAAGATTCCAGACTGACTATTTGGAGCAAAGGTTAGTTGCCCACAGGAAGAATTAAGCATCAAGACACTTTATTTTGTCTTGGATTCCTGAGCCAAAGAGTAAGTTTAGGGTCTGCCTTCTGAGCAATAAAAACTGTAATAGAAGCATGGAACACCAAAGGGTGCTTCAGACTTGCACTGCCTTTTCCCATTCACATCACCAACTGGAAGAGACTACACCCAACAGGATTTTGGCAAGCTAAACATTAGTCCTTATTTAATTAGGTTGAGCTATGCACAGAAATGTGTGCTACAGTTTAAGAAATTAGGTGCAGCTTGTGTTTTCACATTTCATTTTTCATGTTTTACTTTCACCCATGCCAACTGCCACTCTGTTCCCTCTTGATTTGTGTGAATATCAGCACCCAGATGCCTGTACATATTGTCAACAAAATCCTGTTTGCAAAATGTCCCAGTCCTTTGGACCGCAACCGCCGTGTAAACATACAAGCTTTTCTTTAAATGTCACTAAGATGTGTGATTGTATTTTCTGTAAATACAAGGAAGAGGGGCCTCATGAAACAGATACAGATTTCTATAAATTAAAATACAGCTTTGTTTGGGGAACACCTGACTACATGGCATTCAGGGAAAATGACAATGCATAAAACAGGAGCACATCTCAAGTTTTACAAATTGATTGCTTAATTGTGACTCATTTTCTTGTGCTTGTTGTACTCAGTATTAAATATTGCAACACACAAACATGGATCACAGGCAGCTTTTTGTTCACTTGGCATTCTGGCCTCCTTTGCAGAAAAAGCTTTATGGTATAAGAGCAATCCAAAGTGTCGAGAGTCTAGATTTCATTATGTGAATCCTTTGACTTCCCTTTGAAACGTAGTACGTACATTGAAGATGGGCCAGGAAACGTCCAAAGTAATTATTGTGTTTGCCAGTTTGTGGAACTGGCTATGTGATCTAACTGAAATATCAAAATTGTGTTGTAATGAAAGAAAATTGTCTGACAAAACCATGGAGTGTGCTAACGTTACTGGGGTCCATACTGAAACCAAGCCAAGTAATGATATAATGGGCTTTAATGAGTATCTAGGGAAGCAATCTAGTACCACAGTGAAAGACAAAGGGCAAAAAGCATCATAGCTGAACTGACACTAATTCAAGCTGATTGTCAGAGCAGCTGAAGAATGTAAGAAAGGAAATGTGATCTGTACATTTGACCTCTCTTTGATTCCATCCCCCACTGCTGCCATTTCTAATTGTCAAATAGTCAACATTTCACATCTGCTCATATTAATTTAATGAAAATCTGAATCTCACCACTCAGTGTCCTTTCTTTTCCCCTTGATTTCACGAACTGTTTCAGTTAAGCAGTCTCTGAACTAGATTGCTTTCCATACATTTATTTTCCTCCTACTGGATTTAAACTATTACTCAACAACTATTCATCAGTTGAACAATTGGAATTCTTCCTCCTGAAGCAAGAGGAATGTTTGCAGTTCAACAAATAGATGTAAACAACAAAAACAAGTGTAGTCCAACTAAAATGGTAAGTAAAGTTCACAACAAGTTGGAAACAACATTGGAGTTTTCATTCTAGGTAACTTCAGCAATCTATGCACACGTAAGTCTAACAGTTAAAGTATAGGCCAGTTTGAAAGCAGAATCTGTTTAGGGAATTTCAGTTTAAGTTAGAATTAGAATTCCTACAGTGTGGAAACAGGCCATTTGGCCCAACAAATCCACACCCATTCCCGTACACAGGTTACTCTAGACTTCCTCTAACTAATGCATCTAACCTGCATATCTCTGAACACTATGGGTAATTTAGTAGGGCCAATTCACCTGCACATCTTTTGGACTGTGGGAGGAAACCAGAGCCCCTGGAGGAAACCCACACGGCACAAGAAGAATGTGCAGACTCCACACAGACAGTTGCCCGAGGCAGGAATCGAACCCATGTCCCTGGCCCCTGGCGCTAAGCACTGAGTCACTGTGCCCCCCCCACAAGTTGTTACATGTTCCAAGGAAAGTGGCATCTGCTTATGAGGTGCACTTTGAGATTAATAAACTATAAAAGTACGGATTTAATACCTGTGCTTGCACAGTGGTTTGAGACTGGTACTTGCATTGAGTGATGCAATTTCAGACAGATACCTGACATCCCACAATCTACCAAAGGGCTCATTCAAGATCTTTTTATTGCCTCCAATCTTGATTCTTTCAATGTTATCTTTTCCAGCTAGTCTGCCACCCTCCATAACTTGGAACACTGCTGCCAGTTCCTCACATAGAATAATCCCTGCTCATCCACATATTTTTCCTCCCTCACACACACAATATATCCCAGTTCCCATGCATTAACATTTTGAATTTCCAACTCTGAACTAACATACAATTAAGACCTTGCTTGTCCTAAATTCTGTAATCTCTTTCTGTTCAACCCCTTTCCATACCATGCATTCAAGCAAAGCATTCAAGACAGCATTGGATAATGAGCTGGATATAAATAACGTGCATGCATATGGGGAGAAAGCAGGAAATTGGCAGTAGGTAATGATGCTCATTTGGAGAGCCAGAGCTGACAAGATGGGCTGAATGGCTAATACCTCTGTGATTCTTACTAGTCCATTCCCTTCTGCATGTTTGCTCATTCTGTCTTTGCTTCTTCACAGCTGTTGTTTCAGCAATCTAGCTTTTGATCTCTAGAATCCTCCCTTTAAACCCCTCTGCCTTTCCATGTTCCTCTCCTACTGAAGACCCTCATAAAATCTTCCCCTTTGACGAACCCTGCGGTCATCATGCCTGAGGTGTGCTCCTTTATTTTAAGAGTCTATTTCCTTCACGCTGCAGTATAACATCATGAGACATTTTCCACATTAAATCCACAACATAAATGTTCCATGGGATATGGTTTGAAAATTAGTAAAATGCGGAGAGGAACGGGGTTCAAAGTTTCTACTTTTTCTGTGATGTAGAGAGGCCGAACTGAGTTCTACTGCCAAACTTCCCATCATCTGCTAATAAAGAAAAACTGAACTCTGTTCAACACGTTACAAATATTTGTAACATTTTAATATTTGTGAATGGACAAAAATTAAAAATGTTAATTTTTAAAATTAGTTTTTAGGATAAGGACATTGTAGGCTGGCCAGCATCTATTGCCTGTCCCTACTTGCCCCTGTAAAAACTGATGGTGAGCTGTCTTCCTGAATCTCTGCAGTCTGGGTGCTGTAGGTAGACCCACAATGCCACTAGGAAGAGGGTTCCAGGACTTTAACCCAATGGCACTGAAGGAATGGCAATTTATTTCCGAGTCAGGATGGTGAGTGGCTTGGAGGGGAACTTGCAGATGTGGTGTTCCCATAGATCTGCTGTCCTTGTCCTTCTAGATGGAAGTGATCGTGGATTTGTAAGGTACTGTCTAAGAAGCCTCAGTGTATTTCTGCAGTGCATGTTATAGACAGTACACATTGCTGTTACTGTGCACCAGTGATGGAGAAAGTAGATTTTTGTGACTGTAATGACAAATAAGCAGGCTGCTTTGTCCTGGATGGTGTCAAGCTTTTTGAATGTTGTCTGTATTTATAACTTATACTTAGAAAGTAGAATGAAGACTGGAGTATGTTTTGAACCAATGAGGTCAAAGGAAAAATACTTGATGCAAGTTGATTTCACAAAACTGACCCAAGTTCAATTTTGGTGACAGTGACAGAATACTGCACACCTTTGCATTGTTTACTGGCATCAATACAAAATGTGTGGGTATAACTCTTTTGGTTAACTGCCAACACTCGGTTCTATTCAGACCATAGTTGGAATCTGTTCTGCAGGTTTCAGAGGTGTCTTCTTCCAGGTCTAAGCTGGAACAAACAGTTTCATTTCACAAGAATAATTTAAAATTGCATGCCATGCAACACAATTCCAGTCTCTCTTTTCTGAACAGCTAGATTAAGATCTCTGGCAATGTTTACGCCCAGAGTAAAACACCGTGGTGTCAAGCTGGCAATTTCGAACCTCGAACTAACTACAGACAGAGCCAAGTGCGATTGTTGAAGACTTGGCTTAATGCAGAACAATCTGATTCAATCTAAATGTTACCTCTTGGTGTAAACAGATTATACTATGAAATAAGATAACAGAATTACTATTTCTTAAAAGGGCCATGGCATCCAGCAACAGAGCAGGCTCAAATATTTCAATTCTCAATTTCTGCAGAGTTGTCAATATACACTGTACAACTAAATAAATAAGTTGGAAGGTATGTATTCTAGTGAAAACTGTGGGAAAACCGATAAAGGATCCAAATTTCAACTTTACGTTCATTTGATCTACTCATTGCTCAACTATGGGTTCATGATACCAATGTTTGACAATGGCTTTAAAGGGATTTTTGAAAAATCTTTAGTGGGTTGATTGTAGAGTCATGGTAATATGATGGTGCATAATTGGTTATGATTTCATATTTGCCAACTCATCACTAATCTGGATGTTTGCATGTTTATCCCACCAATAGGAAATTGAAACAATGTTGAATGCTGTGGGTGTTGGTATCAAGCACATAGAATGGGATGTTTGAGTCTGCAATGCCAGGAGGTATTTGGCACTGCTCTGAGCATGTAATTGTGGGCATTGTGTATTTGTGACAGAAAGAGATAGTAAAAGAACACTTAAAAACTTAAAAACAGCAATAATTAGAAGTAAGTCAGCTAAATTCAAAAGGATATTCCAGCCCCACCCGACCCCAGTCATGTACTTTAACTTTAATGAAGTCACTTCTCCACACTTTATCCAGAATGACATTGAGACATGGAATAATTTCAAAACCACACCGTACCAAGAACATCCACATCAAAGCTAAACTGTGGGTCTCCCATGCTCATCCACAGACCCAAGTTCTAGCAAAAGCACACATAGCCAACTTTGTCACTAGGAAGCTCAATGAACATGACAGCAGTGGCAACTAAATTACAACTTACTGGACCACAGAATACAACACAGAAGGGACGACCCCACATAGGACGGACATGGAACAGCATGGTGTTAAACTTACAGGCACGTAAACTGGTGGAGCAATCATTAACAGAGACAGAAGAAAGTGGGAAGGTTCTCTCAAGGGTGTCCAAGTTACTATGTACACTGTCTGACATGCAAGTGCAGTCACGCTCACAGCGTCCGCAATCAAAACAACATGCGAGTTTCATTCTCTTGTAGATGGACATCTTGGCTATAATCATGTTTTCGATGGAAGGAGAGGAAGAGGAGCAGGTTAATGGCAAGGTTACTCAGTCTGGCAGTTGGAAGGAATTAACACGGGATCTAATACAGGCCTTAGTAACATACGCAGGCTTGACAAGGAAGAAGAGCTAAGACTATTTCACGAAAGGAGCGATAAGAAAATCACATTTAAAAGTTCAAAAGCAAGAGTTCAGCAGATAAGTTTGAATATACAATTCACATTCTTAGATATTTTCAAGTTCATGCCACACGGGATACTGTTCAACAGGAACACAAGAAACTGGTGAAAATTTTAATTGTAAACCTGCTCATCATATCCCTTTTAAACAATTTAGCCAAAGCAGGCAATCAATGGAAAAAGAATTGTATTTTTGTGATTGTTCTTTTCGCCGCTCTCCATTGTTTTGCACAAGCATGTGGTGCTGGCAAGAATTTGGTATAATTAGCATTTCCTTACAATTAATACTATGCTAATGAGCATGACAAAATTTAGGTAGCACATAAAATACAGGTCCAATTCTTTCAAGCACACAAGATGCCAAAATGGTTATTGTGCTAATTGATTCACTTGTTCAATGAAATTTGTAATATAAATAATATACACCATATTATTTGATAATAAACCTAATGTACTGGCAATGAGGAATAATTTAAGTTTCTCATATTAAGTAAAGCAAAAATCAGTCTTGGATGAACAAGCCATTATGCCACGTGAATGACATACTTAAAGCTCTCAACTGAGTCAAGCACTGACCTAAGGCCATTTATATCAAAATTACTGGCCAAGCAAGGGTCACGCTATGATTGAGGAAAAAAAGGCACTGGAAGGTGAAGAATGAGAGGCATCTTCAGTAGCATCCCCATTTCTCTGCGGTCTTTTCAGCAGTTAGTTGCAAAACATTAATTTTCAGGAAAATCTTTTTTTAAGATTATCCGCTAGCTGAGAAAAAAATGATCATATCATGCAGCATTAAGCCTGTTCAATGCACGCAACAAGACTGTTCGGTTAGCACTGTTACTTCAATGAAGGAAGTAGCATCAAAAAATAATAAATGCTGATGATGCTGGGTAGCATCGGCCTCTTGTCTTCCTTTGAATGATGCCAATCTTTTCAGTGTGACATTAATTGAGTCTGACAAGTCTTTAAAAGGAATGGAATCTTGAGGGAGATTAACCATTTTTTGATCTTGTTTCTTGAAATGAAACCAAATACTTGAGCCAAATTATTCTTCCCAATCAATGGGGGAATTGTGAAGAAGACGTGGGTGCCTATTTTTTGTTTTTTTTTTAAAAAAAGGAAGACTTGAGGAAACTATTTCTGAGTCCATGCAGAACCACCAAAATAACAGCATGCTGATAAAAATAAGAGCCTTCAACCTTGGCAATAATGAAAAGGTAATAAAAAAATTCAAAAAGGTTTATTAAGATTGAAGCATCCATAAACATTAATATTCTAGCTTGTTTTTCAAAAAAAAACATGCTGTAAGAAATACACTGCATTCGTTGTGGAAATAAAACGCAAACATTAATAGCACTTTCAGACAATGACATGTTAGTTGTTAATGAGATGCATGTAGTTCTACACACGAAGGACGTGTCCACTAACTCAACACACAAACTGCTGTATGGATTCCTTGCAAAAACATGTTTATACTGCCACTTTTATATTTTAAAAAAATGATTTTTTTTTGGAATAATCATCGTTGAGGAGGACCCGAAACACCACGCGCTGTTGGAGACCAGAGGGGGAATAAGAAGGTCTCTGAGGACATCTAGTGGATGGCTATCAGAGAGCACCATGCTCAGCAAAAGGTGAAAACTGTCAGGGTCCAGTCACGTGTAGTGAGTAAAAAAGGGCCCAACTACCAGGAAGAATCAAAATGGTGACAAATTCATTTTAATTCAATGTCTATTGACACTTATTTTCATAAAAATGGAATGAGGAGTTGAGGGATAATAACAGAAGAACAAGATGGTTGTTTTGAATGGTGAAATAAACTTTTTCTTCTGATAATAGTTTCTCAATTTGTGGGATTTAGAAGATGGCCTGTTCAGTGAAAATACAGCAGCAATATTAAACTGAGAAGCAGGCTCAAAATGGTGGCAGCATCCAAACTACCCTCACAATCTACTAAAGAAAGCTTTCCAACACCTCTATTTTTCCATAATTCGAGTAGAGTACCAGGGCCAGGGGCTGTTTTTTGTAAAATAGGGATTTTGTTTTGCCAACTAATAAAATTAGGCATTGGATTTTATTGCTTGAGCTAGACTGTTGATGCAGAAGTAGTGTTCTCTGTCCACCTGTTTAACATTCTCCACATAATATTAGAGTAAGATGCACAAACAAAACATTACTTTTGAAAGATTTTAACCCTCTTTAAACATTCTGCACTGTTTTGTTCAAAAAGAAAGTTTCTTATTTGTTCACTGAAAGCTATACTTTATACAGGTTCTGTAGCCCATACAATCTCGACAATGGGTATTCAACTACATCCTCATATGTTGGCTATACACAACACTTTGTATCAGTGGGTCAATGATTTGCAGTTGGAAGCAGGAACCTTGACTATTGTTTCCCTCCAAATGTAGGAATATTGGTAATACCACAGCCTTCAAACTATCTGAGGTAGGCAAAATCAGCTCACCTAGATAACCAAATCTGGCACCTCTTTGCTGGCCTTTCTTGGTGGTACACTAGCCTTTCTCCAGTACCAAGGCACTATGTCAGTAACATTAAAATCCCTTGACATCAATGCTATATCCTCTGCAATGCAAATTTTCAGGACTCTCAGATCATGGGGCAAAACCAAATTCTCCAATGGAAGCAGCACTTACACATTTGCCACATCTGAAGCTATCTGTACTGCACTCATGTTGCCTAAAGAAAGGTGAAAGGGCATCCTAGTGACAAAAATGGCAGCATGGCTTCTAAACTCCTTTTGCACCTCAAGTGAACATAAAAATTGGAAACATTGCAATAAGGTTTTTGGAATGAATGCAATACTTATTTTATCTTTCCTCTTTATGCTATCATCAACCAATAAAAGCTCATTGAACTCCAAACCTCACTACCACTCATTTCTTTGCTTTAACTGAATTT